>NC_143190.1:14570833-15234166 GCF_051530095.1 Phoenix dactylifera | reverse complement strand
CAAAGACCAAAAATTCTCGTCATTGATTGAATGGCACGCCTGGCACAGCGTTGGAGTCAACCCTTGCAGATCAGGGATCGACCCCAATACTTCAGGGGTCGATCCCTCACTGTGAGGGGTCGACCCCTCCTTCACTGGGGTGGACCCGAAGGGGTCGACCCCTTCCTGAGACGACAGAAAACCGCTCTCTATCGTCTCTCTGTGACTTCCTGGGGTCGACCCTTCCTTCACTGGGGTCGACCCCACCTGAGACCGACAAAGAAGTGCTCTTTGTCATCTTCCTGTGACTTCATGGGGTCGACCCTTCCTTCACTGAGGTCAACCCAGCTCTTCATGGATCGACCCCAGCTTTCCATGAGTCGACCCCAACCTTGCAGAAACTAAATTTTGAGCTGGTTTTTCTTTGGATGAGCCACACATGAGCCTACAATCTCCACCTTAGCACTCCAAAGCCTTTGCAAGCTTCTCCTGGTCCATCAATCCCATCAGCGTCACACACCTAAGGAAGCCATCCCTTGGAAGAATCTTGATCAGTGCATCTGCCAGGTTCTCCTTCGTATGAACTTTGGCTAGCTCCACTTTACGTTCTTCCACCAACTCCCTAATCCGGTGGTACCTGATGTCAATATGTTTGGTCCTCGCATAATAGACCGAGTTCTAAACCAAATATTGGCTATCACAATGCACCCTGACAGCCTCCTGTGCAAATTTCATTTCCAATACCAATCATTTCAACCATAGAGCTTTCTTGGCAGCTTCTGTGATGCCAATATACTCCGCTTCCGTTGTAGACAATGCCGTGATTGGTTGCAAGCTTGATCTCCATGACACTGGACCTCCGTTCAAACAAAACACATAACCTGTGGTAGAACGATGTGTGTCCATATCTCCTCCGTAATCAGCATCCACAAAACCAATCATTCGGCTCTGGTTCTTCTTGGTCATGTTGGAATTCTTCTCCTTTCTACCTTCCTGTTCATAGCAAATACCAACTCCAACTGTGCCCACCAAGTATCTGAAAACACCTTTCAGTGCTCTCCAATGCTCCTTGCCAGGGTTAGCCATGAACCTGCTAACTTGGCTAACTGCATGTGCAAGATCTGGTCTACAACAGACCATGGCATACATCAAACTTTCAACTCCTGAAGCATATGGAATGCTCTTCATCTCCTTAGCTTTCACCTCAGTCTGTGGTGACATTGTCTTCGAAAGATTGACATGACTGGCTATTGGTAATGCCGCCGGTTTCGTTCCATCCATGCCATATCTCTGCAATACTTTCTGATGTAACCTCTCTGAGATAAATGCAACACCTTCTTGGTTCTATCCCTGAAAATCTCCATGCCTAAAATCTTCGTGGCTGGACCCAAATCCTTCATCTCAAATTTTCGAGATAAGGCTACCTCTAAGTCTTCTACAATTCCTCTACTCTTGCAAGCAATCAGCAAGTCATCTATATACATGAGTAGATATAATCTAGACTCATCCTCAAGAGTCTTCACATAGACACAAGGGTCATACTCACATCTGGTCATGCCAATGCTCCTCACATATGTGTTGAACTGCAAGTACCATTGCCTTGATGATTGCTTCAACCTATAGAGTGATCTCTGCAGCAAACAGACCTTTCCTTCTGACCCTGGCTCACCAAACCCCTTTGGCTGCTCCATATAAATCTTCTCCTCCAAATTTCTATGGAGGAAGGCTGTTTTTAACATCCATTTGCTCCAACTCCAAATTCTGGATGGCAACAATGCTCAACAGCATCCGAATAGAAGTATGTCGAACAACTGGAGAGAATACTCCATTATAATCAATGCCCTCCTTTTGGGAGTATCCCTTAGCCACTAACCTAGCCTTGTATCTGATGCCTTCTCTATATGAAAGTTCTTTCTTGCATTGGAACACCCACTTGCATCCAATGGGCTTCTTTCCAGTTGGCAACTGCACCAACCGCCAAGTCTGATTTTTCTGGAGAGACTGCATCTCTTCTGCCATAGCTTAGACCCACCTATCACTATCCTAGCATGCCAATGCCTCCTCATAGGTCTCCGGATCTCCATTCACAGTAATCAATGCATAAGACATGGTTTCGCCAAAACCATACCTCTCCGGCTGCCTCACAATCCGCTTAGACTTGTGCAGTGCGACTCTGATGCTTCTTCTGGAATCTTGTTCCTCCCTTTGCACATCTCGTCTCCGAGTTTGCATCTCGCTCCTCTCCACATGTGGAGGCACCTCTAACTGGTGCTCCACCTGAATTTCATGTCCTTCTGGTGCACCTGCAAAAGGTAAAACTGAATAAGAAGTTAGTTGTCCAACCCTGTCCGGCGCTCTTCTTTCACCCTTTGCATCTTTAGGACTAAATTCTCATCAAAGACCACATCCCTACTGATAGTAGTCTTCTTCTCCAAGGGATCCCACAGCCGATAACCCTTGACTCCGTGCGGATATCCTATGAACACTATCTTTCGTGACTTGGCATCCAACTTGCTCCGCTCACTGAGATCAATGTGCACAAATGCCGTGCACCCAAATACTCTAAGATGGCCAACCTCCACCTTCTTTTCAGACCATAGCTCCTCTGGAATCCTCCCATCTAACTTTGTATGAGAAGATCGATTCACCAAGTAGCAGGCTGTGTCTACTGTTCCACCCAAAAAACCTTGGGAAGCTCTGCCTGCAATCTCATACATCTAGCTTTCTCCATGAGAGTCCTGTTCATCCTTTCGGCCACCCCATTCTGTTGAGGAGTCTTTCTCACTAAAAATTGCCTCTTAATCCTACGATCTTCGCAAAATTTCAGAAACTCCTTACTTGTAAATTCGTCATCATTGTCGGACCGCACACACTTCACGCAGCATTTCTTCTCTTTCTCTATCTCTGCCCTTTAGGCTTTGAACTTAGAGAAGACCTCTGACTTTTTCCTCAAGAAGTACATCCAAACTCTCCTTAAAAAGTCATCAATAAGGGTTAGAAAATACGTTGCCCCATTTTTGGCTGTGACTGGGGCCGGTCCCCAAACATCCATATGCACTAGCTCCAGGGGACCACCGTTGCGTGTAGTACTGGTAGCAAAGTTCACCCTGTGTTGCTTTCCCAACTAGCAAGGCTCACACACCTTTAGAACTCCTCCATCTAGATCTGATATCAGTCCATCTTTGCTCAGCATCTTCATACCATGATCTCCCATGTGGCCCAAGCGGTAATGCCACAAACGATATGCTTCCTGCTGGCCCTATGCCACTGCTGCTGTTTCAGATCTCCGCACACCACGGACCCTTCCATCCTGTACAAATTATTCTCCAACTTCCTCCCCTTCATCACAACTATGGCTCCTGTGGATATATTCAAAATACCACTTTTGGAATGGCAACTAAAGCTGTAATCGTTCTTCTCCAAGTAGCCAAGTGACACTAGATTCTTTTTCAGATCCAGGACGTGCTTTACATTGGTAAGAGTCCGCACCATCCCATCAAACATCCTCACCTTGATGGTCCCAATGTCGGCCACCTTGCAAGGATGATCATCTCCTAATGTCACACTCTCCTCATCGATTTTGGTGTACGTAGCAAACCAAGACCGATTTGGTGTGTAGTGATGAGAGCAGGCTGAATCCATTGTCCAGATATCCGTGCTGTTCCTATGATCATCCGAAACTACCAAAAGGTCATCCTCCACCTTGAGATCAGCCACGGCACTGACTGAATCATTGCCATTCTTCTCTCCCTGAAGCTTCTTCCAAAACGGACAATTCCCCTTGAGTCTAAACCTAGCCCAAGAATGACTTAGACCCTTAGGAACATAAATCATGAAGTCCCTAAGCCAGTCAAAGACCAAAAATTTCCGTCATTGACTGAATGGCACGCCTGGCACGGTGTTGGAGTCGACCCCCGCAGATCAGGGGTCGACCCCTCACAGACAGGGGTCAACCCGTCCTTCACTAGGGTCGACCCCTTTCTGAGACGATAGAAAACCGCTCTCTGTCGTCTCTCTGTGACTTTCTGGGGTCGACCCTTCCTTCACTGGGGTCGACCCCACCTAAGACCGACAAAGAAGTGCTCTCTGTCGTCTCCCTATGATTTCTTGGGGTCGACCCTTCCTTCACTGGGGTCAACCCCAGCTCTTCATGGGTCGATCCCAGCTTTCCATGAGTCGACGCCAATCTTGCAAAAACTAAATTTTGAGCTGATTTTTCTTTGGATGCGCCACACATGAGCCTACACCGAGCTCGACAAGACCCAACCTTCCGAGCTCTTCAAGGGCCGAGGCCCGCCCGAAGAGGAGGCCCTTTTGCCCAGAGTGGGTGGTCTACGAGGATGACTCGACCCTCCACGATGCCCAAATTATGTGCCAGGTATTCGGTTGCACAATGCTTCCGGTCGACCGGGCCGAGTTCGAGGCCGCCGACTTTGGCAGCCTTGTCAATCAAACCTACTGCTCCGCCATCCGGGTAAGTTAGCTTCTTGCCTTAGCTTTCATTTTATTTTGAACTCTTGACCTTTGCTTACCCCCATTTTTTCTTCTTTACAGTATATCCAAGAGGTCGACATGTTGGTCGCCGTGGCGGCCGACTATTAGGACAAGGTTTGGAGGAGCCAGAGGGGGTAGGAGGAGGCCAAGAGGAAGCTCGGCGAAGTCGAGGCCTCGTGGAGGGAGGCCATTGCGAGGGTGGAGGCCGCCGAGGTTGGGCTGCGATCGGCGGTCGAGCAGCTCGAGGAAGAGAGGGCCTCGCATGCTCTGGCCAGGCGGAGCTTCGCACCTTCGAGGCGCGTCTATCTGAAGCCCGCTCCGCGATCGTCGGCCATCAACACAAGGCGGGGATCGCCCGGCTGAAAATCGAGCGACTTGAGGCTTGAGAGAAGAGGGCTTTGGAGCAAGCCCAGAACGCAGTGCAGATCTTCCGAAAGTTGGAAGAGTTCCGTGACCTGATGAAAGAGGAGGCCGTGGATGGGCTTATCCGTGGCTTCTAGGACTTTCGGAGGCAGTGTTAGATGTATGCCCTAGAAGCCAATCTGGCTGACACATTGTTAATTCTAGGGACATAATTTTGTACTTGACTATTTATTATTGAATAAATAAAAGGCATCTTTTCATTCATATTATTTATGTGTCTATGAATCGTCCAAAAAATTAATAAGATGATGATACATATTCTCAAGAGTTGAGAATTTGAGCCATGTATCATTGGTGATTAATTTCTAAATGCTCCTGATCAATGGATCATCACGAGGACGGTGATCGATCCGATCAGTGCACAGATCACTTTTCTTCTGGATGGACGAGACTTGAGTCCACAGTGTAGGGACACTGAAGTGATAGTGCAGGTGCTTGTTAGAGAACAAGGGTACTGAGCGTGACCAAGACAAGAAGTCACTTGGATGTCTATCCACTCGTCAGTGACTTGCTTGATGTTGCAGTAGTGTGACTGGTCCTTTGACCTGTGGTGCTTCGGCTACTCACAGTGAGGTTATTGTAGTTTGACTGCACACATACATGGTCTCTACCCATATGGGTCCATGCAGTGTAGATTGGCTGCAGTAGGTTCACTGTAGGAGTAGGGTATGCACCTACAAGGAATCTATCGACCTTGATAGAAGAGGAGTGATCTTATGTAATTCGTTAGACTGAGTTCTAAGACCTTGGCCAGGGCAGTAATATAAAGTGGAGAAAGAGTTTTCCACTATCGAACTCGAGTCGAATAAATTTTGACATATGACAGACGATGGGGTTTGACGAGTTGTCCATGACCTCCGTCCTGTAGGGATCCACGATAGTAGGACTGTATCACATGGTAACTGCACCTAGAGGTTCATCTTTCTATTCTACTGGGTAGCCACTACATGCTGCTAGGTGTCACTGGTGGATGGTGGGACTCACAGGGATTATCTCGATGATCGATAAACCCTAATGAGTTGAGTTGGAATCGTTCCAACCCATTGAAAGGAGTTTTCAATGATATAGTGATAGAGATCACAATATATCTCACTACCAGTCAGAGTAGAACCTATGGGGTTACACACACTAGAAGTATTGACCGATCCGATGGTTGAAAAGTGATTATGAATCACAAGTAATCAATTCGATTGATATTCAGTTGAAGAAGGAACAAAGAGAATTAATTAATTGGACTTGAAACAAGAGTCCTACTTCAAGTAGGATTCCTAGAGTCCTAATTGGATTAGGACTGGGAATCCTAGTTGGAGTAGGACTGGGATTTCTACTTGGAATAGGATTCCTGCAATCCTAATGAGATTAGGAGTTTTGAATCAAAATTGGATTCCTACTTGGAGTAGGATTCCTAGAGTCCTAATCGAATTAGGACTTCGGATTCAAATAGAGTCCTAATTGGATTTGGACTAAAATTATATATGTCCTAATTTGGATTAGGGTTTCTTAAGTCACAATTAATTATTAATCTAATGAATCAATAAGACTCCTAATTGGATTAGGATTGAAGAGTTCAATTGAGTCAAAATTGATTTAAGTTCTAATTGGATTAGGACTTACCTAGATTGGATCCAAATTGGTTCACCCTTAGGCTAAGCCTAATTGGATTAGGGCTTGACCACATTAGGGCATTCCAATCCCTACCTAATATGGATTAGGGTTTACCATGAGGAAGGGGATAAGCCCCTCCCCTTTCCACGTGGAGAAGGGAGAAGAGACGGCGCCCCCTCTTAGGAAAGACATCAAGAACTCCTAAATGTTAGGAGCTCCACATGTCTATAAAAAGGGACTTGTGGGCGGCACCTAGGGCATAGAAGAAGTCCTCTTCCTCCTTGCCGTACGCCTCCCTCTCCTCTCCTCTTGGTTCAGCCGCAAGCAAGGAAGAACATCCAAGGTGTTGGCGGCTTCTTCCCTGCTCCATCCTTGTTCCAACGCAAGGAAGAAAAGAAGGCTGCGTGGGGATTCTTCTTCTTCCTCTTCTTCATCCTTCTTCTTCCTCCTCTCAAGCATATTCAAGAGTTGAAAGAAAGAGAGGAGATCAGCCATCAAAAGGAGTCTTTGCAAGGGAGCTAGCACCCCGGGAAGACAAGAGATCTTTGATCAGGTCCTATGCTTCATATGGATACCCGTAGAGGCCGGACGTTTGAACGGCTTCAAACGAACCCTCAACCTAAAACCACGAGCTTCAGTTTGCGGTGATCATCTATCCGCACAAGGTGAAGATTTGATCTCCCTAAAGGTTTTAAAAGTATTAATCCTTATCTAACTATGAACGGTCTAGAAACAGCGTTCATGCGATGAACGTCGATCCCGCTTATGCCGATTCCGCTGCAATCTGATTTTTGTTTTGAAATATCAGCGGCATAGGCGGGTTCCCAACAGTGGTATCAGAGCCTAGGCTTCGTAGATTAAGGTAAGAATTAATTATCTAAAGGCTTATTAGATCTGAAAATTGAATGATCATGCATGCTGAAAATTTCTGCATGCAGATTTTTCAGGGGTGCTGATTTTTGCATGCTGATTTTTATGTGATAAGATGATGATTCTAATTGCGTTGTTAATGAGATTACAAAGTTTAGAATCATGATTAGCATGATCAGCAACCTATGTCATGATATAATCAGTTAGTTTTCAGATCTGAAAATTATAATTGTTGCATATGGTGATGATCATAGGATTCAAACTCTTTTGGTATCAAATGTAATGACCTGCGATGTGATCTGCAATGTCATGTAATTTTTCAGATGCTTGCATGTATCTTATTTGATGTTTTGAGAGGCCTGCGTGCCTCCTAAAAGGAGATGTATTTTTTTTTTTTATTTACAATCTGGTTGTATTTGTGTGATGTGATGTACGTCAACGATCAAGTTGAAGATTAGGCATGAGATGAACAGGTGATCTAAGCGGTTGATGGCGATTGGATCAAGAGTTGATCAAGGATCGGATCAAGGAGGCTTGGAACCAATTCAAGAGTTGAAGACCAGTTGATCGATTGACGTGCATGTGCTTGTAATACGACCTAACTAGAATCCATGATCATCACCTATTTAAAGTTTAGCTTTAATTATTGCTGCGATTATAACTGCCTGCAATGTGCCGTTTGCATGTGATGTGAATGTGAGTCGGGTAGATAGGTTTACATGTGATATAGCAAACCCAATTGAGATCTAAATTAAAACCTCCTCAATCAAGTCGAGAGTGAACCAACATGAGCGAGTCATATTAGATTAATTGATCTAATTGGTGTCTAGAAAAGCATGAAAGTTGGTTACTTAATTAGGACCTTACTCTCTGAGTAAGGGGAGCCTCCCACCTGCTTACCTGGCCAATTGTTCGATTACCTCTTATGAAGAGCTCAAGTTGCAAACACTAAGACCTGATTAACCAATATTAAGTCAATAGGTCTTCCACTGTAGTAGAGCTGCTAAGGCCTTTCTGATGTTGATTTGTCTCGGCTGGACACAGTGGTCAAGTTGCATCGGGGGGCTGGACCTCTCTATAGACATGAGATGTTGTAGGATAAAGGTGGGGTTGGGCACCAATAACTGTTAGGTGAGGATCCAATGACGACTTTATTCCTACGGTTATACGGTGGGTCTGACTTAACTAAGAAATGGGACCAATAACTGTTAGGTGAGGTTTTCATGGCTTAGAGACCAAGTTGCACGGCAACATGCTTGAGAAGCATTGTACAAGAGTTGTACATTCATCAATCTATGTGTCACTAATAACTGTTAGGTGAGGTGGCATGTAAATCGGTGGGACCGCAGTACCCACTAAAAACCCTAGTCGTGTGGGATTTCCGTTTTCCTACCAGGGGAGTGTAAGGAATTCGAGAAAATAGTGGGAGTTACATTTGTTCTAAAAGACCTTAGAACAGATTAGGATCAAGTACAAAAGTCTAACTAGAATCTTTACTCTCTGAGGATTATAAAGTCAGCTTCTAGACTCTTAACTCATATCCTATAGAACAACCGTTTGACCAAATCCAATTATAAAGATTGGCTCAGCAAATTTCAAAAATAGTTTTGAATTGTGAGAAATTCGGGTATATTCTAGACCATGGAATCCCCATGTTACCAATCCGTCCGATCACTGATCAGCGTAAGACGCTTGTTAAGTGGACGAACAATGACAATAAAGTTAGGTGCTGCACAATGGCATCCATGTCCAATGCATTACAATGCCAGCATGAGAACATGAAGACTGCCAGGGACATATTAAATCACCTGCAAGAGTTGTATGGTGATCAGAGTCACGCAGCTCGGTTTGAAGTGTCCAAGAGGCTCTTCAAAGCCAAGATGCACGATGGATAGTCTGTCCATGATCATGGTTTGACCATGATAAAGGACTTAGAGAAGCTTGAGAAGCTTGGCATGACCATGCACAAGGAATTGCAAATGGATTTGATCCCGCAATCCCTTCCAGCTTCATATGAACAGTTTATAGTAAACTACCATATAAACAAGGTTGTATGCACTAAAATAGAATTGTTAAATAAATTGGTAACAAACTTAGGGACCTTGAAGAAGTTCAAGGGGCATCATTTTCGCTGTCAAGTTGGTTTCTACTTTCAAGAGAGAGTCTACTTGGAAGAAAAAGAAGCCTGCTAAGAAGCAGAAAAAGGACAAGAAGCCAAAGAAGGAAGTTCCAAGAAAAAGGCCAATTGCAAGGAAAAGTGTTTCCATTGCATCATGGACGGCCATTGGAAGAGGAACTGTCCTACATACATGGGAAGCATAAAGAACATGAAGGGTGACAGACCTTCAGAAGGTATGCCAGATATGCTCAGGATACTTAGGGACTGTTACCTATTGCTAGCAGAAATTTGATTTCTGTATTTTATTTAGCATAGAAAGATTTTTTATTTGAAAAAATAAATTGATTCAACATGGTTTTATGATTGACAGTCTCTATCACATACATATGGATGTATCTGTGAATATACCTGAGCAAACAGTGAATACCATAGGATCTAATAGATCCAAAAATGAGATAAATCTAAAGTATTTGTGGCACCTCAGGCTTGGCCATATAGGAGAAGACAGAATAAACAAATTGGAGAAACATGAGCTTTTGGGCTCATTGACTTCCGAGTCATATTTGATTTGTGAATTCTGCCTTCAAGGAAAGATGGCCAAATTATCCTTTGTAGGACACAGGGAGGTCCACTGAAATACTTACCCTAGTACACACTGATGTGTGTGGCCCATTCGATGTGCAGGCTAGGGGTTGTAATTTTTACTTCATTTACCGATGATTACTCACGGTATGGATATGTGTATGAGACACAAATATGAAACTTTTGAAAGGTTCAAAAAGCTTAGATATGAAGTAGAAAAATAAGCACAAAAACTCATTAAGCTTCTTCGATCAGATCGAGGAAGTAAATACCTTAATGGAGAGTTCCGTGATTATCTCAAGGAGAATGGTATAGTTTCATAATGGACTCCTCCTGGTACACCTCAGCTCAATGGAGTGTCAGAGAGGAGGAATCGGACTCTATTGATATGGTCCAGCCCATGATGAGCTTCACTGATTTACCCTTGTTTCTTTAGATAGATGCCCTATTTTCAGCTATTTACTTGTTGAATAGAATTACCTCTAAAAGTCCGTTTCTACCACACCATATGAGATATGACATGGTAAGAAGCCGAGTCTTGGTCATCTCAAGATTTGGGGATGTCCGGCCCATGTCAAGAGACTACAGGCAGACAAGTTAGAGGCTAGGACCATAAGTGCTCATTTCATAAGATATCCTAAAGAGTCATTAGGATACAATTTTTACGTCTCAGAGGATCACAATGTGTTTGTGAGCCGTCACGCCATCTTCTTGGAAAACCAGTTTATCCTTGATAGAGGCAGTGGGAGGAAAATTGAGCTTGAAGAGAAAGTCTCTGAAAAGCAATGAGTCATGGATCCTATTGAACCCATTCATACAGAGCCAGTACACGATGTCCCTCGACCACCTCGTAGATCTAGTAGGGTCTCCCATCCTCCCGATAGATACTTAGGCATAATAGAAGAAGATACCGAGGAAATGTTCCTAGTGGGAGATAGGGATCACATACAGGATCCCAAAACCTACAACGAGGCGATATCTGATATCGATTCCGAGAAATGGTTGGAAGCTATGAAGTCAGAGTTAGACTCCATGCATTCCAACCAAGTCTGGACCTTAGTAGACCCACCAGAAGGTATTGTACCTATTGGATGCAAATGGATCTACAAAAGAAAGATAGGTTCGGATGGAGAGGTAGAGACCTATAAGGCAAGGCTTGTGGCGAAAGGGTATAGTCAGCGCGAAGGCATTGACTATCAGGAGACCTTTTCACCTGTAGCCATGCTAAAATTCATCCGATCATTGCTTGCCATTGCAGCATTTCATGATTATGAAATCTGGCAGATGGATGTGAAAACTGCTTTCCTGAATGGATATCTTAATGAAGATATCTATATGGAACAGCCTTTGGGTTTCACTTCCAGTGATGGAGATCACAAGGTCTACAAGCTGCAAAGGTCCATCTATGGACTAAAGCAAGCGTCTCGGAGTTGGAACACTCGTTTCGATGATGCAGTCAAAACGTTTGATTTCATCAAAAACGAAGAGGAACCATGTGTTTACAAAAAGGGTTAGTGGGAGTACTGTTGTATTTCTCGTACTGTACGTGGACGACATCCTCCTGATAGGGAATGATATTCCCATGCTAACCTCGGTCAAGGTCAGGTTGTCAAAAAGGTTCTCCATGAAAGACCTTGGGGAAGCATGCTATATTTTGGGAATAAAGGTCTATAGAGATAGATCTAAAAGGATGCTTGGCCTATCACAGAAGATGTACATAGAGGAAGTGCTGAAAAGGTTCAGTATGGAAAACTCTAAAAGGGGTCTCTTACCCCTAAGGCATGGAATTAATCTCTCCAAGAAGATGTGCCCCAACACATTTGAAGAGATTCAACGCATGAGCAAGATCCCCTATGCATCAGCAATAGGGAGCCTTATGTATGCCATGCTATGTACATGACTTGATATAGTACATGCTGTGAATGTCACGAGCATATGTCAATCAGATCCAGGCAAGAAGCACTGGATAGCTGTGAAGAACAGTCTTAAGTACTTGAGAAGAACTAAGGACATATTCTTGGTCTTTGGGAGAAGATCAGAGTTGAAGGTAGAAGAATGCACACATATTGATGATAGAAAGTCTACATCAGAATATGTGCAATGGTGGTTCAGTAAATTGGAAGAGTTCCAAACAACCGATCATTATAGATTCTACCTTAGAAGCTGAATGTTAAGCCGTATCTAAGGGTGCAGTGAAAATCTTCTGGTTAAAAGTTCATTGCAGAGATAGGTGTAATGTCATTAGATGCCATAACACTTTACTGCGATAACATTGGCACCATAGCACTAGCTATGGAGCCAAGGTCTCATCAGAAGTCCAAGCACATAGAGCGGCGCTTCCATCTCATACGCGACTATGTTGAGAAGAAATATGTAGAGGTGCAGAGAGTAGACTCCGCGGATAACGTGGCAGACCCGTTTACTAAGCAGCTAAGTCAGCAAAAGACTGAAGCCCACCTTGAGAAGATGGGGCTTAGATATATGACTGATTGGCTTTAGTGCAAGTGGGAGATTGTTAGATGTATGCCCTAGAAGCCAATCTGGCTGACACATTGTTAATTCTAGGGACATAATTTTGTACTTGACTATTTATTATTGAATAAATAAAAGGCATCTTTTTATTCATATTGTTTATGTGTCTATGAATCGTCCAAGAAATTAATAAGATGATGATACATATTCTCAAGAGTTGAGAATTTGAGCCATGTATCATTGGTGATTAATTTCTAAATGCTCCTGATCAATGGATCATCACGAGGACGGTGATCGATCCGATCAGTGCACAGATTACTTTCCTTCTGGATGGACGAAACTTGAGTCCACAGTGTAGGGACACTGAAGTGATAGTGCAGGTGCTTGTTAGAGAACAAGGGTACTGAGCGTGACCAAGACAAAAAGTCACTTGGATGTCTATCCACTCGTCAGTGACTTGCTTGATGTTGCAGTAGTGTGACTGGTCCTTTGACCTGCGGTGCTTCGGCTACTCACAGTGAGGTTATTGTAGTTTGACTGCACACATACATGGTCTCTAGCCAAATGGGTCCATGCAGTGTAGATTGGCTGCAGTAGGTTCACTGTAGGAGTAGGGTATGCACCTACAAGGAATCTATCGACCTTGATAGAAGAGGAGTGATCCTATGTGATTTGTTAGACTGAGTTCTAAGACCTTGGCCAGGGCAGTAATATAAAGTGGAGAAAGAGTTTTCCACTATCGAACTCGAGTCGAATAAATTTTGACATATGACAGACGATGGGGTTTGACGAGTTGTCCATGACCTCCGTCCTGTAGGGATCCATGATAGTAGGACTGTATCACATGGTAACTACACCTAGAGGTTCATCTTTCTATTCTACTGGGTAGCCACTACATGCTGCTAGGTGTCACTGGTGGATGGTGGGACTCACAGGGATTATCTCGATGATCGATAAACCCTAATGAGTTGAGTTGGAATCGTTCCAACCCATTGAAAGGAGTTTTTAATGATATAGTGATAGAGATCACAATATATCTCACTACCAGTCAGAGTAGAACCTATGGGGTCACACACACTAGAAGTATTGACCGATCCGATGGTTGAAAAGTGATTATGAATCACAAGTAATCAATTCGATTGATATTCAGTTGAAGAAGGAACAAAGGGAATTAATTAATTGGACTTGAAACAAGAGTCCTACTTCGAGTAGGATTCCTAGAGTCCTAATTGGATTAGGACTGGGAATCCTAGTTGGAGTAGGACTGGAATTCCTACTTGGAATAGGATTCCTGCAATCCTAATGAGATTAGGAGTTTTGAATCAAAATTGGATTCCTACTTGGAGTAGGATTCCTAGAGTCCTAATCGGATTAGGACTTCGGATTCAAATAGAGTCCTAATTGGATTTGGACTAAAATTATATATGTCCTAATTTGGATTAGGGTTTCTTAAGTCACAATTAATTATTAATCTAATGAATCAATAAGACTCCTAATTGGATTAGGATTGAAGAGTTCAATTGAGTCAAAATTGATTTAAGTTCTAATTGGATTAGGACTTACCTAGATTGGATCCAAATTGGTTCACCCTTGGGCTAAGCCTAATTGGATTAGGGCTTGACCACATTAGGGCATTTCAATCCCTACCTAATATGGATTAGGGTTTACCATGAGGAAGGGGATAAGCCCCTCCCCTTTCCACATGGAGAAGGGAGAAGAGACGGCGCCCCCTCTTAGGAAAGACATCAAGAACTCCTAAATGTTAGGAGCTCCACATGTCTATAAAAAGGGACTTGTGGGCGGCACCTAGGGCATAGAAGAAGTCCTCTTCCTCCTTGCCGTACGCCTCCCTCTCCTCTCCTCTTGGTTCAGCCGCAAGCAAGGAAGAACATCCAAGGTGTTGGCGGCTTCTTCCCTGCTCCATCCTTGTTCCAACGCAAGGAAGAAAAGAAGGCTGCGTGGGGATTCTTCTTCTTCCTCTTCTTCATCCTTCTTCTTCCTCCTCTCAAGCATATTCAAGAGTTGAAAGAAAGAGAGGAGATCAGCCATCAAAAGAAGTCTTTGCAAGGGAGCTAGCACCCCGAAAAGACAAGAGATCTTTGATCAGGTCCTCTGCTTCGTGTGGATACCCGTAGAGGCCGGACGTTTGAACGGCTTCAAATGAACCCTCAACCTAAAACCACGAGCTTCAGTTTGCGGTGATCATCTACCCGCACAAGGTGAAGATTTGATCTCCCTAAAGGTTTTAAAAGTATTAATCCTTATCTAACTACGAACGGTCTAGAAACAGCGTTCATGCGATGAACGTCGATCCCGCTTATGCCGATTCCGCTGCAATCTGATTTTTGTTTTGAAATATCAGCGGCATAGGCGGATTCCCAACAGGCAGATGCAGCAGATCTGCCCCCAGTTCGACCTCAGTGGTCTTTAGCTCGGTATGAGGATCGTCGAGGATGAAGGCGAGCCCGGGGGTCCGGCGGACGGCGGTGCGACCAGCGGCATGCCTGCGAGCCCTGAGGCCGAACGGGAGACCATCGAGGCCGAGATCGAGGCGGCCGAGCAGGCCGCTCGGGAGGCTCTCCCTGAAGAAGTCGCCGAGGGCACCCATGAAGGAGCATCCGAAGCTGCTCCTGAGGTTGCTGGCCAAGCTCTGCCCAAGGCCTCTGCGGATGCTCATGGAGACGGACCAGCGGAGGATCTCGAGGCGGCTCCTACTGAAAATTTCAAGGTGATCGTTGTGGATGACCTCGAAGTCGGCGTCGAGGCTGCTGCTACTTCGGATATGCCCTAGGCCTTAGCTTCTTTCTTTTCTTCTTTTTTTTTGTAAATGAGGTCGGCTGTTACGGCCATTGTGCGGCCAGGTGGGTCGGCCTCCTCATCAAGTTTTGTAATCGGCCTTAGGGCTTTTTATCAATGAAATGCATGCTTTCCTTAACTTCACTTTGAGTTGACTTTTGCTTGTGTAATCAATGAACTTCCTGTCTTCGGCTATATGAATTGAATTCCGCACATTGTTCGCTTCCTCAGTAGTTCCAGTGTTTTTTGGAAAAAGTTTGCTAAGTGTTTGGGCTCGGCTTCCGGAAGAGTCCTCTTAAAACTTTGATCTCGAACTCCGGAGAAATCCCGCTAAGCCTTTAGGCTCAACTTCCGAAGAAATTTTGTCAAGTTCTTGGGCTCGGCTTTCGGAAGAATCTTGTTAAGTCTTTGAGCTCGGACTCCGGATAAATCCCGCTAAGCCTTTAGGCTCAACTTCCGGAGAAATTCACCAAGTCCTTGGGCTCGGCTTTTGGAAGAATCTTGTTAAGTCTTTGAGCTCGGACTCAATAGCAATGTAGACCGAGGCTGAGCTGCCGTCGGATCTTGTATGCTCTTTGATCTCAAACTTGGTCGAGGCATCGTTAGGCAGGTCTTGAAGTTGAGTTCACGGCCAATGTGACTGGGTATCCCCGAGATTGTCCGGGACATCATCGGGTAGAGCTCGAGGTCGTCATTGCAGGCCATCTCGAACTAGGTTGAGGTGTCCAAACCTGGCCGGGCCTCTGAGCTCGGTCGGAGGATCGCGCGCGAGGCCGATGGAGCTTGGGCTCACGGTCTGCTCTGCGGTGCTTCGCGGTGCTTTCCGAGGTCAAGGGAGACTTGGCTCGCGGTCGACTCAGCAGGGCATCCCAAGGTCGAGGGAGACTTGGTTCGCGGTCGACTCAGCAAGGCATCCCAACCTTGGTCAGGGGATCATGCACGAGGTCGAGGGAGCTTGGGCTCACGGTCGGCTCTGCGGTGCTTCGCAGTGCTTTCCGAGGTCGAGGAAGACTTGACTTGCGGTCGACTCAGCGGGGCATCCCGACCTTGGTTGGGGGATCATGCGCGAGGTCGAGGGAGCCTGGGCTCGCTGTCGATTCTGCAATGCTTCCCGAGGTCAAGGGAGACTTGGCTCACGGTCGACTCAGCGGGGCATCCCGATCTTGGTCGGGGGATCATGCACGAGGTCGAGGGAGCCTGGGCTCACTATCGACTCTGCGATACTTCCCGAGGTCGAGGGAGACTTGACTCGCGGTCGACTCAACGGGGCATCCCGACCTTAGTCGGGGGATCATGCACGAGGTCGAGGGAGCTTGGGCTCGCGGTCGACTCTGTGATGCCTCCCAAAGTCAAGGGAGACTTGGCTCGCGGTCGACACAACGGGGCATCCTGACCTTGGTCTGGGGATCATCCCGAGATCAAGGGGGCTTGGGCTCACAGTTGACTCAGCAGGGCATCCCGAGCTTGGTCGAGACATTCCGAGCTTGGTCGAGGCATCCCGAGCTTGGTCGAGGTCTTGTCAAAGATGGAGATTAAACTTGGAATTATCGCGACGGAGCATCCCGAATTTAGTTGGGGCATTCAAACTTGGCCGGGCATCCGGACTTGGCTGGGCATCCTGAAGTTCACAAGTAGATTAACATCAGGAGAAGTATTGAATAATTAAAGAAGAGCCGTAAGTAGATTAACACGAGGAGGAGTATCAGTTATGTCCTCAACATCGAAGACCCCTGGGGGATTCATTGATAATACATTCGGAGATTCTCAGAGTTCCAACTTCGGAAAATGGAGGTCCCTATAAGGGAGCCCAACTTGTACACTCTGGGCCGCTGGACTCGAGCAACTCGGTATGGCCCCTCCCAGTTTAGGCAAGCTTTCCTTACTCGGTAGGTTGAGAAGCTTTAGCTTTCCTCGGAACAAGATCCCCCACCTTGAAGAGCTTGATCTTTACCCTGGAGTTGTAGTACTGCACCGCTTTCTGTTGGTATCTCGTCATGCGGACTCGAGCAGCTTCCCTTGTCTCCTCGACGAGGTCCAAGTTGCTTCTGAACTGAGATGAGTTTGAGGCTACATCGTAGTTCTCCACCCTTAGCGATGGAAGTCCGATTTTTAAGGGGATAATAGCTTCCATTTTGTAGGCCAGATTGAAGGGGGTCTCGCCCGTGGAGAGTCGAAATGTAGTCCTGTAGACCTAGAGAATATTGTAGAGATCTTCGACCCACTGCCCTTTGGCTCGGTCGAGTCTGGCTTTGAGTTCTTGGAGGATGGTGCGGTTCGTCACCTCGATTTCTCCATTCGTCTATGAATGAGCGACCGAGGTGAAACGATGGTCGATGCCGAGTTTGGAGCAGAACTTCCTGAAGCAGAGATTGTCGAACTGGCGGCTGTTGTTGGATATAAGGATGCGAGAAAGTCCAAATCTGCAGATTATTGACTTTCAGATAAAGTTTTGCATCTTTGGCTCAGAAATCCGGACCACTGGTTCAGCTTCCACCCACTTGATGAAGTAGTCGATGGAGATAATAAGAAACTTTCTCTGCCCGGTGGCTTAGGGGAATGGTCCCAAGATGTCGATCTTCGATTGGGCAAATGGCTAGGAGGCACCGATCAAGGTCAACGGAACTGAGGGTCCGTGCTGAATGTTGGCATTTCGCTGTCACCGATCGCATCTCTGGACGAAGTCCACAGCGTTCTTTTGGAGTGTAGGCCAGTAATGTCCTTGGTGTAGAATCTTGTGGACCAGGGCTCGACCTCTTAAGTAGTTCCCGCAAATCCCTTCATGAACCTCTCGCATGGTATAATCCGCCTCTGAAGGGCGGAGACATCTAAGAAGGGAAGAGGTGAATGACCTACGGTAGAGCTTGCCTTCGTACAGGAGGTATCGAAAAGCCTAACGTTTAATCCGGCGGGCTTCGAGCTCGTCATTGGGGAGGACTTCGCTCTGCAGGTAAGTGACAAACGCATCCATCCAGCTCGGCTCGGTCTCGATGCAGAGAGCTGGTTCAGGCTCCTCGGTGCTAGGTGCTTGGAGGTACTCGAGCATTGTAGTCTTCGAGAGCTCGCTAATGCGGGAAGTCCCCAGTTTTGATAATTGGTCCGCCCTCGCATTCTCCGCTCTAGGGATATGCTGAATGTCGAGGGTGCTTAGCGAGGAGGTGATGTCCCGCACCTTTTGGAGGTACTTCTGCATTGACGGCTTCCTTGCTTCAAAATCTTCCAAAGTCCGGCTCACGACCAATTGGGAATCGCTGAAGAATTTCAAGTTTCCAACCTTCAGCTCCTTTGCCAGCTTTAGCCCGGCGATAAGCATCTCATACTCCGCCTCATTGTTCAAGGCAGGAAATTCGAAGCGTAGGGCCTGCTTTGCAACTACCTCGTCCGGGCTGGTAAGAATGAGGCCCACTCCGCTACCCCCCAAGGTCGAGGAGCCGTCTACATGTGCAACCCATGGCTGCCTCGGGGTTTCTTCTGTTGGTGTGAGCTCAGGCTCAGGATCATCTAGCAGAGTGCATTCTACAATAAATCAGCGAGCACTTAGGCCTTGACGGCCGATCTCGGGCGGTATTCAAGGTCGAATTTTTCGAGCTCGACCGTCCACTTTACAATTCTTCCCGCACGATCCAACCGTTGCAGAACTTGCTTTATAGGCTGGTCGGTCAATATGGCCACGGTGTGGGCCTGAAAGTAGGGTCGGAGCCTTCGGGCTAAGATGACCAGTGCATAGGTCATATTCTCCAACTTCGAGTATCGGGTCTCGGTATTCGTCAAGACCCAGCTGGTATAATATACTGATCTTTGAGACTTGTCCTCTTGTCGGACCAGGACCGAGCTTGCCGCCACCGGAGAGACGGCCAGGTATAGATAAAAGAGCTCGCATTGCTGAGGCTTCGTAAGCAATGGAGGAGAGACAGGTGGCATCTGAGCTCTTTGAAGGCTTGTTGACATTCCTCTAACCATAGAAAGTCCTTTGGCCGCTTGAGGATCTTGAAGAATGGGAGGCATCGCTCGGCCGACTTGGAGACAAATCTTCCTAGGGCCGCGACTCGCCCCGTGAGCCGTTGTACCTCCTTGACTGTTTTTGGCAGCACCATTTCTTGCAGTGCTCGGATCTTCTTGAGGTTCGCTTCGATTCCGTGCTAGGTTACCACAAAACCGAGAAACTTGCCCGAGGTAACTCCGAAGGTATACTTGATGGGGTTGAGCTTCATCTGGTACTCTCTGAGGGTGGAGAACGCTTCATTGAGATCGGTGACGTGATGCTCCGTCGTCTGGCTCTTCACCAGCATGTCGTCTACATAAACCTCCATGTTGCAGCCTATTTCGTCTTTAAAAACCTGGCTGACCAGCCTTTGATATGTCGCTCCGGCATTCTTCAACCCGAACGGCATCAGTTTGTAGCAGTAGAGGCCCTTGTCGGTAATGAAGGCTGTCTTTTCCTCATCCTTGGGCGCCATCCGGATCTGATATCCCAAAAAGGCATCCATGAAGGTCAGCAGTTGGTGTCCCGAGGTGGAGTCGACGAGCTGGTCGATCCTAGGGAGGAGAAAGCTGTCTTCTGGACAGACTTTGTTCAGATTGGTGTAGTCCACGCACATGCACCATTTTTCATTAGCTTTCTTTACGAGGACCACGTTGACAAGCCAGTCAGGATAGGAGACCTCTCGGATGAAGCCAGCCTCAAAGAGCTTGTCGACCTCCTCGGCTTCCGCTCGTTGTCGCTCCAGTGCGGAGCTCCATTTCTTCTGCCTTACAGGTTTGCAGGTCGGTTTCACCTAAAGTCGGTGAACCATGACCTCGGGATCTATTCTCGGCATATCTGTAAGTGACCAGGCGAAGACATCCATGTTGGATTGGAGGAACTCGATCAGGCAATCCCGCTCACGAGAGCTCAGGCCGGAGCCAATCTGCATGGTTAGCTCTGGGCAGTCTCTTCTCAAGGGAATTTGGATGATGAGCTCACCAGGTTCCACCCGTTCTCTCTGAGGCTCATCCCGCACTTCCAGGATTTCAATGGGCAGCACCTGGTCCGACACTTGGGCTGGCGCCTCAATTGATTGCTCGGCTCGGCTCGATGCTTTGGCCAGTTGCTTCGCTTTGAGGGTCGCCATGTAGCATTGTTTGGCTGTCATCTGGTCCCCACGAACCTTTCAAACGTCTGTAGTAACCCCAACAATTGGTGATAATTCACTACAGGTTTCGTCATACGAAAATGAGTGAGAAAAAGACGGTATGATCCAGGCAATGAGTTTAGTATGGCATCCTTCCCCAATTGATCATGAAGGAAAAAGCCAAGAGAGCTTAGACGCTCGATCAACTCAATCATGTACAGTACATGATCAGTTACCGAGGTCCCATCTTTCATTCGGGCGCTGGCACAACTAGTTTTGTGCCTCTCAACGTCGTCAGGAACGCCGAATGATTCATTCAACACTTGAATGATATCTTCCGGCTGTGTATTCTCAAAACGCCTACTAAACTCATCACTCATTGCTGCCAACATGATGCATCGAACAGTGATCCGGTCACTGAGCCACTTCTGATAAGTGTCTCTGGCCGATCTTGATGCATTAGCAGCGGGCTGCTCAGGTGCTTGATCCGTTATCACATAAAGGATCCTCTCATGCTCTAGCACTATTTTCAGTTTCCTATGCCAATTATTGAAATTTGGACCAGTCAACTTGTTATTGTCCAACAATGAGCGAAGTGACAAATTAGTGGTCATTTCTGCATAAAAAGAAAATTTGGCTATTAGTATATGAATTGACTAAACTCAATAGACTTGGACTTTAGTCTAAAGGTATTCCCACTATTTTATACAAATTGGTAGCCTCTACCTCTAATTCGAAAAATTACTCCTAATTCTTTAGTGGGCACTAGAACCCAATAGATCACATATAGGCCCGAGTGTGGCTCGGCCAACCCATATGCACCTATTGGTAGGTTCTTAACCAATTGCTTCACCAAGCAACTTCTAGTGATGATTTTGCCCTAGGTTTTCCGGCAGGCGTGTGGCGCCTCCACCGAATACCCTAGTCAGGTCCAACCATTAAATGATAGGGTTAAGTCTAATCAACTAATAGACGACCAAGCCCGAGTGTGGCTCGGCTCACCTGACCGCCTATTGAAGGTACACTTAACTCATCATATATTGAATGACAATTCCAATGCTTGATAAGTACCAGGCGTATGGCGCCTCCAATAATTATCAAAACATTGGACCCATTATCACCCAACTTAATGGGAGGCTATGACCTAGTTATCCCCATAACCATTTCATTTTAAGGACCTAATAATTTTAGAGGATTTCATAATTAGTATAGATGAGAAGATTCGGTTAGTCTAATTTCTCCCACTGACTTCACCAAATCAGATTAGACTCAAACCGGTTAAGAAGACACCTAAATCAGTCATACTGATTTTTCTTAAGGCATGGGCTAACTCGAATCATTAAGTGATCCAATCAAAATGTGATTGACCATGTCGGCCAGGTAAGTGAGATCGATGGAAGGGATATGCCATTAACTCGACAAAGACGAATCAGTGCGAGTAGCTCCCAATTAAAAACCACCGGTCAAAACTGCCAAACTTACCTTAGACACCGACTGGTTAATCAATTTCGATTTGATTACTCAAATAACTCGGGCTACACCTCTGAGCCTAAATCAAGTTCCATCTTGGTCTAATCAAAGACATGGAATTGATCAATCTACAACTATTGTATTTAACCTAGAGTTTTCTTGACCTAATCTAGTTACTACTTAATTAGATTTGATCAATTAACTCTAATTAGACCATGTTTGATTCTAACCTTAGGTCTAACCCAATCCTAAGAACTTGATTCAAGCTAACCCATATGCCCAAAGAATTATGCAATGTCAATTAATTGAGTTACAATTCTATTTCATAACACTTAATTCTCAATTAAGTTTAGACTTACGAAAGTTTTGATCATTGCATATTTCTTTTTAATTACATATTAATTACAATCTTTCAGTTCTTAAAACATATTTTCAGATCTGAGTTTTTGTAATTAATCACATGTAATCAGATTTAATTCATGTTTAAGTCATTATGTTTTATGTTCATGCATCATATATACATAACAACATGAATTAATACAAACAACATACATCTTATGTATTTGTTTTTTCACTTTTATTTTCAGATCTGATTTGTTCATTAAAATCAGAAATCATATGAATCATAAACTTTATTTAGATCTAATCTAAATAATATTATGATTTCAGATTTATTCATGTTACTAATCCTAACACAAACATGCATCATATGCATCCAAAATTTCAGATCTACTTAATCATGCATAATCAGCAATTAAATCAATCATAAAAAGCACTTTAGATCTAATCTAAACATGTTAATGATTTCAGATTTAATTGCAAGAATTAAAACATAAAAGTTTAAACATAAATGTGGCTCTGATACCAATGAAAGTTATTCCTAGGTTCTTCGGTGTTTAACATGCTGAATTTTTTTTTTTATTTTGAAAACCATGGCTGAACCTGATCGGGTTGCCTACGTACCCCTTCACAAGGAGAATCAAGCCACACGTAGTTCTTTTAAAATTTCAAAAATACAGCGGAAAAATGAATCAAACAATTTAATTCATGCATGCTTACAAGATCAAATCTAGAGATCAGCACATTAAGAACACATAGGATTATGCCGGAATCGTTTAAACAATTATGCTAAAACTTTTATGCATAATTAACTATCAGATCTGAAACTTAAGAACTCTATTCCAATTAATCTCCGAATATCCATCGAATGGATTCTGGAGATATCTCCGTGAGGAGCCCCAAAAGAGGGTAAAATCTCGGAGAATCGGACCTAGACCTTGACACCATAATAAATGATTAATGCTAGATTAATACCTTTTATGATGGATGAAAGTTGTGAATCTGATTCTTGACTTCGCAGCCATGCACACGAATGGCCTCTACGAGAAGTATACGCGAAGTCCTGAAGGATCTTCTTCCGCAACAGTGCTAGCAGTTGCAGAACACTTGAAAGCTGAAATCTGCCTGTCGGGATTCAATCAACTCTTGATCAATCGTCTTGAAACAGATGGAGATGAGGTTTGTAAGAAAAGTAGAGGACTCAGATCTGATCTTGAATCTTCGAGATATTCACCCTGAAAACCCTATCTAAAATGGAGAAGAAGAGGAAGAGGAGGCGGGTGAGGAAGAAGGCTGCAATGGATGTATTTTTGGTGCCCATGTTTGACCCCTTTTAATGGCCTCCGAATTTTCATTCAAAATTTGAAATTTATTTTCAGAAAACCTCTTTTAGTTGGCACATGCAAAGGAATAGGAACAACCCAAATCAGATCTCAACCAAATCTGATTTAAATTTAAATTTTAAACACATGTGCAAGAGGGAAGGAATTTGAAATCCATGCGGCAAGGTAAAACACTTCATAATTTCGAAATCACCCCTTGAAATTCGAATTTAATCCATTCAAAAACTCATACGCCACCTTGGCTGATGGTTTGAGTGATTAAAATCATTTAACATTGATGACCCAAAGATTGATTCATAGATTGATTTTGATGATCACAAAACCTTGAAGTATAGATACTAATGTTTATGTTGCAAGAAGAAAGATATTTATTTTGCAAGGAACATAGCAAGTTGGGAGAACACAAGAAGGCCTCCAAAGCTCTCAAGTTGGAAGAAAGCTACAATTTATTGGCCCAAGCTTAAAGTTCAAAGGATTCAAATTGGAGGAGTAAAATCAAAGAAAAAAAATTCAAAAGAATAGTCTTCGAGTCGACTCCTGAGGAATTCGAGTCGACTCCAATGTTTACCGAGTCGACTCCGGGGAAGTATGAGTCGACTCCTAGGAGTCACAGGCAGAAAAGTCAGAGAGCAATTTTCGGGTCTGAGACTCGAGTCGACTCCAGTGGAACGCGAGTCGACTCCGATGGTTGGTAGGTCGACTCCAAAGAAAGCAAGAGTCGACTCTCAGCGGAACACAAGGAAAAAGTCAGAGAGCATTTTTGGGACTCTGAGATTCGAGTCGACTTCCGCATTGCACGAGTCGACTCCGAGACTCCGCGACCATCAACAGACAGAAAACCAAGTTACTGCCTCTGAGATTCGAGTCGACTCCCAGACAGCTCGAGTCGACTCCAAGGCAGCGCTACACCAAGATGGCAGAAGGCTGTGTTTCGCAAACTGAGAGCCGAGTCGACTCCAAGGAAGTTCGAGTCGACTCCAAGACTGGACGAGCCAAAAGACAGAGGATCGGGAGTTCGGGCTCTGAGATTCGAGTCGACTCCTAGGACAGTCGAGTCGACTCGAGAGACAAAATTCAAAATTGGATCCACGGACTTCAGTGGATGAGCCGACTCCGAAATTGCCAGGTCAGCTCCAGAAGTTGGCGAGTCGACTCCAGGTTAAGCCGAGTCGACTCCCAGTCAAGGCATGCACTTTAATTCAAATTTAGAACAGTGGCCGAGTCGTCTCCAGTAAAGCACGAGCCGACTCCTGCAACAGGCGAGTCGACTCCTGATCGCGCGAGTCGACTCCGATCCCAACGGTAATATTGTCAGGAAGTGCAGACTGTGTCCAACGGCTCTATTTTTGTCTCTAACGGCTATATTCTTGTTTCCACGCCATCTAAAGCTATAAAAACAAGAAGAGAGCTAGGGGAGAGATCATGGAAGTGGGAGAGATCATCTAGGAAAGAGATCTCAAAGAGATTACAAAGGAAATCTCCCACAAGCACAAAAGGACCATCCAAAACGAAATAGAGAGAAGAAGAGCATCCAAGTGAATCCGAAAGCTTCCTCTCCATCCGTGTGCTGCCTCGGGGATCCTCTACTTCATGCCAAATCAGAGGAGGATCAAGTAAAGAAGAAGCCGAGCTCCTCCATCTTCAAAACTCGTTTGAGGGCTTCTCTTTACTCTATTTGTTTATATTGTCATATCTGCTTATTTAAGAAGCTTTGATTTGTTTTTATTCTTTGTTTTAATATCTTGTAACTTGATTCAATCAAGAGATTGAATCAAGGGGTTAAAGGTTTGTTGGTGAGCCAAAGGAAAAACCAACGGGATTAAGGTTGTGGTTGGTGAGCCTTTGGGAAAACCAACCGGGTTGGATTGTGAGCCCGTGAAAACAATCGGTTGGTTCGAGTCGGTGAGCCTGTGAAAACCGACCAAGTTCGTTGTGATCTCGTAAAACAACAAGTTGGGTTGTGAGCTTGTAAAACAACCGGCTGTAATCGGTAGGATTATAGTGAAATTCCCAAGAGGTCTTGGGGAGTGGATGTAGGTGCTGGGGTGCACCGAACCACTATATGTCCTTTGTGTTTGTAATGCCTCTAGTTATTGTCTAACTAACACACTTACTTACTTAGATAAATTGCTTGCTTAATTCTTATCCGCACATCCTTTAGTTGCAAGCATATTTAATCAAGTCGAAGTCTATACATCAAACCCTTGCTAAGTTTAACTTTCACTGTGCATCTATACAACTTAGCATAGTTAATCAAAAAGTTTTAGAAGTTGCATAAAAGTTTTAAAAGACCCAATTCACCCCCCCTCTTGGGTTGTATCTACTGGGCAACAAGTGGTATCAGAGCGGGTGCTCAAATATTATTTGTAGTCTTAACCGACTAGAGCCAAAGATCATGACAACTCAAATAGATAGTTTTCTAGGAGAAGGACAATCAATTGATACACCTCCACTATTTAATAGCATAAACTATACACATTGGAAAATACGCATGCGCATTTTTATTCAATCACAAAACTATTATTTATAGAAATTCATAATAAATGACCTTCACACACTCTCTCAAACTTTTAATGAAAAGGACTTAGCACAATTGAATGCTAATGCTATGAACATATTATATTGTGCTATTCAAGAAACAAAGTTTAATGAAATTTCTGCATGCTTATCTGCTAAGGAGATCTGGGATACTTTAGAAAATATTTATGATAAATCTCAGACTAGCTCACATGTGCTTCAATTACATACTAACAATAAGACTGCAGAAAAAGGTGTTGAATCTCCCTCACTCGAGTCGACTCCAAGTATCTCAGAGTCGACTCTCAAGTTCACCGAGTCGACTCCAATAAGGTCCGAGGCGACTCCGAGGCAAATCAGCTTCCTAAAGACAAAGAAGAAGAGGAAGCAAGAAAAAAGGAAGAAAGAGATAAAAAGGAAGAAAGCCTTGACCAAGAAAGAGTCTAGCAAGAAAATAAAAGTTAGGAGCAACAATGATGATATTAGCTCCAAGGAACTACAAGAGGTAACTAACGTGTGCTTTATGGCACAAGAAGACAAGGTAAAGACTGAATCTACACTTACCTCAAATGATTTTCAAGAAGAATTCTCTTATGATGAATTATTAAATGCTTTTCATGATTTGTATAGTGAATGTAGAAAATTAGCTGTGAAGAATAAAAATCTTAAGAAACTAAATCTGAAAATTTCAAAAGAAAGAAATTCTAATGATGAAATACAAGATTCTGAAAATAAAAGCTTAAGGTTAAATTTAGAACAATTGATTCAGAAAAATCAAAATTTAATTAAAGAAAATCAAAACTTAAGCGAAGAAATTAACCAATTAAGATGTTTTATTAACAAATTCACTGTAAGTTCAGAAAGATTAAAAATGATGTTTGAAAGCCAACATGCTGATTTTGATAAATCAAAATTTAGCTTGACTCCTTCACTTAGCCATAAATCTCTAGAGAAAAAGGTTATCAATTCACCAAGCAAATCATTAAATAAGATAACTTATTTCAAACATGAAAAGAATGGGCATAACAACTTTACCTATCGTTCTAACACAATTAAATCAAATGGTAAAGTTATTACTATTAAACAGATTTGGGTTCCAAAAGGAACCATATGTCCTAACTCTCAAGGACCCAAGCAAGCTTGGGTACCTAAAATGAAAATATGAGGATGTAGACATAGATGTGCCAAGATACCCATGGAACAAATAGATTCATACAAATGGGTGTTCTAGACACATTGAAACTTAAAACTTACTTATGAAAAGTAATTTTAAATAAACATAATAATTATAATAATAAGGAAATTAGTAATCCTTGCATCTCATCATTATTTTTGTTTTAGTATTTGATTAAAGTATGAATTGCATGTGTTGATCAATTTTGTGATATAGAAAATACTTTTGGAAATATAATCAAATCACTTCATTTTATAGGATACTTTACTCACTATTGGATAAAGTTGCTAAATGATTAATCATTATTAAGATTAATTCTATGAATTCTCTATATGCTTGATTGAGAGTTTTTATCCATGGCATTATTGTTTATTGATCATAGATATGATAATGTGTACTTGGTATGCTTTTGAATATATGCACTATGAATACCAAGATTAAAGAAACCATCCTTGGCACATAGAATCAACTCATGCTAGTATGTACTTAATCTCAAAAGACCTTGCCATAGGCTTACTTAGATTATCTACTTAAAGGTCAAAGTTTTGCTATGCATGCTAACTAAGGAAACAAACAAAAATCATTTCTAAATCTAAAGATGTTATTTCCATCTCTAAGTTTTCAAAAGCTTACATTGGATTTGTTCTTGGAAAATAAAACTGAAGTATTTTTCTGTATTTACTAAATCTTGTAAAAGCGTTTCGAATGAAAAAGGTTTCCAAACTGTGAAGATCATGGCACAGTGTTGAAAACCAAAATCCTGATTAAGGTTATACAGAAAATAATATTAAATTCAATTATTTCAGCTCCAAGGACATCATAAGTAAAATAGGGTTAATAGAATTCTTGAAGAAATGAAAAAGACAATTATGTATGATAGTCATCTACTTAAATAATTTTTAAAAGACTATCATCACTGCTTGTCATACATATGATTTCTATTAGATCTATTTTTGATGAAAATTTTGATCTTCTGAAAAATGAAAAATGAACCATTGCATATCTTTCATATTTTTCAGTCGTACATGTTATGCTTGATATGCTCTTATGAAAATAATGCCAAATCTGATAAAGATATTTCTATCCTTGGATACCATTCATCAAGCAATGCATATAGAACATTCATGAAAAATTCTAGTTGTAGAAGTATCAATTCATTTTATTCTTTATGAGACTAATGATTTGTTATCAAAATACTAAAATCAAATTATATGGTTAATCTTTTACATATACACTTAATGAAGAAAAATTGATGACTACTAAAAGATTAAATCAAGAAAAGATGAAATAGATCTTGATAAGATTCTTGCATGATTAGAAGTAAAAATCACCATTATCATTTGTTTGCTTTATGAACGTTATATTTTATCAAATGAGTGTGTAGAATGGACTCCTATGTGCTTACTTTATAACCACCATATTTGAAAACACTCATTACAAATATGATAAAGCAATATATGATTTGAAACAAGCATCAAAAGCATGATATAAAAGCTTAAGCAACCCTTTTGATAGAAAGTAATAATGATAAATCTATGTATCAAAAGGAAGAATTTGTGACATCATTTTTGGTTCTGCTAATGAAGATTTATATGTAGATTTTTACTAAGCTCATACAAGGCGAGTTTGAAATATGTATGATGAATGAATTAACATCTTCTCTCAAACTCCAAATTAAGACAAACAGGAAAGGGGATCTTCATTGACCAACATTAGACCACAAGAAAACTCTTATAGAAAATTGGCATGAAGAAGGTATATCTATGACCCCATCTTGTAGAATTTGAAAAGAATGAACAAAGTAGATCTATTGTTTAAAGCTGTATTGAAGCATGATAGAATAATTATTTTATCATACAGCTAGTAGACCAGATTGTATGCTCATTATAAGATCTTGTGTAAGACTTCAATCTAACCTTAATGAATCATATTTTATTGATAACAAATAAATCATATTCTAAATTTTGATAGAAACAAACGTTTAAGATAAGTTGATTAACACT
Source organism: Phoenix dactylifera (assembly GCF_051530095.1). Taxonomy (NCBI): domain Eukaryota; kingdom Viridiplantae; phylum Streptophyta; class Magnoliopsida; order Arecales; family Arecaceae; genus Phoenix; species Phoenix dactylifera. The sequence continues at coordinate 15,204,872 of NC_143190.1, read as the reverse complement.
AGGCTAACTTATCTTATTAATAATTATCTTAAGCAAATAGAATCCAAACTAAATTGATCTTGAAAATAAGAAATTGATTTGACCTCGATAAATCTTTCTATTGCCTCACATGCTTGTCCTTGAACTATCTTGGTTAATGAAACTATCTCTTTAGTTCAAGTGATATGTGCTTGCTTATATTTAGGCATTCTCTTGAAGTAAAGTGACTCAATATTCAACTATTGTCTTACCTTATATTGAGTCATCTAGTTAGAAATATGTTGGATGAATGGTTTGTATCTTAAAGAAACAAAAAAAAAACTTTCTTTCAAGAAAGAAAAGGAGTTTGTTAATAATGCAGAATCCTTGAGCAAGAAAATGAGAGATTTCAACTTGAAGGACACTTCCACATAAGATACAATAAACATTCACATGCAAACAAGAGAGAGGATCTTCTTCAGCCAAAAGTTCACACATAAGAAATCTAGTTTGGCCTGAAGAATATATAATGAATAGGTAATTTTAGATACCTTTCTCACAAATTAATTGAGCAAAGTCAATAACTTAAATCCTATTATGGCATGATTAAATTCTTTAATTGTTAATTTTTGATATCATGTCTATATGTGTATTGACTGACTTATACTTTTAGAAATTGTTTCATGGTTTGCCCAAACTAAAATATATCTTTGCCTATGTCATAACCATGAAATACACAAGTATATGCTTAAAATTTTGATGTAAAATAACTTGTGAGAAGTTATGAATCCTTGAGCACAATGAAAATGTTGTTTGCATAATATACATCTATATGATACATAAGATCAATTCTTTATTCTGCTCTTTCATGTAAATTACTTGAGAATAACAAAAAGAGAGAGATAAAGAAAAGGAAGTGGACATTATTCAAGAGATGAAAAATCTAAGCAAGGCAAGTACTCCAATTTTAAGGAAAAGCAAAACAAACATAATATATTCGGCACACTTATGAGACTTGGGTGAGCATTCTTTTGGAAGGGATAAAATCCATAATTAATTACACTTAAACATGGAGAGTTTGGAGTGAACATTTTAACCTTTCTATATTGCTTATCATAGGGATGGTGCCAATGGGGAGGCTAGTGGTAGTACCCGGCACTATTTGACCCAACTATTCGGTGTAGGGCATATTAGGGACGGCACAAGAGGGAGGCTAGTGGTAGTACCTCGTGCCCCTTCCCAACTCCACCGGATAGAGAGCAAATAGAGTATAGAGCATAAAAAAGTAAAAATGAAAGACAAAGTAAATGAAAGTATATAAGAAGAATCAAGTTTTTTTTTATCACTTGAAAACATAATTTAAGGATGAAATCAATGCAAGATAATATTTAAATAGGAGGAGTTTATTTGAAAAGAATTGATTTTGATCCTTGACATGCTTGTTCTTATTATTTTAATGTATGACTTAACACTTAATATAGTGTGCATATGGTATGATGTCTTGATTTATGGGTTCTCAATGTTTTACAATACTTCATGCTTGGATAATTTGATTGAATATTTGGAATACTATATAAATTTTTTTTTTGCATTGTTAAAAAGAAATTTCAGATTTGTCATTCACAATCATCGTTAAAATCTGAAAGGTGAATAAATTTGTAAAAAGGAGAAGAGAAGGATATTTCTATTTAGGCAAAATGAATTGAGTTTGTTCTATCCTTCAAACCTTGGTATATAATGTGCTAAACATAAATACAAATATTCTGAATATCCTCTTATATGTGTGAAATATGTGTCTTCAATCATAATGATTTAAGATGAGCTACAATGTGGAAGATCCATATCTCAAATTATGACTTTAAAAGCCTCTATTGAAAATTCTATGTAATTCAGAATCTGATTTTGTATACAAGCTTAGACTCAATATGATTTCTAAATAAAATCTTAATGTAAGAAAAACAGAATTAATTCTGATGCCTTTGGTTGATTGCTCCAATACGCATCCGAAACATATCATTTCTTATCTTCAAAGTGTACTAATATTGGTCCAAATGATGTGTCTTTCGATGATCTTGATTGCAAACAAAAATTTCTAAATATATGATCTTATTTTGATATTAAAAAGATTTATTGTGCTTTATGTATACATTGCTGAAAAACTATGATTAAGAAATTGAGTTCTAAAAATATATATATTTCAATAATCATCTATATGTTTTTTCTCTCTCCTACATTATTAAAGACTTCTATCAATAGAGTGAATGATCTTAAAACTAGAAATATTTCAGTTCACTCAAATGACTCTAAAAGAAAGAAAATATAAATGCTTTTGAAAGAAATTGAACTTCAATTGAATCATTTTCTGATTAATACTTTTATACATTTTCTCTAAGATTAGGAGAAAGCATAACTTGTTCTTAAAGGATTAGAAAGAGTGATTACTATAAATTCTGAATAATTCTAGATCACTCTACATTCTTGATATTACAGAATTTCAGTGTTATTCACGTTTATCACTAAAATCTGAAATTCAACAATTAAAATGATTAAAGAAGAATGCATCTTTTGAGGGGGAGCTTTAGATATTCAGTATCCTATCCCAAAGACACTTTATTTTGATGCATACTTTGAATTTTATGGATTGATTTTGATGAACCTCCTTATATTGCAAGACATGCTTTAATTTTCTTGAGATGAGTTCTATAAAGGTTGTCTTATCTCAAACCTTGAGTCTTATGAAAATAAGCTGAAATATATTTTTGAGATTGACAATCTTATTGAACATTATCTTAGGATTCTAAACTCTTAAATGGAATGATCAATTGAGGGGGAGAAAGAAAATTTCAGAAGGAGAGCTCTTATGGAACTTAATCGCATAAATCTATAACTAAAGGAGAGGGAAAGAATACTAAATGAAAAGTGATCCTAATACTCTCCAATATATATCATCTGAAATTTAAATCTGAAAATCTTTATGATATACCTTGAGGCGTGTTATTTGGTTAGTATATCTCATGCATCACTCTTGAACCAAATTGCAAATCTTAAGAGCCTCTAATTTAATGAAAAAGGGGGAGAATAATGTGTTAAATTTTCTTGAGTATCTCTTAGAAAATCTATTTTTGGAACCTCACTAATGAGCTCTAATTGGCTTGCTTTTTGGAACTTCAATTTTGTGCAAATTCATTATTTTATGTATCAAATTGTGCTTATTTTCTAAAGAAATAAAAGAAAGTCTTTAAAAGAGCTCTAAGATGTATCAAAAATTGCATGAATGTATATTTTGATATTTGTGCCCCAATGCTCCTATTATCATAAAAGAACTTTGAAGTCATTAAGAAAATTAATTAAATTGCTCTCATGGTTGATAAAATACTTAATAGATTGGGCAAAAGGTCTTAAACGAACAAGCTTTCATACTCAGTGAAGAGAGGTTAGATTTCCACTCATGTTTTTCCTTGAATATCATTTGTAGTACTTCTTGAATTAACCTAAGGAAGATTCCACCTACACTTGATTAGAAAACTATCTGTGGTATTGTTGGGAACCCGCCCATGCCGCTGATATTTCAAAAATTAAATCAGATGGCAGCGGAAGAGGCATGCGCGGGATCGACGTTCATCGCATGAACGTTGTTTCGAGACCTTTCGTAATTAGGTAAGAATTAAAACTTTTAAAACTATTAGGAAGATCAGATCTTCACCTTGCGCGGGTAGATGATCACCGCAAATCTGAATTCGTGGTTTTGGAAGAGGGTTCGCTTGAAGTCGTTCAAACGTCCGGCCTCTACGGGTATCCACACGAAGCAGGATCCGATCCAAGCTCTCTATCTCACCGGGGTGCTAGCTCCCTTGCAGAGATAGCTTTTGATGGCTGATCTCCTCTCTTTCAATCAACTCTTGATTGCTCTTGAGAGGAGGAAGAAGAAGGATGAAGAAAAGGAAGAAGATCCAAACCCCTGCAGCCTTCTTTCTATCTCCCTGCGTTGGATGGAGGAAGAGAAGGGAAGGAGGCCGCCACCCTTTCTTTGGCTTCTCTCTTGCTTGCGGCTGAAACAAGGGAGGATGAGGATGCCCACGGCTTGGAGGAGGAAGAGAGAGGTTTCTACCTTGGGGCCGGCCCTAGTCCTCCTTTTATAAGGAGTGGAGCTCCTAACAATTAGGAGCTCCAAGACAATCTTCCAAAGAGGGAAGGGGGGCGCCGGCCCCTCTCTTCATGCCGCACACAAGGAGAGGAGGAGGGGCTTGATCCCTCCTTCTTGTGACGCCCTAATCCTCTTCCAAAGAGGATTGGGTGCCTCTCTTATGGTTTAATCCCAAACCAATTAGGATTAGCCAATTGGGTTCAATCTATGTTAGTCCTAATCCAATTAGGACTTGAATGAACCATGACTCAATTGAACTCTTCAATCCTAATCCAATTAGGAGTCATGTTGATTCATTAGATTATTAATTAATTTAGACTTAAGGAATACTAATCTAATTAGGATGTATTTAATTTTAGTCCTAATCCAATTAGGACTCTATTTGAATCCAAAGTCCTAATCCGATTAGGACTCTAGGAATCCTACTCCAAGTAGGAATCCAATTTTGATTCAAAACTCCTAATCTCATTAGGATTGAGGAATCCTATTCCAAATAGGAATCCCAGTCCTACTCCAACTAGGATTCCCAGTCCTAATCCAATTAGGACTCTAGGAATCCTACCCGAAGTAGGACTCTTGTTTCAAGTCCAATTAATTAATTCCCTTTGTTCCTTCAACTTCTTATCAATCAAATTGATTTCTTGTGATTCCTAATCACGATTTCAACCATCGGATCGGTCAATACTTCTAGTGTGTGTGACCCCATAGGTTCTATTCTGACTGGTAGTGAGATATATTGTGATCTCTATCACTATATCATTGAAAACTCCTTTCAATGGGTTGGAACGATTCCAACTCTACTCATTAGGGTTTATCGATCATCGAGATAATCCCTGTGAGTCCCACCATCCACCAGTGACACCTAGCAGCATGTAGTGGCTACCCAGCAGAATGGAATGATGAACCTCTAGGTGCAGTTAACATGTGATACAGTCCTACTATCGTGGATCCCTACAGGACGGAGGTCATGGACAACTCGTCAAACCCCATCGTCTGTCATATGTCAAGATTTATTCGACTTGAGTTCGATAATGGAAAACTCCTTTTCCACTTACTGCCCTGGCCAAGGTCTTAGAACTCAGTCTAACAAATCACATAGGATCACTCCTCTTCTATCAAGGTCGATAGATTCCTTGTAGGTGCATACCCTACTCCTACAGTGAACCTACTGCAGCCAATCTACACTGCATGGACCCATATGGCTAGAGACCATGTATGTGTGCAGTCAAACTACAATAACCTCACTGTGAGTAGCCGAAGCACCGTAGGTCAAAGGACCAGTCACACTACTGCAACATCAAGCAAGTCACTGACGAGTGGATAGACATCCAAGTGACTTCTTGTCTTGGTCACGCTCAGTACCCTTGTTCTCTAACAAGCACCTGCACTATCACTTCAGTGTCCCTACACTGTGGACTCAAGTCTCGTCCATCCAGAAGGAAAGTGATCTGTGCACTGATCGGATCGATCACCGTCCTCGTGATGATCCATTGATCAGGAGCATTTAGAAATTAATCACCAATGATACATGGCTCAAATTCTCAACTCTTGAGAATATGTATCATCATCTTATTAATTTCTTGGACGATTCATAGACACAAACAATATGAATGAAAAGATGCCTTTTATTTATTCAATAATAAATAGTCAAGTACAAAATTATGTCCCTAGAATCAACAATGTGTCAGCCAAATTGGCTTCTAGGGCATACATCTAACAATCTCCCACTTGCACTAAAGCCAATTGGTCATATATCTTAGGCCCATCTTCTCAAGGTGGGCTTCAGTCTTTTGCTGACTCAGCTGCTTAGTGAACAGGTCTGCCACGTTATCCGCGGAGTCTACTCTCTGCACCTCTACATATTTCTTCTCCACATAGTCGCGTATGAGGTGAAAGCGCCGCTCTATATGCTTAGACTTCTGATGAGACCTTGGCTCCTTAGCAAGGGCTATGGCGCCATTGTTATCGCAGTAGAGTGTTATGGCATCTGATGTCATCACATCCAGCTCTGCAATGAATTTCTTGAACCAGAAGCCTTCCTTAGCAGCTTCAGAGGCGGCGATGTATTCGGCTTCCATAGTCGAATCAGCAATGATCGGTTGTTTAGAACTCTTCCAATTCACCGTACCACCATTGCACAAGAACACGTATCCAGATGTTGACTTCCTGTCATCGACATCAGTCATGAAGTCTGAATCTGTGTACCCTTCTACCTTTAACTCTGATGATCCTCCAAAAACCAAGAATAAATCTTTAGTTCTTCTCAAGTACTTAAGAATATTCTTCACAGCTGTCCAGTGTTCTTCACCTGGATTCGACTGATATCTGCTTGTGACACTCACAGCAAGAGCTATATCAGGTCGTGTACATAGCATGGCATACATGAGGCTTCCTATTGCCGATGCATAAGGAATCTTGCTCATGCGTTGAATCTCCTCAGATGTGTTGGGGCACATCTTCTTGGAGAGATGAATTCCATGCCTTAGGGGTAAGAGACCCCTCTTGGAGTTTTCCATGCTGAACCTCTTCAGCACCTCCTCTATGTACATCTTCTGTGAAAGGCCAAGCATCCTTTTAGATCTATCTCTATAGACCTTTATTCCCAAAATATAGGATGCTTCCCCAAGGTCTTTCATGGAGAATTCTTTTGACAACCAGACCTTGACCGAGGTTAGCATGGGAATATCATTCCCAATCAGGAGAATGTCATCTACGTACAGTACGAGAAAAATGACAGCACTCCCACTAACCTTTTTATAAACACATGGTTCCTCTTCGTTTTTGATGAAATCAAACGTTTTGATTGCATCATCGAAACGAGTGTTCCAACTCCGAGAGGCTTGCTTTAGTCCATAGATGGACCTTTGCAGCTTGCAGACCTTGTGATCTCCATCACTGGAACTGAAACCCAAAGGCTGTTCCATATAGATATCTTCATCAAGGTATCCATTCAGGAAAGCAGTTTTCACATCCATCTGCCAGATTTCATAATCATGAAATGCTGCAATAGCAAGTAATGTTCGGATGGATTTTAGCATGGCTACAGGTGAAAAGGTCTCTGATAGTCAATGCCTTCGCGCTGACTACACCCTTTCGCCACAAGCCTTGCCTTATAGGTCTCTACCTTTCCATCCGAACCTATCTTCCTTTTGTGGATCCATTTGCATCCAATAGGTACAATACCTTCTGGTGGGTCTACTAAGGTCCAGACTTGGTTGGAACGCATGGAGTCTAACTCTGACTTCATAGCTTCCAGTCATTTCTCGGAATCGATATCAGATATCGCCTCGTTGTAGGTTTTGGGATCCTGTATGTGATCCCTATCTCCCACTAGGAACATTTCCTCGGTATCCTCTTCTAGTATACCTAAGTATCTATCGGGAGGATGGGAGACCCTACTAGATCTACGAGGTGGTCGAGGGACATCGTGTACTGGCTCTTTATGAATGGGTTCAATAGGATCCATGACTCGTTACTTTTCAGAGACTTTCTCTTCAAGCTCAATTTTCCTCCCACTGCCTTTATCAAGGATAAACTGATTTTCCAAGAAGATGGCATGACGGCTCACAAACACATTGTGATCCTCTGAGACGTAAAAATTGTATCCTAATGACTCTTTAGGATATCCTATAAAACGAGCACTTATGGTCCTAGCCTCTAACTTGTCCGCCTGTAGTCTCTTGACGTGGGCCGGACATCCCCAAATCTTGAGATGACCCAGACTTGGTTTCTTACTATGCCATATCTCATACGGTGTGGTAGGAACGGATTTAGAGGGAACTCTATTCAATAAATAAATCGCTGTGAGTAAGGCATCTCCCCAAAGGAACATAGGTAAATCAGTGAAGCTCATCATGGACCTGACCATATCCAATAGGGTCCGATTCCTCCTCTCTGACACCCCGTTGAGTTGAGGTGTACCCGGAGGTGTCCATTGTGAGACTATGCCGTTTTCTTTGAGATAGTCCCGGAATTCTCCACTAAGGTATTCTCCTCCTCGATCTGATCGAAGAGCCTTAAGAGGTTTTTCAGTTTGTTTTTCTACTTCATTCTTGAACTCTTTGAACTTTTCAAAGGATTCAGACTTGTGTCTCATAAGATACACATACCCATACCGTGAATAATCATCGGTAAAGGTAATGAAGTAAGAATAACGTCCCCTGGCTAGCACATCGAATGGGCCACATACATCTGTATGTATTAGGGTAAGTATTTCAGTGGTCCTCTCCCCATGTCCTACAAAGGGCAGTCTAGCCATTTTTCCTTGAAGACAGGACTCGCAAGTTGGATATGACTCGGAAGTCAATGAGCCGAGAAGCCCAACTTTATCCATTTTGTTCATTCTGTCTTCTCCAATATGGCCAAGTCTGAGGTGCCACAAATATCTTTGGTTTATCTCATCTCTGGATCTCTTGGATCCTTTGGCACTCACATCTTGCTCGGTAACATTCACAGATACATCCATATGTAAATGATAGAGACTGTCAATCATAAAACCACATGCGACTATTTTATTTCTCAAATAAATAGAACAGCAGTCTTTGTCAAATGTAAAAACATGACCTTCCTGTGCTAGACATGAAACAGAAATCAAATTTCTGCTAGCAACAGGTACATAATAGCAGTCTCTAAGTATTAAACTAAATCCAGACGGTAGTCGCAGATGGTAGGTGCCCACAGCCACAGCAGCAACTTTTGCCCCGTTGCCAACCCGAAGGGTTACCGCACCTTCCGCCAGCCTTCTACTTTCCTTTAGACCCTGCATGGTAGTGCACAAATGAGCACTAGAACTAGAATCTATAACCCAACTAGAAGTAGAAGAAACCGTTAGATTAGTTTCAATAATGAGCAAGTCTATACCTTCTGAAGGTGTGTCACCTTTCTTGTTCTTCAGGCTCTCGAGGTATGAAGGACAGTTTCTCTTCCAGTGGCCTTCGACATTGCAGTGGAAACATTTTCCTTTGTCGTTAGCCCTTTTCTTTTGAACTTCCTTCTTTGGCTTCTTGTCTTTCTTCTGCTTCTTTGCAGGCTTCTTTTTCTTCCAAGTAGACTTTCTCTTGGAACCAGAAGTCAACTCAGCAGCGAGGACATTGCCCCTTGAACCTTTCAAGGCTCCCTCAGCAGTTACCAACATGTTGATTAGTTCAGTCTTAGTGCATTCAATCTTATTCATGTGGTAGTTTACTATAAACTGACCAAATGAATCAGGAAGTGACTGTAGGATCAAATCCACTTGCAATTCCTTGTGCATGTCCATACCGAGCTTCTCAAGCTCCTCTAGGTCCTTGATCATGGTCAGACCGTGATCATGGACAGACTGCCCCTCGCGCATCTTCGCTTTGAAAAGCCTCTTGGACACTTCAAAACGAGCTGTGCGACTTTGCTCACCATACAACTCTTGCAGGTGTGCCAGTATGTCCCTAGCAGTCTTTATATTTTCATGCTGGCATTGGAGTTCATTAGACATAGATGCCATCATATAGCATTTTACTCTAATGTCATCGTCCAACCATTTTTTATGCATCTCACGCTGAACATCAGTGGGACGTGCTGGTAATGTGGGGATATCTGAATCGAGTATATAACCTATCTTCTCACAGTCCAAAACTATTTTGAGATTTCTAAGCCAGTCCTTGTAATTGGTTCCGGTCAGTCGGTTGGTCTCAAGAATACGGGTCAAAGGGTTTGAAGCCGACATTGTATCTGCAGAGAGTAAAGATTCTAGTTAGACTTTTGTACTTGATCCTAATCTGTCCTAAGGTCTTTTAGAACAAATGTGACTCCCACTATTTTCTCGAATTCCTCACACTCCCCTGGTAGGAAAACGGAAATCCCACACGACTAGGGTTTCTAGTGGGTACTGCGGTCCCACCAATTTACATGCCACCTTACCTAACAGTTATTGGTGACACATAGATGGATGAGTGTACAACTCTTGTACAATGCTTCTCAAGCATGTTGCAGTGCAACTTGGTCTCTAAGCCATGAAGACCTCACCTAACAGTTATTGGTCTCATTTCTTAGTTAAGTCAGACCCACTGTATAACCGTAGGAATAAAGTCGTCATTGGGTCCTCACCTAACAGTTATTGGTGCCCAACCCCACCTTTACCCTACAACATCTCATGTCTATAGAGAGGTCCAGCCCCCCAATGCAACTTGACCACTGTATCCAGCCGAGACAAGTCAACATCAGAAAGGCCTTAGAAGCTCTACTACAGTGGAAGACCTATTGACTTAATATTGGTTAATCAGGTCTTAGTGTTTGCAACTTGAGCCTTTCATAAGAGGTAATCGAACAATTGGCCAGGTAAGCAGGTGGGAGGCTCCCCTTACTCAGAGAGTAAGGTCCTAATTAAGTAACCACCTTTCATGCTTTCCTAGACACCAATTAGATCAATTAATCTAATATGACTTGCTCATGTCGGTTCACTCTCGACTTGATTGAGGAGGTTTTGATTTAGGTCTCAATTGGGTTTGCTACATCACATGTAGACCTATCTACCCGACTCTTATTCACATCACATGCAAACGGCGCATTGCAGGCAGTTATAATCGCGGCAATAATTAAAGCTAAACTTTAACTAGGTGATGATCATGGATTCTAATTAGGTCGTATTACAAGCACATGCACATCAATTGATCAAGTGGTCTTCAACTCTTGAATTGGTTCCAAGCCTCCTTGATTCGATCCTTGATCAACCCTTGATCCCATCGCCATCAACCGCTTGGATCACCTTTCATCTCATGCCTTTGCTTTAACTTGATCGTTGATGTACATCACATCACAGAAATACAACCAGATGTAAAATAAAAATAAAAATAATTTACATCTTCTTTTAGGAGGCACGCAGGCCTCTCAAAACATCAAATAAGATGCATGCAAGCATCTGAAAAATTACATGACATCGCAGATCACATCGCAGGTCATTACATTTGATACCAAAAGGGGTTGAATCCTATGATCATCACCGTATGCTACAATTATAATTTTCAGATCTGAAACTTAACTGATTATATCATGACATAGGTCGCTGATCATGCTAATCATGATTCTAAACTTTGTAATCCCATTAACAATGCAATTAGAATCATCTTTTTATCACATAAAAATCAGCATGTAAAAATCAGCACCCCTGAAAAATCTGCATGCAGAATTTTTCAGCATGCATGATCATTTAATTTTCAGATCTAATATGCCTTTAGATATTTAATTCTTACCTTAATCTACGAAACCTAGGCTCTGATACCACTGTTGGGAACCCGCCCATGCCGCTGATATTTCAAAAATTTTCAGATGGCAGCGGAATCGGCATGCACGGGTTCGACGTTCATCGCATGAACGCTTGTTTCGAGACCTTTCGTAATTAGGTAAGAATTAAAACTTTTAAAACTATTAGGAAGATCAGATCTTCACCTTGCGCGGGTAGATGATCACCGCAAATCTGAATTCGTGGTTTTGGAAGAGGGTTCGCTTGAAGTCGTTCAAACGTCCGGCCTCTACGGGTATCCACACGAAGCAGGATCCGATCCAAGCTCTCTACCTCACCGGGGTGCTAGCTCCCTTGCAGAGATAGCTTTTGATGGCTGATCTCCTCTCTTTCAATCAACTCTTGATTGCTCTTGAGAGGAGGAAGAAGAAGGATGAAGAAAAGGAAGAAGATCCAAACCCCTGCAGCCTTCTTTCTATCTCCCTGCGTTGGATGGAGGAAGAGAAGGGAAGGAGGCCGCCACCCTTTCTTTGGCTTCTCTCTTGCTTGCGGCTGAAACAAGGGAGGATGAGGATGCCCACGGCTTGGAGGAGGAAGAGAGAGGTTTCTACCTTGGGGCCGGCCCTAGTCCTCCTTTTATAAGGAGTGGAGCTCCTAACAATTAGGAGCTCCAAGACAATCTTCCAAAGAGGGAAGGGGGGCGCCGGCCCCTCTCTTCATGCCGCACACAAGGAGAGGAGGAGGGGCTTGATCCCTCCTTCTTGTGACGCCCTAATCCTCTTCCAAAGAGGATTGGGTGCCTCTCTTATGGTTTAATCCCAAACCAATTAGGATTAGCCAATTGGGTTCAATCTATGTTAGTCCTAATCCAATTAGGACTTGAATGAACCATGACTCAATTGAACTCTTCAATCCTAATCCAATTAGGAGTCATGTTGATTCATTAGATTATTAATTAATTTAGACTTAAGGAATCCTAATCTAATTAGGATGTATTTAATTTTAGTCCTAATCCAATTAGGACTCTATTTGAATCCAAAGTCCTAATCCGATTAGGACTCTAGGAATCCTACTCCAAGTAGGAATCCAATTTTGATTCAAAACTCCTAATCTCATTAGGATTGAGGAATCCTATTCCAAATAGGAATCCCAGTCCTACTCCAACTAGGATTCCCAGTCCTAATCCAATTAGGACTCTAGGAATCCTACCCGAAGTAGGACTCTTGTTTCAAGTCCAATTAATTAATTCCCTTTGTTCCTTCAACTTCTTATCAATCAAATTGATTTCTTGTGATTCCTAATCACGATTTCAACCATCGGATCGGTCAATACTTCTAGTGTGTGTGACCCCATAGGTTCTATTCTGACTGGTAGTGAGATATATTGTGATCTCTATCACTATATCATTGAAAACTCCTTTCAATGGGTTGGAACGATTCCAACTCTACTCATTAGGGTTTATCGATCATCGAGATAATCCCTGTGAGTCCCACCATCCACCAGTGACGCCTAGCAGCATGTAGTGGCTACCCAGCAGAATGGAATGATGAACCTCTAGGTGCAGTTAACATGTGATACAGTCCTACTATCGTGGATCCCTACAGGACGGAGGTCATGGACAACTCGTCAAACCCCATCGTCTGTCATATGTCAAGATTTATTCGACTTGAGTTCGATAATGGAAAACTCCTTTTCCACTTACTGCCCTGGCCAAGGTCTTAGAACTCAGTCTAACAAATCACATAGGATCACTCCTCTTCTATCAAGGTCGATAGATTCCTTGTAGGTGCATACCCCACTCCTACAGTGAACCTACTGCAGCCAATCTACACTGCATGGACCCATATGGCTAGAGACCATGTATGTGTGCAGTCAAACTACAATAACCTCACTGTGAGTAGCCGAAGCACCGCAGGTCAAAGGACCAGTCACACTACTGCAACATCAAGCAAGTCACTGACGAGTGGATAGACATCCAAGTGACTTCTTGTCTTGGTCACGCTCAGTACCCTTGTTCTCTAACAAGCACCTGCACTATCACTTCAGTGTCCCTACACTGTGGACTCAAGTCTCGTCCATCCAGAAGGAAAGTGATCTGTGCACTGATCGGATCGATCACCGTCCTCGTGATGATCCATTGATCAGGAGCATTTAGAAATTAATCACCAATGATACATGGCTCAAATTCTCAACTCTTGAGAATATATATCATCATCTTATTAATTTTTTGGACGATTCATAGACACAAACAATATGAATGAAAAGATGCCTTTTATTTATTCAATAATAAATAGTCAAGTACAAAATTATGTCCCTAGAATCAACAATGTGTCAGCCAAATTGGCTTCTAGGGCATACATCTAACAGGTATCAAATTAGAAAACCTCTTGAATTCACACTCGATGTGTTCTGCTCTGATCTTTGTGCTTAATGTTTCACTATCTTTTTGATGTTGTCAAAAAGAGGGAGAAATATCTAAGTATATGCTATATATTATGCTATATATACTCATAATGCTTTATTACTTTGAATTGAATACAAATCAGCTTAAAATTTAAATATGTTAATTGTGTTAAGCTGATTAATCTAAAGCATTATCATGAAATATGTTTTTACATATATATGTTTTCTACTTCATGCAACTTAGCTATGTATTACTTCTAGAAATCAATATCTTTTATATTGCATATACTCCAAGTTTTGTCATCATAAAAAAGGGGGAGATTGATGACCCAAAGATTGATTCATAGATTGATTTTGATGATCACAAAACCTTGAAGTATAGATACTAATGTTTATGTTGCAAGGAGAAAGATATTTATTTTGCAAGGAACATAGCAAGTTGGGAGAACACAAGAAGGCCTCCAAAGCTCTCAAGTTGGAAGAAAGCTACAATTTATTGGCCCAAGCTTAAAGTTCAAAGGATTCAAATTGGAGGAGTAAAATCAAAGAAAAAAAATTCAAAAGAATAGTCTTCGAGTCGACTCCTGAGGAATTCGAGTCGACTCCAATGTTTACCGAGTCGACTCCGGGGAAGTATGAGTCGACTCCTAGGAGTCACAGGCAGAAAAGTCAGAGAGCAATTTTCGGATCTGAGACTCGAGTCGACTCCAGTGGAACGCGAGTCGACTCCGATGGTTGGTAGGTCGACTCCAAAGAAAGCAAGAGTCGACTCTCAGCGGAGCACAAGGAAAAAGTCAGAGAGCATTTTTGGGACTCTGAGATTCGAATCGACTTCCGCATTGCACGAGTCGACTCCGAGACTCCGCGACCATCAACAGACAGAAAACCAAGTTACTGCCTCTGAGATTCGAGTCGACTCCCAGACAGCTCGAGTCGACTCCAAGGCAGCGCTACACCAAGATGGCAGAAGGCTGTGTTTCGCAAACTGAGAGCCGAGTCGACTCCAAGGAAGTTCGAGTCGACTCCAAGACTGGACGAGCCAAAAGACAGAGGATCAGGAGTTCGGGCTCTGAGATTCGAGTCGACTCCCAGGACAGTCGAGTCGACTCCCAGGACAGTCGAGTCGACTCGAGAGGACAAAATTCAAAATTGGATCCACGGACTTTAGTGGATGAGCCAACTCCGAAATTGCCAGGTCAGCTCCAGAAGTTGGCGAGTCGACTCCAGGTTAAGCCGAGTCGACTCCCAGTCAAGGCATGCACTTTAATTCAAATTTAGAACAGTGGCCGAGTCGTCTCCAGTAAAGCACGAGCCGACTCCTGCAACAGGCGAGTCGACTCCTGATCGCGCGAGTCGACTCCGATCCCAACGGTAATATTGTCAGGAAGTGCAGACTGTGTCCAACGGCTCTATTTTTGTCTCTAACGGCTATATTCTTGTTTCCACGCCATCTAAAGCTATAAAAACAAGAAGAGAGCTAGGGGAGAGATCATGGAAGTGGAAGAGATCATCTAGGAAAGAGATCTCAAAGAGATTACAAAGGAAATCTCCCACAAGCACAAAAGGACCATCCAAAACGAAATAGAGAGAAGAAGAGCATCCAAGTGAATCCGAAAGCTTCCTCTCCATCCGTGTGCTGCCTCGGGGATCCTCTACTTCATGCCAAATCAGAGGAGGATCAAGTAAAGAAGAAGCCGAGCTCCTCCATCTTCAAAACTCGTTTGAGGGCTTCTCTTTACTCTATTTGTTTATATTGTCATATCTGCTTGTTTAAAAAGCTTTGATTTGTTTTTATTCTTTGTTTTAATATCTTGTAACTTGATTCAATCAAGGGATTGAATCAAGGGGTTAAAGGTTTGTTGGTGAGCCAAAGGGAAAACCAACGGGATTAAGGTTGTGGTTGGTGAGCCTTTGGGAAAACCAACCGGGTTGGATTGTGAGCCCGTGAAAACAATCGGTTGGTTTGAGTCGGTGAGCCTGTGAAAACCGACCGAGTTCGTTGTGATCTCGTAAAACAACAAGTTGGGTTGTGAGCTTGTAAAACAACCGGCTGTAATCGGTAGGATTATAGTGAAATTCCCAAGAGGTCTTGGGGAGTGGATGTAGGTGCTGGGGTGCACCGAACCACTATATGTCCTTTGTGTTTGTAATGCCTCTAGTTATTGTCTAACTAACACACTTACTTACTTAGATAAATTGCTTGCTTAATTCTTATCCGCACATCCTTTAGTTGCAAGCATATTTAATCAAGTCGAAGTCTATACATCAAACCCTTGCAAAGTTTAACTTTCACTGTGCATCTATACAACTTAGCATAGTTAATCAAAAAGTTTTAGAAGTTGCATAAAAGTTTTAAAAGACCCAATTCACCCCCCCTCTTGGGTTGTATCTACTGGGCAACAAACATATTGCTTAATGTTTGAATTTAAATTCAAATAACAAACAATGTCGCCATGTGTCAAGCAATGGGTCCATGTGCCATGCAATAATTTTGGTTTATTTAAAATTCATGAAATCCAATTCCATGTCACCAATAATTGCCACATCATCTGAGCCTAATCCCCTTGGGTCGCACCTAATCAAATTTGGTCAAACCCGAATTAAAACAAAGCAATTTGGTTGAACCCAATCTAATCAGGTCAGACCCTGATTGAGCTCAAATTGAATCCAATTCAATTTTGGCTCATGCAAACTCAATCAAATTGAATTAATTACTTTGTGTTGGACCTAATCCAATTAGGTCAATCCCCAATTAAGAACAAATTAATTTAAAATTAATTTGATCAGCTTAAGTCCTTTTTGGTTCTAACCTAATCCAATCAAGTCAAAATCCTGATTGAGCCCAAACTTGAATCCAATTCAATTTGGCTCATCCTTAGCACAATTACTCAATCAAATTGAGTTTATTAGTAATTTAATTACTAATTAATCCTTCAATAATTACTTTAATTATTTTATAAGATAATTTGCCAATCAAATTGACCAAATTATCCCTGAATGATTCTTAATCATTCATCAGCTTTTTTGATCAATCAGGAATCTTCTATGCGTGTGACCTCATAGGTTCGAACCTAAGCCGGTAGTATAGGAACAATTTTCTACACTAATTGATGTGACCATCTAGCAACGGTACCCAACGTCCGGATAGGCCGAATATATGCGAAGCAAATATTCTGGAATCCTGAACTATGGTTACTGTATAATTCAATCCCTTTGACTCCTAATGCCAGGATGACTTAGAGCTCACTGTCAACCCTATAATTAGTACATCCATTATGTGATTAACTTTAGATATCCCGTGACTCCTCACTGGGATTACCCTGGCCAAGGTTTTGCTAAATTAATCACAAGACATTATCTCCTGTTTTCAGGAGGGGTCAATTCCATCTTGACTCACAACTGACTACGCAAGTACTTGACTGCACCCAGTGACCTTCCGTCACTGAATTAGATATTCAGGTAGTCCGGTACCAAAGTACAGTGAGTTGCTTGCTAGTCACAGGTTGCGGTCTCAGGTCAGAGGGCCAAACTTATACCCATATCCACTCGGAACATCTCTCGACAGTAGAGCGTTCCGGAATTGGTCACGTTCAGTGAAATGTACTCCTACACTTCACCTATGTGGCATACCAGTGTCTCCACACTCCTTGGTTAAGAGGACAACCAACGTATATGTCACACAACGACCTAATCTCGATAATGTTGTCGTCCTAGTAACAACATATCATTTGGTCGTGAACAAGTTTAAGGACTCAAAGATAAATCCTCCTTTATCATAACATAAGTCCTAAGGACTTCATCATATAAGAGTTTATTTGAAGATGAAATGATGAATAATGCCAAATAACACTTTATTAATTTGTCAATTCATTTACAAAATTCAATCATCAATATGCTGACGATTGACATTTAGGATACAAATCCCAACAGAAATGACGTTATTGAACTTGAGATACCACTGTCGGGATAATTGTTTGAGTCCATATATAGACTTATTTAGCTTGCAAACCTTATGACTCTGTCCTTCTGAAACAAAACCTTCAAGTTGTTTCATGTAAACTTCTTCCTCTAAATTTTCATTAAGAAATGCAGTTCTCACATCTATTTGGTGCAGCTCTAAATCAAAATGAGCCACCAAAGCCATAATTATCGTTAAAGAGTCCTTTGAAACTGGAGAGAGTGCTCTTAATGCGTGTATTAGAGAAGGAGTCTAACAGGCTATTTATAGCCCTCTCCAGAGACCAAACGCCCGTGAAGAGTCAACCCCCCATCAAGGTAACCCTTCAGTGCTGTGAAATTACCTCAATGCCCTTGTGATTATCAGGATTTACAAGTGACACTTGTCAAGATGTGAGTTCTAATTAAACAGGATCAGGGTTTAATTAAACGGGATCCAACATTCTCCCACTTGGACCATATTGACGACATTTGTCAATATGAGCCACAACTTGACGGGATCCCAACACTTTCACCATTGCTGTTGCTGCCACTTCTGGCCATCAATAATATCGGCACCTCCAATGCCTGTCACTACTACTATTATTTATGCTACCATCGCCATATTTATATTTTAACAAACATATTATATGTTTAAAAATTATGAAAATAGAAATAAAAATTTTATTCTATTTCTAAAATTTAAGAAAACAAAAGTGATGCAAAACATCATCTTAGCATATGCTACCTACCATAGCTTTTGTTTTCGCCTAAGAACATATCTTTCACTTTATTTTAAAAATAACAATAACACATAGATCATCTTTACTAATATTTTTTTTCTAAAGTTCAATTCAGCAAGGAAATATTTCTTTACTAAATAGATATCCCTCCCTTCAAAAAATATTTGCAAGTTATACTCAGATTTCAAGGTCTTACCTAGTGCATTATTTAAAAAATATTGATGAAATAAATTGTTTTCCAATCCGTTTATGCATTTTAATTACATTATCCGAGTTTTTAGTAGAAATGCAATGTCACGTTTACCCTCTAATAAAATATGGAAGGTAAAACATTCCTATACATGGAAAAAAGAAGAAGAATGTAATAGTTAAACTTTGTGAAACAATTTTGATTTATTTAACAACAAGCTGCAATGAATCAATTATACGTAGCTTTTTGAAGGGAGGGCAAGCAGGACCATCAAACTCGGGGTGACCATGGACCCAAAATTATCTGTACTTGTCATGGCATTTACTTGTCATTGGCTAAACCATGAAGCAATATTAGTTGCTAGAGGACATTTTTTGTGTTTCTTATATTTTTTAAAAAAGTTATTCACATAAAAATAAAAACCAAAAGTTAATTTAGCTTGTCCTAAAAATATTGTTATCAAACACTTATTTTTACTGTAAAAATATTTTATTATTTCAAAAGTGTAAATATATTTTTTAATTAATACTCCGAACGATCAAAAAAAATAAACTTGTAATATTTGAAGGGGTACAATAAAATGACTTTCCAAACAGCATCCAAAATTTATTTTTGGAACATCAACAACTTTAGATTTTTTTTTTTTTTTTTAATAGAGAGAGAACAACTATTTCAACTACTAAGATATTTGCAGCAACTAATACAATAGATTAATTAACATGCTATTGAGATGGTAATGGTGATGCCCAATTTCGATCAATAGTCTCCACCCTCCTAAAATTTGCTGAATCGATCGCCAACCACTATAGATTTTGTAACGTTAATGGTTATATTTTCCTGTCTTTGCTATTTTCTGAGAGCATGTACACCAAAATCACCTAGACTCATCAGAGCCATCCATCCATCCATCAGATAGAACCAATCCGATGCACCTAATAGTAGCAATTAACGTTTTAGAAGCTTCTAGTCCGACGTCCCTTATCCGCACTTCATCGTTCCCTTCGTCTCCCTCGCATCGCCATCCAGTGATGGCGCTCCAACCCTTCTCGTCGGCCGCCGCCGCCGCCGCCGCCGCTCGGAGGCTGACTCCTTCGTCTCTCCTCCTCCCTCCAAGAACAGGTGCCCTCCCCTCGCCATTTACGCCCTTTATGTTTTTATTTGGAAACTTTCACTCCCGAAACGAAACCCGCATGATAGAGTTCGCAAATTCTTCAGGTCATCTTGATATCCTTGAAAGTTCGATGTCTGTTAAACGTGTAGGATCCTGGATAGAAGCTTTCACTATCGTGGGCATGAACTGTTTGCATTAATGCTTCAGCAAAGTTAGCCATGTAGTAAAGCACTAAACCTTCATATATCTTAGGCAAACTGCCGGAGATCTTCTTATATCGAGGGCTTCTAATTGCACGAAGTATGATAGTGTACAAATATTTAGCCATCAGTTTTGCGCATAGAAGTCAATTTCCCTGGTGGTTATTGGTTAACATGATGAGGAAAGCCAGTTGATTGTTCATTCTTGACGAGATGCATTCTCCAAACCCTGATAAAAGCCCATATCATCGTCCATTATGTTTAACGGTACTTGGATATTCTTGGTGATTAATTCATCCTTCCAAAGTCCAAACCTTCTATAGCCGGTACATCTTAGTGCACTTCATATTTAAAATTTCTTTGCTGTTTTGACTCGACCTTTGTTCTCAACTTCTTATGGAGCCTTCATAATCAGCTATTTTGATTTCGATTTTCTGATTTTATATGTGGAGAAGGCTGGAGATTCCGCCATAGGTAAAGCTGGAAAAGGGAATTGATTTTAATTCTGTTTTTCTTTAAAAAATTATTGCTTTGTTTGTTTATTTGTTTATTTGTTTATTTGTTTATTTTTAAGTTCTATCCTGCTTAGAGTCTTTACTCAATCTCTATCACCATGTAGAATGAAACTTTGAATGACCTGAAGATTCATGTTCAAAGAAAACCCACAGATCACCTATCAATCCTTCGTGCATTTTAGATTTGATTTGATTGGAAAGTAAACTTATCTCAATACTTTCCAATTAGTGATACACTATTTCTGATGTTTCAATACAATTTAGCCAGACAAGAGGGGAATTCATATATACTTGTCAAACAGGAAACAATCACTCTGGATTCCCTGGTACATGCATGAATAAGTTATCATGGAGCTCTACTGTAAACTACGTAAGACTACAGGTTGGAAATGCATTCTCAAGCAGGCATTTGGGTACTAAACTCATCAAGAAGAGGCAAGTGCATCTCTCCGTTTTGCTTTTTGTGGCTGACTTTCAAAGTGCACATTTTTTCCTTAACCATGTTATGCCTCATCCTCAGAGCAGGAGTCTTGAGGTGTGCAACTATTGAAGAAATTGAAGCTGAGAAATCTGTGATTGAGAAGGGTGCTGTAAGTGCATTTCTGATTGTTTTTGGAACTACAATATATTGCTGGAAAAGTTCTTGTGCTGTATTGGTTTTGTGCATTCAGTGAGCTTAAATGTATTTCAGAAAGAGAGGATGGAAAAGACCATTGAAATGGTTCAAGGAAATTTTAATGCAGTGAGGACAGGGAGAGCAAATCCTGCCATGCTTGACCGGGTTGAGGTATATAGCGCAGCTTTTTATTGCAAGTATACACTCCATGTACTCCATCTGTTATCCAGCAAGCACTTGCCAAAATCTAATTTTGATAAAAAATGGTGGCCCAGTGCATGAGGGTCCCGCTATTGTGGGTCTGGGAAAGGTAAGATGCATGCAGCCTTGCCTCCATTTGCGGAGAGGCTGTTTCTGTATTTCGAACATGAAATGGAGCAGCCAAGGCTTGCCCTCCTAATTTTGATCAATTATGATATCAATATAGGAAATGCTACTGCATCTATCAAATCCAGTTGGAAAATTTTGCTAGCCTATTGCTATCCTTAATTTACGTATTATGTGGAGTTTCTTTCCTTTATAAGTGTAACACTAAATTATATTTTTAATTTGGATGCTCTAAGTGGAAAAGGATTTAAGTTGCAGTAGCAGTTCTTTGTTGTCTGTGTGAAAGGTGATAATCAAGATATCCTAGAAAGCATACAAATATAATAAGTTATATTTATTTTGAAGTTTTTACTGGTGTCTTTATTGATGAACTTCATTACTATTATCTCAGTTTAAATGTCGAAATAACAAAAAGCTGTATATTATATGAGGAATTTGGGGCTGTTGCTAGTGGTACTAGCATTATAAAGAAAGATTTAGAGTGAGTTCATTTTGCAGGACACATATAATTCGGCCAGTTAAGTGCACAAAATGGTGCATATTGGTTGATGGGCACAAATTGATGTGGACTGATACAAGCTAATGTCACTGAGTAATCTTGTTCTCTTTCTCTTTTTTTTTCCTTTTTTGGGGAAGGGGGCATGTAAGCTTGTTTTGGATTTTCCTAACTGTTGGAACTAAAATATTTTTTTGTCTTATTTTATTGTTGTTGTTGTTGTTGATTAAAGCCTGATTCTTTATGCTCTATTAAATTATCAAATTAGTTGCTTGGCGTATTGATATTTTCCCACTTTGCTTGTTAATTTGAGAAAGGAAAAAAACTGCAAATTGTTAATATCTTAACGCTTTTCTGCTACTTTTGTTAAAGCATTTTCACCAAGCAGAGTTGCATGCAAGAACTTAGACGGAAGCCTTCTGCCCATTAAGCTGTTTGTAGTCATAGCTTAAAACTATCAATTACTACAAATATTTTGGTTCTTTGTCGGATGATGATATTGGTTTTTCTAGGTTGAGTACTATGGAAGTCCAGTTAGCTTGAAAAGCATTGCACAGATCAGTACTCCAGATGGAAGTTCACTCCTTGTGCAGCCATATGACAAGTCTTGGTAAACTTCTTTGCTATTTAAAATATAAATTTTATGTTTGTCGTGTCTTCAGCCTTTCAAGTTTTGACACCCCAGATTTTTTTTCCCAGTCTAAAAGCTATTGAGAAGGCTATAGTCAATTCTGATATTGGTTTGACGCCAAATAATGATGGAGAAGTCATAAGATTGAGCATTCCCCAGCTGACATCTGAGCGAAGAAAGGTTTGCTGTTTGTTTTCTTACTCTTTCTTTTTTTTTGTTAAAAAAAAAAAAAGCATGGGTTAGAAATCTGAATTGAAAACATGTGGCTGTCTTGTATGGTTCACAGAGATTATTTTTACCAATGGTATTCCTGGAGCTATCAAACTGGCCTTTATCGTCAAAGTACAAGAGAGCACTTCCTTATGGTTTTATAGACTCATTTTGATCTTTCTCATCTGATACTTATCGACTACTTAATTAAAGAAATTGGAAATGTAGCTGTATTCTTTGTTTGGAGTCTACCAAGTGATGGCATGAGAATTGTAGCTTATTTTATGTTTAATTAGAGGTCCTTTGAGTGTGGCTTGCATGTAATAGAAATCAAATCAAGTTCCATCAACTTTGATGGCCATCACTAGGAATCCTTATTAAATAGTGAGAATTATTCACTAAATCTTCTTTCACCTTCATTCACATTGAAATATATATACATGCTGATGCACTAAATACAAATTCTCATTCTGTAATCTTCCCAGACATGTTCAAATTAAAAAATTGCTGGATAATTGAACTCATATCGCCCGTGTGTAGTAATGTCTAGTTCAGATTCAGCACTTAACTATCTGATAAAGTACACAAGTTGGTGGGGAAAAAAACATACCCAAGTACAAAGAATGTGTTTTTTTCCCTTGCTTTTTTTGTAAAGCACTTAGATGATGAATAATTTGCTTAAGATTATCTCTTGACATCTCCCAGGAAGGACAGGACCAAGGTTCGCCGGTCGCCTGCCAAACCCGGTACAGTTCCGGTTCGTTCTGGAACCGGCCGGTACGAACCGACCAGCTTTTTCCTGTCGGAGCCGGGGAAGAAGAAGAGGAGACAGAGCGCGGGGAAGAGAGGGAGGAAGGAGACCCGTGGCCGCCATTGGAGAGCCATGGAGAGGTGGCGAAGGCCGGGGGGACGGCGGAGCCCGCGGGGGGGGGGGGGGGGGGGGGGGCGGGGGAACCCGCAAGGGCACGGTGGAGGGCGCGGCTTTTTAAATTGAAAATTTTAAGTGAAGTCGGCAAATGGGGTGCCGACCTCACTTAGAAATCCCCAAATTAAAATCCTCAATTTAAAAAACCGTTGAAACAGGGGACGCGGTTGTGGCCTCGGCCTCAGCCGCGCCTCCGCGGGTTCCCCCGCCCCCTGCGGACTCCCCCCCGTCCTCCGCCGCCCCTCCGCGGCTCTTCGATGGCGGCTACGGATCTCCTCCCTCCCTCTTCCCCACGCTCTCTCTCATTCTCTTCATTTTCTTCGTCTCCGACACAGAACCGGCCCGTACCGGTTTCCACTGCTCCGACGTACCGGTTACAGGCCGGTACAAGATGGTACGGGACGGTTCATCAGATCTTGGACAGGACCTTCCAACTTTATTGGCAGAACTGCTATTGCATATGCATACTTCTCAGTCCATGTATTCCTATTGGGCTTCTATGTCATTAAATTTATTTGCTCATTGACTTTATGTATTTAATGCTGAAATATGTCTGATATAGCTGCTATGATCTATATATTAATATTACATATTCATTCTTTATAGATTTACCATTTAAGGGATTTAACTTGGTAAAGTAGAGTTAATACAGATGTATTTTTCATAAGCTATTACAAAGAAGTTGATCTATACTTCTTGAGCTTGGTCTGCTCCATGACTATTTTAGTTGCCGCCCATCAATAGTGAATGATTCATTAGAAAAGATATTTGCCAATTAAAAATAATTGAAGCTTTGCACGTTGGAGTTGAGGGTGCAATATAGGCAGATTGGGTTGGGTATTGGCTAATGTAAATCCAACTTGCCCATTGACACACTCAATCCCAGCCTGACTTAAGCCAGTAACCCAACTCTGCATCCATCAAGTAGAACACAATTTTGGGTGAGTTTGGTCTGAATCTTAGGTTGGGATTTTCTAAATCGAAGCTGCACAGGGTTTTGTTCTAAGAAATAATAACCAATATTGGGATTGGTAAACTTAAAATGTATAGAGCACAAAGGTCTAGGTAATTTCCTTCTGGATTTGTAGAACTGGAAGAGACATGACCACACAATATTGTAAGGATAATGTGATGAAAAGCAGTTATTAACTGCAAACCAGACTTAACTCAGCTGTCCGGTATGCCTCTCCAGCTGGGAGAGGTCGAGGATTCGATCTCCATGGTGGCATCGCGACCGTGTTTCTCATGAAAGAGGAAAAAAATATAACCAACTATTTTTATCATGTCCTCACTGTAAGAGTCACCTAGTTGTGTATTGCTTATTGCCTGGGATGTATTACATGTTATTAATTACATATATTTTTTTATTTTTTGGTATTAATTAATTAAATATACTTATCATGTATATACCAAACTATCTGGTATAAGTTTTGGTGAAGTTCACGCTGGGTCGAGTTGAGGGTTTTGATACAATATCGATTAGGATTTGTTTCAGGTTAAGTTGGGTTGCCCAAGTTATCTGTCCAAACTTGACCCAGCCTGAATATTTTTGTCTCCCGGTCTAAGCTTCATGTCTTGCCTACTCGACCCATATTACAGGTTAGATCAAATCAACCTCCCCTGATCAGTGTTCCTACCTGAAGGATAACAAGGTTCAACTGATTTCAGAAGTTACACATTGTTTATTTTCGTGATGCAAGCTAAATTTCAATTAAAAATGCTAAAAGAACTACATCAATCATCTAACATTTTGTTTTATGGCTGTAGGAGTTGTCAAAAGTTGTTGCTAAACTGGCCGAGGAAGGAAAGGTATGATAAGCTCATTTTATTGTTCCAAGAGTGGCGCTTCACTACTCAAGCAATATCTTCAATTTTTTGATTGCTGGGTCTTGATAACTTTTGATTTCTGTCTGATATTAATGAAATATATTCCTTTGTTTATCCATATCCGATTGCTTTTTGTCCTTTGAAGTTCACGTATGTGTATACAAACTCTAAAATAAGGTTGAATTACAGTCTGTACTTGTTAAGAAACTACACACACATACTCCTAAATATTGCCCTACATGAAGGTTGGAGTGTGTCTTGTTAGAACCTTTTTTTTTAGAAGAGATAATAAAGCTAATGCAATCTTCATTCAACCTTAGAGGGTGAGCCTTGGTGCAACAGTAAGGTTGCTCCATTAGGACCTAGTGTCGTGTGTTTTAAACCTGAAAATAGTCTTTCTACATTCAGGGGTAAGGCTGTGTACATTTGATCCTTCCCATATGCTACAGTAGCAGGAGCCTTGCGGCCACCCTTTTTTAATCTTCATTGAACCTTAAAAATGATAACATATATCAATTAAGACTGCTGAGATCCAGTTTCACGATCAAAGAAGTATATAATGGAATGCAAATAATTATCATTAGCTGTGATTAGAGCCATCCTTCTGTAGTATAGGCAAATAATGGTGTTTATTTTTAATCATGCCAAATACTGCTTTTGCATGTTTTAATTGTGGAAACTTTTTGTTTCTCAGTCTGTTAAAGGGACTTCTTGAAATGCCAATCATATGCTTTTTGCAGGTCGCTATTAGAAATATAAGGAGAGATGCCATTAAAGCCTATGAGAAACTTGAGAAGGTTGCAACTTTATTGCATATTATCTGTTAGGATGCTTCTACTTTTTTCTTGTTCATCTGGTAGGTGCTAAATTTTTCATCTTGTGCCTTTCTTTCATAGGAGAAAAAGCTTTCTGAAGATAATGTTAAAGATTTGTCAAGTGATCTGCAGGTGACAATATATCCATGCTTTTATGCTGCTATTCAATACCTTAGTATTTGCTTTCCCTGCTTATGCACTTTGACAGAGATACCAGAACATTTTCCTTCAAATGCTAAGTTGATGAGCTATCACATTAAATTTTATGAACTTTAATTTGCAGAAAGTGACAGATCAATACATGAAGAAGATTGATTCCATCCAGAAACAGAAGGAAAAGGTATACCATCAGATAGTTTCCAGTAGCTTCTAATCTCCCTGCATGTTATTGTGAACACGTGTCAGGCACCCTCCCTGAGCAACCAATGGAATTGAGCATCTGTTAACATCTTTTGGTTACTTTCTGCACCACACTTACATAGCCATATAAATAGTGAACAAAGATAATGTTGGAAAAGCCATGCCAGTAGTTGCTGAAAGTGAATTCATTGTGTTTGCTTATATTGAATATCTCAACAGTGCACTACAAGAGAATTTTGTTCTAGTCTCTTTTCATTTGGGATTGATTTTTGAAACCTTTTATTGTTTGTAAAATGTGTATGTTCACCAGGCTCATGTAGGCAGGGATGTCAGTTTGTTTCCTTGTGAACTTTCAGGACAGTTTAAGAGTTCACTATCTCATGGTTGATGGTGGTTTTGAGTGACCACTTCAAAATTTTGCTAGTTGTAATGTTTATATTTTGTCAACCTGTTATAATATACTCACTTTTCTTTAATCAGTAATATGTTCTGTAGTTGTGGTACATTCTCACTTTTGTTTGTAAATTTCTATTAACATAATATGTTACACTTTAGAACAATGTCCACAATCTCGGTACTGGTACCGTAGTGGTTAGGTACCAATATGGTGCAGCATTGAATTGTATTGACACTCTGTAGGTAGATGCATACCGGTTAGGTACCGGTTCGGTATCTTTAGATTATGATTATAAGGGTATTTTAATGTTATTTCATATTGTTCTCGAGAGATTGTATGATCTCTTAATGCATGCAATTGTAATAATTGAACATAGATTTGTAACTCGATATGCAGATTCATATCATTGTATGCCCTGATTCTTGTCATCTATATCTTTCATCCAATCGTTAGATAATTTTAGCATGTTCCCCTATTGCTACGTCCTATTTCTGGTTTGTACCAGCTTTAATGCCTAAATTAGAAGTCATGTCCTATATATGCACTCCAAGTTACAAAATACCTAAAAAATTAACTCTAATTCAGATTAATATAGAATTTACTAGGGTACTACAAAATTTTGGCAAGATTTTTATTGATTTTACCAATTTTGTCCTATTTTAGGCATAAAAATGTATTAAAAAGAGAGAAGTATGAAGAGGAGGAAGGGCTATTTTAAGAATAGAGAGGAGAAGGCTACGAGATGATCTTCTCTATTATTGGAATTGCGGTGGCCCGAACCGCTCCGATTCAGGCCCCTTTTCTACCCGACCTATCTTTTCGACCCAATAGCATACTAGTTTTGGGTAGTTCCATTAGGTTTGGGCTAGTTCGGGCCTCTTACCGACCCAACCTACCCTTTTGACTTGATACTACGCCGATTCGGGTCGATTTGGCTTACCTTTCTTTAGAGTTCGTACATTTTAATCTACTATCTCTCCAAATAAGTCAAATGTGATGCACCGTGCCTTTGTCTTGATATTACTCTTCCTTTTTGTAAAAACTTTTTTCAAAGCAAAGATTCTATGACTTCTTATATTCATGACTAGTATCATAATCATTTCTCTTTGTTTCCTTCTTGTAAAGATTACTTTGCCACTGTTAGTGTCTAGATTTCATTTTATCATTCTTTGCTTATGACCTTAGCCTCATGATTTATCAATATTTTCTTACCTAAAAAGTTCCGACAGGCGTCATGACAAGTAGTAGTCAGAATTTCATTTTGTAAACTATACTTTTGCATTAGCAGGGATTAGCAAAAACACATACACACACACACACGCATGTATGCACGTGGAGAAGGAACAACAAAAATGGCTTGCCTACATGTCAAGTAATTATTGAATAGCTAAGTTTTAGTCCGCGTGTTTTAAGACAATGATCTGCGTTATTGATTTATAAATGCCAGAAAACTCATTTTGCTAGTTTCTTGAGTAGCCACCATTAATGTTCACTTGGCTCATAAGTAAGAAAAATCTGAATTATGTGATTTTTTTCATTTTTAAGCATATTAGGTGTCATAGACCATGAGAATGCATCAATACCATCAGTAACCATATATATAGTAAATAGTTACTATATTATGCCATATAATCAACTTAAATAATGAAACCCAATCTTGCATTTATTTTGGAACAACTCAACTCAATAAGTCTTAATCCCAAATAGTTGATATCAGGTACATAAATTCTTTTCTCCTTTCCAGATCATACTTCTTGAAAGATGTTAAAATATAAAATCTTTCTTTACGAATTCATCTCTTATAATTTTTAGTCTATCGCTACCCCTCCATCATACTTAGTCTATCGCTACCCTTCCATCATACTAATTCTTCTACATATATCAAGTCCCTCCTTCATACTGGTACATATCTCAGTGTATATTATATACATGTGTGTGTCTATATATATATATATAAATGTTAGTGCAAAAATATTAACATTCTCAAGCATCACTAAAGATATAGTTGTGAATAGCATCCTTGTTGATTACATATTAAAAACTTCAAGTGGCAAATCTTGCATATAAGATGGCATTTCACTAAGTCATTATAAAATGTTATAAAATATTGTATATTGCATAGTCCGGCATTAAAAGAAGCAGCAAGGCAGCATCGGCAAACCAACAAAAAAAAAGTGGTTAACCAGTTTAGATTTAGAGGGTAATTGCTTTCCTTTTGTTTAGATTTCATTGGTTGAATTTCATAAAATGATATGTGCCCCATATCGTACTCAATAGGCCAGACCAAACTTTCTATTATTGGATAGAGGTAGAATGGGCAATAGACCCTCAATAAACCACTATGGTGCAGAGAACCTAAGTTTGGGGCTCATCCAGAGTAGGGGTACGAATGAGCCAAGTAGCTCGCGAGGAGTTACTCAAGTTCGATCAGAAAACAAAACGAGCACGACTCGAGCCAAGTCGATCTCGAATTGAATTTTTAGTCCGAGTATTTTGAATCGACCTAAGCTCGAACCTCTCAACTCGGCTCGATTGCACCGCTAATGCACGGTATGCAATAGGGCACATGAAACAGTAATCTTGCATTCTACTAAAGGTACTCCAGGATTCCTAATTTGTTGCAGGCGCAAGCTGCTGGAGGCACTTATGACGTGCAAAGAGGATCAAAGCTCGTCATACATTGGTTCCAACCTCGTGCCTAGGAAATGGACCCATTGCAAATTTGCTGGATCTGCAATTGATCTCAATCTTTTTTTCTGTTTCTTTTTCTTTTTTTCCCCCTCATACAACAACGTTCTGACCCGCCTACCTTTAGAATCAATTAGTATCTCAAAGTTACAAGACTTTGATATCCTACACGGACACCACTGACCAACTCCACCATAGCCTTCAGGATCACGGTTACATCCGTTCAGGACTTTGATCATCTTCGTAACCCATTTATCTCAACATTTTCCTTCTTGACTAATCGAATAATACAACAAATATTCACCATTTTCCCAAGCATATGAAGCATATGAAGAAAAAGTTGATGATTCCCAAGTTTCATAATTCAATGCCTGGTACAACATACATAATCAGTAATTTCACTCTCCATTATGATTGGCAACACTTCGACCTGAGGATGCTACCAAAAAATGAAGTATGAGATGCTTTACAAAAGCAAAACAAGTGAACACTAATCTCACAATTTAGGCACTATGATGCCACAGAAAGCACCAGCCACATTATACTTGCAATAAATACAGCTACCCATTCAATTTATACAACAGCATAGCAAGAAGTGAAATGAAACCAATGCACAGGCAGAGCCTATGCATCTCAGCCCATCAAAATTGCAACTCAGCCACATTAAACTTGCAATAAATACAGCTACCCATTCAATTTATACAACAGCATAGCAAGAAGTGAAATGAAACCAATGCACAGGCAGAGCATATGCATCTCAGCCCATCAAAATTGCATCAGAGTAAAATCCAGGAGCAAAACAAAAGGATAACTTACTATACTAAATGCATGCGATCCACATAAGAATTTAGCAGCCATCTGTTAAGAGACTCCCCATTAATGTTCACTTGGCTCATAAGTAAGAAAAATCTGAATTATGTGATTTTTTTCATTTTTAAGCATATTAGGTGTCATAGACCATGATAAATGGTGTAAAATCTCAATCTTGATGGCCGATCGTTTGATTTGCATTAATATTATTCTAGCTCAATTCCTTCTATGACTTGGTGTACTGGTCTTTATTTACTTTATTTCTATCTACTTCCTTTCTTATTTGTTTTATAATCACATAAGATTTAGATTTCTTAGGTCATATCATGAGAAGGCATGGCTGTCATAACAGATTTATGTGTATGGTTATCTGTTTTCTGTTTTGTGTACCATTGAATGCAATTAAGAAGGGCGTGAACTACGCTATCAAGTTGTACTAGATATGATGATTGTGCAAGTATCACCTACCCTGCCTGCCTGGAGCTTGCAAATCTGAGGTCCACAATGGTATGCAACAAAGTTCGAGTACCATCTCAGAACATGCTCCTGGTGCTTGTGTTCCAGATAATATATGTTTATAGACTCATTGCATGCTAAAGTTTGTTGTGCTGGTTGAGGCCCTATAGAATTGTTCACATTTTTATGACATGAGAACAACCATGTTAACTTATACAATGAGACAGTGTTTAGCATAAATTCAAGGCTCCCGAAGTAATTCTTATGTTGCGGTGTGCTCCGTTTCGAGATGTTCTGGAGCTGTTACATGCAAAACATCCTGTGTCTTTATATCTCACCTAGTGTTATTGGACCAAAATTATACCCCATTCTGTTTCTACTCGGTCAACACAACCATATGTGGTAGTGTATATCTTCTTTTCTACACTCATGCATGCATATGTGGTTGTATGCCTCTTGTTTGCAGTTACAGATTCCTTTGCATGTGCCCATGCTATGTAATGATATACTGATTCGGATGGTACCATTTTATTTGACTACATTTACAGTTTTTTTTTCTTGTTCATCCTCACGTCATCTGTGCACTATTCTCCTTTTCATGCTCTGATGAAATGTGCTCTCATTTTCAGGAATTGCTGACAGTATAGCTATCTAAAAGCATGTTCAAATTCCTGTGTGATATCAACTGGTAGTGTAAGCTGTAGCGCTTCTCTTTTCCATATTATATCTGGTGATCATGTCAAAGTTGATCTCTTTTTTTTCAACAAAAAAGCAATTGATTTAATGGTTTTTCTTATGTTCACAGTTGAGCTACATTTTTTTACATGTATACTAAGCACTGAGAATTCTCTTATAATTGTCAGTTTTGACTTGGATATCAGTTGGCAATTGGTCGTGAATAGAGTTGAGCTACTATACCTGTTCTTGAGAGGATTTTGATGGATGATGATTCCAATGAAGCACCAAGCTTGCAAAGAAGTCATTGTGGACTTGGTGTGTGTATATATATATATATATATATAATGTTTCATGCTCATCTTTTTTCCTCGTTTGATTGTGTAAACATCAACAAGAAATTTATCCAAGTTGAGGATTAGTGCTGAAAGGCATAAGTCCCACATCTCTTAGGCGCCAAGAGTCTCAGATGTCCATTCAAAACCAATAGTAGCTCGGCATCGGGAATCTATGACTTTATAAGAGAATGGTCTCTTTGCTCTTCGCCCCTTGTCCATTCCGCGCTTACTTGCCAAAGCTTGTCCACCTACCGCCCATGCCCCTCTTCCTTCTGAAAAAAAAAAAAAAGTAAGATGCAGTATTTTTATCTGCTATCAGCAAATCCTGCTTAAATTCTTTCCTTCGAAAAACAATATGCATCTCTCCCTGTTATGGAATCAGAGTTGTGCAGATTTTTGTTCACTGCTCTACAATCCTTTTGGGATCGTTCGGTCTAATGATCATTAGGAGAATTGTATTGAATACTCTATGGAAGCTAAAATGAAGCCCGGCCAAGCATACAATGACCATCGAACGAAAGAAGATGGTGAACCAGAGTAGCAGCTATATGAATCAGACTTGAGCTTCTTTTCCTTCATCTGGACTCCTTCCCAGTCCTACCTTTCTAGATGATTGCAGAAAGTTTACCATATGAAACAGACATTCCACAAGTTTACATGCTCTGCACCTCTCTTTGGCCTATGGTATTCTTGACCAAAATCTCACACCAATGTGTAAATAATTTTCTCTGGTTGTGGAAGGTTATTGCTTCCATGCTTTTTTTTTTTACTACGGTCATCGCATTTGTTTCCAACAAGCAAGTTCAAAGTCATATCATGGGAGCTGAAATGGACAAAGTTCGGATGCCAAACGACACTTGGAGTTGGAATCTGGAGGAATAACGATTTTTCGATTCTCCTGTGCTAGCTCGGTCGGCGTCGCTCATTTAAGACCGTGGATTCGTCAATCTAACTCCCCGAGAAGGCGCGGTTAATGGCGTGGCACGGCTGGGCTGCAGATATTTTTGTGGATCTTCTGAGACGCGATGCCATCGGAGAGCGACTTAATTTATGGTGATAGAAACGCTTGTGGTGTTAGCCTTGGGTCTGATGGCTTATTATTTTACGGTTGGCGACAAGTCAACAATTTAGCATGTACCTTGTCGCATGGCAATTGGGCAGGGCGCCACCAAAAGCTATCAAGTTGCCAGGGGCATGCTTTGAAGAAGCGAGAAAAAGAAGGGTTTCTGTCTGTTACTGGTCAGTAATAAATAAATCGACTTTTTTAATCCAGAGAAAGAAGAAGTCTTAAGTTAGCATATCTGGACAACTGAATCAGTCTCTTAGAATATCAATGCACCATTTATATTGGGTTGTTTAGGATCCAGGTGCTTGTGTAACATGGCTTCAGTAACAAATCTAACACTAGACAATGGGACATAATAATATATGGTGCTTCCTCGCAAGGGTCTAGTAGTAGAGGTAATCAGGTGAATTTGGTTTACCAAGATGTGGAAATGGCTGCAGACTTGCTTTTGCAATGGGGAGCAGCCCACTGGCACTCACTATTAAGTAATAGACAACACAAACTTATGGTGGTCTTTATTGGCCCTTTGCTTTCTTGCCTTATGAGCAAGCCACCATGCTCTTTCTCTCTCTCTCTCTCTCTTACTATGCATCCTTGACTTCACAGCCGCTCAAGTATTGCAGCTTTCTAGCTTGCATCAGGCACCATATGACCACCTTCAATTTTTTAAATAATTTTTTCTAACACTACATGAATTATGTTTAATTTATCATCTATCAATCTATCTATCTATCTGTCTGTCTATCTATCTGCCTGTCTATCTATCTAGTCATCCATTTATTGTGCATCCTTAACTAGACAACCGCTGAAGTATTGCAGCTTTCAAGTTTGCATCAGCCACCGTATGATCACCATCAATTTTTTTAATTAATTTTTTGAACTCCAAGTGAATTATGTTTAGTTTATTGTTATCTAGATAACTTACAAGTACAAAGCTTTAGTAGCATGAATATACAATAGGAGAAGATTTAAGGAGCACGGAAGTGAAAATATGGGGGTTGTGGAAGGCGAAGCTATAATAATCCTCTTGTATGTTAAATGTGTACATAATGGTTGGTTGAACTGACCTAGCTCTAATAAATCTAGCACATGTAACCTATGGTTCATACACGTGCCTCATATCACAGTGGCATCAATATATGTGGACATACATGTCATTGGTGGGGATGTTTCAACTTTTTCCTAAATGAATTGGATATTGAGAAAGCCCTTGCTGCATGGCTCCTAAAATTAAGTACAGAAAAATAATATAACCATCCCAATCTTCACTCTTAGAAAAGAACCACAAAATTTAACAGGTGGGGAGTGTAAAGAGGCAGGAATGTTTATTTTCAAAGAAGGATGGTTGCTAGAAAGCTGTCATCACCTCCTGCCTAATAATATACCTGAGCCCTTGTATGCCCTCCTATTTTCTGATTTTGTTGGTCGCATTCACACTCGTCGCGTGTGAGCTGCCGCTGTACCAAGAAAAATGAAAGGATGGCTGTGACTTATGAGGGTTTTCTTACAAACGTCGTCATCATGATACTGTTTATAAAATAAACAGAACTGAAATCAGGGTGGATAGAATGCAGTGATAGCTAAGAATTTTAGTTAGAAGAGTGAACTGCAAGCATTGGAAAGTGGATTTGGATGTTGAAGAGAAATAGCATGGTGGATGCGAGTAACTTAAAGGGTAAGATTCTCGGTAAGAAGATTTTGAAACAAACGGCTTGAGATGGTGACCCGGACCCAAAAATTTCAGAGGCTGTGCAAATCAGCAACGAAGATTTGCCAAATATTTTATAGAAGGTTGTTGGATATTGTCCATACGCTCCTCTTGTTCAACATTTTATAATTATGATGGGGCTGATAGACTTGGCTCCCCTTAATTTCAATATGGTCAAGGGAGGGACCAGCCTAGGATTGGGTCCCCCTCTTCAGGCATCTTCACGCACAAACCTTTTTAAAAGCTCAGGAAAAAGGAAGAGAACAAAAGGAGGGCTTCAATTCCAGTGTCGTGTTTCAGTGGACCGCTCGGTTGGCGACGAGGGTAGGCAAGTCCAATGCGGCACGTGAACTCCAATCTTCCACAATTTTTAACTCCTAACCTATATTAAACATCATGAGTTTGGAGTATGATATGATAATCCTAATATAAATAATACTGTGCAATCTATCTTGTAGAGAGAATTTATATTCACAAAAGAGGATTATGTTTATTTGAATTTATCAAAATAGACTATCTTGCAGTTCACTGCATTTATGTAGTTTTAATGTAAATTCTTCTTTTTCCTCTACGACTGCACATCGAATGAAATGCAAAAAAAAAAAAAGTACTCATAAATAATATCTAAAAAACACTAAAAATGCATGAACCATACGTTCTGCCGAACACCATTTCTGCTGCAATTATATGATTTTTTTTTTAGTTTACTGAAGTCCAAACTATTGGAATTATATTTTGCATGCATCTATATATATATATATATATATATATATATATATATATGCAATAAACCTACATTGTTTGTGCGAGCCATTTGCATACATTTTCAGCATATGTTCATTACTTGAATCAAATGTATGCCGACGTGGACAAATGCATGATGATAGCGTAATCAAGTCCAAAACAAATCAGTTTTGACAGGAAAATATATATATATATATATGTGAGGTCATGAGGTGACTATATTCGATTTCTGGAATCAACCATCTGACCTGCTCTTTATTAGTAGGCTTGGTTAAATTTGGGGAAACAGGGCAAGGATTGGTTCTTGCTGCTCCTACGGATCACGTTAACGGTTGAGGCACAAAGAAGCTGGCCCCATCCTCCACGTGATAAGATGCGGCGCGGCCTGTCTCAGGTGGCATGAAAAATGTACATAGATACAACCCTGACGCCAGCTGCTTCCTTGCGCCCGCATACAATTTCTATGCCTCACACTATGTGATCCTTTTTAACCCTACAAGTTTAAATCATGATTTTTTTTTTTTTTTTCAGCAGCTGCTCATCCTACGCTGGTACAGGTACAGTCCTATGAATCCAAAAAATCTCTTCGAACTACTGAGCTGCATATAAAGCAATTCAGTCTGTGATGCGGTTCGTCTCTCGATAGACGTATATTATCTGAAAGATGTTGCATTCTTCCATCATTTGCTTTGTGGAGTAGAGGGCTCTCATCTTCCATCCATCCCTCCTCTTGTATCCAATCATAACTCCTTCAATACTATTATTTTATTATAATTGTCATATGTATATCGGTCATTAAATAAAAGATATTCTCAAATAGTTTTGCATTTAATTTTTAGTATGATATATTTTAAAACGGATTTGATAAAAATAAAAAAAGAATTGGAGTGCTTGCTCTGTTGAAATGTACCTATAAATGCAGAAGAAGGGTGGTCTACTGCACAGCGTACTAAGTTGTGCGGTGGGGACTCGCCTTCTGTCCCTCGTCAATGCCCTTCAACCTTGCGGGAATTTTGGGGAATTTTCATCGAGGAAAACGGTACCAAACATCGTGCTTGTGGGCCCGGCCCACCGAGACGGATCCCGTAACTATTGTCCCTACTCGGACTCGATGTCGAGGTCGCCGCTGTACCCACTAATGGTGTGGCTCTTGCACATGGAATCGCCGATTCTACAACCCCACCGCGCCCCCCCCCCCCCCCCCCGCGGCGGTAAAAAAAGAAATCCAACCTCCATTCTATAGTAAAAAAAACAGCATGACATAATGACCATCCCGTGATGTGATGTGCGTACCTATGAAGAACAATATACATATATAATATATAATTAATATATATATATATATATTTGTATTCTATTTTTTAGAATAATATACTATCTCAAGTTGGGGGCCATGAAGATCCGTACGTGGGGCCCAAAAGTGCATGCTTGATGGAAGGCATGTAATGGGGGCCCACGGTCAGCTTGCCTAATCCTACTCCCCTCTCGCTTTCATTGCTTCCGGGTTCAAACCTAACCATCCGGAAACTACTTCTGAATGAATGAGATGGGCGACTTCAGAACGGCTCTCGACAAGGCGTCGGCTGGGTAATTGACCGGGGGCCTCAAAAAAGAAAAAAAAGGGGTTATATAATAGAAAGATTGAAGTCAGGTCTTCAATCATCTCTCTCTCACAGCAGCGTGTAGTTTCCGCGTGGGGTCCAGAGTTCGTTGCCGTGTGGTTCCTGCCCTCGTGGCCGGATTGAGTCCATAATTAGGTAACGAAAGGGCCACCCCACCCTTGACTCGCATCGCAATTGAATTATGTTATACTTTGGATTATTTTATAAATATTTTTCTAAAAATTTAAATTTATATAAATATTTTTAAAAAATTATATTTATTTTTATATTTTTATAAAATATTTTTTATGAGTATTTTAATATAGCGGTTTTTCTAACACCATTAATAAAAATCTTATTTATTTTAATTAAAAATAAAATAAAATTTCGAAATTATTTTTTTCTTCCATCACCATCGTTTTATAAATATTTATTTTTACACATCTATCCATTAAAAATATTTTAGTCATTTTAATTTGAAACCGTTAATTTTTTAAAGACGTTAGGTGGCGTGGATATATATATATAAATAAAAATAAAAAAAAAATATAATAGCAAAAACAAGCATTATACAATGGTATATATGCAAATATTAATTTTAAAAAAGTATTCATGCATAATTCAATATCTAAGAGGATATTAATGTAAAAAAATAATATAATTTTTTTATAAAAGTCGTATACTATTGAAGGAGGGAATTTATAATTATAATTAATACTTCGATCATGGTCTAATTTTGCAAGCTATGGATGGTACCATCTTTCCAACTATTGACACATAAGGGGTCAAAATGAGAGAGCCAGTGATTTTTGCAGCATTCAGAAGGAACAACAGGATTGGACCATAAGAACCAGGTGTTTGGTAATTTAGCAGAGTTCCGGCCGTCCCAATTATTGTAGAGGTGATAGGTGATGGGCCATAGGACATGGATGTTTTGGACTTGTCCGGCAACCTGGCATCATGTGATTAGTGGATAATCTAGTGATTTGAAACACAGTTGGAGAGGATGCAGACTTGCTTTAAAGCGTGAAACAGCGATTCACATAAATGGGCCGGGCTCTACTTTACCGACCTCCACTTGCCTATAAAATAGGTGAAGTAAGAAGACAAGAGGATGAATTGACTTAACATAACCTTTTTACCACCTAAATTTCCACTACATTGCCAAGAATACGCTGGATTCAAGACTTGCGAGGGCCCACCAAAAGGAAGGGGTGTTTTTTTCTTCTTACCTGCTGCATTTCCAGAGCCAGTGAAGACACAACCCCAAGGGAGGAATCTTAGAAAATAAAACACGAGAGATGACATTGAAGTCCATGTTACCTTTCAGTAAAAGCTAAACACGGCCTCTTCCTATTTTATTGTAAACAATTCCAGAGAGCACTTGGGCCCTTGCTGTGCTACTGAACCCCATAACATACTGCTGATGCTCTAATAATATAATGCACAACTGTCCAACTTGGATCCATTTCTTCAGAACTTTTCCATTTGCTTTTGAATCAAGACTTATAATAATGGGTGGGAATCTAGAATAATGATCCCATGCTGCTATCTCACCCTTCCACCGCTCACTCGCTCTGCGTGGGGCCAAGAATTCTGGCCACCTTTGACAACTCCCAAGCAAAAAGAAGACGCACATCATACTCCTTTGTCGATTTCACCGGATTAGATCTGCGATTTTGATCGATAATAAGATAAAACAAGTCCGCACTCTAGAATTATTTTATGATGATGATGATAATAATGATGTTGTGATTTATAATTAATCTCATGCACTCTCCGTGTCCATCGCTGACTCCCCGTAATTGCCATCACAAGACTGGCAAATGAATGGCAATATCCATTTAAAAATTAGATATATATTGTCTTTCTAAGCAATAATCATAACTGCAACAATACTAGTTTAAACAAACTTGTCGTGGGCAACTGCCATCTTCTCATAAACTAATGCACGAAAAGGACATAAATTTGCAGCACTGTGCCCATAGGTCCAAATAATTTGCTTTAGGATATTCTAAAATAAGACAGCATTACACAATAAGAGGCTTGCTCTTTTTCACTGTAGATTTCTCCTACGGCACAGATGAAAGCGCGGTTGACTGGATAGTCTCGTATGTCGCTTATTACGTTAAAAATATTTTATAGATCGGAAAAAAAATTATCTAGAGTGCTTTAGAATATATTATTTTTTATTTTTTTTGAATATATTCATACTAAAATTATATAAATTATTTTTTTCAGTAAAAAAAAATATCGCTCGCCAGCTCAGTTCTCTTAAAGTTCTCTGTAAGGTTATGAAAATCCTTACTTTTCAATTAAGAAAATGAAAGGAGATGAAATGGTAAAGCTCGAAAGATTGAAGTATGGTGGAACTGGGATTGGCAGTGTGCAGCTGTGCATGGATAAATCATAAATCTAAAGCATAAAATATCAGCTTTATGAAGTGGAGAAAAGAAAGATAAGGAGGGGAATGTAGTATTGGCTTCCAAGTTTGGTTGTAATCATAACCACGCGAAGCTTTGCATTCTGAGAGGGATTCCACGTAGGCATGGTGACATGGCAGATAGGTAGACGTGGAAACGTGGGGGTCGCACGCGTCAGGCACGAGCAAAAGGTTTTCCAGCTTTACTTCCGGCAATGTGGGTCCAGCGGCGACGATGCCGGAGGGGCCCACCAGGTATGACAACAGTGGCTCGCCACGCGTCGCGAAACAGCTGGGGAACACGTCTGTTAGCTCTGCACGTTGCACTACAGCGGTGCTTCGGGGCATGAGAACCTAATAGGGTTGGGGCCCCCGTGCCGGTGAGATGGTGTCGTTTTGGGTGCTTTAAAGGTGAATCAGCTAATTAGCATGGCCCCCACCGTTGGTTCTTCGGATCGGGCCCGGACATGGCTATGCTCAGCTTGCAGCCTTAGCCCAGTCCGAGCATGCAAAGAAGCCAGGCTCTATTCAGATGATGCCTGAGTTGGGTCCAAGTTTTCCTCTCTCTCTCTCTCTCAATCACGAATAAAAAATTAACAGCTTACTGAAAACATATCATTCATCATGTTGCTGGGATTTTTGTATTCTCCAAATATCACTGCTGGGGCAAGGAAATTAGATTATACTATAGTATTTAAAAATTCATACATAGGTTTTTTCTTCAATTTTTTATGAATTTAAATTCATACGCAGCCTTAGCCCATTTTCGAGTTTTCTCAAGGTCAACTTCTATCAATGCGTTTTGCAAAGCGGTACGAGAGGAGGTGCGGGATTCATTGTCAAAGGTCAGGACTCTAGGGTGATTGCGGCCGGAGGTTGCCACTTGTTTGATACATCGGTGTCAGAAGCGGAGTTGAGAGCAGCCTGGTCAAGCTTGTGCTATGTTCGGCGTGCCTTGCAGAAGAGAGACGTCCTCCTGAAGGGTAATCCTGCGATGGTTATTAAGTGGATCCTGTAAGCTTCTAGAGGCTCGGAAACTATCATCTGCTGGTGAGAGATATTCAGGCCATAGTTTCTAACGGGCTAGTATTTTAGGCAAAGCATGTATTTTGAGAGGCTAACGGGGCGGCAAATTAGGTAGCTTCTTTTGTTGCTAACCACTCGATGACCACCTACGAGAGGAAGAGGTGAAGTTGCCTACTGCTCTCCGTGATGCATTGCTTTTTGATTTTCTTGGTTGTATTCGTACACATTATATATGAGATTTTCGTTTTCAGCAAAAAAAAAAATAATAAAGAATGTAGACCTCAAAATTTTTAGATATAAAAGATAAAAATAATGTAAATGAAGATCGATCATGCACCGTGAAGCATGGAAGAATTATTGTTGCGGTGAAAGAAGGTGCGAAGGTTCAGCACTTTAGCTTTAGCATCCTAAAATAAAGGTCTTGTATTTAATACAAGAGTCCTCAAGCCTTACTCAAAAAAAGGGTGGAGTGTTTTCAAGATTCAATAAAGAAATAATCACATGAAACCTGATAAAGATGGTCAATAATCTTGTTAGGCTTGCATTATTATTTCCCAATCAAGGTCAGCCTAGTTGGTAGAAGATATTGCACTACGTGTAACTCTTATCTTATTATCTCTTTTGTCCCAAACAGTGCGGTTTTGCATGTAAGTCTTATCTTATTGTCTCTTTTGGCCATAATAATGTTGTTTACGAGTATGTCGATTAGTTGAGCAGGTAAAGTTTTTAGGTATAAATACTAGGGGTGCTTCTCTTTGGCCCTCATCTTCTTTATCCTAAGGTAAAATTGCAATCCTAAGCATGGCTTCACCTGGCTGGCTAGCAACCATAAATCATTCACAGGAGCTCTTAGTTTTTATATTCATCAACTTGAATGTATAGAATTAGGGTTCGTATGCCGAGTCTCGTTATCCACTTGAAATTTAGGAGTTCAAAGTTTTGAAGAGTACTTGTACCGAGTGGAAGTTTCTTGACATGGACTATGGAGTGGAAGCAACCCATGATACGTCAAGGGATTTTACACACAGTAAACCTCCATGTTTACTTCCTACTTTCTATCTCTCAATTTTTTTTCGAAAAAGAACATGCATTGACCAATAAAGACGTCAATATATTTGAGAATGGAAACCTTCTAATGTATTTGCTAATTTTACAACAATTCATTTGCTGAATGAACAACTCATAGTCTAGATGCATGAAATGTTGTGATACACAAGGGACTGTAGATGAGAGATGTTAAATGACAAAGTTTCCAGTATAGAGTAGCACATCAATTAATAATGGAGGATTTTAGTGTAATGTGGAAAATATGGTACATTTGTTGATTTAGAGCTATACAATAAATTGTTCATTGACTACAGACGTAAAATTAACAATATAAAAGAGATGATTACATTTTTTTAAAAAAAGTTCTTGCTTATGTTTAATGTCTTTGTAGTATTTGTGATTCTCTAAAGAGAGAACAATGCATTCGGTGAATTCTGAAAAATATATAGTTTCTCTTTGATACAAAAGGATATAGATTTCATGGGAAAAAATTATACAATTCATTTGATGTATTAAGGACTATCTATTTTTCAAATAAATAGTTTATAGTTTTGAGGCATGAAATCATTGTACATTCCAAATATATGCTTTATGTTTTTTGGAGTTTTTTTGCATGTATACCCTTAAAAATATACAAAATTGTATGAATATCCTCATAAAATTGCTATTTATATGTATACCCTTATAAAATACTTATTTTACATGTATACTCTTTATATATATATCCATACCATCTAACGCCGTTAAAAAAATTAAACAATTTAAATTTAAAATGACTGAAATACTCTTATAGATAGATACACAAAAAGAAAACTTTATAAGAATACACATGTAAATAGCAACTTTGCAAAGATATTTATGCAATTACGCATATTTCGGAGGGTATATACTTACAAAAAATCAATAAAAAATAATCAAAATTCAGTAAAAATAATTCAATTATTCTTAATAAAAAAAGGCAGCAACAAAAGATTGATATTATCAGAACCAAATGGAGAATAGCATTACCAAAACAATGAAGAACATATAGATGTCATAGATTCAATAATAATAATTATATCAGAACCAAATGGAGAATAACATTACCAAAATGATCATCTAATATTTTAAGTTGACCGATTCATGATCTTAAAAAAAGAAAATTGATAATGTGACTCAATTTTTTTTTGACGTGTCGATTCAACTGAATCATGAAAAGACTTAGCAAGTTCTAACCAAGTTTTCATCTTTTGGTTGTGAATTTTTTGAATGTATATTCTTCTAAATATGAGAAATTGTATGAATACCCTCGTAAAGTTACTATTGTATGTATAGATATAATTAATAATTTTACGAGGATATTTATGTAATTTTATATATTGAGGAGGGTATACATATAAAAAATTGTTTGTTTGGGAAGTGGAGCATTCAGTGAATTTAAAACCATCAATTTTTCAAACTAATGATTCATAGTCATGAGCATTAATAATGACAAATATGAGATTATACACATAGGAAATCTCAATTTATGGTGCATCTCTTTCTTTTTAAAATTTTTAAAAGAAAGAGATGATGCACCAATCAATTTGGAGATTGTATATTTTATAAAAAATTAATATGGTTATCTCTAGTTTTAAAACTATATATTTTAAGTATACAGGGTTTATCTTTATTCTCGAAGGCATATGCACCAAATCTCAATGTTATCTTCATATTTATGTACCTCCACTTTGTAGAAGGATGCAGTAGTGCATTAACCATAAACAAAGAGCATGAATTTGGTAGGAAAAGCTAAGGTGCACTTATTGATTTTAAAATTATCTAATTTCAAATAAATGATCTTTATTACGCACATATAAGGCATCTCCGAAATGAAAAGTTATAATTTAACAACTAATATTTTTTTCTAGCACTAGGGACATCATAATATACTTCTATATATATTTAGCATATTATTTAACTAATTTCTCATCATAATATATTATCTTTATTTCGTGGCCTGTTGCTTATTGTTTAATTATTTCATATAACATATATAGCCAGTAACAACATATTAATTGATATAGATGAGTGAATCTTTATGCATCAATCGTCTCAAACTCACAGCTCTATGGGCCAGGGATCCCTAGATGAGTGATTAAGCTTGCTATTCCCATGCATTGCAGCATTTTCCAAAACATTGAATTAGGATAACCAAAAGAGGGAAACATATGAATAAATTAGAAGTCTCATAAAAAAAAAAAAACCAGGGTTTGGGAATGTATCGTTTGAGTTGTGGTGGGTTTTTTTGTTATTTTGACTGGTGATATAGTTTAGATCATAGTATGCCATATCAGTCCGAATCAAATAGTAGGAAACAATTTTTGATACCAGTAGCGTGATATTTTGTATGCTAATAAAATTTTATATTGATATTATATTAATATAGTACTGATGTGAAGTTCAATGCTGAAACGACCTAAGTTTAGGTGTCACAGCTGCAGCATGTAGCATCTAACATTTGGATTCTTTTTTAGTTATTGAAATCGACCATTAAAGTCACCAACGCATTACGCGTAACGCTCCAAATGCCAGCCAGCTGCATCCGGTCTTTGGCACTGGGATGCCGTCGAACCACAGCCTCACGAGAGGTCTATATTCCACTATTATTATATAATAACGAAATCAACAATAATATTATATAATAGTTATTATTTTTTTATTGACTTTTGAGGAGGCAGCGCGGTGGTGCTGGTGGTGGTGGGAAGTGGAGCCGGATGACGTCACCGGAACGCCACGTGGGCGACCACGACACTCCCTGCGACGAGATGGTACTCCGATCGGAAGCGGTTCCCGTGGGCCCCGCCAAGGTCGCGAATTTCGTGAGCTCCGCCTCGGAGCAACGTCAGAAGCACTCCCACC
Source organism: Phoenix dactylifera (assembly GCF_051530095.1). NCBI lineage: Eukaryota > Viridiplantae > Streptophyta > Magnoliopsida > Arecales > Arecaceae > Phoenix > Phoenix dactylifera. Next base: position 15,160,397 of record NC_143190.1, on the reverse strand, counting down.
GTTGGATCATGAGATACGGAGAGATGGAGATGTCTCTATAGGCTCGGGAACAACGAGGCGGAGGCCCCTCATAGCCAGCTAGGCTTCGCTTCAAGCCGGGCGCCCCCGGCTGGACCATCTCTGCCTAACGGTACTGTCGCCACGTCATCTGCGAGATCGAACGGTTTCCAGTTTCCCGAGAAAGGAATCAAGAGATCTTCACCGTCGATATTCATCCCGGCACTTTCGCGGTGGGTCCCGCGGTCAAGTGGGCGAGAGAGGATGATTAGAAAAGGGCAGGCGGCAACCCGCTGAAAGTGGAAATTATGAGCTTGACTGGCCCTGTCCACCGCCTATAGCCGGTGCCGCCACCGGACCTTTCCCGTTTCGCCTGCTCGGTGCTACACGTGTCGATGACGGCAAGGTGCCTGAGTAATTCGCGGTCCTTGGGGAAGAAGGAAGCGATATTTATTACGAAGCCTGGCGGTTCAGTGCCGTAGCCCCCGTCAAATCGCACGGCGAGGAGTATTGCCACCGTGGCACCGCACAACATTGGCCGTCGGATTGAAGGAGGGGGATCGGACGCACCGGATTGAAGTGAGGGCGTGAAGGGGCGATCTCTTCCGTCGGTTTGCACCTCAAGCGGGGCTTGGCGAGTGACAAAAACCGTAAGGGGATGAGACGGGCGGCAGAAAGTGGAGAGGAAAGCAAACCAGAGGAGAGAAAACAGAGCAGAGGAGGCGGGGAAGAGAGAAGAGAGAGGAGGGCACAAAGAGGTGGAGGACAAGAAGATCCGAGCGCAGAAATCCTCCTTTTTCCGATTTCTTGAAGGATTCCGACGAGGCTAACCGATTCCATACCTCGGAGGGGGCGGTTTTCCGCGCGTTTTCGGCGAAAATCCGTCTAGAAACGGCGGAGATCTACTTCGGAGATCGGTTCTCGGAGGAGAGGGTGGTAGGAGGATGACAAGAACCGGGGAGAGGTGATCTCATTGGATGAAGGAGATCGAAGGGAGATGGAGAGGAATCGGGAAGCAAGGAGAGGAACCATGGCGGCTGTGAACGGTGGGGTGTCGAGGAGGAGGCAGAGGAGCAGCAGCTTGAGAGACTCTCCTGGTCCGATTCATCAGATCCCTCGTGCTGTTCTTTAGTTCTTTTTTTCTTTTCCTTTTCCGGATATTCATGGTTGTTTTTTGCTGAAAACTTTTGCAGAGGAGGATGGAGGGATGGAGTTGGCGGAGACGACGAGGCTCCGGGATCGAGGGAGCAAGAAGGATCGGGATCGGGATAGATCTAGCCGGTCCAAGAGGAGGAGAGGCGAGCGGATGCTGCACGGGAACAACAGAGACGAAGGGGATGATAGCTCCGAAGAGAGCGTCGACGAGGAGGAGGAGGACGAGGAGGACGACGTGTCCGTGGCCGTCCGGCTGCCGCCGCCGGCTCCTCCTCCGCCGAATCCGGCTTCCTCGTTCTCTTCCCTACCTCAGAGCAACCACCATCACAACCACCAGCAGCAGAACCGGAAGAGTTTTCCAACCAAGGTCTCGACGAGGACTCCGCCGGTCTGGAAGCCAGACGAGATGATCGGATTCTCGGTGCCGAGAAAAGCCCGGTCAGGTAAGGGGAGAAGAGAGTCACAGGGAGTAGATATGGCTTGGGATTTGTAGGGCGAAAGTTTTGCGTTTTTTGATTTTTTTTTTTTTTTTTTGTTCTTTTCTATATCACGGTCCGACTGGTTGAAGCCTTTGGTTTTATTTTTTCTCTTGGTTGGTGTTGCAGCTTCTACGAAAAGGTCACATGAATGTTGGGTTTCAGGTGGCTCTGGAAGTGGAGAGCAGGTTCCACGGCAAGCTCCGGCCTCTCCGTCGAGGCTTAGCCCTGCCTCTACCACCCAGATCTCACCCTCCTCCAACGCCACCGCTCGCAAGAAGATGGTCCGATTCTCTCTGTTTCATTTGATCATCTTTCTTTAGTGTTAGTCCTTAGCGAGCTTATACTGATGGTCTCATTTGTTTCAGAAACCGATGAGTGGACCCAAGCACCGGCCACCGAAGGTCTCCAAGTCGCCGTCTTTGATCGAGGAGGATATCGAGATCGAGGTCGCTGAGGTGTTGTTTGGGATGACGAGGCAATTCCAATGCCCGCCGAAGCAGGAGAACTCCAAGATTGATTCCAAGGAAATGAATGGCAGTGCGGGCAACGAATCTAAGTCGAGAGTCTCCTCACCAAACGCGATCTCTCCTCCTCCCCCAGTATCCCAGACATCTGTTCTTCCTCCCTCGAATTCTACCTCTAATCCCAGTTCCTTGTCTGCTATTGGTGAGCAGAGTGGGCCAAATGCTTACTTTTTTTTCTCTTCATTTTTCCACACACTGTGACTAATGGCGTGACGCCGATGTTGCAGCTCCGAAGAGGAAACGGCCAAGGCCTGTTAAATTTGAGGATGAAAGCCCTACGAGTCCTGTTGGCCTAGACGCTCCTCCAAGCACATCTGTGTCTTCTTCAGCTAAGTTGGAATCTGAGCAACCGGGGAAGACCGAGGCTTCGTCGCCCAGATCAGAGAAGAACACTGCTTCTCCTGCCATCGAGAACGGTGGCGGTTCAATTGATGTCTCTGTCCCTCAGGTGGCTGCGACCGCTTTGGATGTACAGCAAGAATCGGCAAAGACGGAGAACAATTCAGTTCCTGATGCGAAGCTCTTGAAGGGAGAACTGAATGGCCAGAATCGGACAGAGAGCCGTAAAGAAGCTGCTTCACCTGCAAAGGAGACTTCCTGTGCCGATTTGGATGTCAATCATGTTGAAGAAACTGCAGCAAAGAGGTGAGCTTTTGAGATCTGATTGGTGGTCATTGATATTTATTCCAATTTAGGATTCTGGAGAGGAATTCTCATTTTTGTTTTGGTTTAATTTTACAGATCTCCAACGGCTGACAGCGTTCGGGAAGAGAAGTTTAATATTGATCTTATGGTGGGTTCCTCTCTGATTCTCTTAAAGTCCGCGAAAACTATTTGGGCAGCTTCACATATTAAAAAGAATTTTTTATTTTGCAGGTTCCTCCTCCAGAAAGGGATGAATTGTGTGATTTCGATGCATATCTCAAGTCGCAAGTTCCAGAGATTGACATGGTGGGCGATCTGTCTGCAAATTTGTTGTAAAGGTTTTTAGAATGATTTAGTTTAAGTTCCATTGATTCGGTTTTTTTTCTCTCTTTTAGGTGTCAAAAATAAGCAGGGAGAAGAAGGAAGAAGGAAAGGCGGTGGAGAGAACAACCCAAACAGATGAAATTCCTGCGGACGACCGGAAGGTTGAGAAATCCACCAAGGAGGAATCCAATTCAAATTCAAAGAAGCAGATGGGTAAGGAGAGGACTTTTGACCTGCAACTTGATTTGGAGAAGCCAGATAAGGACAGCCTTGATGGTGGCAGGCTGCCGTTCCAGAAGCAGCAACCAAAAGTCCCTAAATCAGAGCCTGAACCAGAGAGGACTGGTAATTGCCTTCGTTTCTATCTCAGTATTCTCTATTTGCTTTTACCTTTGTTATCTGCAGAGGTGATTTTTATTCTGTTCCTCCAAAATTGCTTGCAGCATCATCTGCTTCCGTGCCTATGCCGATGGCTGTCGCAGGCTGGCCTGGAAGCTTTCCATCTTTCGGGTGAGCAGTTTGATCTTTTTCCTTCTTCCCCTGTCGCTGTCGAGATTTCTGGTGATTTACCTTCTTCTCCATGGACAGGTATATGGGTCAAGTCCCCTCTCTGCAAGCAGCCGTTCCAATGGATGGAACGCCAGGGTCTTCTAGTATCTTGCAGGTATTACATGCTGCCTTTTTTCCCTACCCTGCTCCCTGCTTTCTGCCCTCCCTCTAAATCTCTGAATTCTAATTGATTCTGATATTGCAGCCTCCTAGCTTCCTTTCGCCGCAGCCCCGCCCAAAGCGCTGTGCTACACACTGCTACATTGCACAGAACATATCCTACCATCTGCGACTTGCAAAGATTAATCCTTTTTGGCCTGCAGCAGCCGGCAGCACGCCACCTATCTACGGGGTCAAGCCATACAATCTCAATGCTGTGCCACCGGCAGATGCATTCGCCGGCGGCTTCCCGGGAAGGAATGCGAGCTCCTTTCAAGACAATAAGAGGGCGGCTGCATCAGTGTCTGCGCTCTCCGTGCCTCCCTCAAAGGAGATGATGCCATCGGCCAAACATAGTACCGCAGAAGCTCCCCAGAGGAAGCAGCAAGGCCACCAGCAGCCACCGCAGCCTGGATCGGCAGCCAATTCTCTAGTGAGTCTTCTACCCTCATTTCCATTTATTTTACTCTGTATATGTTGGATTGAGAAGTTAATTATTCTTTTCTTCCTTTCCCCCCTATTTCTTGTTTTCAGCCTGGCCCTGCATTCGTTTTCCCTCTCAACCAGCAGCAGGCTGCTGCAGCTGCCGTGGCCGCTGCTGCCACCCGATCTGGTGTGTCAAAATCTACTCCAGGGCCGCCGTCTTCTGGTGCCTCTTCTTCAGCAGTGATGGGCTCGGCAACTGGCGGACCGGCAGCACCCATGAGCTTAAGCTTTGCGAGCTTGCCCCCAAATGAGACGCAGTACCTGGCTATATTACAGAACAATGCGTACCCTTTTCCTATTCCTGCTCATGTTGCAGGAGCTCCACCTTATAGAGGAGCAAGTCCTGGCCAAGCAATGCCCTTCTTCTACCCTTCCCAGGTGCTCCACCCGTCGCAACTCCAACAGCAGGGACTGCAACAACCTCCCCATGCCCAACAAGGCCGCCAGAATACGAGCACATCGAGTGGATCATCATCCTCCCAGAAGCACCTGCAGCAGCCACAGCAGGCTTTGGGAGGTGGAGCCAGTGGTGGCGGGAATTCACTTGGTTTTCCAGCCACAAACCAGAGGCAGCACCTGCTCCCCCACCAGGCTCGGCAGCAGGAGTCTGATAAGGGATTGGAAGACAGCCCCTCCACCGCGGATAGTAGGGTTTCTCAAGCACAGAAGAGCATCTACAGCCACAGCTTTGCAATGCCGATTTATTCTCAGAATTTTGCCTTGATGTCTAATGCCAGCACCGCTGGTGCATTGGGCACTGTTGGGGGACACAGTGACAAGCAATCTTTGCATCATCATCAGCAGCAACCACTACAGAACCAGACATCGTCCCAAGCTTTTCCAATGCCCTTTGCATTTAGTGGGGCTGGAGCAGCTCCACCGGGCCTTGACTTCCCTTCCATGGCACAAAAACATGCCCTTTTTCAGAGCTTCCCAGAGCAAGCGAGGCATGGATACCACCACTTCGCCACAGCTGCTGCCGCTGCTGCTGACCAAGCAGCGCAGCAGAAAAAGGCCATGGAAGATGGGAAGCCTGCTGCGGACTTGATGAATGCAAGTGCTGCGCCTGAAGAGGAGAGGAAGATGATGGCCGGCAGCAAAGCTCCAGCTAGTGGTTCACAGCATTGCCTTAACTTCTCCAAACCAGATAGCGAGCCTCCCATTTCTTCTATCATTGGCAACAGTGTCATTGAGAGCTCATCTCGAACACTGAATCTCATTCCAGCTGCTTCAAATGCTGGTCGAACTGCAAACCGGTCCGGTGGTGCCGCTCCCTTGACCACATTGGCTGCCACGGCTTCGGTCAACCTTTCCAATTCCCAGCAACAGCAACAGCTGCAGCAGCAGCTATTTCTGCTTCAAAGGCAGCAGCAGCTTCAGAATCTGCACCAGCAGCAGCAGCAGCGACATCTTGCATCAACCCATGTGAAGTCCTCTACATCAAGCAACGGTGCAAGTGTTTACTCCGATCGTCTCCCTGGAGGCTCTACCAAGTACCCACAAACTCTTCCCAATTTCCCTCAATCTCTCATCCAAGGAGGCAGCCCCACCCAGTCACCGCAATGGAAGGCCTCCGCTGCGAGATCCGGCACGCCTGCCCCCGCCCCTGCCCCTTCTCCTGCCCAGTCGGTAGTGAAGAACAACCATCTCCTTCAGCAACAACCTAGTAGTAGAGCGTCCCAGCAGCATCTTCCAGCCGCAGGCCACCAAACTCAGATATCTTTTGGTGTGAACTCGATGAAAACGGTATCCACTGGAGGACAGCACCACTCCGGGGCAACCGGCAATCCATCTCCATCTCCATCTGCCACTCCCATGGCTGTTGGCTCCCCCTCAAATTCACTTTCTAAGACCGCCGGCGGCAGTCCCCGGGCTTCGGCAAGCGCAAAACCCGGTCAGCCACCAACCGCAGTGCCTCTTCCCCCACAATCATCTGCCAAGAGTTCTGCGTCGAGTTCAAGCTGCAAGTCATCGCCGGCAAGGAATCAAAACGTTCCATCGATTCTGGGCCATCCCCACATTACTTCTGCCCCTAGCTCTGGTTCTAAACCCCACCAGACGCAGCAGCAGCCTCAGCAGTTCGCTAGACCGCATCCATTCCCTAATGCTCCGCTCATGTTTTCCAACGTCTACCCGCTGCTTCAAGCACGGTCTCCTCAAGCCAACGCTGCCGCGGCTGCAGCTGCTGCTGCCGGGTACTACCAGAGACACCCATCTGAACAACAGCTACCACAACAGTCTCAGCAGCAGCATCAACACCAGCCAAACGCGTCAGCAGCCTCCACCGGGATGCTTGCCCTCGGCGGCCCTTCTGCTCTAATGATGGCTGGTGCCTCCACGACAAACGACCTTGCAAAGGCTGGGGGAGCTGCCGCTGCAAGCAACATGAAGGGATTTTCCCCTCCAGGCCTTATGCATGCTGCGCAGCTTGCTGCGGCTGCCCAGTCTGCTGCTGGCGCTCCCCACCATATTATCCCCGGCTCATTCCCTTATATGATGCCGCCGGTCCCCGTGAAGCCTGCAGCTGATCAGAAGCCTGCAGCTGGTAATTAGCCATCTTCTCCATCCCTCTTTCTTACTTAAAAATGGCTCTCATTAATTGGTTGGCGGCGTTTGTCCGTAGTTGTTATGGAGGTCTCGATTTTTAAAGGAACGGTTTGATTTGCCCAGGGAATGACAATTTGCATGCGTGCTGGCAGCCTGAGAAGAGATGATGGAGCTGACGCTGCTGCTGAGGCCGAATGGGACCACCGATGCCCAGGCACGCCATCGGGGGGCCATCTTCTTTCTTGTTTGGGTCCAGCGGTGCAAGGGGGATGCTTGGTAGGCTTTTGCGTCCGCCATTTCGGAATGATGAAAGAGGCCGTTGAAACTTCGCCTCGGCGTTTACACAGGTGAAGAGTTTGCAAGAAAGGAAGTTGGTGGTCGGCCATAGTCGGGGGACGGACGGGCTTCTTGGTCTGGGTAATGCCTTGGTTTTCGATCCTTCTCTGCTGCCGTGAGCCGAAAAAGAATACGGGGCTGAGACCTAGAGGAGGGGGGTAGCGGGCGAGATAAGGACAAGCACCGAAGAAGACTTCGAAACAACGGCATCGATGTGTGTAGAATTTCCTCCTATCTCAATTTTGTATTTGGTGCTCTGATGCCTGCTGCCATCGTTTCCGCGCCTCTCTTTTTCCTTTTAAATTTATTCTAACTTCATATCAAAAAGAGAAGAATGACAGTGATTATTTTAGATTATTTTCTTCTTGATGATTGCCTGAACTCAAGCAGGCCAGTGCACCCAACATTTGGTTTGATCGTTCATACTAAGATCAAGTTGGGTGCCCGATTTTAAAACTGGGCCGCCCAACATTGGAAGCTAGAAACTGTGTGACAGCATGGTTGGCTCTACTGTCGGAAATGTAGTGAAATTTGTTGGTGAGGTTGGAGTATCTGAACACAATTGCAAGTCTCGAATACTCTGAATGTAGTGTATCCATGGATTGATGTTGGTTTATAGGTTTTTCTGGATGGTGAGATTGATTTCCTTGTTCCTCTTTATCATGTTTATCTGACAAATCTGGCCCTGACTGGGCAAATTATGCCCCATACTGCATGCTCCGATGTGGTGGTGCGTCATGTTGATTTAGCTTCACGGCATCCAAATAAGCCTGCTGTCCTGAAGTAGTAGGGGTGGCTGCAGGAGAACATCCTTCTTTTTGTTAACAGAATTGAAAACCCTACTTCCTAAGCTAGAGGTTTTCGTGTTGCAGTTGGTTGGCGGTTGTTTCAATCAATTTATTAGCCTTCGAGGTCTTTACATAAAGTGGATTGCTCATGGGCACACGCGACCCCTCCATTGACAGTAATGTCCCATGGACCTTGCTGCCTTTGCGTCTGTTTATCTTCAGGGTTGATAATTCTACTTGCTTTTCTTCGTTGAGCGGTAGAAAGTTGCTGTGTACTTCTTACAAAGTGCAGACAGGCTAACTAGAGAATCTTCAGTTTGTTCATTAGACTGACGTTGTTATGAAATAATGAAAGGCCACCTTTATTGCATTGTGTTCGCTCTCCACTAATTGCGTGTATGCGTATTTGATGATCTACGTCTATTTACGTATTCTTTTTATTAGCTTCATTTAGCTATTTAGCGTAGGTGCCTTTCGTGCGACTTTTGAGTCCTGATCTAACTTGCCATCTGGCCCCCTAATGTACCTGTTCTGCCGGGATGTCATCATGCCCAGGCGTCAATTCTCTTCGGCACGACGAGGAGGATTAGACCGCGATAGTGATGAAATCCAAGGGGATGGGGCACTTGTTAATTACAATCACTGGTGGTTGAAAAGTGTTAATTAATAAACAACAATGTTAATTACAATCACTGGTGGTTGAAAGTGTTTAAAAAAATTAAGCCAAAGTAGTCTCCTATGAAGGAAGTACTCTAGTTGTAATGCTACCAGAAACTTTCATCCTTAGCATCCCAATTATTTCCTTCAAAACGAATGAAGTATTCTACTTTTTCTTTCAGAAGGAATGAAGTATCCATGGCCTGCAAAAACTCCTATGCTGTTACTGGCTCCGAAAGCCAACCGTTGTCCCCATGATCCAATGAAGTAATCTGATCATAATTGAACTCATAACCTGTTTTTGATTAATCAAAATTTTGAACCAGCTAGCCTCCTCCAGAAAAAGCGACGTGGAACATACTTCTAAAGCAGCCCACTTAACAAGGGCTCTAGAAACTATCGTTGCAAAGCATTAGTTTGTTTTATGTTGATATCAATATATCATTAAATTTTATTGCTTATTATGCAGTAGACATCAATGATGCTGATATTAATGTGCTCAACCATCACTAAAATCAATTACTTAATATGCAACAAAAATTTTGATATCAAACTCTTCTATTTATTATAATTTATATTATTGTGATATTATATTTTAAGAGTAATTGAAAAACAAGATAAAACCATGCCCTGTACTAATTATGTGGATATTGACTATCAAAATTTTTGCATAGAGGCTTGACTAGTGCAGAATTCTCCATAAGCCATGTGGACGCCAGCACTAATAATGTATGTTTCTACTTGGCCAATCAGTTTCTATTATCATTAAAGTCCTTTGCTTAATATGCAATATCTACTAGCAATTCTACCATTAAAGTGTTCAACCATCATTAAAATTCAATGCTTAAGATACCATAGAAATTTGGTTATTACAGCATTCTATTTATTATAATTTGCTATATTGTTACATTGTATTTATAATTGAAAAAAAAAATTAATACCTCGTGCGTCATGCACAGTCAATATTAAGCTTAGCTTGTATAGAATTCCCCATTCACTATATAGATGCCAATAATAATGACATAAATTTTTGTCTGGGCATTATTAAAGCTCATTATCTTAATATGCAACAAAACTTTAGCTATCAAAGTTTTTATTTGTTATAAATTAAATTTCTAGATTGTACTTTAAAAATAGTTAAACAAAAAAGAAAAAAATGCTGTACCATGCGTATTGTGTGGCTTCTAATTAAACCTCAGATCCCAAGATCAGTTCAAAGCTGTCTCTTAACCAAGCATGGTACATACTCTTGCTTATTTCTAATGTTTTATTTGTTTGATGAAGCTGGAATGGCGCAAAGAGATTGGATCTCGTAATTTTGAATTAATTTGGAAGGAAAGTGAGGAGATATGTTCGTACAATAATTACCCAGACTTAGATCTTTTCTAAGACGCATCATTAAAGAATTAAACTACATCCAAATTCTCTTGTCGTTAAGGAGAAGGTTATGATCATTGGAGCAAGCCCCGCTTCACTCACAAGGTCACAATCTGAAATCATCAACCAAACCTACCGATGAATGGATATTATTATACTGATTTAGCCGGTTGATTAGATTAATGTTTGATAACACCTCAAAGCACCGGCTGCAGTTCCGGACACACGAATCCCACGTGGCCGCTTTCTGGCCTCGCGCAACATCCGACGTGGCATCTTCCTAACCTGACAAATTGCGGGTCGATGTGGGCCCAGAATCCACTGCAGTCCCTGACGTGTCAGCTGTCGGAAGAAGATGAAAACGTGCGACAGTGCCCGCACCACGAGGAGATCTCCTCCCCCAGCAGTAGATTCTCTCCTCCCTTCCCCACCCAAAAATAAAAAAAAAAACTGCCGTACGATTCGGAGCTCCACCAACCACTCCACCGTTGGATCCTTCCCGTTTAGTACTGCCATTATTACTCCACCACCATGTCCTGTCTTCTACTCCCCTTTATCTTTTTGGAAAATTACTTCCCTTTGTCTCTGCGAACAGAGATTTTTTCTTTTTTTATTTTACCGTGACCGGAAGCTCTGCAGCTAATTAAAAGCAGCCAAATCCATGCGGTGGGTGGGGCCCTTCCCCTCTCCTTCACCCATCTTCCCTTCTTTAATTTTCATCCCCGGTCGCAGCCAAATTTCGCCAGCGTCTCGCCCAGGCGATCCTGATCCGCAAGTCCTCTCTTCTAGAAACAAAGAAACAAGAGCCTTCCTCCTCCCTCACCTCATGGGTGGGCCCCAGTTGCTTCCCTCCACGTGGCGTCTGCTCTCACGTGGGACCCGTCGCTACAGAGCTTTTGTCCTTCTGCGACGCTTTGCCACACGTGGACCACAGGCCAGAGAAAAACCCGGTACCCCATCCTGACGCGGGGAGCGGGACGTGACCCCTGCTCTCGGCCCCCCATCCCGGCCGTCCAGTTAGAAACCAACGGGCCCAACCATCACGGGCCCATGCTTTTTGATAAGACGTGCGGATGCCAGCTGCTTTATGGGCGTGGGGCCCACAATATACCCCCGGCTTTGGTGGGCCCGCCGAGGGCTGGGGTTGGGATTCCGGTGACGCCGACGGCTGAACCAAAGCATCTGCCTTTTTATCCCTTTCCTTTTCTCTCATGCGCGGAGCACTGGAGCCACACAAGACAAGCTAACTAAAATGAGGGTGCTGCCGTGGGCCCGCCGGCTCCCATCCCATCGTAAATAAAAGATATCTCTAGAGTTTGCGTGAAGGGGAGCTCACCTCCGTCGGCCGGACCGGGAACTACCAAATTGGGGGGGGGGGGGGGGGGGGGGGGGAAGAGCCGCCTACGGCCTACCGCTTGTACGACTACTGCTGGGGCCCGTTTCTTGCCCTGTTTTAAAGAGTTTAATAATATTTATATGATAGGAACAGACAAGGAGACAAAGTGGTAATCTATAATAGAGGTCACGTGGAAGCATGGAGCCGAGAGAGAGAGAGAGAGAGAGAGAGAGAGAGGCACGCATGGCTTCTTCATTCACCAAACCCGGGACTCACGTGAGAGCCACCCAATTACATTCAAAAATCCAGTCCCGTACCCAAACCCAATCTTGGGAGCCATTAAAAAGAAAGTGCTTACAACTGTAGTCCCCACCATATGCAAGCATGTACTGTTTAACAATAAAAAAATAACGTAGTAGATAGAAACATGAAGATAGAGACCTGGGAGAAACTAAATTAATCACCTTCAGTATTTCGTCTTTAGAAAAAAAAAAAAAAAATAGAGATAAGGGGTAGGAGTGGTGGGCATTTTGACCGCCGCACGAGGAAAAACTGAAACAGTAGGAAATCTAATACACATCTGCAAATCCGATTTCCTTCCTCTTCAAACTGTTCCCCGCCCACTCAGCTCTTGCACTCTCCCCACCTCTTCCTGGTTCTAGTACCCGAATTTCAAAAAAAAGAAAAGGTCAAGCTGGCCCCTCCTTTTCCGCCAATGGTGGCCGACCACCACCTTTCCTTCCCCAATCCTTTGCTTTCGTGCTCTCCTCTTTCTGCATCCTTCTCTTCGCAAGCACTTCACCAAGCAGCAGCAGCAGCAGCAGCAACAGCAAAAGATGAAGTGGGGCAGGGGGAGGGTAGAAGGATACAGCCTTCTTTCCAAGACGGTAGGCATCCCGGCCAGGTCCTCTCACATCAATAGCACCCTTAGGAGGAACAAAAATGGATGAACTCCGCAGGTGCGCCTCTGAGCAGCAGCAATCCCCATCTCCATCATCATCTCTTCTCAGGCTGCCAGCACGCATGCAGATTGTCATTTCCTGGGCAAACCAACCGTTACTTTACAAATGAGACCTCCATTAGTAACCACCATCTACTACTACTACTACTACCATCACTACAACTAAAAGAGGCTTTAAACTCTTTTCGGTTTTAAAGAGCGCTCAATAGAGAGGAAAGAGGGAGGGACGGTTACCGGCTGCAGGCTTCTGATCAGATGCAGGCTTCAGAGGCCCGGCCGGCACAGTCATATAGGGAAATGAGGCAGGCATAAGAGGGTGGGGAGCGCCGGAGGCTGACTGGGCAGCCACAGCACGATGAGCAGCATGAAGAAGGCCTGGTGGAGGCATCACTTTCATGCCATTGGCAGCTGCCGCTGCTGCTGCTGCAGCTGCTGCAACAGCCTTCACAGGATCAGTCATGGTGGATGCACCTCCTAATGTCGCAGCTGTGGGACCAAGGGCCAGCATCCCAGAAGAACCTGGCGCAGAGTTTGACTGCTGCTGAGCTTGCTGAGATGGTGGTTGCTCGGATGGACGTCTTTGATAATACCCAGCGGCAGCGGCAGCACCAGCATTGGACTGAGGAGACTGGGCTTGCATGCAAACATTCGAGAAGAAGAATTGAGCTTGAGAGAATGGCTGCTGCTGCTTCTGTACTTGCTGAGCTTGCTGCTGTTGTGGTTTCGTGCTCGAATTGGGGGCAGGATCAATGTGCGGATGGCCAAGTATCGAGGGTGCATGTCGGTTGTTCGCTCGAGAAGACTTGTGGCCTGAACTTGATGCAGAACTCCTGACAGATGATTGGTGAGGCAGTGGTAACATGGCGGACGACAAACCGGGTTTCGCACTAGCAGAAGCCTGTGGGCTTCCATTGGCACTCTTGGACACTGAATTTGGGGGAGAACCAACGGTAATGGCAGAAGCAGATGAGGATGATGGGTTGCTTGTCCCTCCAGCAGGCACTGCTTTCATTGAATTCACACCGAAAGATATCTGGGTTTGGTGGCTTTGAGCAGGACAAGACTGTTGAGGTGCTCTGCCTTGCTGCTGGAGGGGAGGATTGTTCTTCACCACTGTTGGAACACAAGATTGGGTAGGGGCAGGTGTTGCCGCTCTAGTAGTAGAGGCCTTCCACTGGGGTGAGTGAGAGGAGCTGCCACCTTGCATGAGAGATTGAGGAAAGCCAGCCAAGGCCTGAGGAAACTTGGTTACGCTAGAGCCCGCACGCTCACTGGCATTATTGCTTGAGCCAGAAGACTTCGTGCGGGATGATGCAAGCTGCTGCTGCTGCTGCTGCTTTTGAAGTTGAAGAAACTGCTGCTGCTGCTGCTGCTGCTGCTGAGAGTTGGGAATGTTAACTATTGGCACTGCAGCAGCTGAAGTGGTTGTGGAAGCGGCACCAGAAGAAGAACGGTTCGCCGGAGCCGGAATGAGACCCAAGGTCCGAGATGAGCTGTCTATGACATTGTTGCCAAGCATGGAAGAGAAGGGAGGTCCACTATCCGGTTTAGAGAAGCTAAAGGAATGTTGTAAACCACTACTTGGACCTTTGCTGCCTGTGATCATCCTCCTTTCCTCTTGACCAACAGCATTTGTACCCATTGATTCTCCACCAGCAGGCTTCCCATCCTCAGGGCGGGTCTTCTTCTGCTGTGCTTCTTGGGCAGCAGCTGCTGCTGCTGCTGCAGCGATCTGGTTGTAACCATGTCTAGCGGGGTCAGGGAGGGCCTGAAAGATAGCTTGGTTTTGTGCCATGGAAGAGAAATCAAGGCCTGATGGAGCAGCAGCAACCCCACCAAAGGAGGCAAACGGCATAGCAAAAGCTTGTGAGGTTGCGAACTCCACTTTCATACCGTGGTTCTGCTGAGGTTGCTGCTGCAACATAAGCTGCTTATCACTGTGCCCCCCACCACTGCCCAGTGCTGCTGCCGTGGCAGTAGTAGGCATCAAGACAAAATTCTGAGGATATATCGGCACCGCAAAGTTGTGCGCATAGGCATTCTTCTGAGCTTGAAAATTCCTACCATCTGTGGTCGATGGGCTCTCTTCCAAAGGCTTATTGCCCTCCTTCTGCCGCGCCTGGTGGGGAAGCAAGTGCTGCCGCTGGTTCATTGCTTGAAACCCATTAGTGCTTCCACCAGCACCACTGGCCCCACCTCCCGGAGCCTGCAGTGGCTGTGGGTGCTTCTGGGAGGATGATGATCCGCTAGATGTGCTTGTGTGCTGGTGCTGGCCTTGTTGGGTGTGGGGAGCTGGTTGCGGTCCCAGCAGCTGCTGCTGCTGTTGAAGCTGTGAGGGGTGAAGCATCTGAGAAGCATAAAAGGGCCCATTGAAGAAGGGCATTGCCTGGGCAGTGCTTGCTCCTCTGAAGGATGGAGGTCCCCCGACATGCGTAGGGATAGGAAATGGGTATGCATTGTTCTGTAGTATCGCCAGATATTGAGCCTCGTTTGGGGGGAGGCCAGTAAAGCTTAAATTCATCGCAGCTGCGGATCCCCCACCAGTTCCATTGCTCGCTACTGCAGAAGTGGAGGCACCAGAAGACGCACCCTCCTTGCCAGTCCCTGGAGCAGATTTTGACGCTCCAGATCGGGTGGCAGTGGCGGCAGCTGCAGCAGCAGCAGCAGCTGCTTGCTGCTGGTTGAGAGGGAAAATAAATGTAGGGCCATGCTGAAGACACAGAAAAATATTGGAGGAGGAAAGAATTAGAATAATTGCTTTCTCGAACCAGCATTTCACATTGTTACAAAGTGAAAGGAGGAGGATGAAAGCCTTACAAGCATGTTGGTTGCTGCTGATCCAGACTGGGGCATCTGATGGAGGACTAGCTGCTTCTTTTGGGCAGCTTCAGTGGTGGCATTATTTGCTGCCGGCATCCTCTCCTGCGAGGGTGGTCCTGTAAATGCTGCTACTATTGGTGGTGCCCCCTTGTTATCTTGAAAGGAGGCCTTGGTCCTCCCATCCGAAGGAGGCACGACACTGAGATTGTACGTCTTGGCTCCATACAGTGGCGCACCGCCAGCCGCTGCAGGCCAGAAAGGATTCATCCTCGAAATTTTCTGGTGGTAATCTATATTCTGTGCGATGTAGCAGTGTGTCGCACAGCGCTTTGGTCGAGGCTGCGGTGAGAGGAAGCTGGGAGGCTGCAACACCAGAGTCCGTCAGACAATAAGCAGGGAGGGTACAGAGGGAGAAGTTTGGAGAGAGGACCGGAGGAGACCTGTAGGCTATTGGAAGCTCCTGAAGCCCCATCCATGGGAACCACCGCTTGCAGAGATGGGACTTGACCCATGTACCTGTTAATGGGAAAGATGAATCTTCTTTCCAAACACCATGATAACAAATCTAGAATGAAGAACAAGAACAGGTTGCTCACCCAAAAGGAGGAAGGCTTCCTGGCCAGCCGGCAATTGTCATAGGCATAGCAGGGGGTGGCGCAGATGGAGCTACGGCCAATTAAAGGAACAGAGGATCCATATTAGATCCCTGGGACATAAGAAGGACAAAGCTAGCAAACAAACAAAACAAGTCATTCAACAAGAATTATTACCAGGCTTCTCATGTTTAGGCTCCACCTTAGGTGACCTTTGTTGCTGCTTCTGCAGCTGGAGTTTGCTGCTGCTGAGGACGTCCTTATCCGGTTTCTCCAGATCAATTTGCAGGTCAAAAGTCTTCTCCTTCACCATCTGCTTCTTTAGATCGAATTCCTCCTGCGTGGACTTGTCGACCTTCCTATCCTCCAGAACCATTTCATCTCCTTTTGCTATCTTCTCCACAACCTTTTCTTCTTTCCTCTCAATGTCAACTTTCGGCGCCTACGAAAATAAATAATAATAATAAAAACTTTAGACCAAACAGAGCGCTAACTTGTGCAAGTAAATTTACTCAGGTCTCTCACCACTTCAATCTGTGGACCCTGAGACCTGCGATCTGCATTGAATTCGCACAAGCTGTCCCCCTCTGGAGATAACTTCCCAGGGGGAGGAGCCTGCAGTAAACACAGATTGCCTCAAAATCCATGGCTGCCGAAACAATTCTGAAGAAATATTCGTGGATCGAAGAGGTACCCACCATTAGGTCAATGCAGAATCTCTCTTCCCGACGGCTATCCATTGCCGGAGCTCTGCAAAATTAACGAACAAAAGGAAAACATCAGGAATCCATCTCAGAAGTCTAAATAATAGCCTATAAAATAGGGGACAAAAAACTGGTCGGATCTAAAGCTTACGTCTTTGCTGTAGTTTCTTCCCGACGGTGGACATCCAAATCAGCACAGGGAGTTTCCTTTACAGGAGGAGTAGGTTCTTTCTGGTTCTCCATCCGATTTTGGCCATCTGGTTCGCCCTTCAAAAGCTTCGAATCAGGAACTGGATTGCTTTCTATCTTTGCTGATTCCTGCTGTACATCCAAGGGGGCTGCTGCAGCCGAAGGGACAGAGACATCAATTGAACCACCACCATTTTCCGTAATTGGAGATGCCGTGCCCTTCTCCGATCTCGGAGACGAAGCGCCTGCCTTCATCTGGTGCTCCGATTCCATCTTAGAAGTTACCGGTGCAAGTGGGCCCCCCGGACTCGAGGGGATTTCCTCCTCAAACTTCACAGGCCTTGGTTTCTTTCTCTTTGGAGCTGCAGAAGAGCAATAACACTATCAATCAGACAAAGGGAAAACAAAATTAGTGGAGAAAATTAGATCTTTGGTGCACGCTACGCACCAGCAGTAGGCAAGGAATTAGGGTTAGAGCTAGAATTGGTGGGGGGAAGAACAGATGGTTGAGATGCTGGAGGAGCAGGGGAGATCGAGTTCGGAGAGGAAACTCTGGATTTGGCTTCATTGCCCGACCCACCATTTGTATCCTTGGAATCAATCTTGGAGGTCTCCTGCCTCGGTGGGCATTGGAATTGCCTCGTCATCCCAAATAACACCTCAGCGACCTCGATCTCGATATCCTCTTGGATCAAAGACGGCGACTTGGAGACCTTGGGAGGCCGGTGCTTCGGTCCACTCATCGGTTTCTAAAACAAATGAGGCCATTAATGAAAGTTAGGAAGGATTAAAGCGAGAGAAGGACGAGCAAATGAAAAAAAAAGGAGTCGGACCATCTTCTTGCGAGCAGAGGCGTTGGAGGAGGAGGGTGAGATCTGGGTGGTGGAGGCAGGGCTGAGCCTCGATGGAGAGGCCGAAGCTTGCCGTGGAATCTGCTCTCCACTTCCAGAGTCACCTGAAACCCAATATTCATGTGACCTTTTCGCAGATGCTGCAAGACCAAACAAGAGAAAAATAAAACCAAAGGCTTCAACAAGTCGACCGTGGCATAGAAAGACAGAAAAAAAAAAAAATCAGAAATGGAAAAATTTCTCCTTCCAAATCCCAAGCCATATTCACTCTCTGCCACTCTCCTCCCCTACCTGACCGGGCTTTTCTAGGCACCGAGAACCCGATCATCTCGTCTGGCTTCCAGACCGGCGGAGATCTCGTCGTGACCTTGGTTGGAAAACTCTTCCGGTTCTGCTGCTGGTGGTTGTGATAGTGGTTGTTCTGAGGCACGGAAGACGAGGAGGCCGGATTCGGCGGCGGCGGCGGCGGCGGCGGCGGCGGCGGCAGCCGGACGGCCACGGACACGTCCTCCTCCTCGTACTCCTCCTCTTCGTCGACGCTATCTTCGGAGCTGTCATCCCCTTCGTCTCTGTTGCTCCCGTGCAGCATCCGCTCGCCTCTCCTCCTCTTGCTCCGGCTAGATCTATCCCGATCTCGATCCTTTTTGCTCCCCCGATCCCGAAGCCTCGTCGTCTCGGCCATCTCAATCCCTCCATCCTCCTCTGTAAAAATTTTTAGCAAGAAAAAAAAATTAAAATCCAGAAATGGAGATGAAAAAAAGAACTAAACAGTAGCGAGACGGATCTGAGGAATCGGACCAGGGGAGTCTCTCAAGCTGCTGCTCCTCTGCCTCCTCCTCGACAACCCACCGTTCACAGCCGCCACGGTTCCTCTCCTCGGTTCCCTATTCCTCTCCATCTCTCCCTTCGATCTCTTTCATCCAATCAGATCATCTCTCCCCGCTTCTTCTCATCCTCCTACCACTCTCTCCTTCGAGAACCGATCTCGTCAATAGATCTCCGCCGTTTCTTTACGGATTTTCGCCGGGAACGCCCAGAAAACCGATCCCTCCGAGGTATTAAATCGGTTGGCCTCGTCGGAATCCTTCAAGAAATCGGAAAAAGGAGGGTTTTTTACGCGAAGATCTTCCTCACCTCGACCTCTTTGGACACTCTTCTCTCTCCTCTCGTCTCCGGCTCCTCTGGTATCTTTCTCCCCTCTCTGGTTTGCTTTCCTCTCCTCTCGGTTGTCCCCCCTCCCTCCGGTTTTAGTCCCCCCCAACCCCACTCCGTGCGCCACCTGAAGGCCCGGATCGATTCCCCATTCCGTCTCTCAATCTCGTGCGTCGATTTATCGTCTCGATCCGATGGCTGTGATTTATCATGAGCCACCGTGGCTGAACTCCGACCGTCCGATTGTTTTAGGCAATGAGAGACCAGACTGCAGCGGCGCCTGATGGCCACGTGTAGTAGATTTCGCTCCTTTCCCTGCAAGGATCGCCAATTACTCGTTTTGGATTAGTTAAACGCTTTATCGTCGCCAACCGACACGTGTCCCAATTAGCGTTATAGAATCCCCAATTGTCCGGTATCAGCACCGGCTGTAGCCAGTTGCTTGGAGGTCTGGAGCCATTCTCCTCCCCATCCCGGGAGGACTCTTTGCCTTCCCTTCTCGGGCTTGATTGCGGGACCCATGTTGAAAGCGACCGAAGCGCAAACCAACGGGTCGGATCACGTGATGCCGCCCCTGAATTGCTTGCATCCGTCCGATCTCCAAGCTGACGTGGCGACAGCCTTGCAGGTATGGTCAAAACTAGGGCCGCAACTTTCGCGAGGCCTAGCTGGCAGCCACGAGCACCTGCTCCGGCCGCACCGACCCATTCCGCCCGTTCATCTCGATAAATCCAACGGCTGATATGCCCTTATCTCTACTCCGAATCAGGAAAAGTCGCGAAATTATCTCTACGTGCCGGTGGGACCCGCCGATCGGGCAGCGACTATTTCCTCGCGCGCCCACCCTCCAACGTCCCGCTCCGGTGACGTCATCCGGCCCCACCACGTCACTACCTCCCCCAAAAAGTACATTAAAATAAAAAATTAAAATTACCATCCCACTTTGGACGGCCGTGATCGTCGTAGGCGCGGGTCCGCCCCTCCACCCGCCCGCCCCCTCCGTCCTTGTACCCTGTTGCAGTCCACGCGGTATCGGTGCATCACGGGGCCCTGCCAGATCGACACGTGTCCTAATTACATATCTTATCCGTTCTGATGGAAACGTGGCGACCACTGGGTATCTCATTGGTCCTCTCGGACCTGTTTATTATTGGGCAGCGGCTCCCACTTTCCCAGGCCAATCGCCACCAAATATCTTACAATTATCACGTTATTATATTTAAAACCGGCAGTAAATAATGACCTTAGTTTAATAATATTTAGTATTAAAAAAATTCGTGCTGTGGGCCCGGGTGTTGGTGGGGCCCGCGAGGGCTTGGTTGTCGCATGCGCCCGCTCATTCCCCTCGCTTTCCGATGGATGAGTCTCGATAAACGTGCGAGGCTTCCACGTGTTCCATCCTGCCACGTCAGTAATGCCAGCGTCCCCCGCGCGGTGGATGCGGGCCCGGGGCAGCCCGAATAAAGAAGGAAGTGAGATTATTATAACCATATAAGAGAATAAAATACCACTTCTTAGTTCTTATCCTTTCTCCTTTGAATCCAACAACCAAATATATTATCCTGTGGTCTCAACGTTTCACCTTTCTCCATCCTCGTGCCAATCTCCCACTAGAAAAAGAAGTTTTTTTTTTTTTTTTTGAGAGAGAGGCAGGGTGAGAGCGAAACTTTGGTGCTATATTAAATTTCATTCTTTAATGGGAGGGGGGTAATTAATTGATTAACTATGTGGAACAGCTGAACTTGTGGGTGATCTCCAGTGACCTTCGTGCTATTTTAGCATTTGAGGTTTGCTTAAATGGAAAGCATGCCTCTTGGGAATATTTAAGGGCCTATTTATTGGAAAGATCGAATAAATTAATGTAGATCATGCTTTTATAGGGAGGAAATCCCAAGAGGGACGCCTTGCATCTGCACTGCACAAGAAACCCACGTTACAAAAGCACGAGCTTTTATTATATTATATCAATACTTTATTGCATTAGGATTATGCTATCATGTAGCATATTTGTTTAATAACCATCCTATAGCACTTTTTTTTTTTTATTGACTTGTGCTTATAATAGTGCTGATAGATCAACAACGATATTTTACAGGTTAGATGGCGAGTTGCCCAAGAGAAGATTGTTGGAGTTAGATTATTCTTGTCATGGAATCGATACTTGCACACCTTTCCTAAGCAGATGCTGCATTCATGTATTTGTCCGAGGAGAGTGCATATATTAAAAGAGAGTATTTGTACTGTCGTTGTTTGAAATAATTATTTTAACATCAAATTCTGCAGTGGTCTAAATTAATGACTTTAGGGTGCCCATTTTGGCCCCCGAATTGTCAAAGGTGAGGGAGGGTTCCCGTAGAAGACTTAGAACATTGTGGATGACCATTCCAATTAATATATTCCCACTTTCAAAAGCAATTGTAAAACTTAGTATATTATTAGCACATCAGACTCTACTTATATATATATATATATATATATATATATTTTTTATGAGTATCATGATGCTAGGGATATGAAATTGGATAATCTACTATACGAATAAAAAAAAGACTGCGGTGGAATTATTTAACAAGTAATTTTATAGTGCTCCGGTCGGTCATACAAAGAGTTATTTTATGCCATAAGATTCATAGGGATTGGCATAATTCATTGGTTTGATTTGAATCAGGAATAGCCACATCAGCATTAGCATGAAAAAAAAGATTAGGTGAACGAACTAGAACCCAATCATATTTTTCTTATTTCTAATTTACATAAGTTTTTGAAAAGAGGATGACTTGTGCTTGGAATAAGATTGTTCAGTTTAAAAATATTTAAGTAACCAATAAATCCCAAAAGATTATAACCAGATTAATTAAATAAATAATTAGTCTAGAGGGAACCCGAACGAACACAAAATCATACCAATGTTGAATGATCCCGAGAGTTAGAACTGATGGGAGAAGAATCCCGAATGCATATTAAGTTTAACAACCAGGGTGGTTCGACATTGTTCAGGCCTATTAAAGGATGGCGCAGCCACTTATAAACTACCATAACTAAAAACTGGAGATATAGGATTCTCGCTAGGCTTAGGATTCGCCCTCTTTAAGCCAAAACTGGAGATATGGGAGGGTGGTCCGCAAGAACGGCGGAGAAAAAGACTTTGACTTGGTTGAGTGCGAAAGTTCCTAGTGCCGTGGACCATTCACTGTTATCCTGAGAGTCGAAGCCACTCCACCCAAATAAATTCAAAGAGAGATGCTTTAAAAGATCCAGCGAACATACAGAGGAAGTGTGCTTTCCTCTTAGTTTTTCGTTAGGACATTTCTTGCAACGCTGGATATTTGTAATAAAGCCTTTCTACGTGTGGCCACTCATGCCCTCGGCCTTCCCCACGACTACCACGCTAACCAGAGGCCACCTTAACCCCCAAGAGTTTAATAGAAGCCTGAACTCCAAATATAAGGCCAATCAGAAGTTACACGCTAAATGCAAGAAGGAAACTCGGGATCACAATATAAATGGGAGAGACCCCCCTAGTCCGTTGGTCTAACACCAACACGGATGGATCCAAGTGGCCCAACCACGAATTGGTGTTTCATTATACGGCCACTGCTAACTTGTGTTTGCCCGGAGCATATTTTAACAACAAATCTCGAATTGTGCTAAGAAACTATTGGATGTTCAATCAACCAATATTTAAGCACTCTTTTTACTTGTGCTATATATGTGCAAAATATTTTACAGTGATATTAATCAGTCTTCTGCAAGTTACCTCGTAATCATGGGCAACAAAGAGTAGGAACAAGCGAGAGCTAGCGTGCTGGAAGAGGTCTTGTGTTATTCCAAAGCCATTCACGAGCAGAACCATCAAGCAGAGGTGATACCTGCATTGATAATGCAAGAAGTTTTCGATCATCAGCAACATCAAGTCAATTGGTTGCCAATAAGGCTTGCCAGAAAATTGAGAATATCTAATGAATAATTTCTGCAACCCATGCAATCATGCACAATAGCAGAAGAATATTTGTTGGACGGCCATCCCATCAATCGATGAAATATTGGGAGAGTTTTGGCCATGAGGTTCTTGTATTTATAAGACGAAATCGATGGATGTCCTCAGCACTCAATCTCCATGATTTCTAGAGACAATCAAGCAATGTATCATTTGTTTAGATTCATCTCGTAGAATTGATACATCCACTCCCACAATGTACGAATAGATAAAGACAGATTTCTTAGTTAGCAATGTAAGAAGAAATGCCAGGGGCATCAGCAGATTTGAAATTAACATGTTAAAGATTTGTAGCGGCACTAATCAGATCACAGGGTCAATTTCACATATGGCCTATGGATGCAGGTCAATCATTCAAGATGTTGACTTTTTTCCTTCTTACCAGTAAGCAAGGTATAGTTAACTTTTACCAACTGATGAATCAAATGATAAAAAACAACCGGAAGGAGTTGATGTCCCTTCTTAGGCAATGAAGTAGTGAAGCATATATAGGACTCGGCTATGCTTTGTTTCTTGCAGCCAATGAACAAGGAAATATTCCCTTAATAAAATATTTTGCTTCTATGTTTATTCCCCCATTGTAACATCTCTTCTACAATTCTACACAAAGATCAAGCAATATAATACAATAGTTAGAGCAAGGTACACCATCTCTATACCGGGCCTTATACCGGTACCACTATATCCACTATGTCAGTACACCCAGTCTGTGGCCGATTTGGCGTACCAAGTGTCGGCACGCTCTTTATACCATGTATTGGTACCAAACCGGTACAATACCGTATGTTCTGTACTGTCTGGTTCGGTACAGTATAATGTACCATAGTTTAGAGCTATTCTAACCAACACTGTCAGTATACCACTAGCCGGTATATATTATATAATTGTATGATTGCATACTTGGTAAGTTTTACTAGATTGTGAATATCAGATTGGTGAGAGCATAGAGAAAATAATGGCATATTAGGATATAGGATTTTTAAGGTAACTGACCTTATCCCAAACTTGTGAATGGTAATCGTTGAGCCAATTGATCTCCATAGGAGATAACAGGGATACATCAACTAGTTTACTCTGCAAAATAGTGCCAGTAAGGAAGTAAAACTAGCATAGCTGGAATAGGACTTCTTATAATAAATTTTAACAAATCTTGATACCATGCAGCAAAAAAATCCAAGAAAGATGACAATAATAACATAATATGGGTTTATCAAAAGCCATTTTGGTGCTTCACAGATTATATCACTTTGTGCTACAATGTCGCATAAAGCATCAAATAGGAACCCACTGCAGTATGTTGTGTAACTAGTCCAACTGAAACTTGAACGTTTTTCTAATATCATATGCACTATATTAGAAAACAAAGAAATTCAAGATAGTCTAAACCAAAACTTTAGCGCTTATTAAATCCAGCTGAAATGTGACCTTCCTTGACAATGGTATATGCCATGATTCAAGTACAAGATTAGCTACTAAAACAAATATTGATACCAAGAATTTGAACCCAACAACTACATAAAGTCATGGGAAACCCAAGACCTTGTTCGTTTAATTTGATCGATATTTGTACACAAAAGGAAAGACAAATTTTTGAGCTGCCACACATTTGCATATATTCAAATCTTTTAAGAAAGTGCTATTTCACATAATGAATGTTCCAGTAGTTAATAGTCTCATAAAATTCCAAGTCAGTAAATTTAGTAGATGAACAAAACCATTTTTGATCAAGCCTAAAAACCTAATTAAAATACACATTCTGAAAAAAGTTTTTAAATAATGCATAACCCAAAATGTCCACGAAAATGATCTTGCTAGAATATCTATTTTCGTTCAATTGCATTGCTCTTGGCAAGTAAATAACCAGACCTCATATTAGCAGTATGAAAGAATTCAAGATGAATAAAAAGTCAAAGATGAGTTGTTAGCACTTTTTTGGACTGCAGGATTCCAGATTGTCCTGGAAAATAGGAAGGGTGTAAATAGTGATGGAATAAAAATTTTAAGAACAAAAACTCAAAAGATACCTGCCTCATTGGAATTTGTTTAGGAATAGCATTGGTGTGGATAGTGACTTGTCTAATGGATAGATTGGTTTCATAGCATTTTGTTGCTTAATAATGACAACCATCCATTTACAAATGTGGATGGGTGGCACTAACTCAGTATAGTTTGACACTATTCTGAATAATATTGGAAGCAACCTTTAAATTGAAACCATTCCCTAGGAGCACCATCCATATTTGATTCAACATAACCCATCAATTTTAAGTCATAACACAACTCTAATCCAAGTGATAACAACAAATAAAAAATCAAGGTATTTGACAACCCACCGCAATAATTGGTGAAGCATAGAAATCCTGTAACCAGCCCCATCCCATTACCCCCCCCCCCCCCCCCCCCCCCCAAAAAACACACAAAAAAAAAAAAAAAAAACTATACATGCCACTCCCTGGCTCCAACCATGGGTGTAAATCTGGTGGTAAAGATATATGGTAACATTTTCTACATATTAAACCATTACAATTATGTATGCCAATTAACATAAATTACACAATGCATAAGAAAACAGAAATATAACAAAATGTCTAGATACCTGAATTGGGACAAATGTAAGTTTTTCAAAACCAAGATATCCTATGCCTCCAAAGCAATTTGGTAATTTAACCACTTCAACAAGAAGGAGATTCTGCAGAGAAACATGAAAAAGTGTAACATTTAAGCAACAGCTAGCAACCACAACAATTTTTTTTGGAAAAATTAGTGTCCTGCCAAGTCAGATAGAACATACAAACAATGGATCCATTTAACAAAGTAAAAAGACCACACAGGAACAACGATGCAAGAACAGAATAACAATCTGCCACTTCAAATTATGGAGGAACTGGACCTACTCACGATAATCTGGACTTTCAAAATTTTGACATTACTTAAATTGGATCGAGTAATAAAAAAAAATTACATTTAAAGCAGCATCAGGAATATAGTGTTCTTGTTAATCTAACATAGATACACTAAAAAATAAAAAGTTTAAGGATAAACTAACAAATTAGATAACTTTCTACAGAAACCAGCTTCAACAAACTAAAAATAAAATATTGATAAATCAGGAAACATGTTGGATTGGTGATTCTAAAGTTTGGAAAGTAAAATAAGCTCGATATTTGAAAAGATGAAATGTAAGAAAATGTTGAAACAGGTAGCTAAAAGTTTTCAGGTTGTTTGTCCCCATAAAAAATGTTGGTGGTTTCAAACCATCATTATCTTCTCCCATGCTCCACCTCTCTTCATATTTTCTACCTTCCAATTACTCCAATTTATCTATATACTACTATACAGGTGAATATCTTAAAGGAAATTCTTCTAGATTTTATGAAATACAATAATTAGGCACAAGTGAGTGAGCGAGAGCTAAACCAATTTGCTGTCTAACCAGTTGGCTCGTCTCCATACCATTTCTACATATATAATTGAAATGAAATCCTTAGAACATATCATGAAAACTGAAATAAGCTCAAAGAAAAGGCCATAGAACGAGAGGTCAGAGAACTGTAGTTTAGACATAAAAGCTTATAAGAAAAATTCTATTAATGGGTGTAAAGGTTTCAAAAGAAGCTGAAACGCATTCCTTTTTCTTATGTGCTACAATTGATGGCAGGATTTGCAAGCTCAAGGTACTAAGCTTATAGGCATTCCAACATAGTCATATGGCATACCATGGTTAAATGATTTTCTAAATTTTAAAAGAACAGAAGTTCTTCATAAGGAGGGCGAGCCTTAGCATAATGGTAAGGTTACTCCAATGCGACCTAGTTGTCATGGGTTTGAAACACAGAAATAGCCTCTCCATATATAGGAGTAAGGTTGCGTACATATAGCCCTCCTTAGACACCACAATTGCGGGAGCCACGTCCACTAGGATGTCCTTTTTCAGAAGTTTTTCAAAAACGAATATTTACTGCATCACTAAAAAAGGGTTTCACCAACTAGGAAATTTTATACATCACTTTGGCAGTTGCATTCGTTCATCCACATCTACAATAGTACTACATCTGGATTATTAGTAAATAAGCAAGAAATTAGGCATAAGACATTTGCTAAATGAAACTTTATTGTAATTAGATGTACAATAGGCATGAACAGGCATTGAACGAATGAAGTATGGATAGAGTACTTTCAACGGCTTGCAGAAATTTTTGTGTTGAAATGTATAAATTGTCCAAATTGATACCTACCTTTTGTAGTCAGTTGATTCTATATGTCATATTATATAACATCAATATATTTGCAGACAAAGGAGATTCATGAATCTTATCTTTCAGGAATCAGACGAAAAGATTGCTTTGTGAACTAACAAATGAAAAATCACAATTTTTTTAGATGAAAAATAGCACACATATTAATTTCTTTGCAACAGAGAAAAAGATTGTCATAAACTAACATTTTAGCCAGATGTTAGTAGTACTACATGATTGTATACTAATTTAAGGAATTAACATTCAAGTGAAAGAGTTTGAAAGAACTGGCTCATATACCTTTTCGCTTAAATCAATCATCTTTTTAAACAATTTTGTCAGCAGAAACTTAAAGTTTACCTTTCCATGTAGGGCACAAAAACTATGAGCCATTGGTTGTGCATGACATTGTTTTTGGGAAAGGAATTGGTCATGTAACTTACATTATAATTTCATATGGGTAAGATACAGTATCTATAATATAACAGCACAGATGAACATAAAAACAAAGAAAAAAAAAACTATGAAACCTACCTCAATCCGAA
Organism: Phoenix dactylifera; assembly: GCF_051530095.1. Taxonomy (NCBI): domain Eukaryota; kingdom Viridiplantae; phylum Streptophyta; class Magnoliopsida; order Arecales; family Arecaceae; genus Phoenix; species Phoenix dactylifera. The sequence goes on along the minus strand of NC_143190.1, from coordinate 15,132,991 downwards.
TACCAAATGAATTGTCTTCGTAATAGCCAGGTTCGTTGCTTACAACCATACCCTTCTGCAAAGCAGTCATATTTCCATATCGGAAGCTTATACTTTGAGGGCCTTCATGGACATTTAATGCAGCTCCCACCCCATGACCAGTCCCTGAAACATGTAAAGGTAAAATCCAACTTGATTACGTAGAAAGTATCGGTCTTTAAGCAGTCATAACATGTGAAAGATAAATTTGACATAGATCCTTCAAGAAAATAAATAGCTGTTTGAAGAGGAAACTACCATGTCTGTAATCAAGCCCAATTTTCCATAAAGAAGAACGTGCTAGTACATCCAGTACAAAACCAGGAGTGTGCTCAGGGAATACTGCCTGATCAAGAGCTATATGACCCTGAATGAATAAGATAACTCTATTTGTAAGGCCAAAATCCAGTTCAAATTACAATCAAGTGTAAATAACAAAAAATCTAGTAGTTTGCCAATGTTTACAAGCAGGCAAGAAGATATCTGGACAGGATCAAAACAAGTTAAACATCTTATTTACAGTTTACATACTATAGCATCTGTATACCTTAAAGGGAAAATGTCAAATGAACAATTTACATTAAAAAAATTCAAATAAGCAAGTCACCTGTAGAACTCTTGTGAAGCACTCTTTTTGTCGTGGTGTAGGTTCACCAAAATGTACTGTTCTTGTTATGTCAGTTGTACCATCAACATACTGACCTCCACTATCTAAGAGGAAGAGGTTCTTGTCATCAACAACACTGCAACTATCTGGTTCTGGACTATAATGTATTACAGCACCATTTGCACCATAACCTGAAACAAGAGTTACTTGTTGGTTAACTATTGAGACACTTTGTTCCATTTTAGCCAGTAATAAAGAAGAACTTAAAGCTAAATTACTCAAAAAGACCATACAGAGATATGTAGTGTAAGAGCTATAGCATTTATTCAAAAATTCCAATGGAGGATGGAACAATAAACCTGTCTTTCATGCCTACAACCTAAAGCATAGCACATCAAATTTGAAGTGCTAAACATGGAAGATAACAGTCTCTTGTCTGAAGGGGGGTTGTATGACAAGGCCAAACTATGAAGAGAAATATGAAATTGACAGGGATGGTAATCAAGTAAAGCTACGTATACAGCTTCGTTGATCCCTACAACAGACCAGGCTCAAGAAATAGCACAGCGGATATTCAAGAACAAGTTAAATAAAGGAGAGGGCTAGATAAGATTCAAGGGAGAGTTGGAGACAACTTTCAGAATCTGTTGAAATCGAAATATAGTGGATCTATAAATTTAGAAAGAGAACCAACCATGGTGGAAAGCAACTAAAAAAAGTTGGAAGAAACAGAAACTTTCAAGAAAAGCCAGGCATCTTAGTCAACAAGATCTAGAATGTTAATTGCCCGAAAGAGCGATTTAAGGGAATAGAGGTTAAGTCTGATATTGCTCAAATTACTTAAAGGTAAACTAATAAGTCTGAAAACAAAGATTATATAATTAACTATAATCTTCATAAAGACAGTTTGGCTTGTGAAGAAAGTTGCTATCAACTGAATGATTGTAACTTCCTAGAAACAAATGTAGCAAAAAATCATTAATTTCATGTGTGAGAATTTACAACAAAAACTGGTGGCTTATGGTCATACACAACAGATCAGTCTAGTAATATCTATACACTTGTGATAGATTACTTTACAGGTGATCAATCTGAAATTATGGTTGACCTGTAATTAGTGTTAATAACTGAGATGAAAACAAAGATGAAAAATGAATCAGAATTATGACAGGAGAACATACAATTGATTAAGGGTTACAAATAGGTCTAACAAATTAGAATCTACTGAGTGCAATTTCTGGGAGAATTTGAATTAAAACTGAGACCATTACAGAGATTGACAGCCAAGAAATGCCTTAGAATGATTACATTCACTATATCAGATCCCTGCACAAAAGAAATTTATTAGAAGTCAGAGAAAATGATGAAGTTATACCCAGAAAAGTTAGACCAAGGCAAATAAAATGAAGGACGGAAAAGAAAATGTCATTGTGGGCGTGAAGGATGTTTCAATAATATAAGCACAGCATTATAGAGAAGATGAGATCAAGGTGGTGTGCAGTAGAAGTAGAGTTACAAATACATATATTCGAGGAATTCTAGATTGCTGCCATAAAGGATAAATTGGTGTATGGCTGAAATGACACTGTTTGAATATCCAACATACTTAATGTACAAGTAGGAGTCCAAAAGAACATTGTATGACCTAAATAGTTGCATCAGTATCAATGAGAGAATCTGCAAAACTTTTGTCAGAATACATTTTAGTTTCAATAGGAAAAATGACAAGCAAGGGGCCATACATCAAAACCAAGGGGATAAGTTGAATTGCTCATTGATATGGCAAATTAAATCAATTTCCCTTTGTTATTATGAATAAACTAACATAACTTTCTCACAATGAATTTTGAAGTTCCATATTAGAATAAAATCTTGTGTAGACCTTCTCACAGGATCAGAAAATATTAAATTGTAGCATAGAAGACATGAAGAAATTAGGGAAAAGAAAAGAATGAAATAAATTTACCACTAATAGTATCAAAGCTTGTGTCCATGAAACCAGCTTGCTTTTTACGAAATTCAAGTAGCTTATCAGCCACTTCTACTTCTGTAAGTACTGCATTCTTATGAATTTCCTCTTCCATCCAAGCCCAAAACTCCACCAGAGCAGCTGCATCTCTGCAAGAGTTTGCATTACCAATGATAAATTTTGTGGCATACCCCTTAACTTTCATCTCTGAGGATAAAAGAGAAGGGTTGATGCAGTTGAATCTTATCAGTTCCGCTAACACTGTCTCAAAGATAACTACATACCAACATCTAATGTTGTCACATAAAATATATGGAGAGAAATAAGACTCCACATGCAACCCGTAGCTCATTTAGTCCTATTTAAGCAGGGTTTCAAGCATCTAAATTATTGTTTACTTGTAGCTCATTTCCTCTGCATGCCAACCCAACAGATAGAGGGTGGGATTGTGGGAGCAATTGTCATAGCAAGTGGTAGGAGTTCCAATAAAGTGTTTGCATAGCATTCTTGCACATGAGATACTATCCTAATTTAAGCTTGCTTCCACCTTTCAGTAAATTAATTAATGTAAAAATACCAAGGTTTCAAACTATATATAATATCTTTACTTCAAATCATTTTATACGGACTCGTGATAGCTATAACTGGTGGTAAAAACTAAAAGAATCTAGAAGCATCTGAAAGTGGGAGCTGGAGTAACAGAGAGAGTGGTTCACACAGCTAAAATATATTCAAGAGTGCAGCTTGTTTTTCAAATGGGTGCAAGCTGCTGCTGGTGGTAAAAACTAAAAGAATCTAGAAGCATCTGACAATGGGAGCTGGAGTAACAGAGAGAGTGGTTCACACAGCTAAAATATATTCAAGAGTGCAGCTTGTTTTTCAAATGGGTGCAAGTTGCTGTGCGTAAATGGATGCTTGCAAGAGCAAAAGCCATGGACTCACAGAAGCAGCCTTTCATTTGCAAGTGAACATGCATCCCACCAATCCTTAATGATGGAGCAGCAAAACACAAGCTATTTTATTTTATTTAAAAGAAATATATAAAGAATAATCAATGTTATGAGATAAAGAAACAAAAAGGATGTTAGGATTGCATCTAGACTTGCTCACTTTTTCAAATTTTGCTAAATATCCTGTGTTGCATGCACTAAATGTGCAGAACCAAAAAAGAAACATAACAAAATGTGTTATGTTGATCAACACTAAAGTACATACGCTACCATAATTTGGCATTTAGGGGAATATTATTTTTACTATTTGTTGTGCTATGTCTGATATACATTGTCAATACTTTCCCTATCAATTTAAGCTTTTGCGGTATAGTAAGTTACATTGGTATTAGAGACAAAGATCATGGGTTCAAATCCCATTCAGGCCAATTTTACCCATTTGGTTTCTTTTCTTATCTAGACTCATTTCCAGCTATTACTTGAATCATTGTTGACTTGTCATCTTGACTTCTTCATGCCTTCATCTGCGTGTTCCGGGCTGCACAGGTGTTAAGGCCTGATATGAATTGTTGATCCTATCCCTACTAGTTTAAGCTTTAGGGATTAGGTGGTTATTTAACAGTGTCAGAGCTCAGGTTTGCTGTAAGTCATGAGTTCAACTCCCCTCAAGTTCAGTTATTTACTTAATTATCCCTGATTATTTGTTATTCTTATACCGATCTTTCTTGACTCACTTACCCCACCACATTAATGGTCCGGGCCACATGTGAGGAGGGGTGTAAAGCCTAATTTACATTGTTGACCCTTTCCCTATCAGCTTAAGCTTTTTTGAATTAGTTGGTTAGTTGACACATTGGCAGTGAAACAACCAAAGCCTGGTGCTTCTTGTGCCCCACATCCAAGGCATAAAATGGCAAGACTCAAGGTGTCCGTCTGCATATGCTTTGTATGTGATGCATCTGTCTCACCTAGAATGTAACCTTCCCATGAGCCTCAAGGCATCTCTTCAGAGCCTTCCCTTAATGTATGAGGTGAGGCAAGTCCCAAATAGATCTTTCTAAAACCATGCTGTCAAATAATTTTTTCAACACACAAATGCTTATATAGATAAAATGCATGTATATGCTATGGTAGAAGAATTTCTGTTTGGCTAATTCATGTACTACTCTAAAGAACTTTAGTTCTGACTAACCTTTTCAACACATTTCCTTCTTGGCTGCATAATTCATCCAGTTGTAATTTGCACCACAACTAAAAATTCGTATTATATTCTACAGGTTAAATCAAAAGGTACCTTAAATGACAACTGCGCATCCCGTCAATCTCTGACTTATTTTTCACTGCTTTGGCCAGGGTGACAGGGGAAAGCTTGTACAATCCAGTTGGCCCTTCAATCCGAATATCTTGATGCTTGTTTGTTGCCATATCTGGAGATGTTTCTCCGTCAACTTTTTTGTCCCTTGCTTGCTTTTCAAATTTTGCAAAATGTTTATTACAAGCAGATTTAAATCTGCTAACAATTGCAGCATTTACACTAGATGTATCCAACCAGAGTTTTGCTCCTCGTGCTGCCAAACTGAATAATGGTTATTATGAACATAAGAGCTTAAAAATAAAAAGAAAAGAACTACCTTATAATGGACACGACAAACTTAAAGTTTTGAAACTAAATTGAGAGATGAGATCATTTTTCCAGTTTAGATGCTTGGATGACGATAAAAAAAAAAAAAAACAAACCTGTTTGCCTAGTAAAGCCATTATACCAACAAGCTGTTGCAAAAGCATGTATGACACCAAAGTAGCTGCCTAATAAAAAATTGCACACTGAAGCAAGATAAAAAGCAATTTCCTATCAAACTGATACATGACTCTTTTTTGTTTTAATTTTTAACAAGACTCACAAGCATATTCCTATGACCACTCAAGCTAAACCAAGTCAGCTAGTTAAGAATAGTACTATGAAGAGTTTTATAAAAGTGAGTGAGAAGAAACACGGCCACCGCAAGACAGTGAGTGTCTAATGCTTAAAGAAATATATCAGAAACTGAAGCAATCAAAAGCAGGACAAAAATCGTCAAACTCTAAGTACCGACTTCTGATATCTGCTATGTAACTAATGAGGCCAACTCAAGATGTCACATAATACTACTGTTATGTAGCATCAAATTTTTGATGCTGGGAGAACCTCGATTATGCTTTGATGGTTGTTTGAGTTCAACTCATTTTGCAAATAAGCCAGATAAATCTGACCCATTTAAGATAAATCAAAAAAATGCCATATATGGCAGTATATATTGTTCGCAAATATCACAGAAATATAGTTAGCTGAGTCAAGCCAACTGTGACACAATCAAGACAAGACAGTCTTTTAAAGCCTGGTTACACAGTTACCAGTTACCATCACATTGATCAGCCAATCGATGTTATGTCCGGTTGACTCATCTAACTGAAAATCCATCATTATTATGTAGGAAAGGGAGAAGAGGACTTTTCAAGAAAGATTTTGTTGAAGGGCCACTCTATCAACAACACTCACATCTGAGAACCAAAATCACAGCCCTTGTAAATCATTTATTTCTTCCACATTCATTCTTCTAATCTCGCTAAGGCATCACTTGAACTTCATGCTTTAAGCAAAGTTAAATTTATAATGAGGCAAACTTATTTTTTCCAATCCAGAATTAAGAGTAAGCTATTGACTCAAGATCCAGAGAAGCATTTCATCTACGTCTATCATCTAATTCTCTCTCTCCACTTCAGCCGAAAACCTAAACATCCACCTCTCCACTCCCTAAAATTCATCCTTTTTATGCTCGCAAAACTTATGCTGCTAATTGAATAATTGATTGTCACACCCCGAGCCCGAAGCCCGACAGACGCCGCACGCCCGCACGGTGGGCCGTACAGGCGTGCAAGGCTGATCATAACAAAGCTATTATAGATGCTTAAAACTTACTTAAATATTTATATATATTCAAAACAATTTTACAAAGTTTCAAAATAGCATATGTCAACATAATTAAAGTATTTCAGCTAGTCTAACCAAAATTCTGATTTGAGCAAAATCTTCCAAAAAAATCCATCGCACTCCCCAATCTTGTGCAATCAAGCCTCTGGATGTGAAGAATAGACAGAATAGGATAATAAGCTACACTAGCTCAGTAAGCAACATAATACCTCAAAGTGGGGTCAAAGCATACTAGATATTTAATCAAAACACAAAATAATGACTGAAAATTAAGTCACAAATAAGCATATATTTTTTTCAAAACTTATTATCATTTTCACAATAACTCTGATATCAGACTCCTAACATTAATAAACTACGGCCACGTAACCCAGTGGCATGGGTTGCACAAGTGCCAAAAACCACTATTATTAACCATCAGTGGCAACGATGTCCAAAAACCACTATTCTAATCATCGGTGGCAACGTTGTCCAAAAACCACTATTCTAATCATCGGTAACAACGGTATCGAAACTAGTGTCTCACAGATACAAGTCGACAGGGCCAACAAATAATCTCCATTGGCGGGGCCAGAACATAGCCATACTGGGAATACATTCATACAAAATAGGTAACTTGCCCAGTCAAATTTTACATATTTCATAGCATATAACAAAATTTTCAAATGGTATTTAATATGTCTGACCCATTTTACTAAGTACAAAACATATCTCAAAATTTAATCCACTAATAATTAATTTATCAAATAATTTAGAAAATACACTTTGAAGTATTAAGTTACTTACCTCTTTTCGCTTAAATCCCACTTCACACAAACAAGTCAGGTGCACCTATTTAAATATCATTAGAATATAATTATTTTTTCATTAATCTCAGAGCTAAGCAAAACCAAAAATACTACTGGACACGGTCCAACAGGATCCCACACGGTTGAATTGAGCTGGGCTCACAATAGATACGACCCAAATAAGGCCCAACAAGACTGGACTGGGCCCAAGTTAGGCCCACAAAGGGTACGGCCCAACTGGGCCCAACATGGTTGAACTGGGCCCAAGTTAGGCCCGCAATGAATAGAGCCCAAGCTTGGCCCAGTTCGGCCCACGATGGGCCCTTTTTTTCCTTTTCTTTTCTCTCTTTTCTTTTTCTTCTTCTCCTTTTCTTTTCTTGTTTTCTTTTCTTTTCTTCTTCTTCTTCTTTTCTTTTTTTCTTTTCTTCTTCCCGAACCTTCCTTTCCTCTCTTCTCTTCTTCCTCTCACCTTCCCCCCCTTCTCTCGTGAACACAAGGGAAGGAAGATCCCAACCCGGGGTGCTCAGGAGAAGAACCCACGGCGGAGAGGGAGCTCGGGAGGGGAACGGCATGAGGCCGGCAGTGCCGGCGGCCGGCCAGTGGTGCCTGCGGTGCCCGCAGCCCAGCCTCCTCTTTCCCACGAACACAAGTAGTCCCTCACCGGAGTGCTCGAGAGGGCCAGGCCGAGACCGGCGACGCCTACGGCGGCCGGCCCTCACCTTCTTCCCGTGGAGGAGACACGTGCACGGGTGAGCCCCCCCTTCTTTCTTTCTCTCTCTCTCTCTCTCTCTCTCTGTTATCCCGAGTAAATCAGGAGGAAGCACGGAGAAAAAGAAACGAGGGGGTCGGGAGGCTCACCTAGTTCCGGAGAGGAGTCACGAGCACCTTCTCCGACGACACAGACGTCCGTTCAGGAAGCCCCGTCTCTAAGGAAGGAGGAGAACAGTTCGACGACTGAGCCACCGTACATCAATTTTTCCCCCTCGAAGAAATAGGTAGTGGCCTCCAGATGGGCTGCCGACTTTGGTCCAGGTCAGCCCATCTGGCGGCCTAGTAGTCACATTCTTTCGTCCTTTAAAAAAATTTCGTTCTCGAAATTTAACATACCTTAGCTTGCAAAAAGGTCCGGATATTTTTCCATCTCGTCCTCCAATTCCCATGTAGTCTCACGTTTTGAGTGACTACTCCACTGGATCTTGACATAAGGAATCGTGTGCCTCTTTAATACTTGTTCCTTTCTATCAATCACATGTACAGGCTGCTCAGCATAGGTCAAATCCTCTCTAAGCTGCATAGGAGCTACTTCTACCACATGGCTCGTATCTGGAACATACTTTCTAAACATGGAAACATAAAATACATTATGAACTCCAGACAGTGACGATGGATGTGCCAGCCTGTATGCAACAGCTCCAACTAAAGGGCCCACATAGCGCGGATTGAGCTTTCCGCGTATTCGAAATCGCATTACCCCTTCAGTAGGAGACACTCTCAAGATACATGATCTCCGACCTGAAATTTCAATTCTCGCCTTCTATCATCTTCATAACTTTTTTGTCTGCTCTGAGCTATCCGGAGGCGTTTTTTGATTAGCTAAATCTTTTCTACTGTTTGTTGAACAATCTCGGGTTCCATAAATTTTTTTCACCTATATCATCCTAACAGATACGAGATCTGCACTTTCTCCCATACAGCGCCTCATAAGGTGCCATCTGAATACTTGCATGGTAACTATTATTATATGCAAACTCAACTAAAGGCAAGTGACGGTCCCAAGAGCCTCTCATATCAATCACACAAGCCTTCAGCATATTTTTTAAGATCTGAAAGTGGTCTCCAAAGCTTTATGCAGACTATCTCAAAAGTGAGATACAAACCGCAAGTCCCTAACGGAAACAATGGATATGGGTACTCCATGCAACCTCACTATCTGCTTAATATAGAGCTCCGCAAACTTTTTCAGTATCATTCCCACTTTGAATGCCAAAAAATGTGCTGACTTAGTCAATCTATCTACAATCACCCATATAGCATCATAACCTTTAGGAATACGAGGCAACCCAGAGACGAAGTCCATTGTGTTGTGTTCCCACTTCCATTCAGGAATTGAAAGGGGATGTAACAATCCTGCCAGTCTCTGGTGTTCTGCCTTAACCTGCTGACAAGTCAAACACTGGGCTACAAACTATGCAATTTCTCTCTTCATGTTATTCCACCAAAATATATTTTTCAAATCTGTATACATCTTAGTACTCCCAGGATGCACTGTATATCCAGTATTATGAGCTTCCCTCATAATTTCTCTCTTTAAATCAGAGTCATTTGGAATACAAATTCTGTTCCTGAATCTCAATGATCCATCCTCATGAAGTCTGAACTCTAACTGAGACCCTGATTCAATGTCACGTCTAATCTTTTGCAACTGAGGGTCATCTGCTTGAGCAATCCTGATCCTCTCTATCAACGTAGGTTGGACACGTAGATTTGCCAAATGTGCATCAAGATCATGCCAACATAACTCAATTTCTGCTCTCCTCAAATCTTCCAAAATTTTCCTCTGAGAGGTGAATAGAGCAGCAATACTACCAGTAGTTTTTCTGCTCAGTGCATCAGCCACCATATTAGCTTTTTCCGGATGGTAATGTATAGACAAATTATAATCTTTTATTAACTCTAAGCATCTTCTCTGTCTCATATTAAGTTCCTTCTGAGTAAAGAGATATTTTAGACTTTTGTAGTCCGTATACACTTTACAAGATTCACCATATAAGTAATGTCTCCAAATTTTCAATGCAAACACAACCGCAATAAGTTAAAGATCATGAGTGCGATAATTTTCCTCATATGGCTTAAGCTGTCGAGAGGCACAAGCAATCACCTTATCATTCTGCATCAACATACAACCTAATCCTTTCTTTAAAGCATCATTGTAGATGATATAACCTTCACCACTGGAAGGAAGGGTAAGGATGGGGGCTGACACCAAACGTTGCTTAAGCTCCTGGAAGCTCTGTTCATATTTATCTGACCACTCAAACTTAACTCCTTTACGAATTAGTCGAGTTAAAGGCGCAGCAATGGGAGAAAAACCCTCAACAAATCGTTTGTAATATCTAGCTAGGCCCAAGAAACTACGAATGTCAAAAACATTGTTTGACCTACTCCAGTTGACCACTGCTTCGACCTTCTTTGGATCCACATAGATTTCCTCCTTAGATATCACATGTTCTAGGAACATCACACTGTCCAGCCAAAATTCACTTTTCTTCAATTTACCATACAGTTGCTCATGTCTTAGTGTTTACAGTACTGTCCTCAAATGCTGCTCATGCTCGGCCTAACTTCCAAAATAAATTAAGATATCATCAATAAAGACCACCACAAATTTATCTAAAAGGGGTCTAAACACCCTGTTCATTAGATCCATAAAAGCTGCAGGGGCATTTGTCAGCCCAAAGGATATGACCAAAAATTCATAGTGCCCGTAACGAGTACAGAAAGCAGTCTTAGGCACATCTTCAGCCCTTATCTTTAACTGATGTTACCCAGAACGAAGATTAATTTTGGAGAATACCTGAGCACCCTCTAACTGAACAAATAGGTCATCAATTCTTGGTAGAGGATACTCATTCTTTACTGTCACTTTATTTATCTTCTGTAATCAATACATAACCTCAAACTACCATCCTCCTCCTTTACAAACAATACTGGAGCTCCCCAAGATGAAACACTGGATCGAATAAAGCCTTTATCAAGCAAATCTTGCAACTATTCCTTTAGTTTTTTCATTTCAGCTGGAGCTATTCTATATGAGGTTTTGGAGATTGGTGTGGTACTTGACAGATGCAATCGACAATGTACTTGACACCACAATGTTGGATGCCTGAGCATCCTGCTGAGTTAGTGCGTAAACACAGCCTGTGTGCGCGGTCTCTCCCCTTTCTGTTGCTTGGGAGAAGAAGGCTAAGCCGACTGAACTGGAGCAAGAGAAGCTTGCACTTGTTGGGTCCTTTTAGCTTGAGCCTTTGAACTGGTTGAGAGTCTTGTTGATTGCAAGGGACTCCGCTATCTTATGACCCTGATGGCCGCATCTAAAGCAGGCGCCAGATAATCGTCTGCAATGTTCAGTCTTATGCATACCACCACATGCATCACATTTAGGCTGGTCTTGCTGATGTTGAGTAGCCTTCCCATAAGATCCCCGCTTCCCTGATTGCCAAGATCTATTGCGAGATTTTGTAGACCTGACAGAATTTTGTCCACTACGATTATCGAAATCTCTGCTCCTCTTCTTTTGTTTTCCTTCTCTAGTATCCTGAGTCTCCTTCCAGATAATTTCTATATTCTTGGCCCTGACTACCAGATCAACATAGTTTACTGAGTGCACTACGGCCAAACCTCGACGTGAGGCTTCAACCCTTCTTCGAATCTCCTCATCCTGGATTCTACATCCATGATGAAGGTGGGAGCAAACCGAGACAGCTTATCAAACTCTACCTTATACTCATCTACAGTCTTGGTTCCTTGAGACAGATTAAGGAATTCCCTCTCTAGCTCCCTCAGGCGACTAGGAGAAAAATATTTGGAGTATAAGGCTGTGCGAAACTTCTGCCAGGTAACTGGCTCATGCTCGTCCGCAGACTTCCACAGACTTCCACCAATGATGAGCTCGGTCCTGAAGCATATAGATGGCAAATCTGGCCTTCTCTTCATCAGTGCACTCTATTGCCCTGAAGGCTTTCTCCATTTCATCTATCCAAGCTTCGGCCTCTTGAGGACTAGTGGTGCCCTTAAAGGCCATACAAGAACCATTTTTTTGAATTCCATAATAGTCCTTTGCTCAAAGGAACCAACATCCTGCTAGACTGATTGCTGAGGTTGCTACCTCTGTTCACGTACTAGCCCAACGACCTCTTCGATTAGTTTGAGCACCTGGGTCTGGTTTCCAACAACATTTCCTAGTGTCAATGTCGACTGACCCAGGGTTGGCTGATTCACCATTGATTGACCAGCCCCTCCTGGGTGAATTTTGAAGGCCTCATTCTGGTTAGACTAGCATAAATACTTGAATTACGTTAACGTATGCTATTCTGAAACTTTGTAAGATTGTTTTGAATGTATTATTTTGAATGTATTAATGTTTAAGTAAATTTTTAAGCATTTGTAATTGCTTTGATATGATCAGCTGCCTTGCACGCCTGTACGGTCCGCCGTGTGGGCATGCGGCGTCTATCGCGCTTCGGGCTCGGGGCATGATAGATTTGGTGGTATCAGAGCCTAGGTTTTAGGATTTCTAGGATCCGTTAGAAAGGTTGAGTGATGGGTAGAATTTAGACAAGGGGATAATATTAATTGTTTTTTGCTAATAACCTTTTGATTAAACTGTTTGGATGATCTTATGACATTTGCCTATTTTCACTAAATCAGAATGTCGCCTCGCCGTACTCGTAGTCCGAGACAGATGGCTGGGCACTCTTGGAGTAGAGTTCCTACTAACCAAGCGGCCGAGGCATCGCAAAGCCCGAGGCCCCAGAATGAGGCCTTCGAAATTCACCAAGAAGGAGGGGCTAGTCAATCAATGGTGAATCAACCAATCCCCAGTCAATCAACAATGACTCCAGAAACTGTCGCCGGAAATCAAACCCGGATGCTCAAACTGATTGAGGAGGTCGTTGGGTTAGTACGCCAGCAAAGGCAACAACCCCAACCAAGGTCCGCCGTACCGGTACCGGTCGGCGTACCGGTGGCCGGCCGGACCGGTACGGTACCGGTCCGGTCCGGTACGTACCGGCTGGTACCGGTCCCGTACCGGCCGGTACGCGGTGGTTTCAAAAACCACAGCGCGCGGCGCTGTGGTTCTAAAAAAAAAATCGTACCGGTGCGAACCGACCGGTTCGCACCGGTACGAGGCCGGTACCGGCCGGTTCGGATAAAAAATCGGAAAATACCGGTTTTTTATCCGTTCCGGTACCGGTCCACGGCCGGACCGGTACGTACCGGCCCGTACCGGCCGGTACGGACCGGTACGTACCGGCCCGTACCGGCCGGTACGGGCCGGTACGGCATTCCATGACCCCAACAATCAATCCAGCAAGATGTTGGTCCTTCCAAGCAAAGGAGTGTAGAGGAATTTAAGAAATTGGCTCCTTCAGCCTTTAAAGACACCACTAGTCCTCAAGAGGCCGAAGCTTGGATAGATGAAATGGAGAAAGCTTTTAGGGCAATGGAGTGCACTGATGAAGAGAAGGTTAGTTTGCCATCTATATGCTTCAGGACCAAGCTCATCATTGGTGGAAGTCTGTGGGGCGCACATTGGCACATGAGCATGAGCCAGTTACCTGGCAGAGGTTTCGCACAGCCTTCTACTCCAACTATTTTCCTTCTAGTCGCCTAAGGAAGCTAGAGAGAGAATTTCTCAATCTGTCTCAAGGAACTATGAGCGTGGATGAGTATGAGGCAGAGTTTGATAGGCTGTCTCGGTTTGCTCCCACCCACATTATGGATGCAGAGTCCAGGATGAGGAGATTCGAAGAAGGTTAAAGCCTCGCTTATGTCGGGGTTTGGCTGCAGTGCATTCAGTAAACTATGATGATCCGGTAAACAGGGCCAAGAATATGAAAATTGTCTAGAAGGAGACTCAGGATACCGGAGATGGGAAACAAAAGAAGAGCAGCAGAGATTTTGACAACTGCAGTGGACAGAATTCTGTCAGGTTTATACAATCTCGCAATAGATTTTGGCAATCAAGGAAGCAAGGATCTTATAGGAAGGCTACTCAACGTCAGCAAGAGAAGTCTAAATGTGAAGCACGTGGAGGTGGCCATAAGACAGAAGTTTGCAGACGGTTATCCGGAGCCTGTTTCAAATACGGCCAGTAGGGTCATAGGATAGCGGAGTGCCTTCATAATCAACAAGACTCTCAATCAGTTCAGAGGCCTCAAGCTACAAGGTCCCAGCAAATGCAAGCTTATCTTGCTCTGGTTCATTCGGCTCAGCCTTCTTCTCCCAAGCAGCAGAAAGGAGGGAGACCGCGCACACAAGGCCGTATTTACGCACTGACTCAGCAGGATGCTCAGGCATCCAACACAGTGGTGTCAGGCACATTACTAATTGCATTTGTTTATGCTCACGTGCTGTTTGATTCTGGTGCTACACATTCTTTTGTGTCATTTACATTTGTGCAAATACATGACCTGCCTTGTGTGCCATTAGATTATGATTTGCATGTTGGCACCCCTGCTGGGGATGGGTTGATCGCTAATCAGGTCTGTAAGACTTGTTCACTTCAAATAGTCTGTAGAGACATGACTGCTAATTTGATAGTCATTGATATGCATGATTTTGACATAATATTGGGTATAAACTGGTTAGCGACACATTTTGTTACCATTAACTGCCATGAAAAACGAGTAAACTTTCAGATCCTTGGAGATACTGAATTTAGCTTAATGGGTAGTATATGATTTTGACATAATATTGGGTATGGACTGGTTAGCGACACATTTTGCTACCATTAACTACCATGAAAAAGAGTAAACTATCAGATCTCTGGAGATACTGAATTTAGCTTTATGCGCAGCGGTGCATATGCTTCCCCTCGAGTTATCTCTGCTATGCAAATAAAGCGGCTACTCAAAAAGGGGAATATGGCATATATCGCCACGGTAGTGGATACCAAACAATCAGACCAAAGATTGGAGGATATCCCAGTAGTGAATGAATACCCTGATGTCTTTTCGAAAGATCTTCCTGGCTTGCCACCAGATAGAGAGATTGAATTTGTAATTGATTTGATTTCCAATACCACACTAATCTCCAAAACCTCCTATAGAATGGCTCCAGCTGAAATGAAAGAATTGAAGAAGCAGTTGCAAGATCTGCTTGATAAAGCTTTCATTCGACCTAGTGTGTCACCTTGGGGAGCTCCACTATTGTTTGTAAAGAAGAAAGATGGAAGTTTGAGGTTATGTATTAGGAGATAAATAAATAAAGTGACAGTGAAGATAAATAAAGTTTGAGGTTATGTATTAATTATTAGGAGATAAATAAAGTGACAGTGAAGAAAAAGTAGCCTCTACCAAGAATTGATGACCTATTTGATCAGTTAAAGGGTGCTCAGGTATTCTCCAAAATTGACGTCGTTCTGGGTACCATCAATTAAAGATAAGGGCTGAAGATGTGTCTAAGACTACTTTTCATACTCGGTATGGGCACTATGAATTTTTGGTCATGCCCTTTGGGCTGACAAATGCCCCTACAGCTTTTATGGATCTGAGAATAGGGTGTTTAGGGCCTTTTTAGATAAATTTGTGGTGGTCTTTATTGATGATATCTTAATTTATTCCGAAAGTCAGGCCGAGCATGAGCAGCATTTGAGGATAGTACTAAAAACCCTAAGATAGGAGCAACTGTATGGTAAATTGAAGAAAAATGAATTCTGGTTAGACAGTGTGATGTTCTTAGGACATGTGATATCTAAAGAGAGAATCTATGTGGACCCAAAGAAGGTTGAAGCGGTGGTCAACTAGAGCAGGCCAAATAGTGTTTCTGAAATTCGTAGTTTTTTGAACCTAGCTGGGTATTACAAACAATTTGTTGAGGGTTTTTTCTCCATTGCTGCACCTTTAACTCGACTAACTCGTAAAGAAGTTAAGTTTGAGTGGTCAGATAAATGTGAACAGAGCTTCCAGGAGCTTAAGCAACACTTGGTGTCAGCCCCCATCCTTACCTTTCCTTCTAGTGGTGAAGGTTATATCATCTACAATGATGCTTCAAGAAAAGGATTGGGTTGTGTGCTGATGCAGAATGATAAGGTGATTACTTATGCCTCTCGACAGTTTAAGCCATATGAGGAGAATTACTCCACTCATGATCTTGAACTTACTGCTGTTGTGTTTGCATTGAAAATCTGGAGACATTACTTATATGGTGAATCTTGTAAGGTGCATACGGATCACAAAAGTCTAAAATATCTCTTTACTCAAAAGAAACTTAAAATGAGACAGAGAAGATGGTTAGAGTTGATGAAAGATTATGATTTGTCTATACATTACCATTTGAGAAAAGCTAATGTGGTAGCTATGAGAAGATAATCCACTGGTAGTATTGCTGCTTTACTCACCTCTCGAAGGGAAATTTTCGAAGATTTGAGGAAAGCAGAAATCGAGGTATGTTGGCATGATCTTGATGCACATTTGGCAAATCTATGTGTCCAACCTACCTTGATAAAGAGGATCAGGATTGCTCAAGCAGATGACCCTCAATTGCAAAAGATTAAAAGTGACATTGAGTCGAGTTCTCAGTCAGACTTCAGACTTCATGAGGATGGATCATTGAGATTCAGGAACAGAATTCGTATTCCAAATGACTCTGATTTAAAGAGAGAAATTATGAGGGAAGCTCATAATACTGGATATACAGTGCATCCTGGGAGTACTAAGATGTAGACGGATTTGAAAAATATATTTTGGTGGAATAACATGAAGAGAAAAATTGCATAGTTTGTAGCTCAGTGTTTGACTTGTCAGCAGGTTAAGGCAGAACACCAGAGACCGGCAGGATTGTTACATCCCCTTTCAATTCCTGAATGGAAGTGGGAACACATCACAATGGACTTCGTCTCTGGGTTGCCTCGTACTCCTAAATGTTATGATGCTATATGGGTGATTGTAGATAGATTGACTAATTCAGCACACTTTTTCGCATTCAAAATGGAAATGACAC
Organism: Phoenix dactylifera; assembly: GCF_051530095.1. Taxonomy (NCBI): domain Eukaryota; kingdom Viridiplantae; phylum Streptophyta; class Magnoliopsida; order Arecales; family Arecaceae; genus Phoenix; species Phoenix dactylifera. The sequence continues at coordinate 15,115,968 of NC_143190.1, read as the reverse complement.
TGAAAAAGTTTGCGGAGCTCTATATTGAGCAGATAGTAAGGTTGCATGGAGTACCCATATCCATTGTTTCCGTTAGGGACTTGCGGTTTGTATCTCACTTTTGGGATAGTCTGCATAAAGCTTTGGAGATTACTCTCAGCTTTAGCACAGCTTTCCACCCTCAGACTAATGGCCAGTCGGAAAGAACCATTCAGATCTTGAAAAATATGCTAAGGGCTTGTGTGATTGATATGAGAAGCTCTTGGGACCGTCACTTGCCTTTAGTTGAGTTTGCATATAATAATAGTTACTAGGCAAGTATTCAGATGGCACCTTATAAGGCACTGTATGGGAGAAAGTGCAGATCTTGTAGGGCCAATCTATAAAGTGGTCTGGTCAGAGAAATATAGCTCTAGCTTATAAATATATACACGTAGATAGACATATAAATGTAGGTTTAGTCATGACCTGGTCGGAGAAATATAGCTCTAGCTGTAAATATATACGAGCAGAAAAACATATAAATGTAGGTTTACTCAAGACACCTGTTCGCTTTAAGGACCATGCTGCTACAATCACTACTTTCTACTCATATCTTTTTTATACATGAAACTGCATAATATGCATAAATTCTAATTAACAAAATGAGAAGAATGGTTCGCGTAGAACAAACATATACGTGAATAAGAATATTAAAACATCGACCACCATTTGGAAGTAACATCAAGCACTAAATAGATATCAGAGACAAGAAGTAGTTTCAACAAGCAATAGCTTCATATTCACAAGATTACCTTTCTATTTCAGAAAGAATGGATTCATATGGTTTCAATTCTACTCCAGCACTTTTCAGGTGGTCCATTACTTCCTTGGTGACTTTAGCCTCATCAATAAACAGTTTAGCACCGTCGATCTCCACAATTAAGTAAGAATAGAACACAGGTGAATGTGGAACATCATTTCCTCTCTACACAATATAAAGGTGGGATGCATCCATCAGTCGAATAATTACAATGATGCATATCATATTAATGGAAAATCAAGACAAGATAGAAAATTTTGAAAAATAAGTCAAAATATCATGCTAAAGGGCACATGGTATTTTAAACAAATTTTCTTTGACATGATGTGGAAACCTCCTATATATCTCTATAAAAGATAATCATATATAGGAAAATCATTTTCAATGAGCCAATTGCTATGGATTTACCCTATTGATATCTGGACCACTTAGATACTATCACGTTGCATTTATTAGTGCTTCTGCACCCAAAAACCTTTCACTATTGCATATAAGACACAAATCAAAGTACTTGTATCATTAAATATGGTAGGAGCTACCATGACTTTGATTATACACACAACCACATGAGGTATCATACCAAAAGAGTAATAAATACAACTTACAGTGTTGAAAAATAATTTGCTAGAATCTATACAATATATCTAGATATACTGTAGCAAATCTTTGGGCACCTCCCCATGCATATACATGCTCACACATGTACCTAAGAAAAAAGATATGGAAATGGGTTTTTTCCAATACACATATTGGACTGGATACAAATACTATATACAGACATGTAACTCCTAATGCACAAGTGTTTTTCCCCCTTATGACTTCTACATGTAACCCTCCGCCTGAGATTTTTATGCCCTTAACAATTGAATGCATCTGAAGATAATATTAACTACCATCCGCGTGAAACATAATATTCAGCATATCATATCAAAAAAAATTCAGCTTCCAGTTAATTCATATGCTCCAAATTAAAGTGAAAGCTTTAAATCATAAAAATATCTACCAACAAACATGTTCAAATGGCATAGGAACTTCCAAAAAAGTATAAAATCAAAATCAAACAACACAAAGCAAAATGCTCATGAGATGCTATCACACATTATAATCAAGAAAAGTCAGCAAGCAGTATTTTGCTTATCATCTAATGTTATGACATCACTTGGCAAATAGCATGATAGAATGGGTTAGAAAGTTTACCATATTTAAGAGCCAGGCAACTTCATCAAGCATTGATATAACAATAGCTGTACAACCAGTTTCAATCAGTTCAGATCTTAATGAAGACAATTTTGCTGAGACATCTACACCAGCATACTTAATATCATGGACTCTTGTTGGTTTCATGGGAGGTTTTGGTCTTGATTTCCCCCAAATCTCATCAACAAGATTATAGCCGTATATAAAAACTAATTCATGATTCTTCTTGGAAATTGCCTCCTTCAGTTCCTCTGCTGCATCAGAAGAAAAAAGAAACTGCTCCCTTCAAAAGTCATAAAGGACATGGCGTTATAGGAAATGCAAGTGTGATGAGAAAAATTATTACAACTTTGAAAATGAAAATTGTATATTATGAGAAATAAACTGAAATTTGATTACTCTGCAAATCCTAATAAATGGTTAATATATGGCATAAGATCGCCATGTCTGAAAACTCAGCACAAAATATAAAGAGAATAACGAGATCTTGCAAACTTTTACCTCGAACACATAAGGTGCTGAAAAGCTACAATTCTCGATATGTTGATTAACAGTTGTGTGCAGGAATAGTACATAGCTGAAGTAAAAAATTGAGGGTTAAATTTTTGTCATTTGAATATCAAAACTACAGAGTACATAAAAGGTCTTTCCATTATGTTGGCATTGATGCCATTAGAACGGACGGCTAGGCGCAAGGTCCGCCGAACCGGTACCAGAACCTATGTACGGACGAAACCAGCAAGCTCTTTTTTTTTTTTTGAGTATTCAAGAATATTTAATTGGTAATCACTCTTTTTGGACTTTTTCAATGATTTTAAGTCAAATTTGATATTTTTTTGGTATTTTCTTGATTCTTTTTAATATTTTTATGATCCCGATTTAACCTAAATGATGTATTTTATTATTTTTAAATGATACAAATCATAAAATGATTAGTGAGATGTTGCATGCTACAAAAAATAACATAAAATATCCTCAAATCAAGTAGTGACATGAAAATTATAAAATAATACAATTAATTACATACATGTAAAGTACAACATACATACCAATATCTAAAATCATGTCGAGTGGCGATGACTCTTGTAGATATCCGGATCATCAGCATAATCAGAAAGCACATCAACCCATCCCTCTAACCAAGTAGCATTGTAGTCTTGTACGTTCATCCCATAAGGAACACGTATCAGGTTATAAGCACTCTAAAATCCCTTGCTAAAACTGGCTCTGAGAGCTGTCCTCTAGCTGATAATACGGCTGTGGAGGGATCCATCCGAATATGCCAACAGCAAAATCCAACCCATGAGATTCTCTAGGCTGCGTAGGGTAGTAGCCACCGGAAGATGCCTCAGATGCACCATATTCATATTCGTATGGGCTATAAGCTGATCCAAAATACGACTCGGAACCTAATACATCTACGGATCCTACTCTACGTGTAAGGTCATCTGCAGTTACATCATGTCCTCCTGAATAACCTCGAGAATCCTGTCTTCTATATGCAATCGTATCATCCGGGCTCTACCAGATCGTGAATCGAAGACCACCCAGCGGTCATGTCTCATAATCAATGGTCTTCGGTCCTCCACTCTCTTCCGGGCCAGCAGATCCATAACCATCAAAACTGTCATCGCTGCTACTCCTGGACTCTAAATTTGAGTGTACTGACTCCTCCTCAACACTTTCGATTAGGGCTGCAGGTGCCTTTTGTTTTTTCTCTTTTGGTGTGCTAGGCAGCTGCCCCCTTTCTGTGGTTGATCAGCTGAAAGAATGCGTGGAATATTGTGCTCAGCCCATTGCCCTGCATCGATCCTAGCATCCCTAGCTATGAAAATGGTCGGTTGTGGAGGCGATCCTCGCTCATCAAGCTCTGACTCCTGTTGCTGGCCCATAAGCTATCCGATCATAGGATCATCCTCATCATCAACGAAAGCACTATGGATCGAATCTATATACTTAAGGTTCACTTCCTCCTAAATGCACTTCAGCCTCAACCTCATATTGTAATGAATATATACAAGATCGTTGAGGTGCTTCTGTGTCAAACAATTCCTCTACTTGCTATGGATGAAGGCGAAAGTGGACCAATTGCACTCACAACTACTCGAGGAGACCGTCTAAAAGAGGATCTGTATAGCTAACCGCTTAAAATTTCTTGCAAATAGCCCAAAATGAATCCACCATTCAGCTACAAAAATATTGAAAAAATTAGATATAAAATAGTATCATATTAGTAACCATATAACGCCAGATAAATGTCCTTCTGATATATAACATACTTGAATTCATCTTTTCTTACTTACGACAGCTATTGAGACTCCAAAGTTGCCACTACCCTCTCTACATATTTTAGTCTGTGAAAAAAACCGTTAATAATAGAAGATAACAATTACTTACACATGTCACTTAAGTTAACTTACCTCTTCTAGATATAGATCTGCGACTTCTAGATCATGCTCCATCTTGTAACTGACATTACGTAAAGCGGCCAGAAGTTCATCATTCATATCGATTCCAACTACATTGTACTAAAACCGAGAGTTATAGTCTTAATAAAATTATATAAGTACAGGAACAATCTAATTTTTAATGTTCTTGCTTACCTGTTAGATGCAAGTTCCTACCCATCTGATAGTCCCACCGCCGCTCAATGATGCCGATGTGCTCCTAAGCATGGGCTAGATCTGCCTCAGTGATCTGAGTCTTTATCCTCTCCATCATGTGATATAGAAAGCTCATATTGGGATACCTCTTACTGTCCACGGCCCAAAATACTTCATACGCTGGTCTCATAGCCTTCACTATCACAATAGCCCGCTGTCAGAATGTTTACCTCGTCACCAAGCCCTCGACACTACTTTCTTCAATACCGACCCTTGCACATCTACTTTTCTGCTACTTGAGACTGACAAACATCTGACGTAGGATTGCTTTCTTCTAAAAAAGCTATCAAGCACAACGTAATTAATAGCAAACCATGTGACTTCTAGTCTCAAAATCTCTTCTCTGCATACCTCCTCATCAGTGAAAGGACCCATATATGGTTGTAAATATACCTAGTGCCGGTTTGAGCTGTGTCCATTGTCTGCTGCACCCTACGAATTTTCACAATATCCATCCACATGAGGTCGATACAATGTGCAACACATGGAGTCCAGAAAATATGTAGCCGTCGGTCCATTAAAATCTCTCCGACGACCTTATATTGTGGCCCATTATTAGTGATGACATGCATGATATTTCTCTCCACCCTGGTCAATCACCTCCTCCATCAATTTGAGAATGTACTCAGCGTCGTACACCTCCTCCATCAATTTGAGAATGTACTCAGCGTCGTACACCTCCTCCATCAACAGACTTATTGAAAAAAATCTTTGTATCACAGTATGTCAAAAAGTTGATGCTCCGCCTGGTAGGATCGGCTAACCATCGCACATTACAGTCGGTCCATATGTGGGCCACTTGCTCTTATAGAAGGCAATCCATTTCTCTAGCTCCTTATTACTATCAAGAAGCTCACCGTAGATATTCTTTGGCCCTGAAGGATCTACACCGGAACTGACTATCTATATGGCGAAAATGGCATACCTGTAGTACGTATTATCTGTCACATTCACTGGGATGTGGCTGAAGTAAAACCAGAATTCAATAGCTCACCATATATCCTTCTTCTTATCCTTCTTCAGTATTGAGTCAACTCTCCACTGCTTCGAATCTTTGTTAGAGAAGGCATGTGGATCTAAATCATGAATTCGTGCTCGCCACATTCGCACCGAGTCTTCACCGAGCCAGTCGCCACATGACTCCTTGCACATTATATCAACCTCATGTTGATGTACATTGCAACGATTCATAGGGTGAAGCAGACAGTGGAGACAACCAAACCATCACCAGGTATATTTATAACCATACGCGAGTCCTTTCACTGATGAGGGGTATGCAGGAGGAGAGATCTTGAGATCAGAAGTCACAGTTTGCTACCAACTATGTTGCACTTGATAGCCTTCTTAAAAAAAGCGGCCCTACGTCAGATGTTTCTGTCCCGAGTGGCACAAAAGTAGATATTTGAGGGCCAGCACGGAATGGAGCAGTGTCGAGGACTTGGTGACGAAGCAGACATTCTGGTAGCAGGCCATTGTAATAGTGAAGGCTATCATACCATTGTATGAAGTGCTTCGGGCCGTGGACAGTGAGAGGTACCCCCAGATGGGCTTTCTATATCACATGATGGAGGACAAAGACTCAGATCATGGAGGCAGATCCAGCCCATGCCCAGAAGTACATCGGCATCATTGAGCGACGGTGGAACTACCAGATGGGTAGAAAGTTGCATCTAGCAGGTAAGCAAGAATATTAAAAATTAGACTGCTTCTGTACTTGTATAATCTTTACTAAGACAATAATGAACTCTATGTGCAGCATACTATCTGAATTCTAAACCCTCAGTTCCAGTACAGTGTAGTTGGAATCGATATAAATGACGAACTTCTGGCCGCTCTACGTAATATCATTTACTAGATGGAGCTTGATCCAGAAATTGCGGCCCTATGTCTAGAAGATGTAAGTTAACTTAAGTGACATGTGTAAGTTAATTGGTATCTTCTATTACTAACATAGTACAACATGTTTCTTTTTCACAGATCAAAAAATTTAAAGAGCGCATCGACAGCTTCGGGGTCTCGACAGCTGTCGTAAATAAGAAAAGTATGAATTCCAGTATGTTACATGTCAGGAGGACATTTATCTGACATTATATGGTTACTACTATGATACTATTTTATATATATATTTTCTCAATATTTCTGCAGCTGAATGGTGGATTCATTTTGGACTGTCCGCGAGTAATCTTAAGCGGCTAGCTATCCAATTTTCTCGAGTGGCTGTGAGCAAAACTGGTCTACCTTCGCCCATCCACAATAAGCAAAAAAATTGTTTGACACAGAAGCACCTCAACGACCTTGTATATACATTACAATCTAAGGTTGAGGCTGAAGTGCATGCCGAAAGAAGTGGACCTCAAGTATACAGATCTGATCTATAGTGCTTTCGTTGATGATGAGAATGATCCTATAATCGAATGGCTTGTGGGCCAGTAGCAGAAGCCAGAGCTTGATAAGCAAGGATCGCCTCCACAATCGGTCAGTTTCGTAGCCAGTGACACTAGGATTGATGCAGGGCAATGGACTGAGCATAATATTTCATGCATTCTTCCAACTAATTGACCACAATCACAACTACAGGAGAGCCAGTCACCATATGACTCCTTGGCCGGGTCAGATTTTGCTGTCGGCATATTCGAATAGCCCTCCACAGCCGTTTATCAGACAAAGAATAGCTTTCAGAGCCAGAGCTTCAGCGAGAGATCCGATGGTGCTTATAACCCGATGTGCATTCTTTATGGGATGGACGGACAAAACTACAACGCCGCCTGGTTAGAAGGGTGGGTTGATGTGCCTCCTGATTATGCTGATGATCCGGATATCTATGAGAAGCATCGCCACTTGACCTGATTTTAAATATCGGGCGTGCCAGTATGGAACCACACCCTACCCGTACCGGTACCGGTTCGGTACCGAACCCGACTGTCGACCGGTACTGGTTCGCCGGACCTTGTAAACAACAGTATATGCATATGCTTATGTTGTCTATTATTTTTTGATATTGGTCTAACACAAAAAATCAAATAGGTTTTTTTCATTCAAATAGGCTAACATCAAACTTTGATCAATCATGGTTGAGGCGTCAAGCTAACATTCTCATAGAATTTACTACATAATCACTTCCGTTAACTGAATTATTCATAAACGACCATACCAGAAACTAAATCCATTATAACTAGTGTCTGATCTCTATAACATTTTCAGTATCCTGTTTGGGGAGTTGAAGAACCTAACAACCGCTATTCTCTCTAGTTTCTTATAGAAAAGTTACAAGAACACAGCTATCGAGACTCCAATATGTACCGTATGGGACAAACATCAAAATGGTAAGAATTTTAGCATCTGATTTTTGTGTTCGATCAGCTTTGCTCCAATCAACTACTAGATGATGGTGAACTTTTTTTTTATTTCAAACCTAGACATTTTTGTAATCTTTTTCTTTGGTTTTGTTTTGTAGAGAAAAAAAGGTAGAGTCCATAGACCCTTAATGCCATGTAGACTGTTCCATGAAAAACTTTTGCAAATTGAACTGAGAAGAAGTGATGCACATTAGCTAATTGATTTACAATTGAACTAGAAAAAGTATATGATCAGCACTTCGGGGTCATCGACTTAGGTCTATCTGCAAATAATTCAAAAAAAAACAAAAACAAAAACAAAAGCATGTACATAGCTAATCTAAGTATTTAGTCAAAAGAACATGTCATTTGCATCAGTTAGAAAAATTTGATAAAGTGATTACATTTTTCTAAAATAATGTTCAATACTAAAAAGTTAATATGACACCAAATAACCTAAAGACTCACAGAAATCTTAGACATCGGGTATCATCAAGAATGTACAAAAGGAACAAAACATATTATTCAACCACATCAAACATTTGATTGGTTATCATAAAATTCTGAAACCAAATTACTGTTACAACACCATTAAGAGGTGAAATGAAACTCACAGGATCAATGCCAACTCTGCAACCAGGAGCCAAGACATCATTGAGCCACTCAGGAGTTGTAGGAACGCCAAGATTTCCACTGCGCATAAGCTTCCAATCACAACTCAGCTGCTTCTCGGCCTATTCATCATAATTATAAAAAATTGGCATTCCAAGTGCAATCAATATGCAAATAAAAGCTAATTCTTCAACATTATCAATGCAAATTTTAAAGTAAACATCAAGTTTTGTTTTGGAAATATCTAAAATGTGGATTTATTACCTGAAGAAAATATCGGCCATCAGTCCATAGAGCAGCCTTCTCTTTCGTTACTACAGCAGTACCAGCACTACCAGTAAAGCCTGTTATATAGGCTCGTCGCATGAAACATTCAGCAATGAACTCACTCTAGAAACCACAGCAACAGACATGGCGTAAAGACTATTTGTGTTGGGAAAATCAAATCAATTTTACCAACTTCCACGCTAATGTTAAAAATATGCTAAAGATGTAAAAAATATTAAACAAGCTCCTCACATGTTATAATGTGATTCTTTACCTGTTCCATATATACAATTAGAACCAGCCCATCATGACACTGGAACAATCTTAATACTCTCATGGCTAAGAACTATAGCTAAAGTGAAAAATCATAGTTAAATAGATTTTTAAAAAATCCCATATAAGGACCTCCAGAAATTTCACTTTATACACCTCAGTTGATCATTGTCTTTTGTGACCTGAAACAAGCATTACCATGCAGGAATATCCTTGGAGAGTAAATTGAATATTCATAATTTAAAAACTAACTAAATACACAGTTATTTATAAAATATTGATACGAACTTCATGCAATGAAACCTAAAAGCCACATAATCCTCTCCTAACCCCCAACACCTGCACACACAACTCACAACTCCCACACCCTCAATTACGCTACTTTCTTAATGTCATAAAATTTTTCATCATTCCTGGCATATTTAACATTCCTTCAACTTTAAAAATTCACATGTTAAGGATGGCATGTTTCCTGAATTCTTAAAATTCTAAAAGCCAAAATCTTGCAAATAAATAATTTCTACTCTTAAAATTGAGTTTAGGAAAAGAACCATCTTTTCCTATCTAATTTCTTTTATATCTTGTCTCTCTAGACGCAATGTTGCTCAAACCATTATGCCTAATAGGTTTAAAGAGTACTAAAGTGACTACAAGATTCAACTGAAGGCAATAGAGAAAGAGGTTACATCCAAAGGATAAATAGTTTTTGCATATTGTTATAGAAAGGAATGTAAAGCATCCTAGAAAAATACATATTTAAGGATGATCTTTAGAGATCGCATCATGTGGAATACAAACAGAACATCAAAGTTTACTTGACAATGCCACAAACTTCCAAACTAGGATACAGATGCAGGAGCATATACAGTTTCAAGAAAAAGGGAATAAAGCCGCGGGGTGGGGGTAAGGGGGGATAAATTATGCATATTTTGCATCAAATAGAATAAAGCATACTAGAATAAACCGATAAATATTAAGGATGATTCGAAGAAATTGCACCATATTGTCTGCAATCAATATTGAGGTTTTCCTGGCAATGCTAGGAGCTTTCTAACCCAGGAAATAAATTCAAGAGAATCTTTAGCTAAAATTGGAAAAAACAATACAATAAAGAGATAGTTTTATTTCTCTCTTCAATTATTTGTTTTGCAAGATTTTTAATTCTTTCAAGAGATACGCATCATTTTTACTTGGCTCTCTGAATTTTCTTAGTTAATCCATGAGAAATCAGGAAGACTGGGGTGCCAATGCAAGACAAGGGGAGGAAAAATTGAATCTAAGAAGGACATAACTGATTACGAAAAAAAAGTTAAACAATTTAGCAGGAGAGAAAATTGCAGTTTAATTCATGGTTTTGAATGTTTATTTCCCGGGCACATGGAAGGCTAAAGCTATTTTGTGATTGATCTCCTCAAGTTCTATACCAAACCAACAAGAATGCATATAAGATCAAAGCTAAGAAGTTATTGGGGTTTCAGTGGCCTTTAATGCAGAAATTCAAAGTTTTTTAAGATCAAAGCTAAGAAGACACAATGAACACATCAGCCAACCAGCAGCAACCAACGTGGATAAGTGGAAAAAGGGCCAGAAGGCATCCTTATCCTTTACTACGAAATTGGAGAGGTCTTAATCCATCTCATTCATGTTAGAAAACAAAAGTTTTACTTGGTTTTATAAGGAATAGTTGACATTTTCAAACTGTTTCTGGGTGTGTTGGACAAGGTATTAAATCCTATTTTGTTTGTTCATCGATGGGTTCTTGCACTTGGGGTTATTTCATGCTTGTTTTTTTTTTTTTTGGGTACAACGGCCGCTCACACATATCGTGTGCGGGTAAGGCCGATAGAATCAGAGAAAAGTAAATGTACAGGGCGTGGGGCACCTCGGCGGTGTCGACCAAATGAAACCTCCAGCATGGTGGGTTACTTCATGCTTGTTCTCTGAAACTTTCTTAAGAAGTTTTTCACGTATACAATTGATAAGAAACAGGGAGAAACCTAATAATGCGACCCCCTCCTCCACCCCGAAAAAAACAAAAACAAGAAAAGGAACGGAATCACTAATATCAACTGGCTCCTCCACAGTCTCCCAGGTTCAAGAGTCAGTTTCATCCAAATTGTATTAACCATCCAGATCTAGTTATAAGGAGAAGGGGCAAGGAACGATATCCTAAATTACTTCAATAACATCTAGTCCAGCTACTTTCTTTAACGTCTAATTTTTATATAAACAGAATCAAGAACCGTATAGCACGTTGGAGTTCTCGATAAGGAAGGGAAAACCCTAACCTGGTGGGCGTCCTGAGAGGGGATTATATAAACGTCGATCCCGATACCGGGCCTGGAGAAGAGCTCGCGGAGCGCTCGAAGCTTATCGTCCTCGGTGAGGCTCCCGCTGGATTGCTTCTTCCGGAGCTCCGACGACGGCCGGGCGATGATCCCGTCGCCGAAGCTCCGTGCGGCGACGGAGAGCCGGAGATAGCGGGGTCTCAGGGCAACGCAGCGCCGCGTGTGGAGCTCGCCAAGAAAGGGGACGGAGAGGGCCAGGAAGCGGAACCCGGGCGGCCGGAGGCGGGAGGCGGGGCGGGAGAAGAAAGCGGAGAGAGGGGAGGAGGAGGCGGCCGCCGCTTCCATCGGAGAGGAGGAAACGATGAACGGCTTGATTAGACTAGGGGAGTGGAGTAGCTTGGAGCGGAGGCAGAGAGGAGGAAGCGCTGGCGATAAGAACCAAGTGGCAACCCGGCCTCTCTTTTTTCTTTTCTTTTTTTTTTTTTGACCGATACTTTATAAATTATAATGTACGAAAACATCCACTAAAAATAAAAAAAACACAAGCTCACGGTGTGCATGTGGCAGCTCCCCCTCTCCTAACTATAGAATGTACCTTAAGTGGTGGGCCGCATAAGCAATCACCAGTCGGCCGCCTAGTTGGCTTTTTTGAATACATGCTTGGCCTAGAAAGCACACCCCATCTCTTATCACCATCCCCATGTCCCGGATCAGATGGTGGTCCGTGCTCTCGCCCCTCAGCCCCCCCGAATCTATCTGATAACCGTGGCTAAATCGCCCTCTAGGATAATCAAACTGGCCTGCAGCACCTTCCGTGCATGTTGGAGACCTGCCCAGGCAACCTGCAACTCCGCCTCGGGAACTGACGTGTCAAACAACTAGCAGCCACCCGCTGCCACCACTCTAGAGTGCGGGCTCTGTATAACAAAGCCCGCACCGCCCCGCATATCTCTATCTAGTATCGATCCATCGAAGTTGACTTTGAGGAAGCTCGGGGATGGGGGATCCCAGGTGAAAGACACCGTCTGAGGAGCTGCCTGAGCAGAGAGGGAACTTCAGGTGTTCCGAGTTGTCAAAGATCTATCTAAAGAAAGGATGGGTATGATCTCTGTCGCCTGTACTCGAGCGGACTCCGCAACAAACCTCGGTGACACCTTGCACTCTCCGAACGTACAAGCGTTCCTTGCCAACCAGATCTGTTGCGCAGTGCAAGTCGCTCTAATGGCCTCCTGACATGTCTGCGAACTGGCCAACCATTGTCGATCACCTATAGAAACTGCAGCCTCTCACTTCAGGCCTCTTGCGGGATTCCTGTTCACTGCCATGTCGACCTCGCCTATGTGCACTGAAATAGCACATGATCCACCGACTTCTCTGCATCGTAAGTCCCACACTCTACGGGGATCCTCAAGCCATGTCTGCTCAGTACTGCTTTCGTCGGAAGGCGGTCCTATGTTATATTCCATAAAAAAAGTGCTGCCCTCGGATGAAGCCCAGACCTCCAAATTCAAGTACAGTCTGAACCAGCTCGTGCTCTGCCCTACCTTCTCAGAATAAGAACAGGAGTTCCCATCGGTCAAGAATTTATAATAATGGGCTAAGCCTTTAACGGCTAGTCGGGCCTTCTCAAATAACAATAGGAGCTCTAATGGGGGCCAGCTAGCCCAATAGTCAGCGGGCTGCGTAACTATAACAAACAGATTAGATTTGTTTTTGTTTTTTTACTGGAAGAGTGCAGCTTCAACTTACAGAGAGGCATTATTTTTTAAAAGAGAGAGAGAGAGAGATTTTCACAGGTTACTGAAAAAGTGCAGCCCCTATCAGAGAGGCTGCAGACATTTACGGCTCACCACTCTGAAGGGATCATTTGGGCGGACCGTAGGTCAGTGCTAAACCTCTTATATATATTTTTTGATTTTATTTGGCCGCATCACCACCACCGTTGTACCAAAAAGAGAGAGAGAGAGAGATCGGTCCAAAAGGCAAAAACATGAAACACTTCAGAATGTCCGCAGGACAAATCTAACATAATTCCATTTTTTTCTTGAATCATGACAAAAGTTTTCCCAATGCATATTATGCAATATGTTGTGGGTGATCTACGGTCTCATGCAGGGTTACCTTAACTCAAATTTTCGGCTCTCTAAAGTCCTCATTTTTTTGTCATCGGCCCCGGGTCGTTGTTCTGGGGGTTGATACAAGCCTAGGATTAAACCCGCTTCAATGGGTAGCGTCCTTATGTGGTTACCCACCTGAGAGTAATGATCCAGCAGGAGGCAACACATTTATCCAGAAAAACATTAGTTTGTCAGCAAGTTGAGCAATGCAGCTAGTACTCCCTGTTTCCAAAATTATCAAAAAGATAAGGTAATTTATGCTTACCAGCTAACTAATCGATCCCGGGCTTCACAACTATCTGCAATATCCAAGCATTTGATGGGGTTTAAAGGGTTATGCTGCACAGCAGGGTGTATTAGCAGTGAAACTTTTGTCAGCCTTCCACATCAAAAGTAACATGTAACAATGAGCTTTCGCAAATGAGCAAATTACTTCTATTGGATTTCCTGAAGAGTAATAAAATAATTCTCTTTGAACAATTGATAAAGGGCACAATGCAATGCACAGTAAATTTCCCTCCCCAAGAAGGCAAATTAAACCTGCCTCTGCCAACTTAAATATTTCTATCGTCATTCTCCATACACAAAAATATGGTGAGACCAATGGCAAGCTTCAGTAATAGGGTAAAATAGCCTCCACTGTAGCTGATCAGTTTGGAAGAAACTAAAAGTCTCGAAACAGGTGCTGGGAGATGCTGTCTTAATCAGCACTCGATTGTGTTGATCTGGATAACTTGTCAGTCAATTCTAATTCTTGTTGTTTCTTCAAATATTTCTGAGCAGTAGATTGCACTATCTTAACGGCGAAGTTCATGAGCATTAGCCATATGAAAGCATTCCAGATTGTCGTAAAGCTAAGATTCCACTGCTTTCCCTAAAGAAAAAACAAGATATTCAACTCGTTATCATCAAAGAAAATATGGTAAGTTGAAAATGGGCGGAATTTCAGATAATATGGACAAAATTAAAGCAAATCTGCTTGATGACTCCTCAGGTTTGGTGTCATGAAGATATATTCAAAAATGTAAATGCTCAGTCTTACCAGGTAAACAACATTTACGTAAGAAGTTCTACCTTCACAGTTGAGGGGTCTGGAGCTGGAACAGGCACGGAAAATTTTTCCTTGACCACGTGCAATTTGGCAATAATGTCAGGCAGCATAACAGAGAATGCAGGAACCTCACCAAAAATCCAAATCAACTTGTTCTCCACCAGTTCTAAAAGTTGGTTATTGCATACAGAGATGATAAAAACTGTCTGTAGTAGCAATAAAAACAATTACTGGATAATACAGAAACACAGAGAAAATTGAAGAGCTAAAAGCATTAATTCTGTATTAAACTGTGTTTCAGCAATTTCAAGTGCAAAACCATGTTTGCAAACCCTCCACAAAGGGGTCAATGGTACCAAAGGGAAGGGAAGACCCACCGCATTTGCAGAATCCATTAACTTCCATAAAGTATATTAAAACTTCCAAAGAATGTGGAGAGATCAGTAACTGGCTGACAGCATACCTGTATGTGAGCCTTAATGATTGCCTTTCCAGTCAATGTTGCAAGAAAGAACTTCCAGAATGGGATTCCAAATTGTCCACACATGATACCAGCAAGATCAAAAAGCGGGTTTGGCACCTAAGCACACAGAAGCCATTGTAAGAATTACCATTCTTCAGCTACTAAAGCAACAAGTATATTAAGTAGAATTTGTCTTGGAATCAAAATGAATGCAGAGAGGCCTTTACAATATTGTTATGCAAGTTCAATCATTAGAATAGATGAAAGAAACATGGAATTCTTTTTAAGTTAGTAAAGACAACTTGAAAAGTAAAGGTGCAAGATAACTGAAAGGGCATTAAAAAGCTACATTACACTCTTCTCATACTCTCTCTCTCTCTCTGTCCCCCCCACCCCGCATGTATGTTTTCAGTCAGAACCCTGTAAAATCCCCAGCTTGCCTGCTTTAGAACCAGATCTTTTAAGTAAAAATTTTTAAGGAACGCATTCTAAAATTTTTTGATTCAAAACTTGTGCCATTCAAGAACTACATACCATGTTCTTCCAATAAATAGGGAAGATAACAAATTGAGAAAAACCTTGAGAAAATAATAGGGAATATGCAAACTAACCGAAGCAAGTACTAAAATTGTAAAAAAGTTGAGATGTTGCGAGTGAGAAACAAGCCAGCGTTTAATTTGCTTTAGAGATGAAGATACAAATCCATCTTCTTTTGAGGAAGCAGCATCTAGTTCCTCCATGGCTTCCACTTTACTTCCTGACAAACGTGCTGCCACACAAACTTAGGTTAACATATTACCTCCACCAAGAAAAAATTGGATCACATACAACTAAAACATCCAAAACTCAAAAACTTTTCATGCAAAATAGATATAGTGCTTGCTTTCATCTACTTGACCAGAACACCTGATCACGGTAAATAGGCGAAAAATAATTAGAAGTCCAATGAACAATAAAAGAAAAAATCATGTCTTCTACCAAGTAGGGTTGTTTCATTAAAATGGAAGTAATTGCAAAAGATCAAGTGTCCGCTGCTGTTTATTACTCTAGTTTACTGTATTTCACGTGTGCATATCTTTGGTGGTTCTGGTGGATTATGTACAGTATAGTTTATGGACATGAAACAAAAAAGAACAATCTAAACATGGCATCTGAAATTCTATATAAGGCACAGCTATAACATCATTTCAAAGGGCAAAATTGCTACAATTCAAAAGGCACATCAGATTTACCTGCAAAGAGAAATATTTTCACAATTTTTATTATCTAAAAGACACAATGTCATTGACAATTTTATCTACGTGAAGCTTGCTGAAGGCCAAAGTCAAGCTGCAAATTTTGAAGAATTGCTTGACTGCTAAGCCAATCTGCTCAAGAATTTTAAGAGATAATGTGCAATGCTGTTGAATACAACTACAAACACCAAGAATTCTCGAGTACAAACTGCAATGTGTCAAGTTCATCCCTACCACTGAATGCTAAAATATTAAATTGGCTACAGGTTCTGCATTCATCATTTAATAAACTACATGCAAGATAATATTTTGGGAAGCTACCTGCTCTTGAGATAAAATAAGGAGGAAGCTCCCCAAGCGCAGTACCAATGCCCCAAAGAACAGCTTCTAGTTGAACCTGGTGAAGTATTCTGCTGACTGGAACCCTAACTAGAGAATTAGTTGATGACGGATACAATGGAGGCCCAAATTCTAAGCAATCCTTTTCGAGCCATGAGGGTCCTTTCTTCAGCTGTATGGTATCATACGGAGCAGTTTTCAAATCAACTCTACCACATTGTGTGGCTTTAATTGTAAATAAGGCAATATGGGGGCCTAAGTACAGCACAAATGTGTGTAAACCAGATCCTGCATAGAAAACAATAGAAGCCGATCAGTATTTTAGAAACTTGATTTCTGCCACTAATAAATATATTAACTTACATACACAGAGAGACAAATGAGCACATGCAAAAGCATACATGCACATAGACACACACCTATGCATGCACATGCACATGAATGATACATTCAAGTGAATCTCTTTTGATGCACATAGTATGTGGACATGAAGATGTGCCACTCGATATAATAAGAATTAGTTCCGCATGTTCCAAAGAGAAAGCAAGAAAAATGGAAAGAAAATTATCTCAAAGTCAGAAAATGAAATAATAACAATAGGTCACAATGGCAAAACAACATATTAAACTATATAACTTACATAAAATTAAAACACAGTTATACTTTGCAGTTAATTTATAACCAACAAAGGCTGATAACAACATTGCAAAACTGATGCAGGTCAGCTGGAAAATGAAATTTTAAAAATGGTATTAGTTTATAAGATTAAGGTAGTTACACTAAAGATTAACAGAAGATTTTACAAATCCAAAAAAAAAAAAAAAAACTCACCACTTGTGGTTTGGTTGAAGAATTTTATTGCATCTTAGATCTGAGAATTAACTTAGCACCCAGATACCTCTATCTTGAGCTCTGCACCAATCTGGAATTCCACTCCAGCATGGGCTTTCTGAAGCTTTTGCACTGTCTTAAATCATGTATCTTTTACCATTAACATTTTTTTATCAAAAATAATATTCCTCTGTACATAAAATAAAATTCATTGTTTTATCACAATTTTATCACCCGTATGTTTTTAATTACTAGAAAGTTTAAGTATTAGGCATGCATACTACAAATAATTCCATATTATTTTGTACCATTGCTCTATACTCATTTACAGCTCTACTTCGCACTCCCAAACCTGCTACAATTCTGGTGAACAAACTCCGTTGCTAGTATACATGGAATCTGTAAATCATATGTAGTGTAAGTTTGCAAGTATACATGGCATCAATGCATACAAGATGCAACAGGTTGTGAAAGAAGGCTTTGCAAATGATGGAGATAAAAGTATGCCCTTATAGCAACCTTAAAAGAACTGTATATCTGTTTCCAAACTCTTGGAAATATCAACAAAAACTGATAATTAGCCCCTTCTATTCTTATTTGCTAAGTAAAACCTAAATTGTTAGAGTTTCAAGAAATTGCTACAAATTAACCAACTTCTTCAGCTATCAATGAAAACAGATAATTAGCCTCTTCTATTCTTATTTGCTAAGTAAAATAGCATACAGAAGTAACCCTAAATTGTCAGTGTTGCAAGAAATTGGTACAAATTAGTCAACTTTTTCAGGTTTATGAAGTCCTTCAAGCTATCTACTATGTATGGGAATACCCATATAAATTTGATAATGGAATGCTAAAGGCTTGGTTCAATGTACCTGACCGAACCGGATAGTACAGGGCGTACTAAACCAGTACGGGTGGCGTACTGACACTCAGCATGCCGAAAAAACGCCATACCATACCGTACCAATACAGTGCTAGTGTGACACTGGTTTAGGGTCCGGTACCGAAATAGCAAACCATGGCTAAAAGTCAGATTAAACAACTGAAAGGTGCTTTCAACTTAGTTCCTCTAGATTAGGGACTGACTTGCCAGATTCAGCAACTCTCCTCAGTGTAAATATGCTACATAGGTTCAGTTCATGAGTCTTTTATCTTATTCTGGAAACATGCATTATGGCTGCTATATTAAATATCAGATTCTTTAAATTCATTTTCTATGTTGCTGAACTCTAAATATATAAATTTGATATCTAAATTACAAAATGAAAATTAAACAATCAAAAAATAGAACAAAACAAGCATACAATAGAAGGTTATTGAAATGTGTCTTCAGATGGGAGAATGAGGTCAATGCAAATTATTCAAGAACAAACGAACAGGGAGGTTAGATAGAATATATGAACAACCAAAATACTGATTCCACTCACCTAGTCCAATAGATGATGCCACACCTAGCGCCACCCACCACAAGCCAAATCTGGCATAGCAAAGAAACTCCTGGACATGCTGCAACAATGGCACAAAACAGGTTAACAGCAACTAATCAAATGATACATTTGAAAAGCATAAGCAGAAGCACAATCAGGTGAAGTAGACAAAAATTTATTTATGCCAACATGATAGAAGCCATTTTCTACCATTAAGCCATTTTCTACCATTAAGAAAATCATTGATAACAAACTTAGGAAGACTCATGAAATTTCCATCTCAATTAGCCTGCCATTGGCAGCAAAGTTGCCTCCTAAATACAGGATTTATTCGTGAAGATCACAACTTAGCAAAATAAGTTTCCATTTATACAGCATAAGAGGTTTCGAATTAGATATGAATTTGATATAACATAACCAAACCTAGCTTATAATTTCAAAAGAGAGATGGATACCTTTTCATGAGAGCCATCAACAGCCACGAGCACAAGAGCAAAAGCTGCTATCAGGATACTCAACACCTTAAACCAACCACCTTTCCTCAGAATATATAGAAGTGATTTTTTCAGATTTTGCACCGTAGCAAAAAAGAAAAATTTTAGTGTCCTAAAAGGCTGCATGATCAATGTTAAATTTTCCAGTTCCAATCGATGCTTCTTATGAAGTTCTGCAAAATAAAGGACATCTATCAAAATCAAGAACAAAATAATATAAAAAGCTTCCACTTAGCTCAAATTATTATTTCGTATATTGTTAAAGGTATTTCAGACTCCTTTTTTAACCCTTTTTCTTTTATCATTAAACAAACATACACCACATACTTCACATCTACGAGTTTCAAATCGTCCTCTTTTAGATCCTTTTTTTATACGAGGAATGATTGATTTTTTCCCTGTACAGGTTAGGTTATTGTGCCCATCACACTTCCAAACACCAAATTCACATGTCACTAAGTTAAATGTTGACTACTAATTGGGAATATCAACAATCAATCAAAAATGGCTCTGTACCCAGTGAGAATTATTGCTATGATTTATACCAACCTGAAAATCTAAAACTGTTTATTTCCTTTTTCTAAATACTCTTTGCTCAAGTGCCTTGCTTGTGGTACAAAGTTGCGACTATGGCGTACTGTTTGGGACAATAATTTTCATCAGTAATAACATGCAAGTTAAAGGTCAAACAATGTGATAATGTTTGAAAATTTTGTTACTTCATTGTATACAAATTGAAGACTGATACATTTAAGACATATATGTGTCTCCCTTACAAGCACATGCAAATCATTGGCATGGTCCGACATGGTACTGTTTTCTATTATGCTTTAGCATGAGAAAGAAATCAAGATGTTCAAATCTTAAAGGGTCTATTGGTAGTTGGTCGCCAAAATCTGTTCGATTCAATTCGTTCATTGTTTAGATGGGAAGGCCTGGACAAGGCACAGGACGCGGAAAATGGTGAGTCAATATGAGAGCCCTTGCTGGTGGGTAATTTGGTTACTCCCCTGAAGTTGCATAGTTAGAGCACCATGTCACATGGCGATGCATGATAAGCTTGGAGAGCACATAAAACCTTTATGAGTAAGAATATATCAAGATAAGAAAAAAAAAGATAAAAGAAGGATAAGACAAGAGTTAAGAAGAGGAGGGATTATGGAGAGAATTCATCACCAATTCAGTGTGTTACCAATCTCAAATCTCGAAGAAACCTTCTTACCCCCTTGTTGTTAGATATATAGATAGATCTCAAAAATATCAGTGCTAGAGAAATTCTAATCCAGACACTAGATCTGACTAAATGACTCTAACTATGAGTAAAATACCAAAAAATGGAATAAGTATATCAAATAATTACAAATGCAGCTATTGACCGGTATTTAACCCTGAAAGCACAGGAACATGGCCAAGGTCATGATCAATTGCAACGAAGACATATTTCAAACATGTTCAAGATCATTTAAGTATGCAAAAGGTTCCAGAATGTTGCTGATTTTTAGAGAATGCAGAATGCAAAATATTTGGACCATTCATTCAATAGATCTCCCAATCCATGCAGCACCAAAGTTTGAAGATGCATTTATTTCTCTACCTATTCTTGACATTAGCTAAAAATTAATTAATCTGAAAATGATGCATATGCGAGTCTTTGCAGTTACTTCTAAAATACTAAGGCAATCACATTTTGCACTTCATGTTTAAAGAGTAAAAGTGACCGCTGAAAATTACAACTTTGTCAAATAATCATGTTCTGCCTGAAATGAAGTGTGCAACATGCTGCGCTGACTATAATTGCATCGCTCATAATTTTATTTTATTTTATTTTTACATCAGCAATTGCCCATGGAGAAAGTGATAAGACATTCTTAGCACAAGGCAACACTCTTACGGTCATTCAGCTGTATCAATTGATCTGGAGATGATTTGGCTTTGAAATTCCAATTGTTTTTGACCATTTCTGCTAAAACAATGTGCATCTTGTTTCAACCATCAATGATCATGTTGCATAAGTCCCACATGTTGACGTTGATTCAAAGATTCAATTGTGGAATTTGCATCAAGATTTTCTTATAGTGCATCCTCTTCTTTTCAAAAATGAGCAATATCAAAAAAATTTGTTGAGCTCTCGACTGTAGAAGTCATCTTAACACTTGCATCTCTACAAACAGAAACTAGTCTAGAAGGCAAACTAAGAATACTTGAGAAGGATGCAAATCTCAGCTTGCAAAGAAAAGCAGATCTAATAAAACTGCTTTGAAGAAGGAGCTTCTCTGATTCATGTTCAGAACTGCAAAGATGGTTAAGGAACTTCAGCTGCTTCAGAATTTGGTGGTTGGTGTACACCTGAAGACATAGGTTAGGTATTTTCTTTGGGTCACCAAAATACATGCACAACAGGAGCACGTCCTCATCTCAAACAGAGCATTGATAATAAACACATCACACCTTCATTCTCAGATGCTCCTAAACATAAGCTAGGTAGTTAAAATAGCATGTTCATTTGCATCTCATCCATTTTCTGTCTAATATGCCAGGTAAATCCAACAATGCATCAGATAGAGAGATTGCATTGATGATAATGTGCTTACTGATTGATTATTTTCACTGTTTGTTGGGTCACTCTAAAGACTACCCTGCATATGCTCAGGCAAAATCTGCTTAGTTGCAATGAAGTAGAAGGCAGAGGAATACAAGCAACTGGAGAGGTACAGAAATTAACCAAGCCTAAAATCCATAATGCCTCTGAAATTTGGAGGGTGTGGTAGCACTCCCAGTTTGGCAAAGCGTAGAAACTAAACGAGCATACATTGTGCTAAGGATTTGCAGTATTTTGTTCAAAGAAGCAGCAGCCTTTGTCAGTCCACAAACTATTGCGCAGATCCGGAAGGTTGTGAAGATTAAAGGATTAAAATTTAGCACTGCAGTATATTGTCAGGACAACGGATTTTCAGTAAGTAATGAAATCATAAATGCAAAATTCTTGATAAGGCACACCAAGCAACCTCACCATAATTTCTTTAATTATTTTTCAAAAGGAGACTAAAGAAGTTAACACCAAATTATTCACCATATCATCTTAAGGCAATGCCAAAGCAAGTTCTACAATATCAATGCTTCCAAACAGCATTTCTTCATTAAGGTCCAGAAACATTTACAACCACACCCCCCAAAACCTATAAACCATAACTAGCAAGGCAAGAAATAGATAAATACAAACAAACCTCAAAATTACTGCTTATGAAGTTGAATTCAGATTATGATCTTAAATCCGCGGCCCTCTTTCGTGACACTGTTCTATCTCATCATTCACATTTATTAACAAATCACCGGATCACCAGATATCACTCGCATTAATCAAGAAAACAGCAAGCAAATAGCAATAGAAGCAAAGGATTCAAATTCCTCAGCCGTGTCCATAAGAACTTAGATCATGAACAACAGAGAAGAAGAAACCCACCCGAGATCAACGGGTCGACGCCTTCCGACAATGAGGGAGACGCCTCCGCTGCTCCGCCGGACCCCATCGTCGCTCTCTACCTCCCGTCCCCGAACCCTAGAATCTCCCCACACATCAAGCCAAAACGATCGCCGGAATCGGATCTGGAAGCCTGGAATCAAGGCCGATCTCCTCGTTTCTAGGGTTCGCGAGCCGGATGGAGGATCCAAGAGGGCAGCACTGAGGGCAAAAGAGGAGGAGAGAATCGTTGCGCAGAGCCAATATCG
Source organism: Phoenix dactylifera (assembly GCF_051530095.1). NCBI lineage: Eukaryota > Viridiplantae > Streptophyta > Magnoliopsida > Arecales > Arecaceae > Phoenix > Phoenix dactylifera. The sequence continues at coordinate 15,092,869 of NC_143190.1, read as the reverse complement.
CTCTCCGGAGCATAGCGAGAGAACGGGATGGCTTAAAAAACGTTGTTTCCGTTTAAAAGCCCGGAGGCCGGACGCTGGGAGTCACCCACGAATTTATTATAGATTTCTTCGGCCTGCCGCTTGGTTCGGCAATTTCGTGCACGGGTTATCCCGAACAAAAAGGGCGTATCCCTTCTAGGCTTCGATAATTTATCGACAAAAGGACGGATGGGAATTAGATTGGGATAAAATTATCCCGGATAATGGGGTGCAATCACTACCGTTGATGTGCGGTCTCTGATGCCGAAATTTTCAGGAAAGGACGGACGCAAGTTCCAACATTCCATGGTTCTGATTGGTTTGAATGTCTGTCTGAAGCCCATTGGTTCAAGTAAACGACCGGCCGTTAAAAGGCTCCAGATTTCAGAATCATCTCAATCTATGTTTATTAAGGCTAACCTTCCCATATAATAAGCGGGTCCAGGGAGGAGCTGCCTTTGTACCCATCAACCATTTGGGAGCGTTGAAATCATCATTTATTTCAAAAACTTAAATTTATAAAATAAAATAAATTTATTTATATATTTTATATTTTTTTATACTTTTTCTCATATATACCGAATTTTTTTTTAATAGACGAGTCCATCATGTTTAAATCACTATTTGTCCCAAAAATTTAAACTGATGGGATAAGATAAATTTATTTATATATTTTATATTTTCTTATACATAGATGCCCTGTGAGTTGAAAAGAATGAGTTATCTAGAGCGCTCCAAAAAATATTATTTTTTATTTTTTTAAATATATTTGTATTAAAATTGTATGATACAATCGTCTTACTAAAAAAACAGAAAAACTAACCTTGGACATGCATTTCCAAGACAGTGGTGTTGAAGAAAGAGATTTTTTTTTGTCCAATATATTTGATGCAGTACACACAAACTTCATGAGAGTACAACCTGACACTGTTAGGATCAGAATGGCTCCTACATAATATTGTTATCTAACATGAGCTTTTTGTAATAAGTAGCTTGTTATTGATCAGCAATTCCTTGATCTATTTCAAAGAATTCAATGAAAAGCTATAGCGAACAAGCAAGGGCTGTACTTAATTTCACTGTAACTATCAATGAGAGCCCCAGATATTTTTGGAACAATTAATGCTTCACTGCACCATACTATTATTCCCCGCTTCAATCCCCACTGTTTGGTGATGGATGAAATGGTACAAGAGATGCACCTGTATCTGTGCTCTCAGTGGGGAATAGAGTGGTGCTGAAAAGCAGCACTCATCTCCTTACGAGAGAATAAAATGAGTCAATATGATGGAATAGTGACATTTTCTGGAACCCTGTCTGATGTTCCTTAGATTCTTGGAATTCTTCCAGAAAATTGTCCCATTAATTTTATCTTTTACCCCTTCGTTTTTGCAAGCATCACTTACTTATTCCCTTGGAGGAACAATCGAATAAAGATCAAGGAGTGGATTGTGAAGGTGAATGCAATAGCAAGGGAGGGCTAAGGTGCCTTCCACGTTGCTCCACATACCATTACTTCAATTCCACCTTACGTTAGTGGATTCACTAAGAAGAGTGTTCCCGGCCAGTAGTATATCGATATGAACTCACTGGTGCGACGTGACGTATCATGCCAACTGTACCCGATAATCTTCCCCGAAGTGGTGTAAACCGCGATATTTTATGCCAAACCCGGATATTAGGAGGAGGTCGTTGCAGCGGAACCGCCGGATGCTCGTCATCGGCGAAAGGGACGAAACGGGATGGAGGGGAGAAAGAGGAGGAGAAGTCTCGCTTCTCCTGCTCCGGCGATTTGCTTGTTCGATGGCTTTTCCCCTCGCTTTGATTTCGGTGCAGCACCAGCGTAATAACGCTCTTAAAGGCAGGCTTATTAGCATTGGGACATGTTACAAACAAGATTTTATGCCCATGTGGTAGAGCTTTTGATGAAATAGAGGCGTTAGTGAAAAAATATGGAGCAACTATTTTAACTTTCTAGCAAAATTAAAATAACTTTTAGGAAGAACTCCAAAATGAAGTTTTTTGGAAAAATACTTTTAACATACATCGAAAAGCTATTTTAATTTATAATTTTTTATCAAAATACTCATAATAAAACATTCTAATTATAGAAAATATCTCTTTATATTTATTAATATATAATAATAATAATAATAATTTATATCTTTATTATTGTATTATACTATAAATATAATATTATATTACTTTATATCATAATATATTGGTATATTATGTTATATAATATCAAATTATATTATGTTATTATGTTTTAGTATACGATATTATATTACTATATTATAATAATATAATATTACATTATAGTAATATTATACTATATCATATATTTATTATTAATATATATTATATTTTATTATACTCTGTTGTATAATACTATGCAATATTTTTTAGAGTTATTTTGTCATACCAAAAGTATTTTCTTGGTTTATTTACCAAACACATATTAAAATTTCACACCACTTTATAAACATAGTTATCAAATAGCAAATAGTTTTTTATAAAAGCTTTATTTTAAAAAGTTTTACTTTCGAAAGCTCTATAGCCAACAGCTATGCCAAACAGGACTTTAGTAATCGCATTATTCTATTTTAGCAGGTTTCATTGCAAAGTTGCTTCTTGATCGCTATAATAGTTACAATGTTGGTTATTTGCCTCAATTCTACAAGCATATATATTATCTCGACTTTCTAGTATTAAAATAATTACTATTATAAGAGTAAAGAGTTTTTATGATATTCTGTAATAAAAAATAATAGATAATGAACAGAAAAGACAGAGGTAATATTTTTCCAACAACCTCTCCATCTCTTTCTGAGGAAAAGTTGATAAAAAAATCAACTTTGAAAAATGATAATAGTAATGGAGGGAATCTGATATTGTTACGATGGTGGTTTTCGTAAACATCGGCTATAAGCCTATAACTGGATGGCTGTAATCCATCTGCTCCAAAATCTCTTATAGTGTGAAAAAACCAACCCCTCCTGACACGTGGCCTTGAAGTTTTTTTCTTGATATCAGGTTTGCACTTGAAAGCATTTTCCTCCTATCTATGTAGCACTGATAAATGCATTCAGCGTGCGCTTCTTTTTGTTTGAAGAGAGCATGAAACCAGGTGTCATGGAAAAGGAGGATCAGTATGCAGAGCTCCTGTACAGGAATGGAATCAGTAGGTTTCGGTTCTTATACGAGATCACTAATGAACAAGTCCAGCCAAAATAAAAAAAATTGTGTATTCAAGTTGCTGAAAATAAAACTTAAGATCCTTCAAGCTACTGAGTGCTACAATGTAATTATCCGACTACCTGGCTAAAAAAGTTTGAACCCAATCAGGGTTCACAATTTTCTAACCATCTTGATCGTTTCACTACATTCTGACATGAATGCAAACACTAAGCCTGATCAAGTGCCCCTGCAAGAACTCTTAAACAAATTTGAAACAAATAATAAGTGAAAGGCAACAGTAAATGCTCACACTCCAAAAGTAATTGCTGCACAAAATAGTCATCACTATTTTTTTTTCAGGAACCAGTATGCTCCATGAAAAATCCACAGATGACGCTCACTTCCCATTTACCACCAGCTGCTGCGCAAGAGTCGAGCACAAGGATCTAAAAGAACATGTCCAATAAGAGTGGGGATTAAAATCCTAGTAAAGCACAGGTAATGCTTAAGATGGCATTTAAGTCCGAATTTTGATAGCAGAGGCAAGACAAAAAAAAAAAAGAGGCAGAAGCTTCTCTTTTTTGTCAAAGCCTGTAATGAAAATTTTAAACCAGTCTTAACAGAGGCAAATTTGATCATGACAAAACATTGAGATCTAGCCAAATGACCTATAAACAATCAGGTGGAATATAACTATTTAGAACATCAGCATACATCTTCATGGAATATCTATACTGGTTTCATAATAGAATATGAAAATTATTCCTTTGTTGCAGGCATTAACTGAAGCCTTTCCTCCGATGTTGATTTGCCCACCCCTCTCTCCTCTGCTAGGAGAGACCGTAGATCACTCCCGTTAGCCAGGCTATTAAACTCAACCGATTTGGATGGGTTTGCTGGGTAGCGACGTTGGCAAAAGGTCATTAGTCTCTTCACAGACTGCAAGTACTTTCGAGTTGTCTCGTCATTCATGATGTGGGCCACACTATTAGTGTAGATCTTCTCACGAGCCGATCGCTCGTGGATGCCAACCATAGTCACACCAATAGGCCAGGGTCCATTTCCAATAGCCAATTTAATGTACTGATCCATTGCTGCCAAATAATCTCGTTTCATGCAGCATTCAACCACAACCAGCAATGCGTGACAGATGTCATCTGGAAGAACCTATGATAAGAAAAAAAACTTAGTGTATCACTACATGGTTCATTCATAATTCTTATTGCCGTGATTAGAAGAAACATCACAACATACATGGTACAAGACTCACTAATATGCATAGCAATAACTATATGGGCATATGTAACCCAAAAAGGACTATGGAAACATAGCAGAAAGAATGGAAAAAAAAAACTTGATAATTAAATTTGGAATTTTTTTTCTGAGGGATTCCATGGTTATGAAAGTTTAAGTTATGCCCTAGACCCTGATCATTCTGCTAGGTCAAAATGGATTTGAACTGAGTGTGCCGACAATGGAATAATTAATCAAACATGAATGAAGATGTCATTACACGGACATTTCAGTAGACTTTCAAATTGTTGGCCATGTAGGCTGAAGATACAAGTGTTGGATCAATGATTAGCATATGCTTCCCTTTTGCAAATGTACCAAACATTTAATGCCTTTTGAATTTCACGTCCCTATATTAACCAAAGATAACAAAAGAAGCAGTCAAACACCTTTTTTTTGGTGAATAAAAATTATTCATTAAGGCAACACATGAAAAAAAGAATAATGGTGATACCAAATGGTGGCTTGAGGACCACCATGAGAACATCATGATCACCAGAATTGTAATTACGAGACAGAATATCTAATATCATCAGCAAATCAACCCTTATATGGTTAGAACCTCCAGGCAATGATCTAAACTGCTTAACTGCTAAACCAGAACAAAATAGACTTGTGAACAACAACTTCCTCATTCGAGCACATAAAAATGATCAACTTGGTTGAAGTCCTCAAGTTTCAATTCATCAGACTCTTAACAGGTATCTAGGAACATTGGAATTAAAAACAGGGGATAACCTTTATTGGGTTCCCAACAATAAGCTGGCACTCCATGTATCATGTATGATATGGCTTCACAGCTAATATTCATTTATCATCCACCAATACTCTCATGGTTCTCCATGTGGCCCATCCAATCTCTCCAACATCTGCTCCCTTAAGCATGGAAACAAACAAACATCTCAAACTCTCTCATTTATAGACAGGAACAGTCAAACAAAGCCACTTATAAGTTCCTACCCTAATATAATTAGAAACCCTGCAATTCTTTCTCATATATGGATCCTGATGCAGCCTCTATTAAAACACACACTCTTGGTCCTGAATTCTTTCTGTCTTATGTGAAGCCAAGATAGTAGGCTTCTCTGCTTTTTTTCATTTCTTGTAAGATTATACATTCTAGTTAGTTGTTTTTCTTTTCGTTGCTATTGTGATAATTTTCACGGTACACCAATCCCTACGTTGAATCTATGTAAGATGTTAAACCAAAATCTTATAGGATTCAGCGTTCTAGTAAAAGCAACCACTTATTCTTCAGGCTATAATGAGCATAATAATCCACTAGCTTAAGAAAGGATTCCCCCCTCATAAGCATAACGTAACTTTGCTTTCCAGATTCTGTGAATTCTCAAGTTACCTTAGTGGAAAGAGCCAATCACATTAAACAAGCTTTAAGTTTATTATATATACAATAACATGATGATCGGTACTATATTTTTTGCCTGAAATTATAAATTTGGGATGAAATAGGTTTAGTTTCATTTAGCATAAGCTCTTTAATGCATCTAGCGTCCATGAACGTTAAAGTTTTGTTGTGCCTTACACTAGCTAGAGAAGATTCTTACATGGACTGACCAAGCCAACAAATCCATTGCTTGAAAATCAACACGCACATTGGTTCCCCTAAAGTTGCTGTAAAGAATTATAAATATGGTTCAATAGAATTCGGTCAAAAGGTTAGACATGAAAGACATACAAAGTCTCCAAAATAATGTTTTGACCTAGCAAGGCGTAGGCTAAGTGCCCTCACTTGGCCTTCAGCAGGCTCACAATATTATGGAGTTTACTAGGGTTTAAGGTCGCCCTCGAGATTTTGTGTCAATCTTGATAACACTGAAAAATCTTTTTTGACCTGGGAAGGTATAGCTCAAGTGCTCTAACTTCGCCTATAGCGAGTTTAGAATATCCCAGAGTTTCCTTTGGTAAACTTTCCTTGTGTATTGGGGTTTGATGTCTTGAGATTTTACCTTAATCTTGATAATTCTACGAGGGAAATCCTTTATCTTTCCATGTTGTGGGGGTGGGTGAGTAAGCGTGCATGCGGAAGGGGGGTTGGAAATCAGCACACGGTTGCAAGCATCTAGCCTTGACCGTCAAAGCTTAGGCTAACAATCTCCCTAGCTATACCACTTTTATTGAGCACTTTAGGTAGTGAGCAACCATCTGACAAGTTCTATGGTCATTATCCTAATTCAACTCCCACTTCCAACTTTCAACCACCTTGAATTCTAAACCCAGCTTCCCATAAACTCTATCTCAATGTGAGATTCCAAATCCTTCACAAATGAACAGTCAAATATCATTGTGTCACCTCCCAATGTCTCTCTTATCTTTCAAGCACCAACCATCTCCCAAACTTTGTGCTCGAGCAAATTCAGCAATCCCTTGTATTCTCATGGTTACAAAAAAATGATGCAGCATCAATATTCCAAAACGCTCATACAAGTGTTAGAAGATTTAAATAAATGTTATCTATTTCATGCAATGAGGAGAGAATCTACATTTCATGTACGAAGTAGCCCCCTTCACTCTTTTTTCTCTCTCTTCCATCCTTGCTTTTAGATCTGGAAACTAAAACGGGTATCAAAATCTCTAGAAAAATGACACCATTTAAGCTTCATTTGTTCCTCACATAATTCCAGATTTACATGCTAGTCACATCAAAGAGAGAGGGCTTACAACCATGCAATGCAATAAATTATAAATCTGCCAAAACTTCAGCATCAATTTTCCATCCAATAGTAGATGGCAGCATGGGCTGAAGGGGCAAATTTCTACATCAAAAAAACTTAGAACTAGTATAAGAGATGGTAAATAACAAGACTCGTTATGCTTGAGGTTGGTGCCCTGCATTTAATTGATCTCGAGCTTGACCACAGACAGTTCAAAGCTGGCATAAGTCTCTCCAAATCTAGCCTACTAACAACCATGGAACCATATGCCAAGTAGCTAGTTGGTTGAGGCATCATAAACCATGAACCTGAACCCCCCATCCCTGGATCGTATTATTCATGCATATTTTTTTAGATAATTAACTGACTTGTTCATAAGCATGCTTTCAGTGAGAATCTAATAATCATACAAAAAGCATAGATTGACAACGTCGAGAACATCCGTGATGAATCAAATATGCATAAAAATAAAGAGAAATCCAAGTTGCTAACAATAACAAGAAGAAGAAGAATGAGGCGGAGGAGGACTCCATTACCTTTTTCCTGCAGAACTTGAAGAGGGGATGCAGGTAACGAGCGCATTGCTTAAAAGTGGCGACCATCGACTTCCCCTTGGCCGTCCTCTTCTCCGCTTCCGTCATCTCCTCGAGCTCCAGATTCCACTCATTCAGAAGTCTCTTGAAGAACACTAGAATCTTGTCCTCATCACATAGATCCTCAAATTTGGTCTTCATCCGCTTCAAATCCTTGTCGGTGTTCTCTCCTGACGACCCTCCGTCCGCGCTCAGATTCTTGCCCCCATCCGCATCAGCCCCATCGTCCTCCAATCCAGCCCCGTCCTCCCTCTTGCTCTTGCTCCGGTCATGGAGGAAGGACACCGAGCCGGACTTCTGGCGCTTGCGGAGCTCGTCGATGTCGCGGAGGAAGTCGTTGGTCTGGCCCTCGATCATGTCGCTGTCGATCTCCAGGACGCCTGACTTGAGGGTGAGCTTGAGGCGGTCGAGGCGAGCGTCGTCGTCCTCGCCGAAGAGGGTAATGGGCTGCTTCAGGATGCGGAGGCGGCGGATGACATCGTGGCGAGGAAGGACGAGGTCGTCGATCCTCTGTTCCTCGGAGCGAGCTTCGGAGGGCTTCTTGGAGGAGGAGGAGGAGGAGGAGGAGGAGAGGGTGGGGGGGAGGGAGGCCTCGGAACTAGGGTTTTGGCCGGAGGATGCGGTGGAGGGGGCGGAGGAGGGGCGTGATTTGGAAAGGCGTTCGCGTTGCTCCTCGGCGCGAAGCTTTTGGATCTCCTTCTGTTCGATCTCGGAGCGTTTGAGGAGCTTCTTGCCGCCGAAGTCGGCCTCGAGTCTCTCCCTCTTCTTCTGGAGCTCGCGCTTGAGGAGATCCATGGCGGTCGTTAGGGCTCTTTTTCCGTCGTCCCCAAATCTGAACGCAAGGGGCCTAATATGAGGCGTATCCAGTGGCCAGTCTCCGGACCCCAATTTTCATAAAATTATTTTATAACAAATTATGATAATTATTATGATATAATAAATTTTATATCGACTCATATTTTCGTTTAGCTATATTGAATCCAGAATCCTCCTAATTCTAACATTGAAAGCAAACTCTCACTCTCTCTCTATATATAACATAAGTAAATATAAAAATATAAAAAAATTGGCCATACTATTGGTGTTAATTTAATTTTTTTTTCTCGTGTATGTTCTATTTAATTTTGACCGGTTATCATTATAGTTTTAAGTATCAATTGATATGTAGATTTTGATTTTGTTTCAATCAAACTAAATATAAGCAAAAATTTAAATTTGTTCTAAAGCAATTTGATTTTTCCAAAACCAATCGGCTACTTCCATAATTTCTTTTATGTTGCAATCTGTTTCAGACTATTATAATAAATGTTCATTAAGTTTTGAAAATTGCTAGCTCTTGATTAATTAATCTACTAAAATCATGTGCTAAAGTAAATCTAAAAAAACTGGACTCGGAACCGAATATGTTTATTAGTTACGTTTACTGAGAGTTTGAAGCTTATGATCCAAATACAACTGGATTTGACTCAAATTTGACCCATTTACAACCCTAGTTGCACAAATTAACCCTTAGTTGTAATTTTATTAGATATAACTGCACGCACTGCCTGCATTAACTAATAATTTATTGATGTATTATATATTTTTATTTATAGAAAAGGAATATTGGGTGGATGGATATAATACAAATAATTAAGTTCAATAAATAAAATTAGTAAAATATTTGCATAGAATATTCACAAGTTTTTATTGTATTTGCCATAAATTTTATATTTAGAAACGAATTTATAAGAAAATATATGCAAGAAGAATGAAGATACATGCCTACTTTCATAAAAAAATATTTGTAGATTTTGCATAAAGATCTATTTCTTTATCAATTTTATAAGAAAATATCAAATTAATTTTTTCAAAAATATATATTTTTAGGGATTTCTAAACAATTGTATCTTGGGCCTAAGAATAAAACATGCCATAGTCTACACAAATTTGTATCAAATATTAAAAATATGTATCACCCATATTTAAATTTATCCAAAACATTCTAAATATGCATTTTTTTCCAAAATAAAAAGGCGACCATTTTAACAAAATCAATAATTAAGTAGAACTTTCATCCAAAATTTATAAAATATTTTGTGCTTAGAATTATGACAGGAGCTAAATAAATAGAGGATGGAGACACATGAGCCCCTTTCCTCTTGCTATTCTTGTTATTAAAGTTAAAACTGAGCTAACATGTATTGATTAAAAATTTGAGTATATCTTGAGATGTTGAGTAGAGATTCACAACCACATGTATAGGAATCAAGGACCTCCATCATAATTTAGGATGTTGGGGCCCAATGATATTTGGGACAAGGAGTAGCTAAACGATTATGGGCTTCCTTTAAAAAAAATCAAAAAAACATAATAAAAACCACCTAATTAAAATTTTGATATTTTGATAATAGAATAGCAATTGTCATATCAACTATAACTAGACCTTACAGTGGAAAATAATCGACAATAGTTTCCGAATAATTTATGTCATTAGGGTCAACTCAACCATGAAAATCTTCCAACAAAAGCATTAGGTTCTGATATAATACAGATGTGCTGCCTATAACTTTGTTTTTACTCCTGCTAATCAACCAGTGAAACAGAAATAATCCATAATTAGATAAAAGTAATTTAAATAATGGCATAATATCTACCATTATAATGGCAAAATCTTTGCAAATGAACTTGGCAATTATGTAGAGAGATGAATATGAATTCCTGTTAGGGCCAGGTTAGAAGTATGAAAATGTTCCAAGGGATTTACAAAAGTTCAAACTGATACTGATTTATGGACCAGATCATACATGGTCACAACTTTGATGGATAATGTCATGCCCCAATCCAAAACTCGGGTCCGAGCATGCAATACGGCTGCACATTCTCTAGGACAGAGCCCTAAAGAATATACAAAGCCTAAAAATATAATACAACCTCAATATCCGTAACCAACAATGATCTCATTCATACCAAGCAATAAAATTGATCCAATTACAAAATTTGATCATCCAACCTAGTATCGGAGATACAAATTACATAGTACATGACTATGATTGAGATTATAAGTGGAAGTAATAATAAAATAGAGTATCACTGATTATGGGGTTGGATGATCAAATTTTGTAATTGGATCAACTTTATTGGTTAGTATGAATTGAGATTATTGTTGATTGATTTTGATGTTGTATTATATTTTTAGACCTTGCATATTCTCTAGAGCTCTGCCCTAGAGAGTGTGTGGCCGTATCGCATGTTCGGAACTGAATTTTGGATTCGGGGCATGACATATAAAAGGTTTAAACTGAGGAAGCTAGTTCAGAGATATTTTCTAGCAGTAGATTCTTCTCCCATTCCCCAGCATGGAGGCTCCCAATGCTTTACTGAGTAAATTGCTTCATTGCTTTGCTAAGAGAGCCGCCATTACTTGGCAAGTATGGGAAGCTCTGGTTTCACTCTTATTTGCACCAAGCTAACCTTTGTGGAGAGAAACCAGGCTGCAAACTCTGGATTAAAACAGAAACAGTTCAAGTACCCGACGACACGTCCACAATATCTTGCTCCCAAGAATTGCCCCTTAGTAAAATTTTGGATATGGAACAATCCTAGTTCCCGGCAGTATTCCTTGCACCACCCTGTGAGCTTATAAGGTTCATTAGCAACTACATTAATGCTGGGTACCTGTGGCTTGAAGCAATTACTGAGCATGCATTTGTACTCACATTTTTATAGTCCCCTGCAAGCTTACATGCTTCATGAGCAACTACATGAATGCTGGATACCTGTGGCTTTAATCAATTATAGAGCATTCATTTATACCCACTCTTACAGTGCCCATCAGTTCATGAACATTTAGACAGATTCCAGGCATCTGGTTGGAAGGCATCAATTATTATCCCATAAGCTAAAATTTCCATTACTTAGTGAAACATAAAGTAGTATTTGCAAGAACTATTCCATCGAATGACAAAGTCTAGCTACATTACAAAAAGAGCTTTTTAGATCTCTCCATCTCCACCCACCAAACTCACTCACAACCTTCTATGTAGACTGGAACTTGGGACAGCTACCGTGACCGTAGATGAACTTAGCTGTGTGCTCTGTGTACACTTGAGTTTCTTTTTCTAGGCTGCCAATCCAAATCAATCAGATAATATTCTTAGTAACTCAATGGGGCAGGTTATAAGGAGATGGATAAGAGACTTACGATTTCCTAACAGCTTTGCTTAAGATTGCAGCAGATGCAAAGGTCTTGCCATCAAGATATCTGCCTTCTCCTTTAATTCTTTGTCTGATCCTCGCATCAAATTCCTCCGCATCCAATGTAAATGGACAATCAGATGCCTGCATGTTTCACGCACTATTTAGGAATAATTCTTCATATACATGCTAATGATCATGCTAAAAGTTCCCATTAGTTGTATCGTAAAAATTTCGTAAAATATCACCGCCAATCATCATTCAGCGAAAGGATAATCACAATTATGGGCTCTGGAACTTGAAGAAGCCAGCTAAGGGTACTTACTACTAAGCCTTGAACACACTAAACCAAATTAGCTATATATGAGGCTATGGAGAATGAGATGGAAGTTATGATTATATGTATGTGTCCTACCATGACCCAGCCCCAAGTGTCGGCGTAGGAAGGGACATGAGCTGAGTAAGGCACAACATCTGCACACAAAACAGTAATTCTCCAAGTCAATGCTGAAGCTCTAAAAGAGAAGGGAAGCAATTCAGAGCACCCTAAGGTGAAGTATTGAGTGGCTCTCTAGTCACTACATACATCTGAAAACCTGTCTCAGTGTGTTGTAGATGCAAGAGAAGACCTCTGTATGTGTAAAGACTCCTGCTGGCCCTGCCTGCATTAAGAAGAAGGAAGTCAATATATTCATATGCACCAGTCATGGAGGTTTTAGCAGGGGTTGAGTTCATAATTAATGGCTTCCAACACGTACCTGCGTCACAAAGATGCCACCCTCATTTAGCTTAGGTTTGACTGTTGACTCGTAGAAGGATTTGGTGTAGAGTTGGTAACATGGACCTCCCTCGAGGGGATCGGCCAAGTCTCCTATGATCACATCAAACTGATCCTTACTCTTCTCCAGCTGAGCTCTGTATTTGCCATCGATTACTTATTAGAAAATTCCGAAGCTAACATATATAACATACTATCCATTGCTGATCATACTGGTATCACTAACAAAACTAGCCATAAGTCGCTCAACAGATGAGATCTTAGCTATAAGGAAATTGAATTCTACAATGAGATCATAAACTAGAACAGTGGAACATATCTTCTTTTTTCTTTTTTCTTTTTTCCGAACAAGTAGTTGCAAATCTTCTACACTAGAATAGGTTGGTGGTCTGCCTTTAAAAATTAGAGAAATGATTGAAAGTGGAATTACTATTTACGCCAAGATTTGAGATTACCGAGCATCGTTGATGACGAGTTGAAGTCTTGAATCAAAGAATGCATCTCGGTTAGCAACCAAGTGCGATTTGCAAAAGTCCACCACTTCCTGCCATGAAAACAAATTTAAATAAACCAAAAAGACTGTAGCAACAGAGTATATAGCCTTGGCCGGTGATTCTGAACTACCAACCGCAGCGAAAGTTCAGAAAGTAAATTTCAGTTATAAGCCCACTTTGAGAATAAAACTTATGTCTATGAGAAAACCCAAGATACCAATTTTATGTCACAAGAAATAGTACAAACAAATCCAATCCCAAAATCGAATTTGTAATCCATAAATATATATTACAGTGATAGAATTTCCAGCAATAACTTGAAAAGACTGAATTTTAGTAACATAAAGCTAATATCTTTACCTCATCTATGTCACACATGACTACCTTCTCCACTGTCCTGTGCCTAAGGATCTCTCTTGCAGTGGAACCTTCTCCTCCACCCATTATAAAAATCATTTTGGGACTGTAAAAGATGATCTCATGTCATTCTATCTCAATTATATTAGAAAGAAAAGAAATATTAAAGTTTCACTTTTCTACGAGGAAAAAACAAGGAAATCAATAAGAAAAGGTACCTTGGGTGGTGCAGAAGAGCTGGATGAACAAGGGATTCATGGTAGATAAATTCATCTATCTCCGTGCTCTGAAGCTTTCCATCAATTACTAAAGCCTGCAAGAAATATAGAAAGGAACTAAAATTCCATTTTTTTTTTTTAAAAAAAGAAAAGGAACCTAAGAGATATATATACTCTTTTTGATGTACAAGAGGTATATATACTAGAATAAATATTAGTACAACCGTTTAATTCTCTGTACAGACCTTTCCAAAGGGTTTTGTGTCCAGCAAAGCAATGTCCTGATATCGAGTAGCTCCAGTGTGCAGGACGCTGACAACAAGAACATTTAGACAAAAAAAAGTCGAATTAATGAATTTTTCTTTATGAAAAAATAATGCCTTTTTCTATTCTTTTTCTTTTTTTGTTGTTTGTTCACTGGTATGGTTGGGCACTGGAAATTTTAACCCTCTCTTTCAAAAGAAAACTGAGTTTTACTTCGGGAATGGCAGATTATTTGCAGAAAAAAAACTAGAGAAAATAAGTGAAAAGAAAACATAATCCATTCCAACATCTGAAGAGCCCTCATTGTAATAATTATAGTAGCATGCGTCCAAAAAGCAACATCAACTGCTCCAAAACCACCAAGCAAAAAGCCACTCCTTTTTGTTCCCTTCTCCCTTCTCAGGGATAGTGTACTGCTAAAGTATTAAAAAAAGAGGAAAAGAAACTCCTCCATGTTTCAAAAGGTACAAATAAAACTTCATTAAAGAGAAAACTAGTAAGTCTGCAAGTGTGTATATCATCTATAAAAAAAAAAATGATAAATGCATGCGAAATACCTGTTGAGAGCATAACACCATCTCAAGTTCTGTGCAATCTCTTCTTCATACCAACAATTCTTCCTCGCACCCTCTCCATGAATTCCATTCCCACTCCCATTCCCCTTCCCATTAGAGCTCGAGATATCACCCATTTCCCTCGACCAAACAAAAACCAATGCGAAAGAGAAGAACCGAGACGACCCTTCTTTTCCGACTTCCAAGGACAAGGGAACGAGAACACTCGCTAGAAAAAGTGATACCAAGTTATCAACTTAGCAGAGGAAGAAAGAAAGGAAGGAACGTGAAGCAGGGGTGGAGTGGTGGGTTGGAATATAAGGAGAGCGAGGGAGTGGCGTTGGCAGCGGAATCGACAAGGAGGTATGATTTCAAGCGTTTGGAATGAGATAGATCTTTATCATTAATCATACTCTTTCCCTGGAGATGATAAAACAAAGCGGTGGGGCTTCTTGTTGCGCTCGATTCTATAACATTTATTTGACTACGAGGGGGCAGGCGTCAAGCTGGGAACGACGGAGAGAAGGGAAGCGGGGAAAGAAGTGGAATGGAAACGTGCGAGGAATGCATGGGTACTGGAGAGGAGGCAGAAAAAGAGAGAGAGAGAGAGAGAGAGCCCGGGTTCTGAGGTTGATTTGAGGCGCCTGCCGCGCGTGGGCGCGAGTTTTCTCGGGGATTGGCCGCTGCCGCGCGGCGTTTTGCGATGGCCATCATGGCCGTGATGATAACGATATCCATCACACCTGGCCTTGCCTGACACCCGGATCGCAGCGGATTTCGTCCCCACCCCCGGGCGATTCCTCGGCAAAACATCGCCGGCCGAAACGTCCGGAGTAACGCCGTTTCATAAAAACCCCCGGCACCACGAAGATTTCCACATCTGTGAGCCACCATTGTACCAAAAAAAAAATAATAATAATCTAAAGTAAACGCTATTTCATAGAAACCCACCATTTTTTTGTTTTATACAATGGCAACTCACACGCGCAGGAGTACACCCAATATATATATATAATAGATATAAAACTCTTTCAAATTTATTTTTTTTGAGCATGATAGGAGACAATCTAATCATCAGTAACATTGTTCGTCTCTTAAAAAAAAAATCTATCATGATTTGCAAGCATGCAACAACTCTTACAACCATTTTAATGTTATAGCAGGCGTTACCCTGCTAAATAATTTAGGAAGCCATGGCGATGCCTTAAGTTACGGTCATGGCTGATAATTAAAACTAGGACCACATTAGAAGTGCAGGTGCTGCTAGAAATCCGTCGTGTTCTGGAATAACTCGCTGACACACTGTAAACGTTAAATTGATGATGTATGTACATATCGATGATGATGCATGATTGCTTTGCATGATGGTGGTGCAGGAAAATACGGGAAAGAAAGCTCAACAAGATTTTAGAGAGAGAGAGAGAGAAAAAAAGCTTGTGAGGAGACGAGAGTGAGCGTGCCACTGGCCATCATCATCGTCGTCAAGAAAGGAAAAACAAGAACATTATTAATATGATATCGAAATAGATGGCGTGCCAGAGCAGGGGGCATGCCCTTATAATCGCACAGCTCCATCCCCCCTGCCATCTTCCCGCTATTAATTGCTACAGAGACCAGAAAAGAGCCATCAAAACACACCCACTAACTTAAAACCAACCACTACTGAGCTGGGTCGTCACTTTGCACAAGCATGACGTCACCTCGATGTATAGCATTGCTGCTTTAATTCTCTCGCCGAGTGCTGCAACCATTTGATCGTTCCCGATTGTCATGATCTTGTAGAATAGCTCTGATCAAATATCTTGTTTTTTTTTTTGGGTTCATTTGAGGGAACAAGGATTAAAAAAAGGACTTAGGCTATGGAAGACCCCTGAAGTACATGTCAAGCATGTCCAGGAGAGATAAAGGTTTTTTTTCTAGTACTGTACTTGATCAGAACTAAAACCTATTGGAATGTTCTTAGGTGAAAAATGCTAATCTAAAACTCTAACAATCACTTGGACTTCGTCAAGTTAAAGCATGGGGAGTTGATTTTATGAGACAGGAATTCACCTACCATACTTCTGCTGTAGAAAAATCATTGTCGGGTTCAAGCTTAATTATTAGTAAAAATTTGAATAAATATTTTTTTTTTTATTTTGTACTGAAGCGGATGACTCCTGCAGTTCTAATATTAATACATCCAATAAGATTATAAAACAACAAATTCCGAAGTACTCTAGGCATCTTCTCTTTCCCAATTTATAGGATTCTTTCGGAATGATTAGTCACATATGAAGCCACTCAGTCTGAAGCTCCATTTTACCTTTTTAAAGATATGTTTGGCTGGAAAGTCACACCACCATATTACTGTAAATTGTTGAAAGTTAGTTTTGTCCGTGAGTTTTCAGTGGTTCTGCAGGTCAAAAAAGTACTCATAAAATCATGGTAAAATCATTATTCATGGCATTATAAATTCATTTTCGTAGCAGGTGCTATTGATATCAATACTTTTTTTTTCTTGGCTTTCTCAATATTACAATTTTGTGATGTTGCCGACCAAGTAAAGCTAAAAAAATTGCAACAGCTAAAGAAAAATTATGAAAAAAAAATATAAACATTATTTATAAGAAGACAGGAGAATGCGAGGCAATAGCACCAAAAAAAATAAATATTCTCATCAGAAGCTTTTCAAGATGTAAGACATGAATTTCACATGGCAATTCATAATAGAGATATTGAATGCTTGCAATAGCCAAGTAATCAGATACAAAAAACTCAATTGGAAAAAATGTTGTCATGCATGATAATCTGAAACTTTTTTCTCATTCAATTCACATTTCTACCAGATTCTGAATTCTCTCAGATATAAATTTTCAAGTTCTGTTGATAGATTGAGATAGATTAGAGACTATTTTATTGTGTCTTAGAGATTCGGTTGTTCCATATATTTTTATAATAGGGAATCCATGGTCTTGGGCTGGTAAAATGGAGAACATAACACAAAGGCAGCATTCACAGCTGTCCCCTGTCTGTGCCATGATGAAGAGGCACCTCACCGCAGATCCGGGCAGCAAAGTCTCCCACTGAATCATGCCTCCCAAAAGGGTCATCATAACTCTACCATACTAATGGCAAGTACCTCGCAAGCCACCAAGCGGCTTGTGGTGATTGAGGAGAAAAGAAGGAGAGATATCTCTCTTGGAGATGCCAAAGCTTTTGTTATCATTCCAATTCTCCTTGTAATACGTTCCATTTGTTAATAATGACAGGGTGTGGACTGTGGAATAATTCCTTGATGTTAGAAAGGCCTTACATATCAATGCAAGCAATGTTGCAAACACTATGGTTTTAGCTGTTCTACTTCTACAAAGACATTTATCAAAACCATGTTGTGTGCTGCATATCCCAATTAGATCTTCCAAAGTTACAGCTTAATTACAACAACCACATGCCTCTGCATTATTAACATAATGATTGTTGTGTATATTTGCATTATTTTAATTTAATTATGACTTCAAATACAATTTAAAATTTTTCATGACACAATTTTTCAGATACTAGATTTCATTTGTGAGCAAAATTGTGTTGTTCTTTTTTTTTAATGAAATTTTTTTTTTCTTTTTTTGATTGTAAGGGAGGCTAATACAGACATGCATGCCATGAGGACGCTGTATGGAAGTTATTAATTACAATGAAGATTAATGTAATAGAGTGACATGATGCTTTATGAATCTATACATGGTACATATGTTTGTTAACTTGTTGTTTGGTGAAATTGTTGATTAACATGTTGCCATAATATGTAGAAACTTATTAGAAGACATAGGCGATGTTGGTCATATGCAGATTATCATAGGGGACGCACGAACATAGGTGCGTATCAATGGTTAGGTCTGAACATGTGGCTAGGAAACAAAATCAGGCTTCATTCTAGACTGGGTATGGTCCAGAGCTAGGACTATGATTTTTTTTTTGTTCTCTTTACTTTTTTTTTTGTTTTTTTTTTCTTTTTTTTTTGTGTGTGTGTGTGTGGGGGGGATTTTCAAATCTATGCAGGCAGATGAATGAAAAAGTTCAGCATACTTTGAGATCTGTGCAAAAAGCGATACAATAATTTATGTCGTGAAAGACATCATTCTTTCGCACAAAAGATACAACTTGAACCGACCAGGCTTGGGCAAGCTTCGGCATCAAAACTGATCTAGCTTGCATATACCCTATCTATCTTGTCCTTCACAAAAAAGATGGATATTATCAGGCTAATTTTTGAGGTCGTCAAGCATATTTTCCCATAAAAATAAATAGAAAAAGATGCAAGTATTTATGTCCATTCATGTTGTATGCTGTAAGGGATTCATGTAACCTACTTGGTGAGTGTGGATTCTCTGTAGCCGAAGTCTCTTGGCAATTTCTTTGAGGTAAAATCTCTTGGCAATTTCACCTGCATGGCATGGGCCAATTACCACACTACACTACACTACCACTACAAAGGCCATAAGCAAGTATAATTCATTACTGTGCGCTGCTATATGTTGCACCTCTTAAAATGACATTTGTTTTCAATAGATTCGTTGGATCCAAGTTCCATTGTTCATGACGAGACATGCACGAACTAAGTGGTTAGCTCAATTAGCGTCTGATTAGGCTGAGTTTGATAGAACTTGGTTAGGTTGGGTTGGGTGAATTGAGTTCCTTGAATTGATTGGTTTGCCAAAAGTGTTGGAGACTCTTGTATCTAAAGTTACAGGCATGTTTCATCAAACAAAAAAAAAAGTGACAGGATATTTAAGAAACTCAACGTCTTTTAGGATTTGATCCTTCTCGGCACTTTTTTTTTGGTTTTTAGTAAGATGGAGGGAGGCCTCCACGCTCAGAAACGTTACACAAAAGTGCTATCACGGTACAATAAGACTCTCTATATATCTCTTCAATAAACCCCTCCCATTATTCCAAGTGCTCAATGCATTGCTGCGAATTTGATAAGATATTTTAGTCTTGTTGGTGAACGCATGCTCAATGTGTTCTAGCCAAATACTCGAGTACTTGAACACGCGCGCATTCTTGGACACATTTTCAGCAGGTGGATACCTGATCATTTCATATCCTTTTGGATGGATTTCATCAAAAAATATTCCTTTGGATGGAGAATAAGGGGGGTTATTTCCAAAAGTGGAGAATATCCTGCGAAGGACCAAAAAATTGGAGATAAAATAGGTTTAATACCAGAGGAGAGGATAAGTAGGTGATCGAATTTATAATTTTATTCCACGATTTAATTTTGGTGAAACAGACTTTTACAATGGAATAGAAAAAAGTGATGGTAATTTTGATTGTGTAACAAAATTCAAATCATTGTGAAATCCGATGCACATCAAACGCAATTTATTCTCTGCACTATCCCTTGAACTAAACATCAAGATCCCTTGAATAACTTTAACCATTGGTATTCATTATCTGGTTGCTGCTCCCATGATCAGTGAGATAAAGTTTGTGGAAGAAATGATAATGTACAAATAGAGAGCGAGCTACATTTAGATGCTGAATAGCTAGCCATCGCTCGAATAGCTTTAGCCACTATTCACCCTCTAACCAGTTAACCAACCAAATGTTATTTCATTATTTGGATGATGCTCCCAATGGTTCGTGCATGGGATAATGTTGTGCAAGGAGTGAAAAAGTAGCGTGAGAGAGTGCTTTGAATGGTTAAAATTATTTCCTATGCTCTCTCGAATAACTTCAATCAGGTTAAGTACCTTTTTTTTCAGACGTTGATCAAACATGTTTATTTATGACTTTTTTGGTGAAGTTTGGCTGGTTTTTTAGATAACTTTATTTTATCAGCCTTTAACGAGCAATACAAACATAACCCAAAAAACCTCTACTAGCTAGTACATAAGTTCTACTCCTCCAATAATATCTGAATAAATTTATTCATCTACCAAATACAACCTTAGGGTGATGTAGAATATAAGCCCCTGAGTTACACCCTTTTCACATTGCAAACACAATCCAATTTCAACCTGTAAAAGCCAGGGCACTTGAGTGTGATACATAGATCAATTTTATAATTTAGGAAATTATAGTTTTTAGAACTTTACACAGTTGAGCACCATATTGTAAAAAATGAGATTCATTTTAAACATTGAATTCAATAAAAAAAAAATCATTAAAATGTTTAACATTTGTTGAGTTCTCTTCTTTAATATTATTTAAACTTTTTCCTTAGAGGTTTCTGGTTTAAACAACCAAATACTTTCAAAAGTATAATAGCTCTCAAAAAGTTAAAAATTGTGATCTTAAAATTTTAAAATCTGCAACGTAATTAATTTTAATCATTCAAGAAATTCATAAACAAACCAAGCAACAACTTAAACCCACCAATTAATACCACCCTAACCTCAAAAATCCATCAGCAATACCGGCCACCTAATTGCACGCAAGAGAAGAAATTCTCCTTAACCAAAACCAAAGATATATTTCATAATATGAATATCAAAGGAGGAGAGAGAGGGGCGAGATCATAAAAATATAGAATTACAAGCGTAGCACCGATCACGAGATCACAAATCATACACCTGCTTGCCCGTGAACTTGACCTCGATAGGACTAGCGTTCTTCCCGATGGAGCGGAAGTTCACTCCCACGCCCTGCCTTCCCGGGTTCACCTTCTCCGGGAACACCCCGTCCTTGGGGTGCAGGTACTGCACCTCTCCGTTGGGGAACACCCGGTAGAACTGGTACGTGATCTTGTACTTGGAGCGCAGCCTGGTGCCCAACGCCAAGCACTGCTCCTTCCGGGCCAGCTTCAACAGGTTCGGGCCCTGCCGCATGATGGCGGCGCCGCCCGTCGGCATCTCGAAGATCTGCTCCTTGGGGGAGTCCCATGTTATCACGTAGAACTCCTCCACCTGGGCCTTGCGGAGGAGGCCGCCGGTGCTGCCGCCGAAGATGGGGGAAGGGGTGTTGGGGTCGAGCTGCGGCGGAGTGAAGCCGGCGGGGGCCTCCGTCTTTTCCTCGGTGGCCGAGACTTTGATGGTGGCGTTGCGAGGGGCGATGGAGAGTGTGAGGGGTCTCGGGGAGGCGGCGAAGGGGGATTTAGTCCATGGAATGGCGGCGGAGCGGGGAGCGGCGGGCTTGGATGCGGGGAGAGTGGGAGGGGTGAAGAGGGAGGCTTGGGTTGCCATGGCCATGGAGATAGATAGAGAGAAAGAGAGAGAGAGCGTTTGCTCGTTAGGATGGAGATCGAGTGGGTTGGAGTTTGGGGAATGGGGGAAGGTGGCAAGGTTATGTGTGGAGAGGATGAGAATACTAGGGATGGGTGGTTTGCCTGGGAAGTAGATAAGGTGATATGGGTTGGACCAATGGGAAGGGGTGATTTTGATACCTTCGCTTGCCCACACCACAATTGGACCTTGGCCTTCTCATGTTGCAATTTCGTTTATTGGTTATCATATCTAGAGTTATTTGTTATTTGGAATTATGTTTAAATGGGAACGCAAGCAGCTAAAACTAAGTAGCAACAAAAAATTAAGTTGCATAACTAGTTTGATATCCTGATGGATGGTTTGGATATCCCAACAAATTACTAAACTATAAGTTTGATGTCTTAATTTGCAAATCATTATTTGATGGAACCATAACTAAGTCATTGACCCTTCTCATTGATCCTCTTCCACCTCTGAGTAAAGTTTATTCCCCGTTGTTACAAGAGGAAAGACAGAGAGAGGTTGGAAATAGCCCAGTCCTAGACTCTGTTGCTATGATGGCTAAAGGAAAACTATCACTGCAGGAAAACCAAACTTTTCCGGCGCTTTTTGCAACCTTTAGCGGCGCTTATAAGTGTTGGCTAAAGCTCCCAGAAGCGTCGGTGATACTAGAGTGGTCTATATATACACTGGGTTCATCGAAGAAGGAAAAATTATTCTGTACTCACTGTAAAAAAGATAACCATACCATTGACAAATGCTTTGTCGTTCATGGTTATCCACCCCGGTACAAGGAAAATAGATCCAAAGGTTCTTTTGGTTTTAATGCTCTAGTAGTTGCTGTTATTGGTGCTAAAGAAGAAGGGGCTGAACCAGCAAATCATCATTAGCTTTTTCATTTACTCAGGAACAGTGCGACCAGCTTCTTGAACTCCTCAAGAGTAAGGGTTCTTAGCCCCTCACTTCTACTTTCTCGATAGGTACTGGTTCCAGTTCAAACATGATAGGTATTCCCACTTCTCTCGCTTTGTCTGCTCATATCATACTTTTGGTTTTATCTTCACAAAACAATTTCTCAAATGGTGCCTGGATCATTGATACGGGTGCTTCAGATCATATCATATCAAATGTCTCTTTCTTAACTCATGTCAATGCACAACTGAATTCCAGAGTTCAACTTCCAACTGGACAAACTATCCAAGTGACACACATAGGCAGTGTTAGATTAACAAGTCACCTCTTATTAAAAAATATTTTATGTGTCCCAACTTTTCATTTTAATCTACTCTCCGTTCAAACACTTGCCTCTGACCTTAATTGCCAACTTACATTCGAATCTTCTTCGTGTCATATTCAGGACCTATGCAGTAGGAGGATAATTGGTCAGGGTAGTGTAGTTGGTGGACTTTATTAGCTGCAGGTGTCTGGCTCTCAAAGTTTAACAAAAAATTGTTCTACTTCACCTCCCTCTTTTAGCTGCCTAACAAAATTTTCTACTGTAGACCTTTGGCATTATCACCTCGGTCATTTATCTTTTCCAAAACTTTATATGTTACACAACATTGATTCTGCGATGAATTCTAGTTCTACACATGTTTGCCCTATATGTCCTTTGGTTAAACACACTTGGTTACCTTTTTCTTCCAGCATGATACGTACTAAATCCTCATTTAAATTAATCCATAGTGATGTTTGGGGACCATATCCCATTCCTGCAAGAGATGGTTCACACTATTTTCTTACCATTGTTGACGACTTCACACGAAGCACATGGTTATACTTAATAAAGAATAAGTCCCAAATAGAACAAATCTTTCACAATTTTAGCATGCTGGTGCAGACACAATTCAATAGCAAAATAAAGGCCATTAGGACTGAGAATAGAATCGAATTCATCATGAAAGACTTTTTTCAAAACTATGGGATAATCCACTAGTTAATATGTGGAGCCACTCCACAACAAAACTCAGTCGCAAAACGGAAACATAGACATCTTCTTACGGTGGCTAGAGCTCTTAAGTTTCAAGCCTCACTGCCTATAAAATTTTAGGGGGACTGTGTTTTAACCGCAGTATACATTATCAATAGAACTCCTTCCAAAGTTTTAAATAGCACTGTATGAACTGTTATTCTCATCTCCACCAACCTATGATCACATGCGGGTTTTTAGATGTCTTTGCTATGCATCCACCTTAGCTCATGACAGAAAAAGATTTGATACTAGGGCTCGGACCTGCATATTCATTGGATATCCTTATGGAACAAAAGGTTATTGTCTTTATGATCTGCATAATCATTCTGTGTTTGTATCTAGAGATGTCATCTTCCATACCATCAGAGCGACCGTGCAGCCATCCATGTATCTAGCAGATCCTTCGCCGGTGATGTCTCTTGTCTTCACACTATCGGCTAGACTAGGTATCTGCTGGTGAAGAAAAGAGAAAATGGCAAGACCCCAACTATATGAACCTAAGCGGTCTAAATCATCAACATATGAACATAATGCTTTAGGAACATAGTAGTGTATAATTGGGAAGAGGATAGTCCCAAAGAGATATAAAATCCATAATTTTGTGAAATCCTCCACATCTTGTCATCCGGTCTTACCAATAAGGTATTGTAATCTATTTTTAATTGTATCTCTATCAGCTTTTTTGTGGTCACCCTCAAAAAATCGGATGATGAGGTCAGACGTAACCCTCCCCTTCCACTTCATCACCCGTGGTATTCAAACCAAGGATTAGTGCCAAGTCAATCCCTACAAAAAGCACTAGAACCCTACCAAACCAAAAACCCTCCTCAACATCATCCCAAAAGGAGAGCAATGTATCCAACACAAGCCTACTCTGTATTATATATGATAGACCTAGCATGTGCCCAAAAGGAGTGCTACTCACCCTTTTTTTCTGTTCACGAGACATACACGGAATTAGGATGACCATAAAACTTGCAAAGTGGGTGAAGTAACAGCTTCATTGACCATATTAATGGGGCCAAGAACAGGTGTTTTGCCTATAATCTGCTTTAGGACCATCTACGATGTCTGCATCAGAAATATAGTCAAAAAGAAATTTGAATAATATCAACTCAAAATGAATCATCTTAAAAACTATAATGAAGAACACAATTAGCACGGAATAGTCATATTTTTTTATAACAAATACCTCAAATGTGCTACCACGACCTCTCTGTCCATTAATTCTGCAAATCCTAACCATTCCCATAATTTAAAAAGTAATGCCCCAGAATACTACATATCATGTTGGTGTTCAAAAAAAATAATTGGAGAAAGTATGTGGCAACGGTTGACAAACCCGTTGAAGAAAATGCAGAGATGCCTCAGAGAAGGTTGGAACGAGCAATGTCGACCGAAGCTTCCGCTACAAACAAACAGGGCGAAGTCGTTCGAAGGTCGACTCCGAGGCCGGACGGAAAATATCTCCTTGCTCCAAAAAATCGGATCGAAAGGGTTCTCCTTTTCGATGAGGAGAATGGCTTAACATGAGAAAAGATAAAGATTGAATATTGGTAGGATACGGTTTGCAGTTGTGAGGTTTGAAACCGAGGCATAAAAATCAAATGGAATCAGGCGAGAAGAAGAAGATTTTTTTTCGTTCGAAGAGAGGATTACCAAAGGAACTTTGGGGATGAAACGAGGGCTGGAATCGGTGAAGAGAATAGGGCTTCTGTTCAAATGAACAAAGAAGTATATAGGGCTCGTTTGGTTCGCGGGAAGCATTTTCCTTCCTAGGAATATGATTCCTGGGAAACAAATTCCTAGGAAGAGGATGCCTAGGAAAGTACTTTTGGCATGTTTGGTTGACCATGGGAAAGTGACAAATTTCCAAGATGCTTATGTTTGGTTGGCCATCCACTTTCCTAGGAAAGTTATATATAATTCCTATTATGCCCTTAATAAAAATTAGGTTTTTAATGCCTCTTTAATGCTTCTTTAATGCTGAAGGGACTTTTTGGGAAAAAGTAAAAATGGAGTGATTCCCGCCTCATGGGAAAGTAACTTTCCCATGTTTCTCATGGGAAAGACTTTCCCATGAAATGTGGAAATCACATTCCCATGGGAATACAACTTTCCCTTCTCTCTCCTTTGAAAACTCCAACCAAACAAGAGGCATCTCATTACTTTCCCGTTGACCACACTTTCCCCCCTTCTTTTCCCGCGAACCAAACGAGCCCATAAAGAAGGACGGAAGAGTGGATGGGTCAGGGGTATTTTGGTCTCCTTATGGCATTTTGAAATGTCAATGAACCGCTTGTTATAAAAGTAGTCAATAGGGACTAAACGTTATAGCTGGGTCTAAGTTTGGACCACCAAGTAATTTTCCCTAAAATTTACTCGCCCGATTTGTTTGATTGATTGATTGAAGTTTTTGTTATTTATAGTTTTCTTGGAAAGATTTTGAAGAATCCTTTGTCGAAATTCCATCTTTGGTTTCGGAGCAGCATTTTGATTTCTTCAAGTTTTCGCCTTTTCATTCCAAATGGATTATTTTGGATCATAGATTGGAGCATTGTTAATTTTGCTACGAATTATCAGAGAAGCCGCCTCTATAATGATCAATGTTGCATGCTTTTGTTTGAACTCTGTGTAACAACCTAGAACCTTATCCAAAATGGATAGCCGAAAGATATTATTTGGGTTCCTTAATCCTGTATAAGTACCCAAGATCTAACTGATGTGGAACTAAACACATGCTTGCACGGATCCTCACATACTCCCTCTGTTCAAGTCTTGACGTCCTCGTCAGGCTAAGAGTTCAAATCTATTCAAATCTAATCACAAATACCACGATTGGCTCGTAGTCAGCCCCAATGAATCTGTGCTGTAGTGTCCCCTAGTCTACATAGGTTATGGGTTGGGTTTGCTTTGATACCATTTGTAACAACACAGAACTTCATCCAAAATGGCTAGCCGAAAGGTATTATTTGGATTTCTTGATCCTGTATAAGTACCCAAGATCTACCCAGCGAATAACCGATGTGGGACTAAACACATGTCCGCATGGGTTCTCATACTTTGAATACCTTCTAAGATCGGTTTTAAGTATTACTGTTTTGATTAGGCTAGTAAATATTTCGATTTGAGGATGGATGACTATGGACCCTGTCCGTGTAACTGCATTAACTGTGGCAATTGTAATTACCTGGGTTTTGCTCTTCCAGCTTTAAGCTGCTCTATTTGTTTCCTTCACTTTTGGTGATTGAAACGTTGTGAGGACATCACCTTTTATTTCCAAAAAAGAAAATAAATTCAATCACCTATTTCTGGTGACAATATTGATAGCTACTAGAAAAAAGGTTGAGTCCCTGCCCTGCCATTGTGCAGTGATTTAACCTGCAAGAAACACTTGGTCTGGTGCTAAATTTCTGGCTGATCAATGAAGGGTTGTTTCTTAGGCATGAACTAGTGAATAGCAGGAGGGATTACTATTGCTGACTGCAGTCCAATTAGCTTGGCAACTAGAGATTTCTTTTGGTCTTGGCTTCTTCTCCTTGAGTTGGGATGGCATTTATGACTCTTCTAGCATCCTTCATTCCTGAGTATTTTTAATGTGACCTAATTTGTAAAATCTGGTCGAGTATGATTCAACTGCCTCTTGATCTCAAATTTCTCTAGTGGCAAATTGCTTTACCCACTCTCACCTTTACCGATCATTTATCGGTGCTCTCTAAATAGATTTACGCGTCTATGGATTTATATATTTTGGGTTGCCCTGTTAATTGGGCTGTTCAGATTGCTTTTTAGTTCCACTAATTCCTTATTCGACCTCTTTGGGTTGATACCATTGTTATTTGCTAGGCATTCTCTTCTCTGTCCATCCTTTGAGTAGTTCATGTGTTTTGGCAATTTTGCCAGTTTTAACCAGTGTGATCAAAATTAGCAAATGTTTGGTTAGTTTCAGTTGTTTCAGCCAAAAGTGACATACATTAGTCTAGAGTTCTATTTTGGGGTTATCTCTGTTTTCTTCTCCTTGAGTTTGTACCTTCATTGGGCCCTAATGTAGGGGAGTCATCTTTAAAGGTCTTGGAGACCTGTGGGAGAGGTTAAACTTAATTATATGCAGGATTTTAGTTGCTTAGAGAAAAAAAGGGACAAGATCTTAACACTAAGAAGGGAAAGCTAGGTTTCTAGGATTCTGTTATATTTAAATGTCAACAACTCATTTGATAGGAATGTTTCTCTCAGAACTTGGGACTCTCATATTGCTGTGGTGATATGTAACAAATATAATTAGAAAAAAAAAAACAATAATGGGTTTCTGTACTTCCAGCAATAGATTGATTATAGAGTCATCCTAATTCAGATTATACTTTTTCTCTATTTCGTATCCTACAAATATTTCCACTTCACTTCCAGCTGGTTTCAGCACAGAGTTGAACTATATGGATATCCTCTGTAAAAGGTCAAAGAGTGTGTTAATCAACCTCTGCTTGTTAGTGCAAATTTGTGGAAGATCAACTACAACAGCTCTTTAGCTTAATTCTTTTTTCCGTTGGAAGAATCAAGATTTTGACTACTGTTGTCTTCTTCACCTACTCTGTTTCGTAACTATTGATATTGGTGATGCCAATTAATTCAACTAGAAAGATGCCTTTTTTCTCAGCTATTCTGTTCAAAGAAGATAGAACTTCTGTTACTTTATAATAATGGGAACCATCTACATTGTTATTTATGTATTAATTTTATTAAGCAAATTTATTTTTACGTGCTCAAATATTCTTTGCAGTAGTACTGCTTGCATTCTCAATCAATTGGCGTTCACATTTACATCTTTTCCATTTGTCGTATGACTATGTTGTACTCGTTCTCCTCCTTTTCTAGGCTTAACTGCATCCATTTTTCCACAACTTTGCAGAAGCTATGGAAGTGCTCCACTGAAAAGTTTTTAAAGATATACACTGGTCATGTCAACAGGAAAGACTCCATCACATCAACATTTTCTGGTGCAAATGTTAAATACATTGTCAGCGGTCAGAAGATAATCGTGTGTATCTGTGGGACCTGCAAGGCAAAAATATGGTTCAAAAACCGGAAGGCCATGCAGACACTGTCATTTCAGTATCCTGTCATTCTACAGAGAACAAAATTGCTTCTTCTGGCCTTGACAATGGTAGAACTGTGAGGGCATGGATTCAGGTCTAGGGCAAGTTATCAAGGTTGTGTCAATTGCATGGAAAACTACTTCATTCTTCAGGTCTTAATTTCATAAGTTAGTGTGTTTTCAGTTAGTAAGTTAGTTTTGTCTGCATTGATGCAGTACTGTTTATATTCTTACTTGTTGTATCCATTACCTTTAATATTGTCCTTGTGGTGCATTTCCAAATTTGTGCATGAATAGAGCGTATGTCATTAATTTGATCCCATGAACCGTGCAGAGTTTGTCACAAATGGCATTCTAATTAAATTTTCCCTCTACCATGCAACTTCAAAAGAGATGAGAGAGTCAAGTAGGTTCAACATCATCTTACCTTGGCATTTCCTATGTTGAGGCTTCCAGGTAGTAAAAATTTTAGAAATGGCGAAGAAAGTAATGAATCCTAGAAAGCTATACATGACAAAGGCTCTCATCAGAAAAGTCTCATATAGCTTGCTAGAAATGAACCCTAGATCCCATAACTGCTTCCTAGTATAAATGACTCGTATCTGAGCGTGGTCATCATCACCAGAGAGTAGAGAAGTGGCCCGTGCCCCATTAATGATAAGCCAATAGCCCACTATGCTCCCCATCACAATCTTCTTATTTGGATTTACCGCCGATAGGTCAGCCAGCTTTGAATGGAGCTCCAACCATGCGTCGGCCTCCATCTTGGCTATCTTTTTGACGATGGTCGAATAGCTCTTTCTTGAGGTGCTGCCATTGGTCACCCTAACTGTTTTAAGCATGAATTTTATAAAGGAATTGTCGGAGTCGTCGATGTCATGGTCAAAATAGAAGGCGATCAGATGGTCATCGTAGATCCTTGACACACTTTAGATCTGACCATTGCTGGCCTAATCGGGCCGACTAATGAAAACTCGCCATATGGCCTTCGCTAAAGGCACCATAAAGATAATTCAAGCCCACCCAAATGGACGGTTGTTACTGCTCGACTCATGCATAATTAAAGCTCGCAATATGTACAACATGCTGATAGTATTGCTTGCCAAGCAATTAAGACGCACATCGACCTTTTTTGGTAATTGACACCGACCCTCATTGCATCTAAGCTACATCTGAAGAATCTTCGGATACATTGTGCTACTCTTGCTTTCATAACTCTTTCAAATCTTCATTATACCTTAAGATTTGGCTTGACTTGAGCATCAGCCGGACAAAGTCCAGCATCCTTTTATGCTTGTCCTATTCTCTTTTGCAGGTCCATTTTACCATTTCAAGCTCGTTTTGATCTTGCTGATCAAGCCAAGCCCATAACGTTACTGATTTAGCAAGCACTAATCTTAAAGTGCAACCGGATTAGGTTAGATTTTGGTGGCAAGAATCTCTAGTGTTCTTCGCTAATAACGTGCCATATTCATTGTCGTCGGCCATCATTTGGTAGGCATGCGTGCATGACATGCCCTGGACTTGTAGAAAATCTGTTGTTAGTGATACCTAGCTAGAAGGACAAGTAAAATATCATAATTTTGTGATAAGAATGTTTTCTTTCATTAAAATTCTAGAGGCTAGGCGATTCAAAGAACTTTTAGTAAAGTTAAAGGAGAGCCAAAAAATAAAGCATACCATGTGAACCATTATTATCTCATTGTCACGCCATACAAGTCCAAAACCAGCCCATATGTTTTTCTTCTTTTTTTCCCCCTCTTTTTCAGAGAAAAAGAGTTGCCGATACCGAGTTGGTTTAATTCGACACTTACCTCGATGGATTGGGATCCTCTCAAGTCTCAACTTGGCACGGAAAGGGTCTGTCTGCCAATCATGCCCATGTGGGATCAGCATGACATCCATGATTGCCTGAGGCAAATCACCATGCTACCCTATGTACTGGACCCTATCCAATCATGACCATCGCATTAATCATGGATGGCTATAATTGGAAAACAGAATCTCTTCAGTTCAAGCCAGTCCAAGAAGATTCAGACCCAACCTAATAAGATAGTGTGATTTATGGTGCCGTAGTCTCATTATATATATCATTGGACCTGGCCATGTAAGCAAGTTATCTATCCTAAGCATATTTGGTTGGAAAAAAAATAGTAATACTTTAATTTTTCAAAACTCAATTTCTATTTTTTTTAATTTTAGTATTCAAATTCTATTCTGATTCCAATTTCGGTTCCAGCCACGAACCAAATATGCCTGAAGATATAGCTATTCCAATTTTTATCTAATCCATAGATTCTAATTTCGATTTTGATTTCGATCATAAAACCAAATACACCCTTTGTGTAAAAATATAAGTAGAAGGCTAAACCCCGCTGGTGTAATGTAGGATAAGATATTGGATGACCAAAATAAAAGAACTTAACCAAAAAGTGGAGGGAAAGAAAGGGGGGAGAAAAATTAAGAACATAGAATCTGTTGCTGGAAATTGGACCCGGGGGGCGGCCGCGGATCGAGGAGGAGGAGCTTCGGTGCGGGAATGGCGGGTGGCGGTCCGTCGGCGGGCGGCGTCCTCCAGAGGACCTGCAAAAAGCCGGTGGCCGGAGTTTCCGGCGCCGGCCCTCCGATGCTTAAGTCAGGGGGGGGCTTAATTTTGGAGAAGGAGAGGGACTGTATGTAGAAGTTCAAAGCCTCCCTTGGGAGGAAGAAGCCCCTTTTTAGAGGGAGAAGCTCCCCTTTTATAGGGGGAGTGCTAGGGTTACCTGTGATGTGACTAGGCGAATTAATAAATTACCATCACGATTGGACGTGGGCATTTGAAGTGATGAGTTGCCGTAGATGGCCCGTTCCCATTATGGGAGGAGATGGCGTGCAGCCAGAGCTTGCTTGTGGCGCGCAGTGTAGTCCATTCTTGGGAATGGTGAGGCGTTGACAGTCGTAGCAGGGTATGGTCCCTGGTTGATATGTCGTGGCGTGGCCGGCAAGTAAAACACGGTGCGGTGAGGCTGCTGCAGGGCATGGCCGCAGCATGTGGATGACGAGGTCGGACTTCTGAGGTCAGCTCGGCCTTCTGAGCTCGGCCTTCTGGCCTCGGCCTTCTGAGCTCGGCAGCCATCTGAGCTCGGCTTGGATGAGCTCGGCAGCCTGCATGAGCTCGGCCTTCTGAGCTCGGCAACCTGCATGAGCTCGGCTTGGATGAGCTCGGCAGCCTTCTGAACTCGGCAGCCTGCATGAGCTCGGCCTGCATGAGTTCAGCAGCCTTCGGAGCTCGGCAGCCTGCATGAGCTCGGCTTTCGGAGCTCGGCCTTCTGAGCTTGACAGCCTTCTGAGCTCGGCAGCCTGCATGAGCTCGGTCTGCATGAGCTCGACCTTCTGAGCTCGGCAGCCTGGATGAGCTCGGCAGCCTTCTAAGCTCGGTAGCCTGCATGAGCTTGGCCTTGCTGTCGGATTTGGGTGCTTTAATTGTACTTGTGGGATGGTCCATTTTTTTCCTCCAACAGAATGTTTTCCAAAATTTGATGAAACCACTTGTCTTAAATTCCCAATCCATTACACAGTTATAATTCCTTGTACTGGTCACCATCCTCACTACGAGACTCACATCAGCTCGAATCTCGGTGATTTGTAACACACCTCTAGGTCCAAATGTTAGGACTTGACGCCCAACCCTAAGGCCAATTCAGGATCCTTCTCTTATAATTACTAGTCACATGCCAGGTCTCCTAGAATTACAATCCCAGAATTGCATTTTGAATCCTAGCAGGCTCCTCATCCTGCCCGGCATAGTACACATCGATGAACACTGCACTGGCTAGTTAGTCGATCATCGGCTCGAGGAACAACATTGAAGGCCCTAAGCCGACATCCCCGACATCGAAGTGAGTTTTGTAGTACCACTCGTTGGAGGGATCCATGTAAGGTGCGAAGATTTCTTAAACATAGCCCTCATACAAGACACTCCGACAAAGGAGAAATTATTAGATTGACCAGATCCAGTGGACCAATCCAAATCCCAGGGCACATATACGGTGGATAACGGGATGAATTCTCATCCCTGTTTGTATCTTGAATACTTAAAATACAAGAAGATAATGTGGCAAGTGACTATTAGACCGGTCTATTAGATCTGATCCATCTAATAATTTCTCCGAGCAGGGGGCTTTCTCTGTGTCCTGAACTGATGCTAGGAAGATGATAAGATATTAAAGGTGTTAGGTTCATGTGTTACTAAAATAGTCACTTCTATATCTCAATGCAACAAAGGGAAGTGGTCTGAATGATCGTAACGACACAAGTAAATCGGACCCTTGCAAGCCAGCGAGAAACTGTTCCTATACATTAAGGCCTCGTAGAGGGCCCACTTCCAGTTGGGCCTAGAATTGGTTCATTTTTGGCTGTTTGCATTATTTTGATGATATCAGAAAAAGTTGACGGTTGCTAATGGGTGGAGTAGGACATGGATCAGTATGTGTATGCCATCTAAAAACTAATCAGTATGTGTATAAAAAAAAAAGAACAGTAAACAACGTTAACAACCCATTCAACATAAATTATGTCTAAATTCTTTTATTATTGTATAGTGTATACTACCAGAAAGGGTGGTGTGTTCTTGGTCTTCCATGCGATCAAATATGACATTGGCAATACTTCAAATGTTACATCACTAAGGTGAAGTCATGTATGTTGAAGCTATTGTAAGGTATAAATAGGCCGGTAGAATGATAGCATGATCTCATCTTCCACCTCGTACATCCGGCTAAATTTGTTTTTCTTTTTTTTTTCCGAGAGGGGCAAAACCCTATGAGTTGGAAAACCCTCCTGTATGGGATAGGTGGCAATGCTTAATTTGTTTAACTTGATCCAACCTATTGTAATTCGGATTAGGTTACCTGTTTAATAAAATGATCAGGCACAAGTCTAGATCTTTGACCCATCTAATTAACATGTCAAACTTAGATTAATAGGTTTTTGACCTATCCTATATCTAACCTAATCCATATCTGGTTCGACCCAACACGATTGCTACCTTTGTATGGGTTAAACCAGTGATGATGAGTTCCACAATTAGGGCCATTTATGAATCATGCAACTCGTCAAGGGTTCTCTATGCATGTGCAGCAGATTGAGGCCCAAGCAATCACATGCCATCATGTTATTTATGAACTTGCAAGATTACAAAATTGGTCCTTTCCAACTCAATTCCAACCTAGAGAGTATTGCGACTCAAAGCCTATGTAGTTTCTTGATAACTCCCCTGTTTTTTCCCTTTTTCCTACTTGTTTTTTTCTTCTTTTCTATTCTATGCTTGTATCTCCGCCTTTGATCTTATTTGTTGCTCTTTTCTTATTTCATCCGCTAATTACGAGGTAGCTTGCCATCATTCTGCTGGTAAAAAATTATATTATGCCTTGAGTTATTAGAACTCAAGGTATACACTTACACTTAGTGATGAGGTTTAGTACTTTAGAGAGAGAGAGAGAGAGAGAGAGAGAGAGAGAGTAGTGCTCGACCATTTATCATAATTTATTGTAATTAATTTTTTAAATAATTTTTTGTAATGTCTCTCGCTAAATTTATTTTTTTCTTCATATATTTTCATGTGTGAGATGATCTTGGGTCTCATACAATTTGCCTACATTGGTCCTTGTGATTTTACATTTTATTGGAGCTAGGTGAACGTTCATTATGGTGATAGAGTGCAGCTTAAATTGAAAATATGCATAGTTTCCTTTTCAAGCAAGGATCATGCATGTGGTGGCTTGCAAAATTTGTGGTTCGATGTAGATTGATCTTTAGGTCATACTTGATAGGGCAAAATTTATTAGATATTTTGAATAGCCTAAAGATAGAACAATGCTATAGTAACCAAAAAGATCACTCAAAAAAGATACTTAGGTGCCGTGCACCAATCATTTTACTTCATTTAATTGCGCACCTTAGAATGCTCATTCAAAGGGAGAATGGCAATACACCATGCCAAGTGAGTAACTTTTTGATTTTTTTTAGTTACTAAAGTATTTTTCTTAAAGCCAGTGATGCTATCAAATATAAAGATAGCCATTGCTAAAACCCAAAAAAGTAAAATGGATCTCGAAGTCACCATATAAAGAAGGAGAATTACCTACGCATATAGAATATAAAGAAGCCAAAGAAAGTATAAGATGTTTTTATAGCCATCCACTCACAGCTTAATAATATACAATATCAAAGGATTGTCAAATCAAATTCGCTAGATAAATAGGCATTCGAGCTAAACTTGAAGAATGAAGATGAGGAGCAGGTCTGGTTAGATAAAAAAGGGAGAAAAAAGAAGACCCTGAGGTTGGGGGAGTTTGATCGAAAGATGGCTATGCAAAGTCCAGAAGAACATCAAGATAGGATGAGTAAAGATAAGTTAGGTCCAAATGAAAATCTGAAGTATGAGGACCCTAATTAAGCAATGCTAAGTCAACCCTAAAATATATCGGTAAGGCTTAATTGTAGTTGTGCATATATAGTGTCAGATATTCCTTGCATTGATTTAATAGCCTATTTGGTTGAAGAGCTGGCTAGCTTTAATAAAGCTGCATGAGAGATCAGATGATTGAAATGTGTTACATATTGGGAGATAGACCTTGTAAGCATGGGCGAAGCATAGTGATGCGAGAATGTGGTCACAAAATGGAGAAGATTAGGTTTAGATATGTGACTACAGGCACCTATGAACGTGGCCAACGCAAAGTGCGCGTGATGACTTTGGAATTTGGCTGAAGCTACTGGTTTGGTACTGCAAATTAAGTTTATTACTATGTATGCTTGGATTGGCAATGCAATGAGCAATAATTATAAGCTTTGGCAATGAACTATTTGTTGCTCCTTATTAAATATTTATAGAGTCAATGCTGAGAAGGAGTGTTGAAATCGTTGTCTATTATGCGCATGCAATGCACGTTTGAGAAAATAACAATAATCAAAATATTGAAATAATAATCAAAATTTATAGTGCTTTGATGATATCGGCAATTATTAAGGGTTGCAATTGGGAGCAGAATGGATCTAGACCATTCAAAATCTAGACCCATAGGAGAAGTATGATATTCTTCTGATAATCCAATGATAAGTAGGTTTGGGCAACTTCTCTTTGGTTCGAAATGGGGCCTCTGAGATGATTGACTAACTTAAGCTCATCAAAGCTTAAAGAAGCAATTACTATATATTATATAGTACTCTAATTATTATATATAATAAAATCTATTAAAAATTAACAGCATGAATTGGTTACTAAGTAATTCCTAAGTCAATTATACAATAAAGCAACAAATGAATAGCATGTACATGATGAATAACCTATTCTACATGGGTTTAAATGATAACTACTTATATATTATCAAGAGAGCATGTCATGCTTGTTGGGCTCATCCAACCCAACATAATGGAAGGTTAATGAATTTGATGAGCCGGGGCTGGAGGATTTTATTGTGTGGTGGATTTTGGAGACTTTGGAAAGGGTTAGGGGGTCGTGGGGATGACAGTACCCAAGCCGTCAAAGTTGGCCGGAGAGAGTGAGATGCAGTTGCTTGCTAAAGCTAGTACGGTTCCATATATTGACGTTACCTGAACCAAGGGCCTAGTAAGTCCATATTGATATACAATTAAGCTAGTATTAGAAGAAGACATGAGACCAATTTAATATAGCGTAAATTAATTTACGACCCCCCATGACTACAGTGTAACGCTAAGTCCCTGTTGACCCAAACCGAGCTTTCCGGTCCAAGATTAGAGTCACTCTTAATTACCGATTCTTAAGAGAGGTTTGTTTTGTTTTTTTTTCCGAAGTTACCCTTTCGTTGCCGTTATGGTTTTAAGAGAAGAAACAGTGGGGAAATCGTCCGCAAACAGAGGAAACAGTTTGGCTTCTTCATTTCTGTTTGTTGTAGCAGAAATAATCAAGTGGAAAGAGGAGATTTTCTACATTGGTATCGTGGTTAAGGAAGTATCTCCATTAGTAGTCGTCCGCAAACAGGGGAAAGGGGAAACAGTTCGGCTTCTTCGTTTCTATTTGTTGTAGCAGAAATAATCAAGTGAAAAGGGGAGATTTTCTCCATTGGTATTGTGGTTAAGGAAGTATCTTCATTGGCAGGGAGTCGGGGAGAGCTTCTCGGTTGGTTCAGCGCCCACGTTTCTTTTTCCTATTGCGGTGAGTCGGGGAGAGCTTCTCGGTTGGTTCGGCTCCCACGTCTCTATTTCATGTTGCGGTAATTAC
The DNA here is from genome assembly GCF_051530095.1 of Phoenix dactylifera. Lineage (NCBI taxonomy): Eukaryota > Viridiplantae > Streptophyta > Magnoliopsida > Arecales > Arecaceae > Phoenix > Phoenix dactylifera. The sequence continues at coordinate 15,055,782 of NC_143190.1, read as the reverse complement.
TGATTCCTTGCGATATCCCTTTTGCAAACTTATCTGTTGGTAGAGAGTTGGGGAGTGATTCTCTATTGTTAGTGAGGTAAAGGAATGTTAGATGTTATAGGTGAACTGTTGAAGCAACAAAGAGTTTCTTATATGTAAGTTGGCGAAAATTCAGATTCTTCCTTATTTCTTTGCTTAGAGTCCCTTTCGATTTTTAGCTGCATGGTTTCATTGCACAAGAGTATTAGAGGTTGAAATTCTATTCCGATTTCTCATAATCCACTGAGACATCCCTCTGTTCTTCTCTGTTTTCCAATTGTGATCGAACGAAAACCCTGTTTTAGCTAGATTAGCTTCTTGTGTGTCTGCCATTGCTCATATTCTGTTTGGAAAACTTCTTGTGTGACTTCAATTGCTAATATCCTATACGGAAATAGTTCCTATGGCAGCATTTCCTTTGCTTCATTGTTGAAATAGTATTCGGAACTTCAATCAGTTCATCTCTCTATCCTTTTTCCATTATCATGGCTTCAAAAAAAAACAAGTAGCCCTGTTTTCATGGCTATTTGTTCTTATGGTGGTGAAGCTCTTATTATTTCCATCTCCGAGGACAGAAATCTTGATCAAATTTACACAGAAATAGTGGAAAGGTGGAGACATCTTTCTGATATAATGGTAGAAGTTAAATATTTTATTCCAAACAAGTCTAAAATGCTTGTTACGCTCCTGGGCGATAAGAATGTTCGGAATATGCATCAAATCCACGTCAACTTAAATGCGTCGATGATTGAGTTGGTTGTTAGTCACATTCCATGCTTGATCGAAGCAGCCGATGTCGTCATTGATATGAGGTAATGCAGAAGTTAATTGTATCTATTTCTATTTTGGTAATCTTAGTTTAAACTTTGTTGTATTGCATATTTCATTTGTAAGTTTGTTCATGTTAAGCACAAATTTATTAGTTAGTATGCCGAATTTTTGTTTAACTTATTGTAGGGATAGTGGCCCATCCCAAAATGTCGAGTGGAGTTGCAGATCCAAATTTTTTTCAAAGGGTAGCTCAAGTAATTTCGGTCGAGTTGTTGAAGAAACAAGAGCTGCAATCGAAGAGCAACCTAGTCAAACAAATTCTTTGGATGCTTGGAAAACCTCTATAGAGGGTGTTGGTCAGGAGTTCAATGATGTGGAAACTCTTCGCGACACGATTCGCAACTTCTGCATTGCAAATTATAGAGATTGTCTTTGTGAAGAACGATCATCTGCGACTGACCATGAAATGTGCATACGAAGGATGTGAATGGCGTATTCATGCTTTCCGACTTGGGAATCAAGAAATATTTGTAATTAAAAAAATGAACAGTCAGCATACATGTGGCGGAGGGTTGCAAGTCCGGTCGCATCCTAAGACTTCGAAACGTTGGGTTTCAAACATTGTTAAAAAAAAATTCAAGATATGCTATTATATAGGCCGATTGATATCGTAAAGGATATTCGTCGAGAATATGGTGTTGAATTGCCGTATCATCAAGCTTGGCATGGGAAGGAGGTGGCTATGAAGGACCTTTATGGTCACGGATCAAAATCTTATGATCGGATACGCTGGTATTGCGACGCCATTCTTGAGACCAACCCCGGCAGCATAGCTGAGTATGAAACTATTGAAGGTCGATTCAAACGCCTATTCATTTCATTTCATGCTTCAGTAGTTGGTTTCATGAGGATGCAGACATCTGATTTTTACGGATGAAACATTTATAAAGCATAAGGATGGAGGAGTAGTATTTAGCGCGACTTCCAAAGATGCGAACGACGATATGTTTTCTATTGCTTACGGTGTGGTCGATACAGAGACTGATGACAACTGGGACTGATTTTGTCGGATTTTGAAAGAAGCAATTTATAGTTACAGCGAGTGGCGAAGTGAGCAAATCACATTTATGATGGATAGACATCAAGGAATTATTAAATCAGTGTCGAAGTACTTTTCTGGCAGTTACCACTCATATTGTTTCCGTCACGTGAAAGACAACTTCAAGAATCAGGTATGGAATGTCATATTCTTAATTTCAACCCATAATTTATCTAACTAATTTAGGATATTGTAGATCTCATCATTTGATTATTGTTAATGCAGGTGCTTGTCTATTATCGTGCAAGTGAGAGAAAGAGGCTACTCGATTTACTAAAGGTTGCTGCCTATACTTCAAGGTTGAATGTTTTCCACAAATTAATTAACAAGCTTACATTAGAAGCTCCAGGGAGTAGAACTTTTCTCCTGCATGCAAATCCGAAGCATTGGACAAATGCAGTATTCTCAGGTCCACGATGGGGTATTATAACGTTTAACGTGGCAGAGTGGTTTCAACAGTTGGATCATGGAGGCTCGGCATCTCCCCGTTCCTCAAATGGTTGACCATATCAAGCTTCAAATAATGACATTGATGCATGAACGGGGTAATCGAAGTTACAATATTCAAACACATCTGTTGGGGGAAAAACCCCAAGTCATCGCCACGGAGGCGCTCGGATAGGGAGCGCCGACCGAAAAGGCGCTCGGCCAAAGAGCGCCGACCAGAGAAAGCGCCAAGAGGCGCCCAACCGAAATAACCAAGTAGGGATGCTCGGCTAGAAAGAGCCGACCAGCGGGTGCCGACCAAAGAAGCGCTCAAGTAGAAAGCGCTGACCAGAGACAGCGCCATGTAGAGGCGCTCGGCTAGAAGGCGCTCGGCCAAAGAGCGCCGACCAGAGAAAGCGCCAAGAGGCGCCCAACCGAAATAACCGAGTAGGGATGCTCGGCTAGAAAGAGCCGACCAGCGGGCGCCGACCAAAGAAGCGCTCAAGTAGAAAGCGCTGACCAGAGACAGCGCCATGTAGAGGCGCTCGGTTAGAAGGCGCTCGGCCAAAGAGCACCGACCAGAGAAAGCGCCAAGAGGCGCCCAACCGAAATAACCGAGTAGGGATGCTCGGCTAGAAAGAGCCGACCAGAAGGCGCCGACCAGGAGTACTCAAGCAACCCCGCCACAAGGTGCCCCACTGGGCGACCAGCTCGGCTCGGCACCCTTGCCGAGCCGATGCCTTTACCAAATAATTCAACTCTCGCTTGACCCTCTAAGGGACCTGACAACTCCACTATAACCTGCCGCTATCTTCAAGCCATCAAGGCATAAGATCTCTGCAGGTATTCAGCACGACCTGCCATTAATGCACGAGGCTCCCTCAAGTCTCTGATGCACTCAGTCATTTAATGAACACGGCCCAAGACGATCTCCGGATCACTGAACCATCAGAGCGTATGGCTCTCCCTGACCGCCGGTTCATTCGGTAATAAATGCACTTACCATCCACGGACCCCAGGCCCACCACGGCCGGCGGTTCAACCACTTCAACAGGTCCGATCGACCGTGACAACTCCCTGATTCCGGTCTGATCCGGTCCCGTTCTCCATCACGCCAGTAATGGGCCAAATCGTGCCCAATTATTACAGAACGGGACAAACCTACTGTCACCTCCCAGGCAACCGAATCCTCCTATAAAAGGGAACCTGGGAGGAAGAGGAAGAGGACCAAAAACGGGAGGAAAAACCCGAAGCCGGAGAGAACCCTCCTGGACCGGGTGGAAAGAAGTAAACAACACAGACAATTGAGGAAACTGATCCTCTTGATTTTATCCAAATATTCTCTCTGTCTTCTCCACATACTCTCTTCCCCGCTCTCTCCACATATTCGCCCCCTCTGACTTAGGCATCGGAGGGCCGGCGTCGGGGAGCCCGGCCACCGGTTCTTCCTGCAGGACTCGCACCCCACAGTGGAGGACGCCACCAGCCGGCGCACCGTCGACCACCCTCCCAGCGGCGGAGCTCAGCCCCTCCAGGAGGACGCCACCAGCCGGCGCACCGTCGACCACCCTCCCAGCGGCGGAGCTCAGCCCCTCCAGGAGGACGCCACCAGTCGGCACGCCGTCGATCGCCGCCCCTACGGCGGAAGCCCCTCCTTCCCCTGGCTTCGCGGCGGCCCCCGGGTCCAATTTCCAGCAACAGTTGGCGCTAGAGGAAGGGACCGAGTTCGCTGCCATGAAGCTAAGAAGCAAAGGGGCTTCCAATGCCTCTCGACGTCCGCCACCTAGCCCGGAGCGTTCCGTCCGAAACCCATCACCTCCGACCAAGTCAGTTCATCAAGTTCGGCCGGAGCAGTTCGATGCCCTGGTACAACAGGTGCAGGCCCTGGCTACCGCTGTCAAAAGCCTGCAGCCCAGGGGCATCCCAACGGCACCGCCTCCTCCGGCTCCAGTTCAACCGGAGCCTCCCACAAGCGGACTTCACCTTCGAGGTCAGGACTCCCAAGTCCAGGCCTCCCTTTGGAGAGAGCACCCAGTTGGAGGCCACGGAGGCTGGCCACAGCCTTCAGAAGCTGAATCGGTTCCAGGGCAACCTGCGCTCGAACGAACCGCTGCAGCGATCCTCCAGAACGATGAACTCGATCGGAAGGTCGAGAGGCTGGAACGTCAAATCCAGGCACTCCACGGGAGGAAGTCAGGACATAACGGCGACTTCGAGTTCAATACGAAGTCGCCCTTCTCCCAGGAAATTGAAGATGAACCGGTCCCGTTACGGTTCAAGATGCCCCAGGTGGAGCCCTACAACGGCAAGGCTGATCCCCTGGACCACCTGGAAAGCTACCGGGTCTTAATGGCCCTACAAGGAGCCTCGGAGGCCATGATGTGCAAAGCTTTTCCGGCGACACTCCGAGGACCAGCCCGGCTGTGGTTTACCGGGCTAAAGCCGAGTACTGTCTCCTCCTTTGAGCAGCTCGACAGACAGTTTGCTGGCAATTTCGTCGCCAGCCAGCCCCAGCGGCGGACATCCGACTCCCTCCTTGATATCAAACAAAAGGAGGGAGAATCCCTCAAGGAGTATTTGGACCGGTTCACCGCCGCAACATGGGAGGTCCGGGAGCTTGACCAGTCAATCGCCATGTCGGCGCTGAAGACTGGAGCCCGGTCCTACAGATTTCTCTTCTCAATTGAGAAGAATTTTTCCGCGGACCTCACCGAGATGTTCGCTCGGGCGCGGAAGTACGCCAAGGCCGAAGAAGCCGTGGCCGTCAGACGGGGCGGGACCGAGCAGAACCTCAAGAAAATACGCCGCGAGGAGCGTGGCCAGCCCAGAGGCCCGTCTCCGCGACGAGCCAAGAATCTGCCCCGCCCGAAGAGTCCACCCCGGCTAAGGAGACCGCCACAGCAGAGGTCACCACTCCGCCCGAGGTTCCCACTGCAAGCCCCTGCACCCGAAGGGAGGTATGAAAGATATACTCCCCTCAACGCTCCTCGGGCTGAAATCCTCATGGAGATCGAGAGTCGGGATCGCATCCGGCTCCCACCTCCGAAGCCAGACACCCGAACCCGGCGTGACAACCGGAAGTATTGCCGTTTCCATCGGGATAAAGGCCATGATACCGAGGAGTGTTACCAGCTCCGAAATGAGATCGAAGCACTCATCCGCCGAGGGGTGCTCGATCGGTTTGTGCAAGGCCGGCGTGAAGAAAAGCAGCCAGCCGAAAGAGCCGCGCAGCCTGAAGGTTCAAATGCCAACAGGCCCATCGCTGGCATCATCAACACCATCCGAGGCGGAGCCTCGGCATGAGGAGCTTCAGGGGAAGAAACCTCCCCGAAACGCCTGCGCGCCTCCGAAGCTATCTCCTTTTCAGACGATGATCTAGAGGGGGTCGAAACCCCCCATGATGATGCCGTGGTCATCTCCATGATCATAAATAGATTTGATGTAAAACGCATCTTAGTTGATAATGGAAGCTCGACGAATGTTTTGTACTTTGATGCATATTGTAAAATGGGGATGACCAAAGAACAGCTGCGGAGGATGAATGCTCCGTTGGTTGGATTCACTGGGGATTCAGTCCCAGTAGAGGGCGAGATCGACCTTTTGGTCACAGCCGGGCTCGCCCCCCGTGAAAGTACCGTGGGGATGAACTTCCTCGTGATACGCCTTCCCTCGGTCTATAATGCCATCCTCGGAAGGCCAGGCCTCAACGCCCTCCGAGCGGTGGTCTCCACTCATCATCTGCTCATGCGATTCCCCACCAGCCAGGGGGTCGGCGAAGTCCGAGGGGACCAAATGGTGGCAAGGAGATGCTACCTGGCGACCCACGAGGCAAAGCGACCCGCCGAGGTGCCTGCCCCAGCGACTGACCAGCCCTCAACTGAGGTCATGGAGGCACGGGTCGACCCTCAGAAAGAGCGGGTACAGCCTGGTGAGTTACTAATCCAAGTTTCCTTACGAGAGAGCTTTCCTGAGCTAACCGTGCAGGTCGGCTCTGGCCTCGATGAGCACGAGAGGAGTCGTCTCGTCAATTTCCTGCGAGACAACATGAATGTCTTCGCATGGTCGCCTGCAGACATGCCGGGGATAGATCCAGAGGTCATGGTCCACCGGCTCCAAGTAAAGCCAACCAGCAAGCCTGTGCGGCAGAAGAAGCGAGGCGCCGCCCCTGAGCGCCAGCGAGCAGCAGCCGAGGAGGTCAGTAAGCTCCTTGGAGCTGGCTTCATCCGGGAGATAGCCTACCCGGAGTGGCTCGCCAATGTGGTCCTCGTCAAGAAGGCCAACGGGAAGTGGCGTATGTGTGTGGACTACACCGACCTGAATAAAGCCTGCCCAAAGGACAGCTTCCCACTCCCCAGCATCGATCAGCTCGTAGACTCCACCTCGGGTCACGAGCTGCTGGCATTCATGGACGCCTTCTCCGGATACAACCAGATCCGCATGGCGCCGGAAGATGAGGAAAAGACCGCCTTCATCATCGACGGAGGAACTTACTGCTACAAGGTGATGCCATTCGGCTTGAAAAATGCCGGGGCAACTTATCAAAGGCTAGTCAGCCGGATCTTCAAAGACCAGATAGGCCGGAATATGGAGGTCTATGTGGACGATATGCTGGTAAAAAGCAAGGTGGCACAAGATCATGTAGCCGACCTCGATGAAGCATTCTCCACGCTCCAAAAATACCAGATGAAGCTCAATCCAGCCAAATGTGCATTCGGGGTCACCTCCGGCAAATTCCTCGGCTTCATCATTACACAACGAGGAATTGAGGCCAATCCAGAGAAGATCCGGGCTCTCCAAGAGATGACGCCTCCCAGGACGGTCAAGGAGGTACAACGGCTCACCGGCCGAGTTGCAGCCCTCGGGAGATTCATCTCCCGCTCGGCTGAGCGCTGCCTTCCATTCTTCGCAGCCCTCAAGAAGTCAAAGAATTTTTTGTGGTCGGACAAGTGCCAGCAATCTTTTGAAGAGCTCAAGCACCTCCTGGCTTCCCCTCCCCTGCTCACAAAGCCTCACCAGGGCGAGCTTCTCTACCTGTATCTGGCCGTCTTCCCTGTAGCAGTAAGCTCGGTCCTGGTCCGAGAGGAGGGCAAACTTCAGAAGCCAGTATATTACACCAGCCGGGTCTTGAGGGACGCCGAGACCTGATACACCAAGCTTGAGAAGACTGCCTATGCCCTGGTCATCTCAGCTCGGAGGCTCCGACCCTACTTCCAAGCCCACACAGTGGCTGTGCTGACCGACCAGCCGGTCAAGCAGATCCTGCAGAAATCAGATCGCGCGGGACGGATCGCCAAATGGGCCATCGAGCTCGGGGAATTCGACATCGAGTACCGACCCAGACCGGCGATCAAAGCACAAGCGCTCGCAGACTTTATTGTCGAGTGCACTATACTGGATGAGATCGAGCCCGAACCTGAACCACCAGTGGAGCAGACCCCGAGTTTGACATGGACTCTGCATGTCGATGGCTCTTCAAACTCGGGGGGTAGCGGAGCAGGGCTCATCCTCACTAGCCCAGAAGGGGTGGTCGCCGAGCAAGCCTTGCGCCTCGAGTTCCCTGCTTCCAATAATATGGCGGAGTACGAAGCGCTCGTCGCCGGGCTCAAGCTAGCCAAAGAGCTAGGAGTGAAGGACTTGAAGGCCTTCAGCGATTCTCAGCTCGTCGTCAACCAAATTGTGGGCGACTTCGAAGCCAGAGACCCGACCATGCAGAAGTATCTTCAGAAGGTACGGGATCTCGCCTCGACCCTGGACTCTTTTCACATTCAACATGTTGCCAGGTCGGAGAACCTCAGGGCCGACCAGCTATCAAAGCTGGCGTCCTCTCGCATGAGCGAGCTTCCCAAGGAGGCAGTACTGGAGTATCTCCAAAAGTCTAGTACAGATGAGCCCGAGCAGACCCTCTGCACTGAGTTCGAGCCAAGCTGGATGGACGAACTCATCGGCTACCTGCAAGACGAAGTCCTCCCCACCGACGAACAAGAGGCTCGCCGGATCAAACGCCTCGCTACCCGGTACATATTGTACGAGGGAAAGCTCTATCGGAGATCCTTCACCTCTCCCCTCCTCAGATGCCTCCGCCCAACGGAGGCTGATTATGCCCTACGCGAAGTCCACGAAAGAATTTGCGGGAACCATTTGGGAGGGCGAGCATTGGCCCATAAAATTCTGCGCCAAGGATATTATTGGCCGACACTCCAGAAGGATGCTATGGACTTCGTCCAAAGATGCGACCGGTGCCAAAGGAACGCCAATGTTCAGCGCCGGCCTTCGGCTCCTTTGACTTCTATCAGCTCTCCTTGGCCCTTTGCCCAGTGGGGAATTGACATCCTAGGGCCATTTCCACTGGCCACCGGGCAAAGAAAATTTCTGGTCGTCTCCATCGACTACTTCACCAAGTGGGTGGAAGCCGAGCCCCTTGCCCGGATCATCGAGCAGAAGATGCGGGATTTTGTTTGGAAGTCCATTATCTGCAGATTCGGGCTTCCCCGCATCCTCATCTCTGACAACGGTCGCCAATTCGACAACATTCACTTCAGAGAGTTCTGCTCCGAGCTTGGCATTGATCACCGCTTCACCTCGGTCGCGCATCCTCAAACGAATGGAGAAACCGAGGTAACAAATCGTACTATTTTGCAGGGTCTCAAAGCCAGGCTCGACAAATCCAAAGGACAATGGGTCGAAGACCTATATAATGTCCTGTGGGCTTACCGGACCACGTTCCGTGTCCCCACCGGTGAGACTCCCTTCAACCTAACATATGGAACGGAGGCCGTCATCCCACTGGAACTTGGGCTTCCCTCTCCAAGAGTCGAGCATCATGATGCCGGCTCCAACTCTTCGCAGCTCAGAAGCAACCTCGACTTGATCGAGGAAACAAGGGAGGCTGCCCGAGTTCGTATGGCGAGGTACCAGCAAAAGACAGCTCAGTACTACAACGCCAGGGTCAAAATCAAATCTTTCAGACCAGGAGACCTTGTCCTCAGGAGAGCTGAAGTCTCCCGACCAACTGAGCAAGGGAAGCTGGCCCCAAACTGGGAAGGACCATACCGAGTCACGCGCATCCGCCGACCCGGGACTTATCAGCTAGAGTCTCTAGATGGGACTCTCATTCCGCAGAGCTGGAGCTCTGAAAATCTCCGCGTGTACCATCAGTAGAACCCTAAGGGGTTCCCCATTATTCAATTATTGAATTTCATTTTATGAATTCCATTTCATAACAAACTTATGATCCGCATACTCATTTTGAGCTCACCGATTCTCCTGATTATCTCATGGTGTCAGGTTTATTTCTCCTATCCTGACCACGGTCGGGATGCCCTGCCACAACGGGATGCCCCGATCCGTCGGAATGGCCCGAGACGCCGGGATAAGAGTTAGCGGTCCTCTCTGACCGGACGAGCTCGGCTCGTGCTCCATCGGCTATGAGTTAGCGGTCCTCTCTGACCGGACGAGCTCGGCTCGTGCTCCATCGGCTATGAGTTAGCGGTCCTCTCTGACCGGACGAGCTCGGCTCGTGCTCCTACCCTGAGACGTCAGGATGCCCCAATATATTGGGATGCCCTGCCACAACGGGATGCCCCGATCCGTCGGGATGGCCCGAGACATCGGGATATGAGTTAGCGGTCCTCTCTGACCGGACGAGCTCGGCTCGTGCTCCATCGGCTATGAGTTAGCGGTCCTCTCTGACCGGACGAGCTCGGCTCGTGCTCCTACCCTGACCACGGTCAGGATGCCCCGAGACGTCGGGATGCCCCGATCCGTCGGGATGCCCCGGCTATAGGGACGCCCGAGACGTCGGGATATGAGTTAGCGGTCCTCTCTGACCGGACGAGCTCGGCTCGTGCTCCATCGGCTATGAGTTAGCGGTCCTCTATGACCGGACGAGCTCGGCTCGTGCTCCATCTGCTATGAGTTAGCGGTCCTCTCTGACCGGACGAGCTCGGCTCGTGCTCCTACCCTGACCACGGTCAGGATGCCCCGAGACGTCGGGATGCCCCGGCTATAGGGATGCTCGAGACATCGAGATGAGTAGCGGTCCTCTCTGACCGGACGAGCTCGGCTCGTGCTCCATCGTCTTCAGCCAACGAGCTCAGCCTGCTCTTCTACTTTTGGATTTCTCTGCCGACGTCCCCAAAGAACGGAGTCCGAGCAGAGAAGCGTCTTCAGTCGCCTCGGCGCAAGGACGCACACGGTACAAGGTACCCATTTACTTAATGTTTCTACATTAATCTCTATATTGTCTATTCTATTTTTGGATTTCTGCCGACGTCTCCAAAGAACGGAGTCCGAGCAGAGAAGCGTCTTCAGTCGCTTCGACGCAAGGACGCACACGGTACAAGGTACCCATTTATTTAATGTTTCTACATTATCTATTCTGTTCTCGGATTTCTCCCTGCCGATGTCCTCCAAGAATGGACACCGAGCAGAAGAGCGCCTTCGATCGCCTCGGCGAAGAAGTGCTCATGACACCAGCACAATATTATGCTAAGTCCGGCGAATCCCCGTCACGAGCTGACGGGCATTCGACCCATTCGTTGGAAACGAATCTGGTCCGCCCCGGCAACGCGAGGATCGAAACTCGCTAAAGTTCAAGTCCTGGTGACCGCCTTAGGGCTCGGTCGAGTCCTGGACTAGGCTCGGAAAAACTCTCCGAGCCCAAATCCTTGGTATAAGCACAAGCGTTGCTATACCACTGATTGAAGGACCGAGCAATGGAGCTCGGCAAGCTAAACTTAAACTCAAACCCTGTGGCGGGAAAAGCTGAGGCCCTAGAGCCCATATCCTCGGAACCTAAAGCGGATCCGAGTAGGAAAACTAGGACTACGACAGACGAGTTTCCAAAAAAGAAATGTATATTCATTTCAAAAAGGCCCGTAGGCTAAGTACAAAATTCGGGTTTGGCCCTTACAAGTACGGGAGGCCATCCCGACTTTACAAAACGAAACAAAAATTACACTAAGGCCCGCTCCCGACCACTTCGGCTTCGGCAGTGTCGGGAGCGGCGGGCTCAGCAGTCGGGACCTCCTCGGCCTCGGCAGCGATAGGAGTAGCCTCGGGGGCGGCTTCGGTCGCCTCGGCCTCCGGAGTCTCTGCCTCCGCATCCGGCCTTTCGACCCCTGCTCCCGGTTGGAGCAGGTTCACATCAAAATCCGGGAAAAGCCGCCGCAACTGGTTACGGAAGTCCCGGAAGCCTTGGATTAGCCCGTTCACGCCCTCCTTTTCTAGAAGGTCGCGGAACTCCGCCGATTCGCGAAAGAGCGCCACCGCGCTCTGAGCTTGCTCCCGAGCCTCGAGCTCCCGAGCCTCGTGGTAGGTGGCCTTCTTCTCGAGGGTTTTTATTCCCCGCTCAAGCTCCGAATGTCGGAGGCGGGCATTCTCCACCTCCTGCTCGCGGGAGGCCAGCGCTTGCTCGACTTCGGCCAATCGAGCCTCAGCGGCGCGCAGCTCGGACCTCGCCAACGCATGCGCGCCCTTTTCCTCATCGAGCTCGGCGGTAAGAGCTCGAATCCTTCCCTCAGATGCTCCGACCTTTTCTTGGAGCACCTGTCGTTCGGCCTCAGAGGCCTGGTACTTCGCTTCGGAGGCTTGGTACTTCGCCTCGGCGGCCGTGTACCTCGTCTGGGCCTCGTCGTACCTGTGCTGGCACCTCCGGGCCTTCTTTCGGTATTCTTGAACAAGGTGCATCAGCATCTCCGTCTCGTGCAAATGCTGTAAAAGAGACGAAAAGGAAAACATAAGACGCCACAAATAAAAAATCTATACAGATTACACAGGTGGAAAATTTTACTTACCCGGACGGCGTTGCAGCGGGTATAGTCCATGAAAGCATTATAGCTCATGGACTGCATCATTGCCCGGTCGGCTGGGAGCAGCGCGACCCGGAATATCTCCAGCGCTACTCGAGGGTTTTCGAGGGCTGAATCACCCTCGAACACCGACCAGGTGGGTGCAAGGGGCACCCGTCCCCCCGAGCCCGATGGGCCCGGAAGGCCAGCATCGGCTGGCCTAGGTAGAGCCGACCCCGAGGCTCCCTGATTGCTCCCCGGCTCGGAGCTAGGGGGCTGGGGTCGGACGAACGGACGATCAGACCGCCGCACAACTATAGCGGGGCGTGCAAGCACGGGACCCGCTGAACTCCTCCCCTGGTCGGCAACTGGAGCGTCCTGCCGACCAGGAATCTGCGCCAAGGGCGCCGGACATAGGGGCGCCATCGAGGCTCCTCTGGAGCCCGAGCCCCCGGAATCCGCACCCTCCCTCCGACCAGCTTCGGGGCGCGCGGGCTGAGAAGGACCCGCCTCGGAGCGAGCGGGGCAAGAAGGACCCGCCTCGGAGTGAGCGGGCCGAGAAGGACCCTCCTCGGTCACTGCTGTCGCTGGGGCCTTGGAGGTCGCCGAGACCTTTTGCTTTTTTCTCGGCTCGGTCGGCTCGCCCGAGAGCTCGGCTGCCCTCTTTTGGAAGCGGGCATAGAGGACTTCACTTTTCATCACCATCTTTGCGATATCTGCAAAGGCAAAAAGGATTAGAACATTAGAACAGTAAGGAAATAAATACACCTTGAAATTACCCTTACCATGGGGATGCGCCAAGCTCAAGCCCACGTTCACCAAAGCGTCCTCACATATGAGGCCGTTCAGTAAGATGCCGCTCCCGAGGCTGCAGACGGCGTCGAAGATCCCCTGCTCACGCTGAGAAAGTCTGGGGGGTTTGTTGATGGCCTTGAGCTGAGCCGGTCCCCACCTGGGGTCAAACCCCCAGGACTGTGCAGAACCAAGGAAGAAGAATTTCTCCTTCCAGCCATGAATGGATGAGGGGGCGCCATGAAAAAGTGGCCGACCCACCCGAAGGGCGATGTACAGCCACTCTCCGTCTCCCGGATTCGACTTAAAGATAAAAAGTCGCCGGAAGACGTTGACAGAGGTCGGAATCTCTTGCAGTAAACACAGGGACAGAAAACCGACCACCGTCCTCCAAGCGTTCGGAGTAAGCTGCGCCGGGACCAACTGGCACGTCGTTAGCAGCTCATTCACAAAGCCGTGAAGAGGAAATCGGAGGCCGGCCCAGAGCGACTCCAGATGCACTCCGATCCGGCCTACCGGAGGATCGGTTATCCGATCCCTCCGCCTGGCGGGCTCCAAACGGAACCCGTGAAGAGGGAAGAACCACTCTTCGGTCATCTCGACCTCCAGGACACTCATGGTGGACTCAACTTCGCTAGGGACAGAACCCATTGTAAGAGAAAAAGAAATCAAAAGAGGAGGGGAACCTGGGGAAGACGCCGGAGAAAAGGGACTTCGGTCTGAGGAAAACTGGAAGAATAAAAAGCTGGAAGCAGAAGGCAATAGAAAGAGGATAGAGGGCCAGGGGAGAGTTTAAATAGACCTCCTCAACGGCCTGGATCAGCGAGAAAAATGCTGCATCCGGTTTAGAAGGCGACGCGTGTCGGTCCAAAAGACAAAGCGACGCATCTAATTAGGGCTAGCGCTTCGGACGCCGAAACGCCCCATCGGATCGTGCGGCCCCATCATGAGCCCACGACGCAAGGACGCTTCGCAAGAAGTGTCCCAATAATGATTCTCCTCGGGTAAGGAGAGACGCCGCCTATTAAAGGCATCTCGAAGCGCTCGATAATTCAAAACGCACGACAAATTAAAATTTTCGGAATCCGTAATGCCCCAACTAAAGCTACTTCCCGCGCTCCAGCTGGTAGCCAACTGGAACTCGGAAGTCGGGGGGTAGTGTTGGGGGAAAAACCCCAAGTCATCGCCACGGAGGCGCTCGGATAGGGAGCGCCGACCGGAAAGGCGCTCGGCCAAAGAGCGCCGACCAGAGAAAGCGCCAAGAGGCGCCCAACCGAAATAACCAAGTAGGGATGCTCGGCTAGAAAGAGCCGACCAGCGGGCGCCGACCAAAGAAGCGCTCAAGTAGAAAGCGCTGACCAGAGACAGCGCCATGTAGAGGCACTCAGCTAGAAGGCGCTCGGCCAAAGAGCGCCGACCAGTGAAAGCGCCAAGAGGCGCCCAACCGAAATAACCGAGTAGGGATGCTCGGCTAGAAAGAGCCGACCAGCGGGCGCCGACCAAAGAAGCGCTCAAGTAGAAAGCGCTGACCAGAGACAGCGCCATGTAGAGGCGCTCGGCCAAAGAGCGCCGACCAGAGAAAGCGCCAAGAGGCGCCCAACCGAAATAACCGAGTAGGGATGCTCGGCTAGAAAGAGCCGACCAGAAGGCGCCGACCAGGAGTACTCAAGCAACCCCGCCACAGGGTGCCCCACTGGGCGACCAGCTCGGCTCGGCACCCTTGCCGAGCCGATGCCTTTACCAAATAATTCAACTCTCGCTTGACCCTCTAAGGGACCTGACAACTCCACTATAACCTGCCGCTATCTTCAAGCCATCAAGGCATAAGATCTCTGCAGGTATTCAGCACGACCTGCCATTAATGCACGAGGCTCCCTCAAGTCTCTGATGCACTCAGTCATTTAATGAACACGGCCCAAGACGATCTCCGGATCACTGAACCATCAGAGCGTATGGCTCTCCCTGACCGCCGGTTCATTCGGTAATAAATGCACTTACCATCCACGGACCCCAGGCCCACCACGGCCGGCGGTTCAACCACTTCAACAGGTCCGATCGACCGTGACAACTCCCTGATTCCGGTCTGATCCGGTCCCGTTCTCCATCACGCCATTAATGGGCCAAATCGTGCCCAATTATTACAGAACGGGACAAACCTACTGTCACCTCCCAGGCAACCGAATCCTCCTATAAAAGGGAACCTGGGAGGAAGAGGAAGAGGACCAAAAACGGGAGGAAAAACCCGAAGCCGGAGAGAACCCTCCTGGACCGGGTGGAAAGAAGTAAACAACACAGACAATTGAGGAAACTGATCCTCTTGATTTTATCCAAATATTCTCTCTGTCTTCTCCACATACTCTCTTCCCCGCTCTCTCCACATATTCGCCCCCTCTGACTTAGGCATCGGAGGGCCGGCGCCGGGGAGCCCGGCCACCGGTTCTTCCTGCAGGACTCGCACCCCACAGTGGAGGACGCCACCAGCCGGCGCACCGTCGACCACCCTCCCAGCGGCGGAGCTCAGCCCCTCCAGGAGGACGCCACCAGCCGGCGCACCGTCGACCACCCTCCCAGCGGCGGAGCTCAGCCCCTCCAGGAGGACGCCACCAGCCGGCGCACCGTCGACCACCCTCCCAGCGGCAGAGCTCAGCCCCTCCAGGAGGACGCCACCAGTCGGCACGCCGTCGATCGCCGCCCCTGCGGCGGAAGCCCCTCCTTCCCCTGGCTTCGCGGCGGCCCCCGGGTCCAATTTCCA
Organism: Phoenix dactylifera; assembly: GCF_051530095.1. Classification (NCBI taxonomy): domain Eukaryota; kingdom Viridiplantae; phylum Streptophyta; class Magnoliopsida; order Arecales; family Arecaceae; genus Phoenix; species Phoenix dactylifera. Next base: position 15,040,136 of record NC_143190.1, on the reverse strand, counting down.
GCAACAACATCTATGCCCTGATCCTGAGAAAGTATTGCATAGAAATGCAGAAGACGGTCGGAGATTATCTGTATTTACGTTAAATATAATGATATATGACGTAAAGTATACAAACTACTCGTGCAAAGTTGACCTCCAGAATAGCAATTGCTCTTGCGGCGAGTGGCGAATATTCCGCATCCCATATAAGTATGCATGTGCATGCATTGAGAAGGCTGGTAGATCACTATACCACTTCACTGACAATTGTTTCCAAACTAAATTGTATAGAGCAACATATGCCGAAGCTAAAATTGACGTAAAATGGTTGAAGTAACACCTACTGTTGACCATATTTTTTGGGCCAACAGTAGGTGCTTTGCGTCTAGTCTGAATTGAAGCCATCAAAAATGTCTGCAACACAAATATATTCAAACACTAATTGTGAATAAAATCAACTCAAATATAGAAACAAATAATTGAGTAAAACATAGACGGGATAATGAATGATTTTAAAAAACTATAACAACGAACAGAAATGGGACCAAATAATCAGGCTTTTTGAAGACAAAAATCTCCATTTTGATATCACAGCGTCTCTGTCTGATAATTTCTCAAATCCTAAGCATTCGTACATTTTTAAAATAAATGCCCTACAATACTATATAACAGTTTGTTGTTAGGAAAAACAATTCGAGAAAGTATGATGCAGGGTTTACAAACCGTCGAGGGACTGGCAATACGCCTCGGAGAGGGTTTGGGAAGCAATGTCGAACGAAGCGTCGTCGACCAACTATCAGGGCGAAGTCGCGAGCGTCAAGGAAAGCTTCTGGAGTGGGACTCGACAAAATGCCGTCGACTCAGAACTCTCAATCGGAGACTTGCCAAAAAATAGTGTCGACAGAGGAATGGATTAATAGGACAAGGGAGCAAGAGCGATTTGCCGGTAGGAACTTGTTTACGGTCTTAGGGTTTGAAACAGGGGACTAAAAATCAACCGGAATCGGTGAGGAAGATGGAAAATTTCATGGGGAGATAGGATTACAAAAAGGGAAAAATATGAAACCCTAACGATGAGAGCTATTTCCGTGTGAAGATAAGAGTGAAAAATGGGAAGAGATGAAGCCGAATCGGTGAGAACTTTAGGGCTATTTTCGTCTCAAATGGAAAGCCAGAAACGAGATGGACCGGCTGTTACAAAAAACAGTCAACATGAACTAAAACTTATAGTCCGGTCCAATATTGGACCGGCCATTAATTACCCCTTAATATACCCGGTTCACTAAATCAGATTATCCTTAGGTGAACAAAGGTGGTTAGAAGAATAGACATCAAGTGACGCCAAGTCACATACTTTTTGATAAGGTCACGTAATTTTGATAAGGTAAAAATATACATCGCTCCGTGATGTGATTTCTATCGGCTACATTAGCCTAGGGCCTTCAAATGCTAAACAAAGACTGCTCATAAAGAGGTCCTCCTCTTAATGGTAGAACAAGACAAGCTTCCAAAATACGTGGAAAAAAAGGAGAGAATTCAATAAGCTAACCAGCCTTAGCTGATATCAAATTAACAATTCAAATTTATTGTGCCAAAGAATCTAACGTGAACAATCTGAAGACTTAGCGCCTTTAGTTCAGTGATTTTTGACTATAAAGAAGAAAAAAAAATTATGGCCAACAGAAAGTTTTCAAATTAAAAAATAAAAAAATAGCATTTCTATAAGAATAAATTTTTCATATTTTAAAAAACAATTTATGAAAAATATAGAAAATCTTCTTTTCTACCGGTTAGAAATATTTTTGAGTCATCAAAATTCATAAGTAAAAACTTTTCATTTATCAAGAGTATAATAGTTATTTCATATAATTTTTTTAAAAAAATACATGCTCAATCAAATGTAACCACTATAAGTGCGTCATTTTTTTATGATCAACTAAATATACTAAAATTATTTTTTAAATATATTTTTATAAATTAATTTTTTTAAATATTTTGATGGGAAAAAATTCTTGCGACCAAACTTTATAGCCAACAACCAAATGCAGTGCTTCCGTGGCATGCTGGTTGCCAAACGGCTAGTCACTGACAAAAGTACACTTTAGCAAAAAAAGAAAAAAAATCCACTTGACCGATAATATCTTATGCACCGTTCTAAATAATTACAGAATAACCAGCAAAGTAATTATCTAAGACTAAGATTAGGTGTCCAAAAGCTGCCTAAATTCTCGTCTAACATTATATAAAACTGGATATATTTTCTAACTTTTCAATCTCCCATAATAATGCTGTGGGTCCCAATCATTATAACAAGGGAGTTTACCCTCATAGTTGTCATGCCAGGTGGCAGTGATGATTAGTGAAACTATGAGGTTTGGGTTCTAAAACTTTTTTATCATTTAAAACTTTAACCTACATTAAACTTCAGTAAAAAGAAAAAAAAAGAGCTGATATTGCTGGATGTAGGAAAAATTGATGGGAGAAACTCTCCTCTAGAGTTGGGATATTTCAATGCATAATAAAAATTTCACGCCAAGGATCCAAAATCATGACAATTTATGAATCCAAATTAATAATTTATTAATTATAATAGCAAACAGATTCTATTTAAAGATTACATTTATACCTAATTTATTTTTAAATTTTTTTTTAAAATATCTTTCTAAAAATTTAAATTTACATGAATACTTTCTTAAAATTTATATTTATTTCTATACCTTCATAAAATACTATTTTTTATAAATGCTCCTAATATAACAATTCTTCATTAATAAAAATCATATTTATTTTAATTAAAAATAAAATATACTATTTTTTCCTCCATCACGATCGTCTTATAAATATTATTTTTTGTACATCTATCCATTAATAATATTTTATTCATTTTAATTTGATACCGTCATTTTTTTAATGGTATTAAATAGCGTAGATACATATGCAAAAAATAAAAATAAAAAATAAAATAACAAAAGAAGTATTTTATCATGATATATATATATATATATAGTAATTTTAAAAAAAATATTTGTGCAAAATTTGATATTTAGAAATAAACCTAATTTTTAAATTATTTTATACTTGACATGAAATATTTAATAGCCAAGTGCGTGGAAACTTCTAAAAGGAAAAATTGATATAGTTGCTCGGTCAGGTCAAACAACACTTCCTCGGGCCCGCGAATCGTCAAAAGCCAAGTTAAGTACCAACCACCGCTCTTGTATGACACCAAGTTTTCACCAATCATCTCTAGCTACGTGGCAGGGTAGGCCTGCCACGTGACCGAAGGAACCATCCCTTCCATGAAGAATAAGTGGCATTCATGAAAGCAGTCACATGCTCGCCAGGGAAAAAAAAAAAGCAGCCACATCACATGGGAGGATTCGATATATTTTGTTAGGTTGTGTCACCTTTTTTGCTGCACGTCACATGCATTTGAGACTGTTCTTATCGTACACTGCGGCCGATTGGGAAGCCGAAGCCGACCAAAGATAGCAAACAAGGTCATAGCCCAGAGCCCAGGCCTACGGAGAGCCCAGTACCCTAGTAATCGTCCCTCGACGCTGGATTAGAAGATTATTGGACCTCCCAACAAAAGAAGCGACAAAGGGATGCAGGGGGTGGCTCCCGTAGTGGAAGCGGCCATCTTTTGTTTTAAAATATTTGGGCTGATATGGCCTTTGAGGCTAAGCATAGTTTTAAAGAAGTAAACTAGGTTGCAGACTGAATGACTTCATATGTAGTCCGTCACTTCAGGGCACCTTATAGGTCGGAGAAGGAAAGTTGTTTAGAACGCTCTGAAATTTGTTGTTTTCTGATTTTATTGAATATATCCGTATTAGAATTGTATGAATTATCCATTTTAGTATTACAAAAAAAATAAACTTCTAATATAAAAAAAATATATCCTTATGGATATCATGCCTTTGTAGAACGTTGGGCCTGACAGCCAAACTCAGGTTCAACAATCTTTTTTGGGCTGTTCCTGCCGAGTTGGCCTAGCACATAATAGCTCTCTAGGCTTTATATCTTGAAAAAAAATAATTTTCATAAAAGAAATAAAATGCATTTTTTCCTTTTTATTGGACAAAGGGAGAGGCATATAAATTAGAAAAAAAAAACTATTTGGGAAGCTTTTTTTTTTTTTGATGATTGATGTTTGTTTAACAAAAAATTGACAAACTGTTTGATCAAATTCAAATCCTTTCACCTACACTGATAAGGACATCGATCGATCGATATCCTCGCTTTGACTTTATTTGCAATTTAACAGCTCGAAGGTCAAGATTAACCAGAAACCGTTACCAGCTGCAAAAGTGGTAGAATTCGATACCATTTGACCAGCCAACATCTTGACTATGTAAAAGTTTTGAGCTAATGTAAATTAATAATAATGTAACTAAGAAGAAAGTCTGCCGACTGTAGAAGATATTCGATTAAAACTAATTACCAAGTCAGTCTGTCTCAATTTCAGCAATCAATGTCTGCTCCATGAAGAACAGACAGACTTCCACGCATGAGACAACCGATGACAACATCCATGAAATTTTTTTTTAGATTAATGTCAATCAGTTGATGTAAGCAAGTGGCACCGAACAAATGCCAGTGAAAGAGAAAGCTCTACCCACAGAGAATTCATGCTTCTATTTGTATTTTAGAACAAGATGCAGGCCATCGGTAATCCTGCTAATCACTGAAATCAGAATTAATCGGAGGTAAAAGCCACGATTGGGAACAAATGGGATCCACATTGCTTCTGGGCTTCTAAACTTGTTGGAAATATCTTCAACCACGAGATCTCTGGAAATGGACATGGATGCAAAGTCAAATCTAGGATGGCCCATGTAGACAACCTTCTATCTTTTAACTTGATGAAAAGATGCAAAATCTAGATGGGATACCCTTGATATCTATCATTACATGCCAGGGGAATGAAAGAAAGGAGTTAAAGTTGGTCGGAACTCGGAAGGGAGAGGAAGCAAGCTAAGGTAAGAAAAGCTCCACCAAGCTCGAAAGCTAGCCCTTGGCATGCACCCACTCATTATATTGCGTATAGCCTTTTCTTTCTCTCTCTCTCAATGTACTCAGGCTCTATAGCTGGCCATAAGATTTTTTTTTTTATAGCAAATCGGCTACTCACACAGCTCCGGCATGAGCATAGCTAGCTACATTACTAGCGAGAAGACTACACAACATAGAAGGAGAAGTCTGCTGGATCCATAGAAAATCTCTTGAATAATGAGCAGCATATAAGGCGACTCAGCCTGCAGCTCGGTTAATCTTTCGAATAATATGTCTGACTTGGACAGCATGATACTCCCGCATCATCCGTCGTGTGTCATTGAGAAGGGCGCTCCGACACAAGCATCTTGTGTATTAGCATTGCACAAGCAAATGTTCCCCCGAGTGTCCGGCAATCATCCTGATAGGATCAGATGGCAGCGGCAACGGGACGCTGAGTCTAAAGTTGGTGGGTCCTTTGACTGGTCATGGGCCAAAGGTCTTGATCTCTCTACTAAGACCTTTGGTAAAGGAAAAGGCTGTGATCGTTAAAGCTTAATATCCCATGGTTCTTGTGCAGATGAGATTCCTGAGTATTTACAGGAGATAAGATCGGCCATTGACTGTGGAATCCTTCCCTTCTGTATATATGTTTCCACGCTTCCCAATAATGATATCTGATGGTGAAGTAACACCAAATAGAGTACATATGGGTTAGGCCAGTGTACATCGCAGATATTGTTGATAACTAATCACAGTAGAACTATTCAGGGAAGCACAGGAAAAGCCATGACTAACCTTGAGGCCCTTCAAAATTTACATGGTAACATAGGATCCATACTCTATACCCAAACATGAACATGATCGACAAACTCAACTATGTTCAGTGTAGCCCTTTCAAAGTTAAATAGCAGCATCATGCTGCTAACCCCATGAACCACACTCTCAATTGTTTTTGTGCGTGCTTTAATGTCCAATAAGTGTCTCTTAAATAGAGATAAGATCAACTAGCTACCCAAGTTTCAAATAATGGTTTCATTTATGCAGCATCCAATCACAATTAAAACCACTGCTTCTACAACCATTCACTTTTTATAATGCATTCTTTGTTGCATTTATTGGGTCCTCAAATATCAACTTTGTTTCCACATTTTGCAAGCCTTATCATCACAAACAATCAATGCTTTCATGACTGATTCATCAATTATCCTTAAATATTTGATGCTACCAATTGAGTACCATAGCAATGGCAGAATGTGCCCAAGTGGTTCTGATTTTACCTAAGTTTGAAGCCCAACATACTTTGGACTCCGCCGATGTCAATAAGCATAGGTAGAGACCAACATGGGCCGATGCTTCTCTACTGATACTAATTAGCGCCCGCAGAGTTCAAAGCAGGCCGACCTAAAAAAGTGTCGAATATTGGCCGACGCTTATAAGTGTTGGTGAACTCCAAAACAGACAACACTTAAAAGCATCGGCATATATTCAGTTTATAATCGGAAAGAAAAAATCCTACCCTCATCTGTCCGGATGTTTTTGGAAGCGTCGGTTTATAAGCGCCGATAAAAACTCTAAAAGTACTAAATAATATTTTTTTTTGTAGTGATAGGAGCACAATTTTTTCGGCCATCTTCCAATCGTTACGTATAGTTGCGGTTCCCATCACTCTCGACTCATCCCCGTGCAGTAAGGGGCCCAAACATACATGCCAAATGCCAGCGAATCATAGACACAAACGCGTGACTCCCACGCTTGCATGAACCGAAAGAATTCCATATACTCAAATGTGACAGATCATCCTCAATATAAAGGTTCCGGGCTCTGACCTCTCACTAGGAAAAGGATCTTAAACTATAAGAAAGTAATTCCTCATCATAACATGCAACCGGTGGCGTTGTGGTTATCATAATAAGGAAGAACAAAGTAATATCGTCCAATTACTTAACTACTACCACATACTCGATACAACAAAAAAAGAAGAAGCACTCGTATAGGCAGACCAAATATTTTAATGCCGTTGCGGTTGAATTGGCTATGGATAAGATGTTGCCGTTGCCCGTCCATGTCATTTCATGCGGCCATTTGAAGGGCATTGAGGGGAGGTTACCCATCTTCTTTCCTAATTAATGCCATCTCGTGGGTACAGTTAACCGGGGCCAGATCCAAAAAAAAAAAAAAAAAAAACTGTTCACCTTCTCATTGAGAACAGTTAGCGTACTATGATGCCTCTTTTTAATTCTATAATTGCTGCCGTTTCTTTATTTAAACCCCCCTCCCCCATTAAAAAGAGCAACCCCGCCCCCCTCTTCGTGAATCTTCCCCAATATTATTATTATTATTTATTTTTGAAGCAGGCACTCCATATATCATAATACACCTAATAGAATTCACAAATAAAAGATCCTAAAATGCACCAAGTATCTCACTTTCTCCAACTCATTAGGTGGTTTTCACGTATGCCGCCATCCAGTCCGCCGTCCCGTTAGTCTCACAATACATATGCATACTAAAATGTAATATTTTTATTCACCACTAACCAAATATTATGAAGTAGGGGATGAACTTCTCGATCACTGTTCGGCCTTTTCAGATCCAGCTGATTACCATGGCCGAATCACTTTTAAAGGAGATGGAGTTCGTTTGAAGCATTTGCGGCTGCGCATAATGCAATCCCATCTAAGCCGTCCGTAATTCTGCCTCTGGAATTGAGATATTGAAGGTCTGATTTTTTTTTTTTTTTGCCTATGTTTGGATGGAAGTTTGCACATTTGCATTAGTTAATCATCTGCTGTAATTTACTCAAATAACAACAACAACAACAACAAAATCTGCTGTAATGCATGTGATGACAACGGAAGCTTTTATTGTTAGATATCGAATATATATATATATATATATATATATATATATATATATATATAGTTATTATTGTGGGTGTGACATGTCAGGCTTGTATTTTGTTGATAGTAACGTTGTTGTCATTGTTTTCCGAGTTCAGAGATTTGAGGGATTGAGTCGAGGGGAACCCACCCACGCGTCCATCCCGTTCTCAAGGTCTTTTTGGACCTTCTCTTCGCCTTCCTTCGGCTCTCGCGAGCACTGATGGTGGATGAGTTGGCCGGAGGCATCTGGCAGTGTAAAGAGCGCGCCCTGTTTGTCTGCTTTTCCTTTTTTTCTTTCCCTTTGTGTTTTTTACCCGCGCACAATCTCCAAGCTTGGCCCTGTGGGCTGTGTTCTTTCCCTCATACTTTCTTTTCCAACCCCGAAACCGGAAAAAAAAATCCCATGGTTTTCTCTCTACCTCTCTTGCCCATGGAAGCGGTTGGAGTTCTTGATGCATTGAGGTAGGCAGGATATAATCCCCTCCTCCTCTTCTTCTTCTTCTTCTTCTTTTTCTTTATACTTCGGAAAGGTTTGATTGGACGATGCTCTGAAAAAAAAATATTTTTTGGTTTCTTGGCATCTGTGGAAGAAGAGGGGAGAGAACGGGGAGTTTATTTTTATCTCTCTCTCTCTCTCTCTCTCTCTCTCTCTCTCTCTCTCTCCTGGAGTGATTCGTGAATTCTTGATTGTGTGGCGGGAGGGGCCTCTTACGTTGTAATCTTTCTTTCAAGATCCTTTTCATTGTTGTCCAAGAAGACTCGAGGGGATCTGCTTTTGAGTTCTTGACTGGATGTGGTGAGGGGGAATCTTTTCGGTTGCAAAGCTTTTGTTGGGACGAGGGCGAGCAAGACTGGTGTTTGTGGTAATTCCCTTAGTTCTTGATTGGATGAGGCGAGTGGGGCTTGCTGTTTCTTCGTTCTGAAAAACCCTATCTGATCCCTTTGTTTTAGTGGAAGGTGCCTTCCGGGAGATTGAATTCTTGCCACCAGAATGAGGGATTTCCCTTCTTGCTTTGGGGAGAATGGGGTTCAGGTCGCCGATTCCTCATCGTCGTCGAGCGCCGGCAAGACGGCGCAGAATCTGGTGACCTGCGTCTACCAGACGCAGCTCTGCGGCCGGTCTTGCTTGATCACGGTGACATGGAGCAAGAACCTGATGGGCCAGGGGCTTAGCATTGGGATAGATGATTCTGCCAACCAGAGTCTCTGCAAGGTGGAGATAAAGCCGTGGCTGTTCTCAAAGAGGAAAGGCTCGAAGAGCTTGGAGGCGGAGAATAGCAAGGTGGACATCTTCTGGGACCTCTCTGCTGCCAAATTTGGATCTGGGCCCGAGCCACTGGAAGGTTTCTATGTTGCAGTGGTCTTTGATCTTGAGATGGTGCTCCTGCTTGGAGATTTGTCCAAGGAAGCCTACCGGAAGACTGGTGCGAGCCCACCGCCTTCGAGTGCAGTGTTCATAGCCAAGAGGGAGCACATATATGGCAAGAAGATCTACTGTACAAAGGCTCAATTTTGCGACAATGGGCAAGTTCATGATATTGCAATTGAGTGCGAGATGGTTGGGCTCAAAGATCCAACCCTTGAGATTCGCATTGACAAGAAGAGGGTAATGCAGGTGAAGAGACTCGTGTGGAAGTTCCGGGGAAATCAGACGATCCTGGTTGACGGGCTCCCTGTGGAGGTGTTTTGGGATGTTCACAACTGGCTTTTTGGGACACCTACAGGAAATGCTGTCTTCATGTTTCAGACTTGTGTCTCAGCTGAGAAATTGTTGCCATGGTCTTCCTCACAGATTTTCAGGGAATCTCAGTTGCAGGGGCTTGGTTTCTCTTTGATATTGTATGCTTGGAAAAATGAATAGGTGTAGGCAGGAGGCAATGACTACTCCTCCCTTCTCCCTTGAGTTCTAACAAAATACTGTAGCAAGTGATTTGTTTTTAACAATGTGCGTAAGGTTCCCATTTGTTTTTTTTTCTTTCTTTTTCCACCCCTTATAAATTTGATCTGTTTGAATATATTGGAAACATTCTGAAACTTCTAATCAGTTGCTCTCGATGTTTTTTCTCGCTTCTTCAGTTTGCATCTTATGTTGGAGCAGTTTTTGAATTATATCTGTGGGAAACAAAAGATACATTGTTATGTAAACTCATTCCAAATATTTTGGAAGTAATACAGGTTATATGTTGATATTAAAACTAAGATTCCTTTCAATGATATCCTTATTATCACATATTTATCTAATGTCAAATTTTTGTTGATTTTTTCCTTGGTATTCAGTCTTGTTGAATTATCTAGCTTCTTGAAATTATTACAAAGAGTTAGCAGACTATTCTGCATTGTAAGATACTCTGTTCTGAGCTTAGAAAAATACTTGTCCCAACTGTATAAACAATGAAAAAGAAACAGGTGTGCGGCAGTATACTTATTGTATCTGGAATACATGCATTGAGTTCTCTTTACATTCTTCTTGTGGGGACTAAGATCGCAGAAAATGGAGGTACTGAAGGAAAGCATGGTGTAAGATCATCCAATTTTCTGACCTTCTTAAACTGTGGAAATTTCTGTTCGGTTCTTTTGCTACTCTGTTTGATATGCCTTGTCCATTTCAGGAGACTAAATTATTATTTTCAGATCCCCAAAGAACATTTTAACTGGCATATGTTCTGCTTGAATTGATGGGAGGTCAACTAGTCTTTTCACAGGTTGGGAAAATTATGTATCTCCTTTGATTAGCAAAATTATTGATAATTTTTAGTGGTTAAAATGTCATGCTACTTCTAGGAGGGCAGTTTCATAAATTATCTAAATTTGTTTTCTATCGAGCTGACTTGTCAATACTCCTCAGGATTTACATCCCTATAATTCTGTTGCTTGTTCATAGGGATCAATTAAGTATGTCCATGGTAACCTGTCTGAAGCATGCAGGAAGGCCAGAGAGACTGATCACTGATATATTTCAGTAAGTCCTTCTCATGCTATTGCCTAAAAGCTTGTGTATATTCTCAAATATTACCGTAATGCTTTGGAAATCCATGGGACTGTGCATTTAGGGTCTTTTCTCCTGACGCTATCTTTCCATGATGTATGTTATTGCGGAGGAGTAATTTATGCATATATGAGTTCAGTCGATCAACAATTCTTTCTCCCAGTCTACACATCATGAGCCCCACCTCCCATAGTACATATTATAGTTCAGACTTCTGATATAACACTTTTTCCATGATTTTATGCTTCATCTAGTTGTACTTGTCAAGTGATGACATCTGGTTCCAAAACTTGCTTTATTCTTTGGCAAATCTTTTATGCTAAGATGTTAAGATGATACATTATTCTTTCTTCTCCATTACATCCTGCAAATTTGAACCAATGTGATTCTGGATATTTGCTGTATCTACTATTTTCATTTTTGGGGCTTGAGGAGATGCAAATCATTGCATGGCAAAATCTTTAGGGCTATACAGATCTTGGGAGAAATAATTTACCGACGTGAAAGTATACAATTAATCATCTTTCGACCCTAAATGCCTGACAAGATGGTCAACTTTTCTCATCTTTTTAAAAAGAAAATGGTGTAATTCAAAACAATGTCATTCTAGTGAGGTATATCATGGAATTGGGATTGCTTAAGCATTGCATGCTCAAGTAAATGAAATAGTTTTTGTGTTTCAACTATGTAACTACTGGAAAAACTTGGGAGCACACACGTGAGTGCAAGCACAACCTTGTTACTGCAGAGTCAAAGCTACATGCTCATCATGGAGTTGAGACACTGCAATAAGGAATGCAAGAGTTTTGATAAAGCAACCTGCTATATGGTATACAGGAACATGCATGTTTAGTGTATTAACCATATGGGTTATACATAGTGCATGCTGCGAGAAAGATGGACTGGTTACTTGATATATAGTATATCCAGCAATGGAAAAGAAAAAGTGTTTAAGTTATTAGCAAGCACACATAAAATATTAAAATGCATCAGTATAGTGGCCTAGGTGATGGGTCTAAAGATATATATATATATATATATGAACCTTGAGAGTGCATCACTGCTGAAGACTGGGAGCATCTAAAGGCACTAAGGAGGCCAATGAATGGAAGCTATGATTTCTAGATGCCGATGAAGATACAAATAAACATGGTAGCAAGAGGCATTGTTTAGAAGCTGACCATCACCATGATGATACCTCATGTTTATGACAGCAACCCAAAATGAGTCTCTATTTTCATTAAGATTTTTGAGGCTGACGGCTGACTGTCCGAGCATCCTTGAAATGCTGAGGTGGACGTTTAAACCCATAAGCTTGTAGTGAGATGAATAATTTAACAAAGTTGAGTGTAAAGGGAGTAGCTTGACTGACCACAAATTAGCTTGTCAGGCGCGTTTTAATACTTCAATATTAGGTTACAGTCAAATATTTAATACCAGATTTACAGGCTACAGAGCTAACATGAAACAAGACACAAATATTGACCACATGAAGCGGGGAAGAAAGTAACTCTTGTGGAAGAGATCTTTAAATGCTGATAGGGGAATGAAGAAGGGCAAGGTTTAGAAGCTGATGTGGCATGGAGGCAGCTAGATGGTCCCAAGGTCAGGAGAACCTCAAGGAAATGGAACAAGGGCTGCAAATTTAGGTCAACAACCTGGTGCAAGTATGGTTGTGGAAGTGATGATCCATGTTGCTTCTATATAATTGTAGATATGATGGAAAAAAAAAGGCTCTTCAATGTGAAAATTAGCAGCTTGATTTTGGGTTCTGCACCAAATCATCTGCTAGATTAATATTTCAAGTTGCGGAAACTATCATTTCCAAGTTATTCTGTAAGTTGCAAGAGGATTTCATTGGTAATGCAGATCTTCCACATAACTTGTTGATTCATTTTGCCAATAGTGAAGATAGAACCCTAGATATTGATTTCGAAGTTAATGCAAGAAAGGGAAGCATATATGTTGAAGAAGGTCTAGGATAAAAATATTTTAAACCTGAAGAACCTGATAATGGTTAGACATAAAAACCCATGAGATCTAAGGGACTTGAGCTAAAATAATAAGGTTCTGGTTTTCTGGTAAAGTAAATAATTTAAATATATGGATTATAATTTGGTCAAGCTACTTTAGAGTTTAACCTTTGGGAATGTTGGCAATGGGCATTTGAGGAAACTCAGTGATAAAATGGACTTGCTGGATAGTGTACTGATCGTGAAGAGAAGAATAGGGAAGGTAACTTCAATCTAGGAGATGGTTTTGATTATAATGATGAATTATTGTTGGCTCTAGGTAGATATGTGAAATTCCTATGAAATCTATACAATTATGGTAGAAAGAGTGCTAAACATTGCACATTAATAAAAAGGTTTGACTCAGCAAGTCATCACCCTTAAAATCTCAGGGTAATCACATGGGGTTAAAGTAGCATGCAGACTCATCACTATGTATATTGAGAAATTTGTTTAAATTCAAATCGAATCCTCAGAGTTCATTTAAATTTGTCACTCAAGTCAATAGTTTTAAAGTCAATAGTTTACTTAATTGTCATGAAAATAAACTTGAGAAATCAAAAATAGAATGCATCACACAAATAAGGCTTCTTTAGAAAAGAGCTCTAATCCACTCCTACAATTCACAACTTAACAAAAGCGTTGTACTAATATGACATCCCAACTTAATCAGCTCATTTTAAGAGGCGTAAAAATTAATTTCATAATAATATACATAAAATCTGAAATATACCTTTAGCAAAATCTAAAGTTCTTCTCTCATGGTCAAACTATTCCAAGATTTCAAATAGCGTAGTTGCTTCTCTTGTTCTATTCTCCTTGAACTTGATCATGTATTCATTGTATCTCTTAATTTGGATTTTTGTCCAAGAGAAAAAAAAGAAAAAGATGAATTAGCGATCATCCGTAAAATTGCAAACATCCTTTTAATTTTGCTCTAATGATATGTCTTAGAACAAATCAAGGACTGTCAAACCATCCCAAATCAAATGGGTTCGGGGCATACCAAATCAGACCGGTCGGTTATCGAGAAGGTTCGGCCAGTTGATCCAGTTTTTGAACCAAATCCTTTTTTAGTTAAAACCCTTCGCAGCGGCCTGATCTTCTCCCTCTCTCTTGATTCTCCTCTCCCCTCTCCTCTCTCTCGATGCTTCGCGGTGACGATGGCTCCGCAATGATGACGATACTAGGGTTAGGGTTCTACAACAAAGATGGCTCCATAGCTAGGGTCGGTAGGCCTCTTTCTCTGTCTCCTCCTATCTCTTCCTTTCTCTTCCTCCATCTCCTTCTCACTTTCCCTCCTCTCTCTTTCCCTCCGTTGGTTCTGCTATGCCTCGGCTCGGTATAGTACATACATAGTATCATACCAAACCAGTCGTCGATTGTTGGTACAATGCCTAGTACCAATTTGGTATACCTAGGATCGAACATTTCCAAATGGCTCGTTTTGTACTTGTGATAATCTTTCTTCCTATAATGGCATTTTCCTTTGAAATTTATCCATCACCTTGATACTTATGTTAGTTTATGTTAGTTCCTCTTGAAATTCTCTAATTAGGATTGGATTAAGCCTGCTTGTATTTCTTCTTTTGGATTTCCAGTTCTATGTAAGCCTGTCTTCTTTCATGTTTTGAATTTTAAGCATGTAGAATCTCAGGTTTACATTTATTTGAGTACCGGGGATCATTTTTGCCCCTTCATGGTGACCCTCATTTCTTTCCTATCATTATAAGTGTTTCCAATATAGCTTTGCAGCAAATTCCCACCTTTTGGTTCCTATTCTACTGTTTCTTCTCATTTTACATATGTGACCCCCCCCCCCCCCCTTTCTTTGCATTTTAAATTCTTGTCACTTATTATATATTGTATAATTACTAATCCGATGCTCTTCAACATACTCATACTTTAGCACTGCAACCCCCATATGGGTGCAATTGTGGACTATGGTGGAATTTGCCAACCCAAGGCTGGCCTGGTTTGGACAATTTGTCCGATCCTGCCCATAGTTTGAGTTTGGCTCAGATTGGCCTGCCCAAATTGCAGCCGTAGATGAGATTGGTGATGGACAGCTTCCACTTATAGATATAATTTGGTGTTGCAATACATGTCCTGTTACCCGCACCCAATTCTCGAGGCAGGATTGGACACATATCTTAAGATCCATTTAGTGGAGTCCTTGTGTCTTAAGATCTGGAGATAAGATGGATCTGCTTTTGAGACACACACCCCCACCTGACACCCATACCAAACACATATAACAAAGTATGCCTATGCTTATTGTCTTTGAAGATCATGGATGACATTTTTAACTCATGGTCCTTATACAAGCCACTTGATATTTTTTTGTTTTTTCTTTTTGGTATTACAGAGGGTGATTCAGACAGCCTCTCAGTCTTATGTTTGAAGGATAGTTTTTTATTATGCTGTTATAAATTCCTTTTTTTCACTTACGAGTATATATCCAACATATTGGTCTTTGTTTCAACTGCATGGCCATCTTTAAGCCATGAAGCACCCAGGAATATGGTAATATAATAATGTTAATAAGGCATTGAGATTGTGATTCATGCACAATCCTCTTATTAGTTGTATTAACGCACGAGAATCTGGTGCTGAGTGCAAAGCACAAAAAGCACGTTGTTTGTGAGTCATGTCCTATTCCTACAAGCATTTTCCTCAACAAACTAAGGGACTTATCCATATGCTTGCTTCCAAATGATGTAGAACATCATCTGGTAGGTGTGGTTTTGTGGAAAGTCTATGAGGTAATTGATGACCTTGTTGAAGACAAAATAAACTCTGCTAGTGATAGTTCACTGCTTCTGTTTGATTCATCCTGCTGTTTGGCCATGCTTTCTTGGTCTATATGTGGGTGGCATGTGGAGTATTTTGCTCTCTTAGCAGATGGCAGGTGTAACTATTGGTCACTTTTTCACTGTTATTTGGGTTGGTTCTTGGTTTCCCTGCAATTTGCTTTGCCAGTTGTATATGTTTATTTGTGTTGACTGTTTCTGTTTCCTGACAGTGTGAGTTTGGTAGATCTATGCATCACTTGTGACTCCTTGTTTCTGCTATCACTTTGAATTTTCTGGGATCTCTTATTTTTTTTAAATGTACTTTCGCTTCATTTCATTTTCTTCTTATTATCACTACCTTTTAACTCTTATGTTTTCTTTTATTTTTTCCGTAAAGAATGGTTTCACTTGAAATATCAAGAAAATGAACCCATTGTTTCAGTTAAAATGTCAAGAATATGAGCCCACTAATACACCCCAAGGAATCTATTTTTATATTTTCCATGAAATTATGTGCCTAGGCATCCTGTCTGATATAAAAGGACAATTTTGAAAACTTAGAACATGGGCAGAGTTTGGGGGCTTAGTTGAAGATCAAAGCTCGGCATGATTTCTAATGTCAACGATGCTTATGTTTTATATTCATACATATTCGAGGCTTGCAGGTTAACCAAAAGGGATGATTATACACAAGATGAGTGTTACAAACACACAGACATTAAGGTGGATGTCTGATGACTCTGAAACAAACACTTGAGCAGAATGAACTGATTGAGATAGAGTTGGACGTCAAGGAGCCATAGAATTGCACCATTATGGCAATGGAGTGGTGCAAAATTTGTTCTCGTATGGAAGGTTGGGAAGTAGGGAATGACATACCTAAGAATATCTAAATGGATTACTTTTGAAAACGTTTTGAGAATGCTTCTTTTGATGATTTAGCCTTTGAGAAAAAGGGTAAAAAGGGTTAAAAAAATGATTCCAAGAATGTTATGGTATGTTGATCATATTTAGCATGTAATATTTATATATGCTTTCTAGAAGCTTACCTCATCTGGTGGTGTTTTAACCAAAAATCAGATTGAAGTGACTAAGGATCGAGATTTTCGTTCAGAAGGTTGCTTCTATTTGTTGGTTGTTGAGCTGCTCATTGGCAACTGCAGTTCGCATACATATGTGGGCTATTCCTTCTTGTGGACAACCAATTACAAGCATTTACAAATATTCACTTTTACATCTGCATGTCGTAATAGACATTATTAAGAGAATAAATAGGTAAAGATAATTTCCTTGATAAGATCTCTTTTGCCATTGATGGCATCAAATGGGTTACTCACAGGTGTGATGTACAATTTTATCCTACAGTCTTTCTGAAAGGTTTGTATCAAGGGATGCTAAACCGGCCGGTACGGGCCAGTTCAGCCCATACTGAACCAGTCTGGTCTCTGACCGATCCAGTTCGGTGCTAAAAAAGGTATCGGCCCGTATAGGCCGATACCGGCTAGGAACCAGTGCGAATTGGTCGGTTCGATCGGTTCCAAATTTTTTTGGATGTGTGAATCAGGCCAAACCAGTGGTATCGGCTCGGTTCAGTCCTAATCAGTACCGGTTCGGCTCGATCTGTATTGGTGCCGAACCGGTCCGGCGGCGGACCGGTATGCCTACCGACACCAATTCGGCAATCCTTGTTGTTTGTATACATGCTTGCTGCCTGAAATGAAGATATCAGCGGAAATACTTGCTTTTGGAAGTGATAATTTTCTTTGGGGAAGAGAATTTTGAACTTCATGTTCAGAGAAAAATTGTAAAAGCTTGATTGCAAGTATTTGCTCAATTTTTGTCCGACTACTCCTTTTCATGTATTATACTTTTTATGGCCATTATATATGTAATAGCATTGGACTTGTGGGATATGAGCAGGGGTTGCGTAGTGTCGTGCACTACTCAAAATGTGTGTGGAAAGACAGAAAAGTTCAATATGCCGGAATCATCTTAAACTCAGATGCCACTTTATTCGTTCCCTTAAGCAAAAATTAAATCCTCTTGGTTGTGTGGAGAAAATTAAAAGGCATGTATAATGGAGATGAACTTCAACATCTAGCTTAAGAGGTGATATGAGATAGTGGGTGTTTCCTTTTTGGTTACCAAAGGCATTAGTCACCGGAAAGGTTCTACCTGAAAAGAACTTGGTATGAAGATGGAAATAGCTATTGAAATGAGAGACAAAGGTATTTGAATGGTGGCAAACTTAAGGATTGCCATCTTTGGATAAAGATATGTTGTTTCCAGTAGTGATGGTGACACGGTGACTTTCGAAGCTAATGCAGGCCAGGGCTACCGCCTGAGGATAGTAGGCCCATGTGCTTAAGGGACTTACACTTGCAATCATAGTCGACGAAACCCTCCCAAACCGCTCGGTTCCGGGTGTCCCGAGCCGTACTGGCAGCGGACCAGGATGGAGGGGGAGAAGAAGGAAAAGAGAAAAAGAGAGAGAGAGAGAGCCCCTGCCCTCCATGGGCAGAGTTTCTCTGCCGACATCCCCCTTTTCTCTTTTTTTCTCTCTCCCATTCTCCCCTCTTCTACCCTGTCGATACAGGGACGACATGGCACGCCGTGAGGCCGTACCAACCCGTGCCACTGGGCAATCGGTCCGGGGTCTGGTACCGGTACCGGCACAATAGATGTTGCTTGCAATAGGCTATATCAGATACCTGCATGCCCAGGCTAGGGTTTTTATCATTTAAGAGGAGAAAAGGGTTGGGGGTGGGGGGTGGGGGGTGGGGGTGGGGGGTGAAACAAGATTTTTAGGGTCAAAAAAAAGGAGAAAGGGAGATGAAGTAGAGGACAAGGAAGGCTAAGGCTTCCTACCTTCAGGAACCTTTCACCACTGGCTTCGCAGACCTTTCTTTCAATAAACATTAATAAAACATTAATATTTATGACAATCCTTAAACAAACCTGTGTAGTATCCTTGCCCCTATAGTACATTATCATACTGTTGGCTTTCTCCCTCAGAAGGCACCTTCCAACAAGAATGTCTCCACATACCTCCTTAGGCTGTTTTTCCATCTCCTCTGACATTTATTTCCACCCCAAGATGATAGGAACAATGCTAAACTTTGAAATTGACAGAACATATATTAATTGCATCATGACTTTTTGTTTCAAAAAACCCTCATATTTTAGGCTTGTGGAGATATGGTCATTCAGCCAGGTGACATTTCTGGTTTTGCTGTGTAAAATATGAAGGGCAATGACCATGGGATTGGAGTTGCAAACATTTTAAACTTGTATTTTCATGACCTGCATGTGTGTCTTAAAAGGTTCTATTATCTTTTTGAGTTAATATGCAGTGATTGGTCTGCCCTGCCTTTAGCAATTGGAACTCTGTGACATGTTTCTTCTATGATCTTTTGTTTCTAGGTTCAAGATTTTGTCCTATGGAGTGTGGACAAATGCCATGAGTGAGACATGGTGTGCTCAGAGCATACATGTTGGTGTAGTCTGTAGTGTTCTAAGGACCTATAGAGCTACTGGCTCTGTTAATATCCACATAGGTTTTTTTACTCTGATTAAGCCCCTTAACTCTTTTCATTAGACATACAGCTAGTTATATGCTCATGCAACTAATTGGAGGCCTGCATTGTGAACTCCAGTTTGGAAGTTTAACTTCAAATGCACTAACCATCTTTTCTAATATTTTTCTTCCTCTTAATATTTCTTGTGCTCTGGGTAGCTGCCAGTGGACATTCAGGTCCTGAACCTCCTATTGAATGCTACCACTTTAAGAAGAGGGCTTGTATCTTGGGAGAGGATCGGCAGCAACTTACTGTGCCAGGTTACAATCGTCTACCGTCATGCCTTGAATACCAGAGGATAATCGTGATCCTTCTTAGAGATTATCCTAAACTGTATGCAGAAATCTCCAGTTCTAGCTTTCCCGCATGCTTCAATGTCAAATTATACGAGTTCAGATTGATTATTATTTTGTCATAAGGGCCAACATTTGTATCATTATGAGTTTCCAGGATTTTAAAACTCCAGTCCCACCAAGACCATTGAAATCTCAGAGACAGACAAGGATGCAAACAGAAAAGACAATCTAGCAATAATATGTAAGAATCGGATGGCAAATCAAGATATTCAAGTGAAAAAAGATGCTCTTCTCGAGGTATTTTTTTAATATTTTCCACAATTTTTTGCCTTCATCTTAGTTCAATGTTGTGTATTAGCCATTATAACGATGTTGTAACAGCTGCTTACATATTATTAATTGTCATTCCCTTGGGCACAACAAGCGGAGTCATGGTCACCAAAACACGGACATCTCACCGGTGCCACATATTCTTTGCCGACGGACTCCATGGCCAGGCCTACTGTGAAATATCAGTGTCTCAAAATTAATAATGGGCCTCCTTGCGAGGGACCCTTCGCTTGTTTTGTTGACAAATTATGAGATGGTGGACCACCTGCACAAGTTAGATTTAATAGGAGCCAAAAAAAGGTCATACGGGCTGAGTTGATATCATACAGAAGGTAGGAAGAAAGAGAGTTTTTGTTTGTCTTGAACTGTAAGAAAATATAAGCCCGGCTTATCTGTCTATTGTTTATAGTATAGAGGGCAAGAGATTCTATGTTAGCAGGACAGCTTGAGAGGGAAGTGTTTGAGGTGGAAAGTGACAGAATACCAAAAGAAAATGTTTTCCATGATTGGCCTGCAAGGGAGTTGAATGTGGCAGGAGGTATAGTGAAATAGACTTCACCCACGCCTAAAGCAAACCAATAGCCACTTACTCTCCACCCCTCTCCCTCCTATTTCCCCACCCTCACTCATCATTCACCCCATCGATGAAACAATAACACCTCCCACTCCTCCATATGGGGTGGCTTCAGTACCTCATCTCCCCACTGAAGAAGCTGTGGCTTCGCATGCATTCTGCTCACAGGAAGAGTATGTTCAGCTGCACTCCAAGTTACCTATAATGTTTAGCATCTTGCCATTCTGGTGTCATGTTCTTCTGTATCCTATTCTTTTGATATCAGCTTTGGATAATCGCATTTGCATTGTCTCCATTCTCCAATCGTACTTCCTCTTGCTCTTAATGCACCATGCAAATCCTCTTCTAGCATGCTATGCTATCAGTGGAAAACCTTTTAGATTCTGTTTATGCATTTTACTGTTCTCTTATTCTTTTGTGGTTAGCTGCTCTTTTCTTGTTCTATTTTTCTTTTAGGTAATCTATGGTTAACTTTTCTAATAATCACTGTTTCTTGCACCCATTTACATAGCCTAGCAATTCTCTAATGTTGTTCTTGTTATTGTTTTGATAGATAGAGGGATATACATCCTCTATGAGGATGTGAAGTCATGCCCATACGAAGATGTGCACGTCCTCTGGTCGATCCTCGTGGAGTCGCACCCTCCGCCATTGAGGTTGAAGCAATGAGGGTTCGTGTGCTCGTAGAAAAGTGGAGCAGCTAAAAAGGAAAGGGACAATGAGTGAGGTTCTGATGTACATAGATACTTATACACGCATATAGGTGTCGTTCGAGTTGCATGTTATGTAGCTTCCCATGTTCGATGAGTAAGATTAATGAGCTGCTTCTCATATGGCCCTAGTTCTTTCTCATCATGTCTATTTGCTTACCAAAAGAAAATTAGAAGTATGACTTCAATCTGTTGGATGAGTGAGGGTGATATTTTGTACATACGTGCACATCATACAAGAAAAAAAAAGTGAAAAAAAGAATAAATATGTCACAGGATTTGGTAGAAGGCTTGTTCCTCTTCTTTTTTTAAATGGGTGGTTTGTCCATAGAAGGCTTGTTCCTCTTCATTGTTCAAATGGGTGGTTTGTCTATTCTAGGTGGTTGGGGGTTGCAGGGATTTCGTTTTCGTTTGCTTCAGTGGTTGCTTGAGGTAAGCGGCAATAATACACAAAGTGTGTACTATTACTGCTCATACGGCATGCACGTGTTTAAGTCTTACGTCATTCTGGGAATAAAATGTTGGGAGGTTGAGTTCTATTGGGATTACCTCGTGGCTATAAAATAAATGCATATGTATTCTGCTGGCATGGGGATTTCGAAATCTGAAGCCCGATGGATGGTAGCGTCTCTTGAAGATAAAACCAAATAAATCTCCGAGCAACTTACCTTGTTCCTCTCATCCTCCTCCTCCTCCTCCTACTTTTTTTTTTTTTTTTTGGTAGAAAATAGGAGGGAAGGGGGAGGGACCAGCCCACCCGCGTAGCAGCCCCACTACTAGGCCTCCCTTCCATCAAAAAATATTCGATACAGATCACAGGGCTCACCGCCTTACGTATGGGTACGTCACCCCAGCGCCACCTCGGTACAAATGGAAGGAAAACATATCTACCAACGAGCCCTCCGGACGTGGGGCATCCAGTCTTCTAATTTAATCGACGTCCGCGCGTTTCAAATCCAAACAACTCGGGTGGAATTATCGCCTCCTTACTATCAAGCTACCACCTTGGTGGCCTCATCCTTTTCTTCTGTGTCCAATTTTTATTTAGCTTTTTTTTTTCCCCATGAGTCGTTTTCATGGCATTCCATACAAATTGCTCAATAGTTTGTTGAAATAACCAAAATAAATCCATTTTTCGAGCAAGTTTTCCTGTCCGGTTCCAGCTACTTTCACCACAGAATCCTGTAATTAGCCAAAACGGCTTGTAAATAAAGCATGATCCATTTATAGACACACCACTCAATGCCTAGACTCAAAACGAAGACCTCCAAATGAGAGTCATCGCCACAGCGTAAGCGGTAAACCCCAGCTGGTCTCCATGAGAGGCCAAACTTACGAGCATGGCCGCACGGTTACACAAAATCCCTGCATATTTCCGTGTTAAATTAAACTGATGACAAAATCATTTTCATTGCTGGAATGAACAAGACGAACCATACCATCAAATCATTTTTTTCCATTAGATGATATAACGAAAGTGTTTTAAATAAAAGAATTCCAGCAATAATCAAGAACACAAAAGATCAAAGCACTAAGAACCACTTAGAAATAGTATAAAAGATCATATACGTACTCTAATTAATAAAATAGATATTACAAATAAACAGAAAATATTATGAGGAAGAAGACATGATTTTTTCATGTTCCACGCTTGAGCAGTATCGTGACCAAATGATCATAATTGCAGCAGCAGCAGCAGCAGCATCTGTCCATCACTGTAGTTCTATCAAACCGTATCTTTCAATGGGCCCCAGCAGTGGAAAATTGGGACACCAGTTCCTCAAATAGAAGCAATCACATGTACTTGCCAAGCTCCATCTTTTTCTTAATTGCTCGTTGGCCATGATAAATGAATGCATCAATTATTCCAGAAACTGTGAAGACACCTGAGCATCATCAAAATTCTTAAAATCAGGTTCAGGTAGCTTTGTCCTAAAACATACTTGTCTGAGCGAAGAATAACATACAAGCGGTATGAATTCTGTCAGCTAATGAACAATTGAAGATGGTACATACAATGGAGCAAGCTGCTACAGCCAGTTTTTAGCTCCGAAATAGTAAAACATGGATGCATATGTTATGTGAGTACATGCATCCCATTTCAGGTCATGATGGTAACGAGCACCTTGCCCTTAAACTTTTTCTTCTTAAAAGAAGGGTGAAAAAAAAAGTTACTTAATGGACCCTGACAGACTTAAAAAATGCTGATTATCTTAATTTCTTTCAAGGATGAAAACATCAAACGAAAAAAAAAAGTATAAGATGGGGCATTAATTGTATTAATCCTAAATTTCTTTAATGGATAGGTCAATAAGTGGTCTTTGACAGGCTAAATTTTAAGATATTTTCCAAATTATATTCAAGAATGAATTTCTTAAAAAAATAAAAGAGTGGGGTAAGCTGCATGAAACCTCCA
This sequence comes from Phoenix dactylifera, assembly GCF_051530095.1. NCBI lineage: Eukaryota > Viridiplantae > Streptophyta > Magnoliopsida > Arecales > Arecaceae > Phoenix > Phoenix dactylifera. The sequence goes on along the minus strand of NC_143190.1, from coordinate 15,016,577 downwards.
ACTATAGCGCATAGATTTGTCAGGAAGTGCAGCAGCGATTTAGTTTCTTCTGTAAAGATCACCTGAAACATATTTATGAATTAATTATACAATTAACAGGTGTGAGAAAGATACAGTAAGGTGCTCCGCTGAATATAAAGTACCTGTAAATAAAAATAACAGTATATAGGTTTAGTAAGAAGTAAAGCAAAATGTGTGCATATATGCATGTCTGTATGTCAGAGAACGACAAGGGAGCAGGGGAGATTCACATTTCTAGATATTCTACAATATGTACCCCTGGAAGTCCTGAAGTTGAAGTTGCATCCTTAACATTTTGGTGCGATAACCTACATGTATCTCATTTTAATGAAACCTATGCTCATATCCATTCCTAACAATATACTATCTGCAAATCTTAATTATCTATAATTTTTTTTATCTGGAACTAAATTTCAAGATTAATACCCTTTTTTGGTACTATGGCTTCTAATTGGTGCTAGCCTCAAACTTGCCATATGTATTACCATTCGTCATGACAAGAGGATTAGTGTTTCAGATTCACCATTGATATGTTATATTCTAATGACTCAAACTCATCTCGTCATTTAAAAAGGAAAATAGATTATTATGATGCCAATTACACATCCGGGTTGCTATCTGCGTTATTCTTGGCCGATTGGCCGGAGTCTTCAACAAATCTCCTATTGCATTTGCTTTTTATGTAGGTATGCCTTAACAAGCTCCCCCTCCCTTGACAATCTTACTCAAACCATATTTCTCTAACAATTCCTCAAAATATCAACTTCTTCCTCACCTGCCAAGTTTCCCATTAGGCCCATTTATACTAGAATGACGTATTTTCATCTGGCCAATTTCCTTGCCACTTCAAAAGACAAAACCTGCTTCTACGCTTGATGAAACCAAGCTGAAAATCAAGCATTGATGGTGAAGTTGTACCAAAAAAAAAAAAATGGTGAAGAAGAAATTTTGGAGCAAATAAGTCTAGAAGTTTTCAGACAATTTGCTGTGATTTCAGTATGATTTTAATTGCTTTCAGTCATTTCTGGTCTTAGGTCTGATTTTAGGTGTTTGTATGGGTTATTTTGATTATGTTAAGTGTCTAGTTGATGGATGGCTGAGTTAGACCTAGCGGTGGTCTTTGGAGTTTAGTTTCTGCTGTCATTTTTGCCAAGTCAGCAAACAAATAAAAGTGAAGCCATACAATTCCCTATGTAATAAGAGCCTTCTGCCCCGTTTCTCCCATCCAACTGTTAACAACAATTTTTGTATATGGTTTATTGCCAACTGTTGGATATATCAGGGTTCCTAGTGTCCCTAGGATCAAATTAGGGTTTCTTGGGCTAATTACAAGGAGGAATAAAGCTGTAAAAGAATCGTTTTTTGCAGAGATTGGATAATTTTCCAGATTTGTTGTTTTCTTTGTCCACCTTTTGGCTGATTTGCTCTAGCCTGAGGCTTGTTCTATGCCTATGGAGGGTCTTGATGCTCCCACCCTGCAAGTTTTCTACACTTCATTCTGTTGATTTCAGAGTGACCTGAAATCAGAGCCTAGAAGTATTGTAGACTGGCCTTTGTAGAGTTGGCCTACATCAATGCTACTTTTATGCATGATTTCTTGCTTACAGCCAAATAGCATCTAAGAACCCACTTATCTTGTAGCTTGTGACCCATATTCACTCAGTATTTCCTTGTTACTATCTATGTGCATCATAAGCCATGGGCATATAAAGAGGCTGTTGTAAAATCTTAATGTCATCAAGCTGTGGTCAAAGAACTTTTTCCTCGACACAATTAGACCCCAGGATGCTCCTTCTTTTCGAAGGATCCTTTATCTTTCAGGAGCTTACAAGTTAAAATTCACTCTAATGTCAAATTCAGTAAAACAAAAATTGATTGGTAGCTTATAGATTTATCCAAGAGAATAGTAACCTAGAGGTGAAAGCTGTTTCGAGATTGGGGATGCATAGTTCTAAAAGAATAATAACAATACACGTAGGGAGTCTATGAGAAAGATAACAATGAGTTTGAAGCAAGTGCACCACCCTTGCTAAAAGACTTGAGCAACTGAGCTCAAGATTTTGGTGTGGATTGCAGACATGTGCTCTTGTTGTTGTTAAGATGACATTTAGCAGACATAGGTTGTTGTTTTCTTGATGAACTTTGACTTTCGCATTCCTTCAAGGTGATTTTTTTCAGTGAGGTCTACCTGCATCCCCTCCTTGTCATCCATATTCATTCATTGTTATCATACTCGTTTACTCCTCAACAATCATTCTTTCCTAGTTTACATGTCAATTACATGATTATTACAGGATACGACCCTCATCATATCTGGTCTATCAAGAAGCAACTTGACAACAGTTTGCATCAAGGATCCCAATCATTTTCAACGCCTCCTTTGTTCTAAGACATCCTATAGTCCTTGATATCTAACCTCGCATAAGAAATACAGTACTGATATTATTTCCCATGCTCATAGTCTGATACATTCCTGCTCCTATTTAGCTTTATTAGAACATAGATTGATCACTGCGTTAACATCCTTCAGAATCTCCTGTCTCCGTGGTACATGAGCACTCTTTCTTTCATTGTTTTAGCATTTTTAGCTTGAAGCCAGTGCAAGCTGGGTTAGCAATGATTATCCATTATTCATTTTTATCTTCCTCAAGATTGTTATTATTTTTCAGCTCAAGTATTGAGGCCATAGCTCAAACCTACACAAATATCACTTGCCTTTGTGGACCTTTTTTCACGTGAGGGTGTCTATCCCCATGCTTCTACCTTCCTTTGCTGTGAGATATGTTTAACTTGCCAACAATTTGATGTTCTATTAGTGCACCACAAACATCATTCTGGATCATCAACATCAATCTTGTTAGGATATGACTTTGATCATGTATTAATTCCCCAACTCAACTTGCTAGCTTCTTAACAAAATCACACACCACTCAGAAACTTACATGTCTATCCTGACAAGAGATACAAAGGAAACCATTTACAACAAAGGACAATTTTTAATTCTTACTATGAGGCAGCATAAGATGAAAAAGAAATTGCTTCCCCCCATATATATAGGATTTGTGATAATTCTAATTTGAAAATAGCAGCAACAGAATTATTTTAGATTACAGAATACTTTTATGAAGTTCAAACACTTTCTCATTTGATTGCTTTATATTTCAAGAAGGTAAAGATCACATACAGAACACAAGATGATGCTGAATTAAGTTGATTAAAACATTAGAAACTTCATCCTACCTATAACTAAGACTGAGCATATGCCATTTGATGGAGCCATTTATCAAGCATCATTTTCACAGATATACATTTGAATCTAATCCTCATATTGGAAGATTAAGCATTCTTTTCGATTGAACTCCAAATAAAATTCAGAACAAGCACATATGAGCCCGCTGGATATATTATTTCACTCACCTTAATTGGTGAAAAATCATAAAAGAAGAATACCCCGGGAGGAGGCTTGGGATAAACATTTCCATCTTTGAAGTGCTCTGTCACTGAGAACTGCAAGTAAAACAACAGCAAAGTTCAGGTGCCAGACTGTGTACTAAATCACCAGACAAGAGTTACAGATCAAATCAACTTCACCTGGTTTGAGTGAATTTTCCGTCCTCTTATGTCAGTGTAAATTGTGGGAACAACCTGAGAAATACCGAATTGCAGTCCCTTAATGATGCTTGAGTAATCACATATGATGTCAAAAGAAAGAGCTAAGGAGTTTATAGGATAGGTGCAAAGGTAAGGAAACCAAACATTTCACAATTAATTGGATGTATAGAAAAGAGGATAAAGACTAAGATTGTCCATTACAATCCAGTCAAAAGAAGTCTTCATGACAAAAACATAGCAAGTAATGTACTCACTTTTATGAAATATTGGTACATTCCAGATGAGGCTTCTTGTGTCCACTGTGCACTGTAATTTTTATCAAAACCAAATAAGCAATCAAAAGATGTGATCCTAAATTCTTATATCTGAATGGTTACAGTTACCAGTTAGCTGAAAACTTGAGGTAATCCATCCAACTTACCCATCAAGTGGATTTATAACACCTGGAAACTCTTTTCCAAAGGATAGCTTATTTATTTTGTGGCTTATCTGGCGTTTTTAATGGAAGGATGTTAGTCATGATATTCTGTTAGACAAATAAGTTAGACTGAAATTCATATATATCCAAATATAATGCAAGAAAAAGTAACTTATGCTACTCACATCATAACTTTCTGTTGGGAAAGCCAATAAGTCATGCACTCGAATTTTAGAATGGTGGAAGCTTTTTCCAGGCATAAAGTGAAAATTTCCAGCTACTTTATTGACATCCAAGAACCCATGGATGTTGCATCCTTCCCCTTCTTCTTCCTTTATCTTTTGGAAAAAGCCCTCTCTTATGCACTGAAATAGCATTTAAAATCAGCATCAAATCAAGAAAAGCAAAAGCCTAAAGCGCATAAAAAAATCTTTGAAGAGAGAAAGTTAATGATTTAGCATTAAAGATGCCTTTAGAACATTTATAAGAACAAAAAAAGAACTGAGCATCAAACGAGCACCATGATGTAAAGTATCTGGCCAGTAACTAAAGCCATTATGGAAGAGCATAACCTACAGCTTTTGAGCATATAGATAGTAAATAATCCCTCTTGAAACTTGTAATCAAAAACTACTGAAGATAATTGTCCCATATTTTGAGCTTAATTTGCACTACTGTAATTTACCTTGTACAACAAGAATTAAGAAGATGGCATTAAATAATGGTATCCCTATTTATAGGAAGACAGCACCCATATGTCACAAGCTTCAAAAGCGGAAAAGAAATGTCAACACACGGTCATAAGCCATAACTAGCAGTGCATGTGAACTGCACAGTGCATTTGAGACTAAAGGCTATATTAGGTTCTTTATTTCCATTAGAAGCACGAACTCAAGTACTTTACCATTTTGAAACTTTTGAAATTTCTAGCATCTCTGAACCTAAATAATTTTGCTCCATTCCAAACTATACGTTGTATGCAAAATTGTGCAAGCATGATTTGAAAAATATGAGTTACTTCAGCTTCATATGTTATAGTCAAGAAAGGAACAAAATCTTATTACAATAATTTAAGAACTATAATTGGATTTGAACTCTATTCTTCCAATTCTCATTGACAGTGCAATGAGACTAGATCTTCTCAAAATGTCAAATGAACCTAAGATAACACTGCATTGCATTATCTCTAATGGTGCTCAAGTTACTTGAAACATCTAGATTGCAAAAATACCATGTCATATGCACAAACAACATTTATCAAAACTATTATCACGGTTGATGGATATTCTCTTCTAGAAAGCTGGGTAAAACAAACCAACCACAAGACTAGCACCATGCTACTATTTCTTGCTGCAGTCATTTACAATGCATACATTTTGCATTTTATGCAAAGACTCGCAGATTATGCCATGACTGGAAAATGTTAATAATATATGTTTTCAGACAACATTAAAGAGAATGTAATATTGTAATCTATATTCTGAGCTGTCCTTGGCAGCTGTAGAGTTGTGGTGGAGATGAACACCACTTGCTAATGACATCCCACAAAACCAGCAATTTGAATCCTTTTCTTGTCTAATGTGCGTTTATAGTCACGCTCAACCATTTAAATCATTTGGTTAACAATATTTATGAGGAAATACATGTCACTTGTGCCAAATCCAAAGCCAGTTCTAAATTATAACTTTTTTAAAAATGACATGCTTCAAAATCAACAGAACTCCGAGAGTGGTCAGCTTAAAATGGGTAATATCATCATGTCGACCTGGTCAATCAAATCTGGATTTGATAGGGCCCATCCTTTCTTCTGATATGCTTCTTGAACTTCTTCGCATGAGTTACAGCAAGCATCATCTGACTGCATCAAAAGAAGCAAGCTCTTACATTTAAAGTTGAGAGAAGGCTCACAATCTTTGAATCTAATCCTAAAGAAGAAGAACAATTGACATGGCAGAGTACCCTAAGTAAAAGATCAATGCATCCAAGAAGCAGTATGGACTTCAGTGCAGTTAAGATAACATACCTCTTCTGCACCATAGCAAGAACCACAATAAGTCTCGTTATGCTCAAGCCTTCCTCCATGCCTTTGTAAAGGCCTTTCGATCTGTATGAAAGAAAGAAACATATAACTGCCTAAATATTAAATGAGTAAAGAATATAATATATTGCAGACACAAATGAATACCAAAGTTTGTAATCAAGAAAGAATATTGTTCTATAATGAACACCAAGCTTGAATTCATGAATTGCTATGCACTATCAGATGAGAAACATTCCATAGAACATTTTCACAACCACTGAAAGTCCACTATGAGCCACGCTATTCAGAACTTCAAGAGAAAGAGCACCTTCAAAGGTCAGAAACTCAAGCATCAGACCTTAAACTAAAATTGGACAGGATTGACAGGAACTGTCTGAAACTACTAAACTCCAAAACTGTGGTCAATCTTGGATAGATTTTAGCCAAAGAAATCATTTTAACCAAAACTAAAAACTTTGTTGATCACATATCTATCAAGTGATTTGCATTCCAATGCACTATTTGACACATATCTTTTGTTGATATTATATGCTATCGAGACAGTTAAACTTACAAATATATTACACACTATTTGATACTATGTGTTATCAAGACAATTAAAGATATGCTATGTTATTTATTGATCTGTAATTTTTGGTATACATGAATTCACTGTATTGTATGCCAAACAGTCAACCACCAAGCTTGTATGCCAAACAGTCAACCACCAAGCTCACAGGTACAATTGAAACCACCAATAAATTGTATTTTAAGACTTCATGTTTCCTAATACTCCTACAACATACGCACTTCATAAGCATTTAATGTTCTTGTATACCTTGTGATCATGAACACAATCATGGTTCACGGTACCCAGGCTAGAAGGGTCATAGTTGCCACTTAGTCTAGATTCTTCATAAAATGACTGCTTAATCTTACCATAATAATGCAAGATAAAAGAGACTGTCAATAAAGTAATGAAACAGCCTAGATTGGGTTTAAGCAGAGAAATTTTTACATATTTATAAAAAAAAACCTTGATAAAACAAGCAAACAGTCAAACACAAAAACTGAAGGAGACAATTAGATCTTTTGTTGACCTTTGCACAACAGTTTTTGCTGTCATATACAAGCCTCCTATCTTGAAGGGTAAAATATTAGACGAGTGAGGTTTGTGGAAAAGGGGAGTTCTTGTTCACCAAGAACAAGTGTTTTTTCCTTTATCCAGTACACAACAGAGTGCGCATTTCTTGATCCAAGGTCAGGTCTCTTAATAGGATCCCTGCCTGAAACCTCACAAAATTCCACCAAAGAAAAAAAGAAAACCATGATACAAAGCCTAATAACCTGTACTATACCCTAGTCTTTAGAGAACCAAGCAATATCATGATAAAATGGCAAGAAATTGCTCCTATAAACAACGACTGTCCTCAAGATCTTCTACAAAAAAAAAAAAAAAAAAATGCTAAAGAACTGAAAGAAAATGAGTTTGCCAAACACAAAATAACTGCAGGTTATCATTTTGATGCAAGAATGGAAACAAAGTGCAAGCATATTACTTGGGCAAACAAGTATTGCCAATGCTCATGCTAAAAAACATCTCCCACAAATATATCTATGGCTTAACATAGAGGATAACAACTAGATGACATTATTAAAATTTAAAAAAGGGATATTTTTTGTGATAACTTGCACGCAAGTTCTTTACTAATACTAATAGAAGGCAAGGCAGAAATAGCTACTTAGAAATGAAGCAAGGGACTAATTAGAATGAAGGATGGATAAATGGATGAAAAGTCTATATGACTGCAAGAAATGCCTAGAAAATTTGAAGAAAAAAGTCTTAGACAGGAAAATAACTATATATAGTATAAAATTACAGTTTCATGAAGTGGGATTAAATATGGCTGCAAACGCAAGTGATGAAAGCCTTTTTAAACATTGAGATGCAGGACAGATTATGAATAAGGCTAACTTTAAAAAACAATGATCACAAAATTAATTAACTCAAAAGTGATTTGGGCTAATTCATGGTACTAAGGACTAGGTTTCATGGTACTAAGGACTAGGTGTTCATGTAGTAGAAGACAGTGGACTGTCAAAGAGGAAAAAGGCGCAGTACTCTAAGTAGAAGGTTCCACAGTTGAGCTTATGACACAAAATTAAACCGGCACAATACCATCAGGTACCCTCAAACTAAAATAATGCAACTTATATCTGTACTCCAAACTGACAGACTAAAAGGTGGCCTCGATTAAATTTGTTTGATTTAAATTTGCCTCGATGACATAGAATATATCTAGAAAGCTCTCTATTTATATCAAACCGCCACTAAAATTTATTATTAAAAAGATTAAAGATTCACATTACACACAGAATCTTAAAACACAAATAAAAAAAGACTCTAGCATATCTCCCAAACCACTTGAAGCTCAGAGTACAATATTTTCGACCTTTGCCTATACTTGTAAGAAATTCTATGTTATTTTACAGGCTGATATCAATAAATATCAAGGTTAAAGTTTCAACAAATTTGCTAGTCAATTATTTATAGTTAGTTTCAGATGACTCCAATCAACTTCAATTGTTACAATTTTAGATACAGATATATCTTGATTGGTATCACTCCAAAACCACATATTATGGGATTAGAAAAACTATTGTGAGTCTGCCATGGAGAAAATCCTATTCCAACATGCTGCCTTCAATCAGCATATCAAAATATGGAAGTCATGTCAGAAAGATTTTGTCTCAAACGAATCAAAATCATGGTTAAAGGTGTCTCACCAATTAAAGAGAAAGTGATGGATCACCAGTTTCAAGGCACAAACATGTAAAATAGAAATTTCGCAAGGAACTAGTAAGGACGGTAGTATTTATTGAAGGATTTAGCAAGCCAAGAGGAAGACCCAGGCTAGCTTAGCCTGGATAAAGGTGGAAGCATGGTCTGTCGCACTATCCCGTACCACACAATACAAGACGTACCGTACCATATCGGTAAAATTGGTACGAAACTTAACTTTAAGTCGGTACAAGCCCCATACTGCCCTATACCAAGGTGTACCGACCTATACCGAGGCATATTGAGATGCGTACCGATCTATATCGAGGCGTACTGAGATAAAAATTAAAAAAAATGGCTAGAGAGCTATTTCAGTACAGGGATGTACCATACTGTACCAAACCAAACGGATAAGATACCGATACAGTATCCGGTACCGAAATTGCGGACCTTGGATGGATGAAAGTACATGAAAAAGTTTGCACAACACATCAAAGATAGACATAACATGAATAATTAGCAAGTGAGGATTCATAAAGCTGACCCCTAACAATGGTGGCATGGCTTGTTGGTTATGGTTATGATTAGAGATCGAAAATCATGCTGCATATCTTGTTTATCTAAAGAACTCAGTACGCTAAATAACAAGGCCGTGTATGTCTCTTTGGAATGTTTAATGGTTGCAGCAAGCACATATCATGTCTGCTAATGTCAAAGTTTCATAACCGTGGATGTTGAATATATCATCTCAATACAACCATCAGTAAGACATTTATAAATCACACTGAGAATCTGAAAATTCAAGCTAACCATTTATCTCTCATGATACAGCCAATCTAGAAAACAAAAACCACAAATAAGAAAGGTTGCTCAGAACTTGCAAGAATCGTCAAGCGCCAAAGCAAAATAATTTTCATGCAGAGATAACTGCAAAGGGTTTAAAAACTATGCATAAGCTGGAAAAAAAAAGATGGGCATAACACATACATGTTTAGAAGTATTAATTGCTACCAGGAAGCATTTTGAATTTCAAAAGTCACCAAGTTACCAACCTTGGGTGCGCCAATACCATCTTGTCTTGACTCAATAACATTACCAGAATGATCTAATCTTTTCTTTGTTATGTCATGCCTCTGCAAGTAAATAGACATTATGACGTAGAATGTGTTTAATGTTATAATAAATGTGTTTTAGAACATAATTCACAGCAATGCAGTTTGATATGATCATCAAGTCAGTTGAAGATAATGAAAAGAAAAGGTGCAAAATATCTAGCAAAAAAAGAAAGGCAGGTATATGAACATACTATATCATAGTGCTGCTCCCCGCTTATATCCACGGTATCAACACTAACAAGTGAACAAGCAAGTGATGGAAAGGTAATATCAAACTGCAACATAGAAATTGTTATTATTCAGTTTCTATTGATGAAACAGGTTAATGTATCACATAGCTTGCACAAATGCAATTTGAATAACTTAATAGCTATATATTAGCCACTCAAGGATCTAAATTCAGAACAGGCACATCAGGCATATGATACACGAAGTCATCGGAATACAATCAAAATGCTTGAGAATAATTTCAAACTCTTTCCAAAGGATAGCAGCTTAAAATTTCAACAAGACAGGCATTTCTCAGATTTCTTAAATCACAAAATAATCTGTTAACATAGACTAAATGCACCAAGCAGTCTATGTGTGTAAGCAACAAATCTCACAAATAACTGACTGCATGGAGTCTAAATACTGACATTGATTCGTAGCCTTTCTCCTCTTGAAGTATCTACTATCAGCTTAGTCTCAGTTTCTGAATAAATATAAAGTCCTGCAGCGAATGAATAAAAAAAAATGACAATAGTGCTTTTTACATGTTGAAGATCTACAGATTTCAGTGTAAATGATTTCTACTTAGAATACATATGTGAAAATTACAAATTACAAATACATATGTGACAAATGCAGATCACCAAAAAACAAAATCAAAAGGTATCTGATTAGCTGCCACAGGAGAGTTAAGATGAAGCTAATTTGTTTCATGAAGCAACATCTTACTTTAAATGCAAATTGTAAAATTCAACAACTATTTAAAACCAACATAAAGAACAGTTAACAAGTCTGAATAACAAATTCATGCTGGGTAAACCTTTTAAATTCTATCACATTCTTCTCTATCTAGGCCCATCTCTTTCATGGTAGTTAGCTCCCTCCTTGTTTATGTCCATATTACCATCCAGGCTCATTTCTTTTAATTATAGCAAGTTCTTCACGTATCTTCCTTTAAAGTGCAACTTGTTCGCCATAAGTCTTACCTTCTCTTTAAAGATCAGGTACTTAATATACGTTTCTTCCCTTATTCAGGCCATGTTTGATCCTTGTCACACTTGCGGCAGAAATTGCTGAGATAGCCAATAGATTTCCGATCATCTTATGAAGAACAAGTGGCAGCTCCCTCCCTAACTTCTCTTGGGGTAGTGAATCATAAGATCATATCCCCCTATCTTATCCAGGCAATATGTTACCCTCCTTTCACATACTGCCAAGCTCTCTCTCTCTCTCTCTCTCGCACGTGCATGCATACATGCTAAAAATGTTTAGCATTAACACTTATCCTTAAGAAAACCTAAAATATGGTTATTAACTAACAGGTCCTAAGTTCAAAACTTTGTCTCTTACACTTTCACATATTTCAGAAAAAGAAAAAAAATTATGACCATTGGGCTGCATGTTATTAGGATGGCATGCTTTTGGGTCTTGTATCTCCAGTCAGTTGAATTAAGCTGGCATACTTCTAGGTCTTGTATCTCAGGTCCATTGAGCTTGCACTGAGTTACTTGATTGCTGCATTATATCAAGACTTGTATCATATCAACCTTGAGTGGGATCGGGAAAAGTGGCATTGCTAAAAGGATACAGGACAGAAACAGTGAACTTGAGTCATGGTTTCTAGGCCCACTATATATGACAGTGCACTAATATCTGTGAGGGAAATTAGAAGATTTTAGACCAAGCATGATCCTTTCATCATGGGCTAGACGGCTTCATGCACATGTTAGCCTAGACCAGTGCACCTTTTTGCTTCCATTGTTTGTTTTTAAGCCAAGGTATATATTAAGATACCACCTCTATAGGCTCCATCATAAAATTAATTGTACTTAAGCTCCAAATCAAATTGATCATATGGGCACTACAATGTCAAGATGCAATGCTTATTATCAGATCCAATAGGGATTAATATTGACCTTATGATTAAATGGAATGTTGCATATATTTTCAGCTTACAAAGGTGATCTAGAATCAATTTAATGATCATGAATGATCAGGGATTTATTCCAAAATACCTAGAAGCATCAACCAGTTTGCATCAGAGCCAATTAACACATGATCATGCACTTGTATCACACAATACTTTTCTTCTAAATCAACAAAGTAGAACAAAAGCCTGGTAAACTCCATTTGAACCTGTCTTCCCACAAGCACAGCTCTTTAAGTTGGGTTTGAAGAGTGAATGTACCTGCAGATCTTTAGTATGAGGGAAACCAAAGGTTGAGCATTGCTGGCCCTATTCCCTGACCAATTGAAAACAATTGCCGACAGCAGCCAACCATGAACAAACATATATGTGGTGCCGATTTGAAATTTAAATATAAAAAAAAAAACTATATAGAACTAAAACCTTTTCATGTTCAATGGTCTAACATACTGCCTGTAAGATTTACACATCTTCAATGGCCGCTAAGAGGCACATCTCACTTATTAAAGCAATTGTCTTATGTACACCTATAAACTAGCTTGATAGGCTTGTGCAGTCAGCAAGGATTTGTGTAGTTTTAAATTTAAGCCCACATGACTTGTGCAGCCTAAAATTATGAAGCTTGTTACTTCGCTTGCCTTATAAGAGCAACAACGCAAAGAGATCCCGATGAAGCTAATTTGAAAAAGACCCATTGGATTCATATTGCTAGAAGATGAGACAGATATGATGGCTTAGAGAGCCACTACCCAATGAGTTTGAAGGTGGTGCTTGAAGGACTGATTCCATCGATTTGGTCTACCATGGAAGTTTGCCAAACTCCATGCAACACTGAGCAGATTAACTTGTTAAAAGTAGCACAGTGTCTGCAAATCAAGCTTCGCATGCATATCTGAAATATCTTTGATATTTCAAACAATTTCGTTGCACCATGTATCATAGCTAATCAGTAGTTCAAGTGAATCTTGTGCTCGCAGTCATTCATGCCAGCAATTAGGATTAGATCAAATTGGATATTTTTTTGTTTGATATAACTCTAAAAAAATTGTGGTTAAATATGCCAGAAAAACTAGCACGAGGGAGCTCATAACAATCTAATTGTACCATAAATTTTTTGTAATTGAAGAACTGAATCAGTGCCTGGAGGATCATGGATTCAATAGACAGATAAATTCCATAAAAACCAAATATGCCATCAGAAAAGTAATAAAAGTTTAACAAAGAAAAAAAAAGGACTCAAAGAAATTTGAGGTTGAATAAATAAATCAACTCAAAATCTTATTTTGTTTCAACCCATAACCACATGATGCATTTTTTTGAATCTTTCTTATTATTAATCACAAACTACGAACAAAAGAGAGCCTACTCAAAATCCAATTTTTATTTCAACCCATGACCCCATGAAGCATTTGCTTAAATCCTTATTATAATAAATCACCACCTACAAACGAATATAAACCAGTAATCGAGAAAAAGAAACTTACTGGCCTCGGAGATGAACAGGAGGATTATAACGATGGAAGAGATCATGGTGATGAGGCCTCCCGAGAGCGTCCGGCTGTAGAAATCCTCGTTGATCTTGGGATAGGCATCGAGATTCTTGAGCTTGTCGAGGATCCCCATCTCGAAACGCCCTGGAATCGGAGCCCGAGAAGCCGAACCCACCGCCGGAGAAAATCTAGGGTTTTCTCCAGCAGTCTCTGACCAGCGCTCGGATTTCTTTGCGTTCCCGACGGAGGCCTCCCCACAAAGCTTGAGACACGGACGGAATCCCCTGGTCTTCGGTCGCCGGCTTTAATATATAGCGGAGATTATGGTAGGTTTCTTTGTAATTCTGGATGCTAGTAGGGGTATGTGAGTAATTGAGATGCACATATTTGGGTCGGATTTGTGGATATCCGCGGGGAAAGCGGTTGACGGGATTCGGGTTTCTAAATTGACTGAAACACTCCAGATTCGGTGTATCTTTTACGCGGAAGAAGGATTTGCCTTTCTTCCCACGATCATCCACTGGTTGCTTTGAGATCTGTACAACATCACGTGGATTCGATCGAAGGAAGGCTACTCCTCCTTTTGCCTCGAAAGACACGCCCCCGACCCCGTGGCTGGTAGACGGAGGAATTGTGGCGAAGGGAAGTTGTAATTTGGTCTCAAGAGTATCGGCCTACGCCGCCAGAGACGACGCCTTCTCGCCGGATAAAAATCCACAGTATACCGGAATCTGCGCTCCAGCTGTTTGGCTTGGAATCTGGCAATGGAATCCGGAAGATTCATCAACATGGGACGATTATTGTGATCATCGGATTAACGAGGTCTGCTGAAAGAATTAACCACGTCCACTCAACTTCTAAGGCATCATTTGTATAGAACTGTTCGCAATAGGGTTTTCGAAAATAAAATTTTTTAAAGTATAATTTTTATAAAAAGCTATTTACTATTTGGTAATATCAAGAGATTTTAATATGTGTTTGGCAAACAAACTAAAAAAATAATTTATTATGGTAAAATGACCATAAAAAATATTACATAGTTTTATACAACAAGACATAATATAATATAGTATAATATTATTGTAATGTAATATAATATTATTATAATATAGTAATATAATATTATATATTATAGCATAATAATATAACATTATTTGATATGATAATTATAACACATAATACATTGACATAATATTATATTTATAGTATAATACAATAATAAAGATATAAAATATTATTATTATTATTATTATATCTGTAATTATTATATTTTATCATGGGTTTTTGGTCCAAAAAAATTATAATTCAAAATAGCTTTCCGATGGAGCCTAAAAGTGCTTTTCAGAAGAAGCTCCAATCTAAAAAATTGTTTTAGCTTTCTTTCAAAGCTAAAACAGCTTTCCAATTTTTTTAAAACTAAATATTTCTATTCAATCTAAAAGTGCTTTTGGAGGGCTGGAAAGTATTTTTCGGCTCTCCAAAAGCTCTACCAAACAAAGCCGAAGACTATGGTAGAGACGTTTCATGAAAGACTGTGGTAGGTTCACGTTAGACAAATGTAATTAGATTCAAGTTGGGCATAAATTCAAGATATAAATTATTCTGCAAGATTTAATTTATTTATTCAATATATTAATTTCAGATTTAGTGTTCTCGCCTGTCCGCTCTGTTTTTAACCTATATGATAATTGGACCGCTGGAGGGAGTAACAACACAACTCGTTTAAAACTAGTTTAAACCATTCGTGACTCATTTAACCTGCTAATACTCATTTAATCTATTATAACATGATATGAAACTGATTAATATGTTAATGAGTTTCACGTGCCAAGTTAAGTTACCTATTTAACAAACAGATTAGGTTCTATTTTGGATTTTTGAAACGTTTAATAAATGGATCAAGTTCAAGTAGGGAGGTTTTCTTCAATACCTCTGTTTCAACCTAACCCGAGCTAATTCATTGCCGTGCCTAATCTAATTCAATTAAAAATAGTGTAGCAACCTCCTGCTTAGTTGTATAAAATTTTACCAGCCACATGGCACAGTAAGATTGGTGCAACTCAAAGGACTAGTGCAATTCACAAAGACCTGAACAAAGTGCTGGAATTTTTTTTATAAATGTGGGCTTTCATTGTTTATGCATTGATTTTAATTTGATTTATTAAGTAATACGAGCTAAGTTGCCATCTGAATGAATGTTTAAGAAACTCATAATTAATTGGATTATATGGTTATTTTGGGCTTTATTGTCTTGGTCATGTGGTGTAGCGAGTATTGGTATAGACATGATTTGATTAATAAGTTATGTAATGGATAGATCCATTAGCATTACTAACTGGGCTAGGTCTCCACTCCACACCTATATATATATATATATAGAAAAATCTTAAGATATCAAGTCCTCTACATTCCTGTAGAGCATCTATCCTATTGAGGAGATAGATATTAAGGAAGAGATTGAGAGAAAGATCTATCTCATTTTTGTAGTTTCTTCTTCAGCAATATGCTCAGGACTCTCAAGGTACGCTTCTATTTTGGTCTAGTTTATTTGTGTTCTAATCTTTTGCATGGTATCCATAAAAATTCAACATAAAAAGCTACCAGGCAAGCACCATGTAGATCTAAAAAAAATAATTGCGTGATTGACTAGTGCCCATACTATTTTTTTAATTTAAATTTCAAGGGTCAAGCGAGAAAGAAGAAGAGGAGGAGCAATAGAAAGCTCTGAGGTAGGAGTCCGAGAGGAAGCAAAAGATGAAGCACATGAAGAATTTGGAGAAAGAGATGCAAGAGAAGCTCGAGAAGATTCGAGCAGTTGCGGGGACTAAAGATGACAGAATCTGCTACAAGGATGATTTGGAGGAGCATTACGTTCCGGAGGAATAGGATAGGAAGATGAATGTTTGATATGATTCCGAATTCGGGATTGAACAAGAGGGGAGTTCGGAGAAGCCAGATTCTGACATGAAGGACAAATTACTTGGTCTTCCGAAAGATTGGATTTTGAAACAGGAGGACGAAAAACCACAGAGGGATAAGAAGAGAAAAAAAAAGAGGAAGATATCTCTCGAGGACAAAGTGGATCATGATGAAGAGTTGTACTATATATTGGTAGATTTATGTATATATTTGTATTTTTTATATTTTTCTTGTGAAATTTTTTAATAATAAAATTAAAAAGTGCGGAGAGAGAATTCGAACTCAGAATTTTTACTCTAATACTATGTTAAAATCACCACTTATCCCAAAAATGTAAATTGATAGGATGAAGTAGATATGTTTATATATTTTATATTTTTTTACACTATAAAATGGATTATGAGCACACAATTGGGGAGTTGAAGACTAGTATAAGTCTGTTCCTGCTGACGGCTATCGTTTGCGTGTTGAAGAGACTTTAATGGAAGGGCTCTATAGACAGAATAGTTATCATCCTGAAGCCATATGTTTCACTGAAGAAGTTTTCTCCTTGTAGACAGAATGAGTGGAAGGTGACATATCATACGAAGTTGAAAGATTTGATTCTTAGAAGAGGAAAACTACATCATGAGGATGGTAAGTGTTGGGGGAATACGGTTTTCCCCCAGTAATACAGTAACCCCGCCACCAAAAGGCTACGCAACCGACGACTGAGGTCGGCGCCCGACCCCAGAACATCCGTCCTCGGATCATCCGACCTAGAGGACTTCCGACCTCAAAGGCCTGTCTTTGTCGACCACCTACTACGGCCGTACCTCTCCGAGGTCCGGCCAAGGGCCATATCCTGCCACTGCCCCAGCATTTATTACGCATGATCCCTGCAAACCCCCAATTCACTCAACAATTAATGTGAATCTCCGGCCTACACAACAATTAATGCGCACCTCCAGCTTACTCAACAATTAATGCGCATGGCTCCTATCATCTACGGATCCCCAGTTCTCCACGGCAAGTCAGCTCGGCAGAGTCCTGTCAGCCATGATAAGTCTGACCCCGGCCTCACCTCCGACATCAGTGCAATTATTTACTTGTTCGTGCACCAGATCAAGCAACGTGCCGAGCTGTACGACGGCCTTGCCCAGTCACATCGCAGGTAAACCGCCGCCCCTATAAAAGGGAACCATGCTTCTTAAGGGCGGGGGGGGACGGAGAAAAAAACATTGCTACTCTCATTTTCCTCTGAACACTGTTTTGCCCCCTCTGACTTAAGCATCGGAGGGCCGGCGCCGGAAGACCCGGCCACCGGCTTTTCTGCAGGCACCCTGACGGAGGACGCCGCCCGCCGACGGATCACCACTCCCTCGCGCCCGCCGACAGCTCCCCCTCCTCGACGGACGATCGCCCCCGGGTCCAATTTCCAGCAACAGTTGGCGCTAGAGGAAGGGACCGAGTCGCGATCATGAAATTGAGAAGTAAGGGAGCCTCCAACATCTCCCGGCGTCCCCCACAGAGTCCTGGACATTCCGTCCAGAATTCACCTACTCCGGCTGACCCGGTTCCTCAGGTCCAGCCGGAGCAATTCAATGCCCTGGTGCAGCAAGTCCAGGCCCTGGCGACTGCCATCCAAGGCCTGCGGCGTGAGGAGGCCCTACCGACGCTCCCCCCGCAGGCCCAGATCTTCCCGGAGTCCCCTCCCGACGGTCCGATCCCCCAGGGCCAGAATCTTCATGGCTCTTCAAGAGCCAATAACGAAGGGCGGACCTCCCCCCAGAGAGAGTTGCCGGGGGAAGGTCTCAACAGAAGACCCCAACCCTCTGAAGTCGAATCAGCCCCAAACCACCGTGAGCCGGAGCAAACCACGGTGACGATTCCTCGGGTTGGGGAGCTCGACAGGAAAGTCGAGCACTTGGAGCGCCAGATTGAGGCGCTCCACAGCAAGAAGGCAAGACAGGAGGGGGATTTTGAGTTCGCCACCAAGTCCCCCTTCTCCCGCCAGATCGAAGATGAGCCGGTCCCCTTGAGGTTCAAAATGCCTCAAGTGGAGCCCTACAGTGGAATCACCGACCCCCTCGATCACTTGGAGAGCTACCGAGCTCTCATGGCCCTACAAGGATCCTCGGAGGCTGTGCTTTGTAAGGCCTTCCCGGCGACTCTTCGAGGGATAGCTCGACTCTGGTTTTCCGGGCTGAAACCGAGCACCGTATCTTCCTTCGAGCAACTCGGCAGACAGTTTGCCACCAATTTCGCGGCCAGCCGACGCCAACGGCGGACGTCAGATTCCCTCCTGGATATCAAGCAGAAGGAAGGGGAGTCCCTCAAGGAGTATCTGGACCGCTTTACCGCCGCCACATGGGAAGTCCGCGAGCTGAACCAGTCCATAGCCATGTCGGCTCTAAAGACTGGGGCCCGCTCTTATCGATTCCTCTTCTCTATCGAGAAGAGCTTCCCGGCCGACTTCACCGAGATGCTGGCCCGAGCTCGGAAGTATGCTAAGGCCGAGGAGGCGATCGCCTCCAGGCGGGGCGCAATCGAGCCCGCCTCAAGAAAGCAGAAGAAACGCCGCGAGGAGCGCGGCCGTTAAAGAAGCTGATCCCCCCGAGAGAAGAACCTCCCCCGACTGAGAAGCCCACCTCGGCAGCGGGGACAACCCCAGCGAAGGACCTCACTACGACCAAGGTCCCCACCACGGCCTCGGGCATACCCAGGGAGGTACGAAAATTATACCCCTGTCAACGCTCCCCGGGCCGAAATTTTGATGGAAATCGAAGGCCGGGACTTCTTCCGACCTCCACCTCCCATGCGGGATACGGAATTCCCACGCAACCCCAGGAAGTACTGCCGCTTCCACCGAGACCGCGGGCACGACACGGAGGACTGTATTCAGCTCCGAGACGAGATCGAGGCGCTTATTCGCCGTGGGGTGCTCAATCGGTTCGTTCGGAACCGACGCGAAGAAAGGAGGCCAGCGGAAAACGCAGCACCGTCCGAGAATCCGGATGACAACAGGCCTATCGCCGGCACCATCAATGTAATCGGAGAAGCCTCGGCAGGAGGATCAGCCCAAGGAATCTCTCCGAAGCGCCCGCGTACTGCTGAAGTCATTTCGTTCTCGGACGAGGATTTGGAAGGGGTTGAGACCCCTCACGATGACGCTGTGGTCATCTCCATGATTGTAAATAAATTCGATGTAAAACGTGTCCTAGTTGACAATGGAAGTTCAGCCAACGTTTTGTACTACCATGCCTACCAAAAAATGGGGTTACCAAAAGGACAACTCCGAAAAATTAATGCCCCACTAGTCGGGTTTACCGGAGACTCGGTCCCGGTCGAGGGCGAGGTCAGCTTTCTTGTTACGGTCGGCCTCGCTCCTCGAGAAAGCACTGTGAGGACGGACTTTCTTGTGGTCCGTCTATCCTCGGCCTACAACGCCATCCTGGTGCGACCGGGGCTAAATGCCCTCCGAGCTGTGGTCTCGACCCGACATCTACTCATGCGATTCCCCACCGACCGAGGAGTAGGCGAGGCCCGCGGGGATCAGCTGGTCGCCAAGCAGTGCTACATGGCGGCTCACAGAGTGAAGCAGCCAACTGAGGCGCCGGCTCAGGCAACGGGTCCGTCGTTACCCATAGAAATCCTGGACGCAAGGGATAATCCCTGGAAGAAGCAAGTAGAGCCTGGTGAGCTTCTTGTTCAAGTCCCCCTACGAAAAAATTTTTCCGAGCGAACTGTGCAGGTCGGCTCCGGCCTTGGCGTCCGCGAAAGGGATCACCTCGTCAGCTTCCTGCGGGACAACGCTGATGTCTTCGCCTGGTCGCCCGCTGACATACCAGGAATTGACCCTGAGGTCATGGTCCATCGACTCCAGGTGAAGCCGACCAGCAGACCTGTGAAGCAGAAAAAGAGGGGCTCCGCCTCGGAACGACAACGAGCTGCAGCCGAGGAAGTAGACAAACTCCTCGAAGCCGGCTTCATCCGGGAAGTCTCCTACCCGGATTGGCTCGCCAACATAGTCCTCGTAAAGAAGGCCAATGGAAAATGGTGCATGTGCGTGGACTACACTGACCTGTACAAGGCCTGCCCGAAGGATAGCTTTCCCCTTCCAAGCATCGACCAGCTCGTGGACTCTACCTCAGGACATCAACTGCTGACATTCATGGACGCCTTCTCCGGATACAATCAGATCCGGATGGCGCCAGAAAATGAGGAGAAGACGGCCTTCATCACCGACAAGGGCACCTATTGCTACAAGGTGATGCCTTTCGGTTTGAAGAATGCTGGAGCCACGTATCAGAGGCTGGGCAGCCAAATATTTGAGGACCAGATCGGCCGAAATATGGAAGTCTACGTGGACGACATGCTGGTGAAGAGCCAAGTGGCGGAGCACCATGTAGCCGATCTCAACGAAACATTCTCCAAGCTCAGGAGGTACCGAATGAAACTCAACCCAGCAAAATGCGCCTTCGGAGTCACCTCTGGCAAATTCCTGGGCTTCATAGTGACCCAGTGTGGAGTTGAAGCCAACCCCGAGAAAATCCGGGCGCTGCAGGGGATGACGCCTCCAAAGACAGTCAAAGAAGTGCAGCGACTTACCGGACGGGTCGCCGCCTTGGGGAGATTCGTCTTCCGATCGGCCGAGCGCTGTCTCCCCTTCTTCAAGATCCTTAAGCGGCCAAAGGACTTCCTGTGGACAGAAGAATGCCAGCAGGCCTTTGAGGAGCTCAGACGCCTTCTGGCCTCTCCCCCGCTGCTCACCAAGCCTCAGCGGGGCGAGGTTCTCTACTTATACTTGGCCGTCTCCCCGATCGCAGTAAGCTCAGTCCTGGTCCGGGAAGAGGACAAGCTCCAAAAGCCAGTTTACTACATCAGCCGGGTCCTCAGGGATCCTGAGACCCGATATTCTAAACTTGAGAAGACAATTTTTGCCCTTATCATCTCGGCTCGAAGACTCCGCCCTTATTTTCAAGCACATACAATAGTCATACTGACCGACCAGCCTATGAAGCAAATATTGCAAAGGTCAGATCGTGCAGGGAGGATCGCCAAGTGGGCGGTAGAGCTCGGAGAATTCGATCTCGAATATCGGCCCAGGCCGGCCATCAAAGCTCAAGTACTCGCCGACTTCCTTGTGGAATGTACCTTGCCGGACGACCCCGAGCCACCATCTGCGCCTATAGACGGAACCCCGAAGCAACCGTGGGTCCTATATTCGGACGGGTCTTCAACTTCGGGGGTTAGCGGGGCTGGATTAATCCTCACCAGCCCAGATGGAGTGGTGGCCGAGCAAGCCTTACGCCTCGAGTTCCCGGCCTCAAACAACGAGGCGGAGTACGAGGCGCTTATTGCTGGGCTCAAATTGGCAAAAGAACTGAAAGTGGAAGATTTGAAGGCCTTCAGCGATTCCCAGCTGATAGTGAGCCAAATTCAGGGAGACTTTGAAGCGAAAGAGCCATCAATGCAAAAGTATCTTCAAAGAGTGCGGGAACTTACGTCCGCCCTAGGCTCTTTCAACATCCAGCACATTTCCAGAGCGGAGAATATCAGGGCGGACCAGTTATCCAAACTAGCGACCTCCCGCATGAGCGAGCTTTCCAAGGAGACGACGCTCGAATATCTTCAGACACCCAGCACGGAGGAACCCGAACCCACCATGTGCATCGACTTCGAGCCGAGCTGGATCGACGGGCTCGTCCGTTATCTCCGGGACGGAGCCCTCCCTCAAGATGAGATTGAGGCTCGCCGGATCAGGCGTCAAGCTCCACGGTATGTCCTATACGAAAATAGGCTTTATCGTCGATCATTCACTTCTCCCCTCCTCAGATGTCTCCGCCCCTCCGAGGCGAACTATGCCCTTCGAGAGGTCCATGAAGGAATTTGCGAAAATCACCTGGGAGGTCGGGCGTTAGCCCATAAGATCCTGCGACAAGGATATTACTGGCCCACACTCCAGAAGGATGCGACGGATTTCGTTCGGAGGTGCGACCGGTGCCAACAGAACGCCAACATCCAACGCCGACCTTCGGCCCTGCTAACCTCAGTCACCGCCCCCTGGCCGTTTGCCCAGTGGGGAATCGACATTCTGGGACCCTTCCCTCTGGCCATCGGACAAAGGAAATTTCTGGTCGTCTCCATCGACTACTTCACCAAATGGGTCGAAGCTGAACCTGTGGCCCGGATCACCGAGCATAAGATGCGGGACTTCGTGTGGAAGTCCATTATTTGTAGATTTGGACTCCCTCGTATCCTTATATCCGACAACGGCCGGCAGTTCGACAACGTCCACTTCAGAGAATTTTGCTCTGAGCTCGGCATCGACCACCGCTTCACCTCGGTCGCCCATCCCCAGACAAACGGAGAAACTGAAGTAACAAATCGTACCATTTTGCAGGGACTCAAGGCCAGGCTTGATCGGTCCAAAGGACAGTGGGTTGAGGACCTGTACAACGTCCTCTGGGCTTATCGGACTACGTTCCGATTGCCCACCGGCGAGACCCCCTTTAACCTGGCATACGGCACGGAGGCTGTCATCCCACTGGAAATCGGCCTCCCCTCCCCAAGAGTGGAGCATTATGATCATGACTCCAACTCTTCTCGGCTCAGAAACAACCTGAATCTCGTCGAAGAGACACGAGAGGTCGTCCGGGTCCGTATGGCAAGATACCAACAGAAAACAGCTCAATACTACAACTCTCGGGTCAAGCCCAAGCTCTTCAAAGTAGGGGACCTCGTCCTTAGGAGGGCCGAGGCCTCTCAGCCAACTGAGCAAGGAAAGCTCGCCCCAAATTGGGAAGGGCCGTATCAAATCGCCCGAGTACAACGACCCGGGGCATATAAGTTGAAATCCCTCGAAGGGACTCCCATTCCGCGAAGCTGGAATTCCGAGAATCTACGAATGTACTACCAATGAAACCCCTAGGGGCTCAAGACAATCAAAAACACGGACTCGGTCTCCTTTTTTACATATGATCCGACCCTTCCAATAATTATGATTATTTCTTCTAACGTCGGGTCGTTTGTGATCCTCAGATTCCTCGGCCAAGGTCGGGATGCCTCGAGGCTCGACCGTAGAGTCCTAAACTCCCTCGGCCTCGGGAAGTGTAGCAGGACAGTAGAGCATCGACCTGGCGCACGATCCCTCGACTAAGGTCGGGATGCCCCGAGGGTCGACCGTAGAGTCCCAAACTCCCTCGACCTCGGAAAGCATCGCAGGTCGGTAGCGCGTTCCCAGACCCACCGACCTGGCGCACGATCCCTCGACTAAGGTCGGGATGCCCCGAGGGTCGACCGTAGAGTCCCAAACTCCCTCGACCTCGGAAAGCGTCGCAGGTCGGTAGCGCGTTCCCAGACCCACCGACCTGGCGCACGATCCCTCGACTAAGGTCGGGATGCCCCGGGGATCGACCGTAGAGTCCCAAACTCCCTCGACCTCGGGAAGCGTCGCAGGTCGGTAGCGCGTTCCCAGACCCACCGACCTGGCGCACGATCCCTCGACTAAGGTCGGAATGCCCCGAGGGTCGACCGTAGAGTCCCAAACTCCCTCGACCCCGGAAAGCGTCGCAGGTCGGTAGCGCGTTCCCAGACCCACCGACCTGGCACACGATCCCTCGACTAAGGTCGGGATGCCCCGAGGGTCGACCGTAGAGTCCCAAACTCCCTCAACCTCGGGAAGCGTCGCAGGTCGGTAGCGCGTTCCCAGACCCACCAACCTGGCGCACGATCCCTCGACTAAGGTCGGGATGCCCCGAGGGTCGACCGTAGAGTCCCAAACTCCATCGACCTCGGGAAGCGTTGCAGGTCGATAGCGCGTTCCCAGACCCATTGACCTGGCACACGACCTCCCGACTAACATCGGGTGCCTCGAGGTTCGACCGTAGAGTCTCAAACTCCCTCGACCTCGGGAAGAGTCGCAGATCGATGGAGCATCCCCAAACCCCCTCAACCTCGGCGGGCGCCATAGGGCTCATGAGAAGCCCGAGCTCCCCGAAAGTCAAAGAATGACTCCGGAAGTTGGTGAGGAGATAAGGCCACCTACTCTGATACGAGGGGCGCAATTTTGGAAACACAAAAGGTACATCCTACTTGGTGCTCGCCTTGTTATATTTACCTACGTATTGACAGTGAAATCCCGATTAAAATCGGGACCTTAATCTGGCCAAGGTCGGATTGTTTCTACAAGTCGGTGTAAGATTAATCTCCCGCTGACCTTGTGCATGCTCCGTCTACCGACAATCTCCACCACAACTCATGTAAACCCTTATGGGCAAGGGCCAAATTCAGCCCCCATGCCCAGACTCCAATGTCAACCTGCGAAGATGACCTCAAAGGCCGAGGTGTTCCTTACAGGCCCCGACTCTGCTCGCCTGAATCTCGGCAGAGTCCGAGGGCAATGACTATGAAAACCCTGGCGACGATGTGACTATTGGCCTAAGCTCCCCTTTTAGGGGGCAACTTTCTTACGGACCTACGCCCCAGGAGCCAAGCTCAAAAGCTTGGCCGAGCACCTCGGTAGCGACCTATGTAGGTCTAGCGCGGCCCCACTTGGGGGCCGAGACCCGAACCCGGTGCCACGAGAACCTAAAAGCCAAACTTGGCAACCTTTGCGACCTTCGAATCCGAGCTACAAGACTTGGCGAAATTTCCTAAAGTCTAAGCTCGGAGCCCCCCCTTAGTTAGCGTAATCAGAGTTCGGACACTTATACACGCTGGAAGAAAGGTAAGACATAGCCAAAGAACATGTCTTTATTAATACTATCCGAAGGCTCGGATACAAAGTCGAGAGTCGGCGGAAGTACCGACCTCGTTTGCAAGCGAAAAAGACAAAGGGAAGAAGAATAAATGCAGAAGTGAAAGAAAAAGCTTTCATTAATAAAATGCCAAAAGGCTAAGTACAAAACTAGAGGCCGACCTTCTACAAAGTTGAAGGCCGACCTCGTTTACAATAAAGAGAGAAAAAACCAAAGTCCTAAGGGGCGGCGGCTCCATTGGCATCACCCTCGTCGTCTATGGGAATGACCTGCGGGTCTTCAGTAGGCGCGGGCTCAGGGTCTGCGGCGGGGGCCTCGGCTGGCGCCGCGGGAACAACCTCGCTGGTTTCGCGAGGTAGAGCCTCTGCCATCGCCGGTTCGGCTGCCTCGGCCTCGACCTCAGCAAGGTCTTCCTCGGACACAAGGGCAGCGGGGACATCGTCGTCGTCGTCGGAGCCATACCCGAACTTCATCCTCGGACGGATTGTAGAAAGGTCAAGCTGGGGGCAATACCGGAACATCTGCCTCCGAAAGTTGTCGAAGCCCCGGAGGAACCCGTCCACAGTTTCCTCCTCTAACATATCGCGGAACTCTTCTGACTCCTTGAAGAGTTCCACGGCGTTCTCGGCCCGCTCGAGCGCCCTCTTCTCCCGGGCCTCGAGCTGCTCGATCTTGAGGCGGAAGACCCCGGCCTCGTACTTCAGACCCGCGACCTCAGACTGGGCCTCCCCCAGGCGTGCCTCCGAGGCACGCAGGGCCGACTTCGCCAACGAATGGGCGGCCCTCTCCTCTTCGAGCGCCTCGACCATGGCGAGTCGCCCGGCCTCGGTGGCTTCCCTTCGCGCTTCGGCCTCGGCCAGCGCCGCATCCAGCTCGGCGATTCTCTTCTTGGCCGGCTCCAACTGCCGGCTGAATCGCCGAGTCTCTTCTTGACACTCTTGGGCAATATACACCAGGGTGTCGATCTCGTGAACGTGCTGCAAGAGAGAAAGCGATTACGAGTTGAAAAACATAGTATATGCGCCAATAGCCTAAGGGAAACCAGAAGAACCGCTTACCCGAGCGGTATTGCGGTAGGTACCGTCGACGATTTCTTCCAGCGACTGCCTCCGGAACTCGGCCCGGTCTGCTGGAAGCATTACACGCCGAAAGATGGCGCGTGCCACGTCGGCATCATGGAAGGCCGAGCTATCCTCAAGGAGCGGGGACCCCGGCTCGGCCGATTCCTCCCTCGGCCCCCTCGAAGAGCTCGGCTCCTCCGAGCTGGGGACCTCGGGGCCTCTTCTCAGCTCGGACCCCGACCGCTGCGGCAGAATCACAGCTGGCCCCCGTTGGGAGACGGGGGCAGGACGAAGAGGCGCCGCCGAGGTATCGACGACCGCTGTCCGCCCCTGGTCGGCTGCGGAGGCCCCCACCTCCGGGCCTCCTGAGGTAGACGCGCCGGCCGACTTGGACTTCTTTCGGGGCTGAGGAACAGCCCCCCCGGCCTCGGCCTCCCGCCTCTTCAGCCTAGAGAAGAGGGATGTGTTGCTGGTCGGCATGTGGGGGATGTCTGAAACCAAAAAATTTTCCTTAAGTGTCAGACCAGTGTTAGCGAAAAGAAGAAATAGATAAAAACAAGACGAGGCAACTATTCTTACCCTCGAGGCGCGCCGAGCTCAAGCCCACGCTCACCAAGGCCTCCTTCCGTAGGAGCTCGGTTAGGTTGAATCCCTTCCCGAGGGCCCGTAGGGAATCCAAGACCCTCAGCTCCCTCCCCGAGGGCTCGGAGAGCCTATTGAGAGTCTTCAACCGAGGGTGCCCCCACCTCAGGTTGAACCCCCACGGCACCTCAGATGCAAGAAAGAAAAATTTCCCCTTCCACTCATGAATAGAGGAAGGGGCGCCCTGGAAGAGTGACATACCGCCCCGAAAGGCGAAGTATAGCCACTCTGCATCCGCCGGGTTTTTCTTTAATAAGAAACACCGGCGGAAAATGCTCACCGAGATCGGAATCCCGTGCGCGAGGCACAAGGACAAGAACCCGATGATGGTTCTCCACGAGTTCGGAGCAAGCTGTGCTGGGACGAGTTGATACTCCACCAGCAAGTTGTTCATGAACTCGTGAACAGGGAACCGCAGGCCGGCCCAGAGCGTCTCGCGGTAAATCGTGATCCGACCTGGGGGCGGCCGCGTCACCCTGTCTTCCGGCCCTGCAATTTCGAGATGAAACCCGGGCTGGAAGAAGAACCGGGAGCGGATTAACTCCAGCTCCTCCCCCGATAAACTTGACCCTACTTCCTCCGGACCGAGACCCATTTTTACAGAAAATTGAAGTAAACTAAAAGATGAAGGGAGTAGGTAGGAGAAGAAGGGGAACCCTAAATAACACGGGGCAAGAACCTACGGAAAGAGTCGCCGGAAATCGCTCCGGGGACCGTCGGCAAAGTTTCGTTGGGAGGGAGAATGGAGGTAGAGACGGCAAAAGCAAAAGGCAACCAAATAGGACTGTTAGGGCAGACTCGTGGGGTTTATATAGACCCCCCCAACGGCCCGGATTGGCGGGCTTAGTTTCCATCCCCCGTCCAGATAGCGCCAGGTGTCGACCCCGGAACCCGAAGCACCGCATTCATTCCAGATTGATATCTCGGGTACGCAACCGGGGCGCCGTCCCATCGGATCTCACGGCCTCATCATGGGCCCGCTAAACCGGATCACCTTGAAAGACGAGCGGACGTCACCCTCGCTCCCTTCATTTAATAAGCCTCAGGAACACGTGGAGCGCCGAGATAACCCCAGCCTTCCCGGATCGTTATTCCGCTAATACGAGATCGGAAACGTCCGACCTCAGATCATGCCACGTGCTCATTTCGGAGCGCGAAACGGCGTACCTATTTAAGGAGGCGGCTTCGGCTATGAGATCGAGGCGCCACCTTATCGGGCCCAGGGAGCCACATTATGAGCCCGCCATACAAAGTGATCTCGGAGATCTAAAGGGCGTAATCATCATCATGGCTGCTTCGAGATGCGTAAGGATGCAGACCCCGTCATAAGTTCGCTGTATAAAGCGATCTCGACGGGCCAAAGGGCGCAATCCTCGCCATAACTACCTCGAAATGCCTAAAGGGCGCAGACCTCCTCATAAATCCACCATATGAAGCGACCTCGAAGGTTCAAAGGGCGCGGACTTCGTTACAGAAGCTTTAAGCCGCGTAAGGGTGCGGGCGTGATCCCCTTCGGCCTCGATAACCACGATAACAACTTCTACTTCCCACGTCCGAGCCTGCAGCTCGAACTCGAAAGTCGGAGGGTAGTGTTGGGGGAATACGGTTTTCCTCCAGTAATACAGTAACCCCGCCACCGGAAGGCTACGCAACCGACGACCTCGGACGACTGAGGTCGGCGCCCGACCCCAGAACATCCGACCTCGGATCATCCGATCTAGAGGACTTCCGACCTCAAAGGCCTGTCTTTGTCGACCACCTACTACGGCCGTACCTCTCCGAGGTCCGGCCAAGGGCCATATCCTGCCACTGCCCCAGCATTTATTACGCATGATCCCTGCAAACCCCCAATTCACTCAACAATTAATGTGAATCTCCGGCCTACACAACAATTAATGCGCACCTCCGGCTTACTCAACAATTAATGCGCATGGCTCCTATCATCTACGGATCCCCAGTTCTCCACGGCAAGTCAGCTCGGCAGAGTCCTGTCAGCCATGATAAGTCTGACCCCGGCCTCACCTCCGACATCAGTGCAATTATTTACTTGTTCGTGCACCAGATCAAGCAACGTGCCGAGCTGTACGACGGCCTTGCCCAGTCACATCGCAGGTAAACCGCCGCCCCCTATAAAAGGGAACCATGCTTCTCAAGGGCGGGGGGGGGGGGGGGGGGGGGACGGAGAAAAAAACATTGCTGCTCTCATTTTCCTCTGAACACTGTTTTGCCCCCTCTGACTTAAGCATCGGAGGGCCGGCGCCGGAAGACCTGGCCACCGGCTTTTCTGCAGGCACCCTGACGGAGGACGCCGCCCGCCGACGGATCACCACTCCCTCGCGCCCGCCGACAGCTCCCCCTCCTCGACGGATGATCGCCCCCGGGTCCAATTTCCAGCAACAGTAAGAAAATAAAAACTTAGAAAGCTAAAAGCCTGTTTGCATATTCTTGCAAAAATATTTTGTAGGAATTGGGTGTACTGACCAGCCCAGCCTATAGTCTCATCCAAGTCCAAGCTCGTGGGCCATTAGTCTACAGGAAGAAAAAAAAAATCTATGGAGTTTTAGTTTTTCCTCCCCCAAGCTCTGCGATGGGGGTGGTGCATTGATATAGGTTATGCTCAGATGGGCTGTACAAGCCGATTACCCAAAGAAATCAAATAATGAAGCGAAGCAATTAAACTTATTGTAAAAGCAAGCCGAGTTGAAACTACTCATGGCTTATGGAAAGATTCCATCAAGACCTCAGAAAAAGCACAGGATTTGATGGCGTACAGTACATGAGAGTTAAAAAGGTGCTCATGGCATACAGTACAGCACCTAAAAAATATTATTTAGATTTTTTAATTCTATACCAAAAATTTATCCAGTGTATAGCCAACATGAATAAATGCACGTCCATATAGGTCCTCACATACGATCTTCGTTTAAGCTCTAACATTTTCGCTAGGCTAAGAGTTCAAATCCAATCACAACTACGAGCACCACAATTAACTCATGGTCAATTCCAATGGACCTAAAGTGCAATGTCTCCTAATCCATATAGGTCATAAGCTAGATCCACTCTGATACCATCTGTAACAATACTAGACTTTATCCCAAAAAACTAGCTA
Organism: Phoenix dactylifera; assembly: GCF_051530095.1. Lineage (NCBI taxonomy): Eukaryota > Viridiplantae > Streptophyta > Magnoliopsida > Arecales > Arecaceae > Phoenix > Phoenix dactylifera. The sequence continues at coordinate 14,986,510 of NC_143190.1, read as the reverse complement.
AAAGATATTATTTAGGTTCCTCAATCCTGTATAAGTATCCAAGATCTATCCAGTATATAGCCAATATGGGTCTAAACACATGCCTGCATGGATCTTCATATTAGAATTCAATTACAGACTCTAATTTAATTAGATGCGATTGAAATTATAGTTGTAACAAATTAGCAAGGACCTTTATTTGGATGTCTGTAATTGGAAATCGCAAATACAATTACAGCTATTTGGTTGTTTAATATGGAAAGACAGTCATCATGTAATTGAGCTGATAAAATTCTCCTAGAAATAATGAATTGTTCAATATTTTTATTACATTATAATATTTATCATATTATTTTTATAGTTATGATAGAAAATAAAAATACTATTAAATTATCATTGGATTGGTATAAGAATAATTATTATAGTAAATTAGTAATATGAATATAAAATAATTTGATACCATAACTACACATTATTTATCATATGCATTAAAATAAACAATAATTTTTATAATATTATTTTGCAATTATAGTTATTATAATAATATTATAGAATTGTGAGTGTTAAATATAATATATTTATTGATATTATAACGATGTAACATTAAAATAATTATGTTGTAGTAATATAATATTATTATAACATTATAAGGTACAATGCTAGAATAATACTAGTATATTATAATATTACAATATAATATTAACAAAATATAATTTTAAAAATTATAATAATAGTATAATATAATATTATAATACAATATTGCTATTATTGTAATTATAAACTACTAATAATATAATATGATATGATTATAATATTATTATAATAATATCAATATTATTGTAATATTACTATTTGTAATAATGCTATTACAACAATACAACATTAATGTAGTAATAATATTATAATATTATTATTTTATCCAAAGGATTTTCTAAATTACAAGATTCTTGTAGTTGGAAATGCAACTAATTTTGGCTATTATTATAATATTATAATATTACAAGTTTTGCTGCTTTTTATGATTGAACTGCGACCTACAGTTGCAATTGCAGGCATCCAAAAACTTTTTTGGGGTGTCTATAATTCCATCGCAACCAACTACAACTACAGTTTATCAATTGCAGTCAACTAAATAGCCCCATAGCTGCCAAAGAGAACAAAAGATGCTCAACAACAGATTACTAGAGGTACCAATGAGCACGAGTGCTCAATCCAAACGTTAATAGCATGCACAGTTTAATCTTGGATGGTACAGGAGCTATAGCATGTGAATGCACACCATAAGAAGCTTTGTTGAACAAATGATCTCATTTCATTTATATCTAATATCATCCATATAAGGTGAGACATTAATTTATTAAATCAGTCATATATCCAGATTTTTTTTTCTATTTGACCCTTCAAATTCATCATTTACGATTAATAAAATGACCGACCGTGCCATAGGAAAGCTTACTAGGTATATGCAAGATTTACCTCGAATTAGAATTTCGGGGTCTCACATGAGATACAAGCATTATGTATCATAATTATTGGAATTATTAGAACAGAAAAATGGATATGACTATATAGTTTTAATCTCACTAGCCGACAACTCAAAAATCATCATGATTTTAAGCAGATGGATATGCTCTGGTTCAAACCTATTCAGGAATGTTTAGGTGACATGTATGTGAAAAGTCAACAGTGTATAACCAACCTTGAGATGCATGATCTCTGTGTCGACACTGGAAAGTAATGTTGGTAGTCTACAAAGTTTACATAGACTAGCTGAAGCAAAATGCAGGATACAAGACCTTAGGTAAGACATTAAATGTGTACCAAGTGCTAAGATAAACTTGCTATCTGCGTTGAGACCAAAAGGAAAAACTCACTGTCTGGGAAAAGCTGGTGGTGTTTGGCAGCATTAACAGCTGAAGGTTACTATTAAATATCACATAGTAGAAAAAGTTTCAGTGGACATGATCCTCATACATGCAACTAAATCTTAAATGTATCAGATATGGCAGTCCACAACAGCAGCGATGAAGGGACAGCTGATATCCACAAGGACTACACAAGCCTGAAGCACAGTTTGCTTTAGTGAATCTCAGGTGGCAACCAAAATAATCAGGTAATTGATATCTTTAATGAACAGATTCATTTGCTGGGTCCTGCACAAAACAGACAAGGAACCTGAATTCGATTATCCTGATTAGTACATTGACATTGAATTGGATCTTGTGACAGTTGGAAAATAGAATGGATAAATTTAAATAACATATGAACTCTACAATCTATCGACAAGTTTTGCGGCAAAGAAATTCCCATGATAGTCAGCTTTCAGACAACATTTGCCATAAGCATCAATCAACCAAAATATTCCACTTAAAGAAAATTGTTTTCATAGGCGTCTTTCAAGTGAAAATTTTCAGAAAAAGTAGACTAACTTGATGCCAGTTTCTAGTACCGCAATTTTTGCAAGCAGGGGAGAATGAAGTTTACCACATCTAAGATCCCCATCAAAGAGGCAAGGGCAGGAGCATGTTGCACAAGGAGATTATTTTAGGACTGGAAATGACATGAAAAGAAGGGCAAAAATGTAAAGTTGGTGAGAAAGGCTAAAGATCACTCCTGAAGAAAGGTATGCATAAAGAAGGACATTCTTCAGGTATAGTTCATATGATGGCAACTACCAACCGCGAGTACAACAGTGTCTCCTTAGATCATCTCAAAAAACTACTGGGAAAGATTTCTATAATATAGCGTATGTTCCTGAAGAAAATTTTCTTGGTAACTAGAGTAAAATTCTCCTAATAATCAAAGAAAACAAAAGTAGAAGTCTCACATTCAAATCCATGCTCCTTGACAAAGTCAAAAGCCACTGATCATGCAATATTCAGTTTAACATGTCATATAAACTATTTCTAAAAATTAAAGATCTGGTGCTGGTAAGGAAATCTATTTTTGCATGCACGATCCCAGATCTCTTGCTAAACATGGCAACCTAATAAAGGAGTAAAAATGTCAGTTTTTAGAGACAATCATCCAAAAGAAGTGTCTGTAAATCTAGAAGGTGCAAGACCAGGGAACAAAGGTGAAGCAACAAAAAAGATTAAAAAAAATGAAGGAAGAAGAAGAAGACCCAAATAGTAAATAAGATTTTAGATGAGGTTACAACTAAAATGTGCTATTTTCTGATAATAATTTCAGCATTTTCACCTTCCATCAAGAGCTTGTGGTTAACAAGAACATTGCATAGTGGATAAGGCCTACTTGAAATAGTCTTGTGCATGAAGACCACATTGTAGATATAAGCATATCAGCAAATTGAAGGGTCAAAACATGTTGAGGGATGTTATCAACATCAAAGGCTGAATGTAGAGGATCATCTAACAGTGTTGAGAGAAGAGAGAGAAAGAGAGAGAGAGAGAGAGAGAGCAATGGTGATGAAATGTCACTGTCTGAACCCAAAGCATCTTGCTATAGGGTATGGGAGAGAAGATCAGAGAGGCCAGGAAAGGAGCAGTAACATGGGGATGACAACAGTGTGTATTGGGAAAATGAAAGCTATGACAGCAAATAACACCACGAATTTATCTCTTCTTTTAATTCCTAAATACAGTAAAATGTGCAGCAATGGTTATGAACTTAATGCAGATTTTATTCGGCCATAAATATATCCAAATTTCACATGGCTATCAAAAAATAAATAAATTCAAGAAATAGACTTAACAAATTACTGCAGCAATACGTTATCAATCAACAAGCTCTCTCTAATATATATTTTTTTCCTGTAGTTGAATTTTTCATTCTCCTCATAATTTGCTAAAAAAAAGTTTCAAGCTTTTCTCTGTTAATAACATAAAGATGCAAGGAAACTTTCTCAAAGAAACTCAATGATCAGCACATAGGCACAGGTCAGTAGTTCCTAAGAAAGAGAGAGGTTGGAAGGAGAACTGATACAAATAATTAGAATGGACATCATCTTTTGTAGAAGTATAGTACTCACTTTTATAAGGAGGATGATGAATAATCAGCCAAATGCAGCAGCCAATCTTTAAAGTAGGTCATAGCATCAGCCTCCGCATGAGAGAGGGCACCTAGAGGGGTGATTGTAATCTGGGAACATTACCAAGAATTTCCCATAATTAGTTGCTAATTTCAAATAAAACTATTAAAAAATAATAAACAGAGGGTGAACTAACATATCCTTCTTGAAGGGCTTTATGGTCTGTGTCCTCTGCTTCGTCCTCTTCCATCTTTCTCTTTGACAGCTGTTCAAAATGCAACAAAGTAAAACAGATGTTCATTCAGATTTTCTGTTAACAGGATAGCACTTTCACGCTGATAAGTTTTGCTAAGCAAATAAGAAAACATAAGCATGTCTATCTGTGTGCATGTGTGCATTGAACGAATATATATAAACATGGATGTATACATTATATAGAAGGGGAACCAGGGGTTTAAGCAAAATAATGGATAAGTTTCATTTAAGACGTGATGCCAGGCGAGTTTCATAGTGCAACACAATTTAAAAAAACACCCATTCAATAAGAAGCAGGATCTGAGGATAATCCGATATGCAAGACCATGTCCAGTGGTGATACAAAGAAAAGGCCAATGAATATACAGCAACACAACCAAATATTTTGCCATGCAATAGATAGCATCGTCTAGTAAAACATAAACTCAACTTTGGGTAAGTATGCCCCTCCATTCATAACAAAGAAAATTTTATGTCTCACCTACCATACACAAGAACTTAGAGTTGTCATTTGGTAACATGTCCATATCCACTTATTCAAAACCTGTTTTGATGCCTGCATCCATGTTATATGACAACACTTCCTTCCAATTATAAATGCTGGTAGAAATTGAAATTTCTTGCTATGAAGACATAGTTGCTAGAAAAAGTTTACCACATTAAGACACAACAATTATAAGAATCAAATCTAAAACCTCCTAGGGTTTTTTGCATAAATACCCTTCTAAAAATTCGAATTTGCGTGAATATCCTCTTTAAATTTATATTTATTTCTGTACCCTCATAAAACACTGTTTTTGCACAAATGCTCCTAATATAACGGTTCTTCTAATACTGTTAATAAAAATCATATTTATTTTAATTAGAAATAAAATAAAATTTTGAAATTACTTTTTTGTCCCCCATCGTGACCGCCTTATAAATTTTTTTTTGTACATTTACCCATTAAGAGTATTTTAGTCATTTCAATTTGAAACTATTAATTTTTTAACGGCATTAGATGACATAGGTACATATGCAAAAATAAAGAGAAAAAAAAGGATAAAATAGCAAAACAAGTGTTTTACGAAGGTATACATGTAAATATCAATTTTGGAAGGGTATTCATGCAAAATTTGATATTTAGGAGGGTATTCATGCAAAAAACTTCCTATGGAATTAAAAAAATTCCTTCAAATGGTAAAAGTGATGGGAGGGGTCAGAGGAGAAGAGACTAAAATGAGAGCACAAGACTTCAAGATCTCATGCAAAGAAGAAATGAGAGAATAAAGTGAAAGAGAGAGAGAGAGAGAGATCAAAACAAGAAAGATTTATCATGGTTTACATTTACAACCATCTGGTTCCGGGAAAATGTAATAAGCCAAAAATTGATGGGTCCAAAACAACAATTTTGTTCTAGTGTAGGTACATATAGCAATGAATAATGGAGATATATACAATAAAACTAATTTATTCTCACCGAAGAAGGGAGTTAAGGTCGGGCAGATTGTTAAGATGTAATTTATTTGGCCCATTAATGTATTGCTACTATGTTTGTTTGTTGTAACTTGATTTTTCCAATATCTTACTGAAAAACTTGTTTTCAAGCTATTAGCTCCTTATGTGGCAAAGGTAGAAACATGACTACTTAGTGAAATTCAATATTAGACACATTATATTTAAGTGACCTATCTTAGACCAAGGCTTTTACGTGCCAACCCTTGCTGATTGGCACATATTGTGTCTGTGTCTGACCAGTAAAGTCACCGCATCAGATCAGCATAGCACCCATCAAATCCTTTTAAAATAATTAAATAAAACAAATTTTTTAAGTTACTTTTAATTATTTTGGTATGCCTTGTGCCATTGGTACTCAAGTCATTGCCATAGACTTTCAAGTTATAAGATGACAAGTGTTTCACTCAAGTAAAAAACCTAAAGCTGATCTAACTCCTTGGTGGCTGCACTTCATTAACGGAGGTTGCACATCTTCCGTTGCATTTTTCATCTCTCATACTTTTCTCTATAATCTGCTTCTCCTCTATGTTTCTTTCTTTGTCATCATCTCTTGATTTGTGTAGAGTTTGCTCAAGACTCATCTCACCCATTGCTGTTTCTAGTTCTCTCTTGCAAACAGTGATGATGCTCCCTAAAGCAAAAAAATCCCCTCTTACTCCTGCAGCAAGCATCCTTTCATGTCCTTCCATCTTCTTACTAGTAAACACCATCCTTTCTAAACATGCTTATATTATTTTATTGATAACTCATACTTTAATCTAACCATATTTGCACCTTACTAATAGCTCCCCTTAACCCACCTTAGTTCCATGAAGCATTATAAACAAGGATTGCCAAACTGGCTGGTTTGACACGTATCGAATTGGACCGGTTGGTTACCAGCATGGTTCAACTCATATTTTCAAGACCATTCAGTGGTACAGCCCCTCGAATACTATTCATCAGCTCAGCCCTGAACCCGAATATTCAGCCAGTTTATTTTCATGATGGTTTGAGTCTTCAAGTGATTTAATTCGCCCCCCTACCCATCCACAATGCTCGCTATGGTTTAGAGTGCGCTCTCCCTTGCCCACTGCTCATGACCCCCTCCGCCATTCGAGGGTTTCGACCCTCTCACTGATAAGCCCTTCCTCCCTCCCTCTCCCGCACTCTCTCTTTCTCTCTCACACTTAGGGTTAGGGGTTGAGGGCCCCTCTCCCTTCCTCCCTCCCTCCCTCCCTCCCTCTCTCTCTCGCTTAGGGTTAGGGCTAGGGTTTAGAGAGCCCCTCTTCCTTTCTCCCTCTCTCTTTCTCTTCCTTTTTCTCTTCCTTTCTCCTTTTCTCCCTCTCTCTCCCCCTCTCCCTGTTTTCAATACGCCCTGAAATGACACAGTACAGACTCGTACCATACCGAACCAATTGCTAGCCAGTACACCCTCTAGTACCGGTTTAGCTCACCTTGTTTATAAATTTTCCATTTTAGCTTTCCCTTTTCAGTTAGCAGTGCCCATGCCATTATAACCGTACTTAGTTTTATCCTCAAGCAAAGGTTATTGCACTTCTTTTGTACGGCATTTTGAGCTAACACAAATTTGCTTTAGTATATTACAATGGTAGACTATTTCAAATTACATCTGTGCTATGTAGCAGGACTTGGCTTGTTGATCAACTTCTCTTTTGCTGAAATCTCCTTAAGTTGTAACTTGATTTTGATTATTTAAGATTGATTAACACTGCATATATTGCTGACATTTGTCAGTTCAGATTACCAGTAACTTGACTAGATGTTTTCCAAGTTTATTTTCATGTGCATGCAGCTCTAATAGTAGAAAATCACTAATAACCCCTCATGTTACAAGTTTGAATTTTGGAAAGTTACCATCCAAGAAACCTCTATGCGCACTACATATATTCAAAGGAAACCATCATGTTTTAGGCAAACAAAAATTCACTGGAAAATTTAATTACCAAATTAGCCAATTTGTAGAAAAAGATCAATGAAAGAAATAATTTTTCACCACTGTTCCAGTTTCACAAAATTTTGTTTTCCTACACAGGTCATCTGGAGACAAGTTAGAACACACCTGGTCCAAGCTCACTACACAAATATCATGTAAAACTTAATCTGGATCAGAATTATTCTGTAAAACGACAAGTATTCTTAAATTTTTGAGAAGTAACCAGGGATCTGCAAGTTGATTCGCTGCAAGCTTGACAAATTGGATTCTGATTTAATACTGCAGCAGTGCAGCTGCTGTTGATGCTTTTATTTAACATGGAGGAATGTTAGGCCTTGAAAAAAGGTAGTAAGCTTTGTTGACAATTTCTCAATTTATCTTGCCAACAGGTTGTCCGGAGCAGTTGCAGATGTGGCATAAAGACAATTTTTCACTCACTTTAGACACTAGCAAATAATTGGGATATATACGTTAAAACTATCAGTTCAATAAAGTACAGTTGTTGAAAGAACATAAATGCAATCAGCAATCAATCCAAAGGTAAAATCTAGTTATAAAGATTTTAAGCAAACTACAACAAATGGGTAAACATTCTATTGCAAGAATTAACAAAAAGGAGATAAGTACTTATCATGCCTTCCATATGCATAATGAAAAGTTATGCAAATTTAATATTTACTTCAAAAGAAAGCAAATTTACCACTCTCTTGAACAAAAGATGATTTTCTACTGGAACTGAGGCATTCTTTTCAGAGATTGGTGTCATGTCAACATCAATATTTGCTGTTTGATAGCTTTCCATGCTTGGTGTGTTTTCATTTGTCTGCTCCCACCCAATCCGGACCATGGCCTTCCCCTGTTTTGTGATCTTAAATCCCTAATGGGAAGGCAAGAAAAGCAAGAAAGAGACAGGAATAAGATGTTTACATCATTTCTCGAAAGTAATCATCAAATGTTTCATCATTACCAAATCAAAGTAAATTGCAGTGAAAAAATAAACAACTATATTTAATTGATTGTTCAATAACCAGTTGCAGAAATATCAATGTTGCATAATTCAAATGACATACATGTAGAACTACAGGTAGAGACCTATACTCCATGTTGTAGCATTAAAGCTAAAGATATAAATAGCCATGTCAGAGGAACACTTCTATTTGCCTTGGATTGGTTTCAAAAATGACGCTAGGGAAATGGATGAAGGTAGTTGTGTAAAATCATAATGATGCAAAGGTGCCACCAGAGGGTTGTGTAATGGATGCATGCTGAGACAAATAAAAGGAAAATTAAAGAAGGAAACAAGCTGACTGTATAAATTCTGACAAATGTTTTTTTTAATAAAAAAAAGAAAGAAAAAGCTCTGCAGTCCTTTTTTGGCTTTTGGTCAGCAGGAAACTCGGACATGGATCACATTTCAGATATCAAGATGCAGTTCAGGTCAAAAATTGCTAATCTATGAAGAGCGGAACATTAATTCCTAAGATATAGGGATTATTAAAAATTCAAATAGACTAAGCATGTTATGCCCTTTCAAAGGTTTGGTTGCAGAATTTACCTTGTGATGTGCAACATCTGTTGGCACGTCTATATTCAAAAATGAACCTTCAGGGTATGTCTTATTTCTGAGGTCAGTCAACACAGCATTTATGACAGGCAAGCAAACCTCTGCAGCAAGTTTGAGGTCATTGACAGTGCTCTTACTGCCCATCCTGAAAATTTATTGTCCCAGTGATACAACAAGAAGCACAAAGCTAATTCGTAACCACCCTACTCTTGCTCACAGTAATGAATACAAGCTATGTCATGAAATCTGCAGAGTAATAAAGCCATAACTAGATATAAAGTTTAAAATGATTCATGTCCAATTTGACCTAGCCAATCACAAGCACAGTTATCTTCTATAATTCCACATCATATGTAATTAATGCTTTACATGATCAATTCAGAATCAGATTTATGGAGACTTCTTTGCAATCTGCTGGGTCCACAACCAATATGAAAAGCAAGCCATTCCAAAACTATGCAACAGGAGCTTTTAAGTGACACATAGCACAACAAAAGAAATGTATCCTGAACAATTTCAAAATTTCATCATCATCCAAGCCTTTCACCATAAAACATGGGATGGCTGCAAAGAACAACTCAAAGTAGAGAAGGCACCGTTGGAGGAATATGGAGATGTCGCGACCAACTGCCAACCTAACGTCAACCCTCTAAAATAGATACTGAAATCTTGGCCAAGAAAAGTTTCGGCAAGACAGAGGCCTACTGTAAATCCTATGAAACTAGGGGTTCTCCCTTATAGGTTGCACTTTAAACTCAAGCAAGAAGGGAGGATCTTGTATGATTCCCTTAGACTTGCCAAGAGTCTAAACGAAGTCTTTTGATGATGACATCTGATATAAGGAGCTGAGTTCATCTCAAATGCACAAATAAGCCAAAGAGCCAAATAAAATGCAGTCCCATTAATCAATTTCACAAATTTAAAGCAGAATGTCTTAAGAAAGTGCATTTCACTATAGTTAAGCAGGATACACTGATTCATTCTGATAACCTCAAATTGGAATATCCTTCTCAGTCATGAGTACCAACCTAGCATAGGAAACTATAATTTTTTTTGTTTGCGAGAGTGGTGCCATAACTTTGCTGAACAAAAAAACTTTTAATTTAGAACAGCCAAATTATATGGATCTTTTCATCCATTTCTATGCAAGTGTAAAATCAAAGCATCACCCTAATCCTTTTCCTCTTGAGGTTTATGGGGCAATCTAAACAGTACAGCCAACGCATCCACAAGTTTCTGTCATGAGTTCTAAAAAGTGAAGTTTTTATTTCCAAATTAGTGATGGAAGGATAACTTATAAAGCAAAGTTTCTTCAATAGTCGTATACTTGTACATCAAATAAGTAGCAACAGTGTGATGCTAACACCCTGGTGACATGTAGATATCCAGGAAATATGCAAAGACTGACTATAAACTAGTCAACTAGTAACAGTGATTAACTTTTGTTATGGTACTATCCATTCACACAACACCAAAGGAAAACCACGCTACCAAAGAGGTCATGGTTCCAACATTCCTTAGACAAAATAATTATACCACCAACATACATGGACAGTTTCCAGTCATATGACTTGACATGATATACTTTATAAGCTGCATTTGATAGTATAATTTTGCTCAAATGATTGAATTCCGCAAGCAAATAAAATTGAAGATGATGCTGATAAACTCATATCAGGATATATCAAACAAATGCAATATCCTAACAGAATTCTTTTTCTTTGAATATGAAACTACAAGAAAAGTTATTAAGATTTCAACAAAGGCAGAAACATCTTAGACTCACCAATTATGTGATATAGCTAAAGCAGGGACACCATATAAGAAAGCCTCCCGAGCACCAGCTACTGTCCCAGAGTAAACTCTAGAGTAATAAATGAGAAATGCTCATGAGAGTGCAAGAAATATTTTGAATATGAAGTTTGAATTTACAAGACTATGTTGTTTTAACTTTTGACTACCAACCAACAACACAACATTCAACAAGAATTTGTAATCAAGCTGAAAGATTAATGGATAAATATGTCCATATCAATAATGCAATACCATATTATCAAATATCCAGACAAATGGGAACTTCAATTTGCTGAATCTATGGAATTATTGTAAAAGAACAACTTTAGACAGTGAGGACCAAACAAAGAGGTTCCAGTCTGGCCTTCCCAAGCCAATCCAGAATTATTAAGCAATTTATAATAGCATATCTCACATTGATAAAGCGTATATCTTTATAATTTGCCAGAGAATATGGTGCATAATTTATTTATAAGTATTGGTGCAAATACAGGAGGGAGACATCAGGCATAAACTCTTAGAGACAGAGATCCCTTTATCCTACAGATGTGAAAAATACTTAAGAGTGTGGAAGAAGGATGCCAAAAGGAAGAAAGTAATAAGAACAAAAAAAAATGCTAAAATAAAATCAGCACAGAGAAAAGCAAGGATTGAGCAAAACTCCATTCATCACCCTGAACTGCTCAGCTCCTGATTTGGGAGTTCCAGTTTTGCATCAACAGATCAGATTTTTTGCAACCAAAAGTCTTTTTGTTTCATTCCAATCATGTAACCTAGCAAATGCCTTCCATGGTAGCTCGTCTGTCTAGTCATTTCTAACCTTCTTCAACCATCAAACAAACATCAGAAGCTCTTACTGGTGAACCAGGGACTAGTTGTAGAATATGGCCATTATTAAGCCGGAGAGCCAAGGAAAAGGGATGGCAAGTTAGGAAAGGGATCATATCTCTCATCCTTTATATGGAAACAGCAACTACTATGCAAGCACCACCTTTCATTTTACAAGCAAGGACAAGTTAAATGTGGTCATAGTAGATCATCAACAAAAAAGTAAAAATCCTGAAAGGAATCGAGAGATTCCAAATTTTCATCAGAGATCGGCTACCACGTAAACCTGCATTCTTACAAGATAAATGTTGTATATCATAGATTGAAGGAGATTCATCATCTCTAACAAATAAGGCTGCAAATGGGTCGGGTCGGGTTGACCCCCGACCCGACCCGACCCGACCCGACCCGTTTTGGAGGACCCGTGTGACCGGTCGGGTCCTAAAATTAGATTTGTTCCATTATTCGGATCGGATCTGGGTTTACTGAATTCAAACCCGACCCGAACCATTTAAAATTTGGGTAATTTTGGATTTTCAATCCTACGACCCGCCCCGACCTGACCCGACCCGAATATGTAATTTTGGGTTTAACCCTCTAAATCACACCAACCCTATCAACAACACCAAATCTACTTTTGTGCCATGTCCCGTACTAGTGGCGCAGGACCACCATTCAGCACTGGGTCATTGGTGACTAGAAAAATCTCACGTATTGTCTGAAAAAAAGAAATCTCAAAGAAAATAGTCACATCAGTACAGGGTAATAGTCCAAAGCACAGGCCCCTAACCGTGGCACCCAAAAAAAGAAAAAGGGAAAAAAAGAGAGAGAAGGTCCCATGTGATAGATGTGGCATCCAAATGTGGTGTAAAGGACAGTGACAAACAACACCAATCTTATCACAACACCTGGCAATAAACTTTCTTTGGCATCAAAATGTTGGACACCAGAGAACTTAGCATTCAGTAACCCTTGCACATGGCGCCACATTGGACTTCAGACTAAATCTCACACGTTATTTGTACCAAACAAAAGAAAAGTGTACAACTTTGATTTAGGGCTAAATCATGAATTGTCTTTGCAGTGTTGAACGGATCTCACATCAGTTCTCAATTTGGAGGGCAATTCATGGGATTGCATATTATTGACTGTCACATTCTACAATCACCTTCTAAGTGATTGAAAGTATAAGATATCTATCTACCAAAAAAAAATAGAGGTATTGTGTAGGGGAAGAGGGAAGTCATGGATGGGTTGATCGTTACAAATAATAAGAAATTTTTTGCCAAGACCTGAACCCGACTCAGACCCGAACTGGATCTGAATTTTTTGGGTTGGGTCGGGTTATACATGGACCCAACCCGACCCGAATGACCCGTTGGGTCAAAATTGTAGCCGTGGACCTGAACCGACCCGACCCGATCTTCTATTGGATTGGGTCTAGGTCCAAAATTAGGACCCAAACAAGGAATCGGGTTGGATCGGGGTCACTCATGACCCGGTCCGACCCGACCCATTTGCACCCCTACTATCAAATCTTTCAACTTTTATGTTCCTTCTCATGCCACAAAAAAGGAAGCAAGTATCACTTCTTATGTTCATGTTTGCCAATGATGATGATATCACATGGTACCACACCATGCCGATGTTTTACATGAATAGTCTGGGAAGAGACACAATCAAAGAAAACTAAACCATCTGCAATCTTTTTTTAAGAAAAAAAAGGGTTATCTTCTATTACTTTCCAGAAAGACATCAAAGCAATTCAGATATTGGCCACTTCCAGTTAAAAAAGGGACACCATCATAAGATCTAGGAAGGGTCAGATGTACATAGCCTTAGCCCTGCATGCAAAGAGGCTATTTCTGTATTTCAAACCCATGGCCTCTAGGTCACAATAGAGCAACCTTATTGTTGCACCACGGCTCACCCTCTGGCAAGGATTGTTGTTTCAGTACCAAAACCCGTACAGATTGCCTGACAGCATGGTTCGATACGGTACCATGCCATCCCATACGGAGCCCGTATTGACACAATAGAGCCGAAGGAGGGCGAGGAAGAAGGAGAAGGGAAGAGAGGAAAAGAGAGGAGGAAGGGAGGGGGATGGCCGGAGGCCAAGGAGGGCTGGGGAGAGAGGAAGAGAGAGAGGGAAAGGGAAAGGGATGGCCGGAGGAGGGCCACGGAGTGCCCAGGAGGGGTGCTTTCCGATTTCACTTATAATTTTCAAAATAAAAAAGGTCTCCCCTCGGGGCCTTTGTTTTAATGAAACAAAGGAACCGAGGGTAGAGCCCTTCCTCTGCCCCTCCTCCAGCCATCCCCCTTCCTCTCCTTCTCCCTCCCTATCTCCCTCTTTTCCTCTCTCTCCTTCTCCCTCTCCCCCACCCTTGCTGATTTCTCGGATCGAGGGTCAGAATTGTACCAGTCCACCCTCGGTACAGCTCGATATGCCCTGAATAGATAGTTCGGTGTGGTACGGTAAACCTTACTCTCTAGCAACTTCTAGCTATTTTCTTAGAAAAATAGACATGTTTGAGCCGCATCATATTTTTAGCCAATTGCTTAATTCTAAGAATGCTCCTTAACAGTTACAAGACTTTTACACAATTAACATTAAAAATAGCTTAAGCAATCAGTTCTATAGCACTGTTTACTAGTTTAGAGTAGTCAATAACAAAGTATCTTCCTAGAAATTTGTTGGTCTCTTGGCTTCTTGACTCAAAATGTAGCTTCAAGTGAAACTACTCCAATTTCATCAAGATAATGTAGTTCCAAAGAAACATTGTTCAGTTATTGACACGAGTAATTAAGACCAACATATTGAACTAGTGTCATTCTTAACAACAACTAATACAACCTATGCTAAAAGCTCACCTTTCTTTCATGAATCATTTTATATCTTCTTTAAATAAAATTGCTTTTCAATTACAACATGAAAAATGCCCAAAAAGCCAAAATCATCTGAAATATAGCAGAACTACCAAAAATACTTTATCCAATGGCTAGGATAAATATCCCCAGAAATTAAAATTCTGATCCTTGTAGTCCATAGCGGTCATCCAAATATTTATGTAGCAACAATGGCATTACAGTTAGCCATTGTATGGTTAAAACACTAGAATGGTTGCCTGTTCTCTTATGCCAAATCCGCACTAAAGCATTAGCCTGCAGCTAGATATGCATTTTGTCAGTTTTTTATAAGAAAATGCTGTGGTTTTGAAAAGACTATGAAATCCATATACGATCAACTAGTAAGTATAAGACCAACATTCTGCTCAATTTATCAAACAGGATCCCTCTTCCACGTACAACAAAAGTATCAGAATGATTTAGCTTCTAAGTAAAGTTCATGTCAAATAGAGTAGCATATGATTAAAGAAAGCATGAATGACTTGTTACTAACACATGATATCCACAATTGCAACCAATGTTGATGCCGCTGATTACCTGCATCATGTAGCAGTAAATTAATGATTTATCAAGTCATTTAAACATTCCAATGCAAATTGTTTGGAGAGATGTGTTCTTAAATATAATTCATATTAGCTAAGAATAAGAAAGTGGCAAGACTAACTGAGAATGTCAAGAAAATTCTACAAGGATAATCATATCAGAATATGTTGTAATCTAAAATTTTTCACGCAGCTCAAGGATGATAGTATAAATTTCTCATAAGCATGCCTATATATCAGTCTAGAGCTTACCAAATCAGGAATTATACCATCAAAGAGCTTTCCAGAAATACCCAAAGAAGCAGAATCTGCAGGAGTTCCTGTAAATTACAGAAAAAAAACTAATAATGAAGTTGTTTTTGATATGTTTTATTAGACTGCAGAATATGGTGAGTGCCAGGTAAAAGATTGGTTGAAAAAAAAAGGTGCATGGTCGATGTTTGGTTGGAAGCTTGCTAAATAAGAACATATTTCCTGATCTCTAATTGGGAACAAGGGTGATGGTATGACCGAAAACAGGTAACTTTTGCAAATAAAATGAGAAAACCTATGAAAATAGAAAAGGACCAAACCAAATTATTGAAGACAGGTAACATAAGCAGCATTTCTAACCTAAGAATGATTTCTTTATTTGAAGTCCGCATCCAGCCGAGGGTCTCAGCAAGCTAAGCTAGCACAAATGCCTCAAGACATGGGGCAGTGAAAGCATATCCATGCTCCAACCAAGTCTTGGACCAAGCTCAGCTGATTAGGCTGAGTGAACCTAAGTTGTGCATGGCAGTTCAAACTACACTATACAAATTAGCCAGTGAGTTAAATATAATAACCAAGCCATCTATTTGACTTTCTTCATAACTACATGTATATCATGTAAATGTCCAAGACTTTTATGCTCTCAGCTTCTTGATGATATTGAACCATGGGTCAATAATGTTGTAAATACCTTAGTTCGATGGTCATATTTGGAATGATCAGGAACTAATACAAAATTTCAAATTCCTCAGATCCACTTCAAGTAAATGACCAAAAAGAATGCTTTTGACATACCAGGTTACAAAATTATGTACAGGGCAGGTAAGTAGAAATTAATTCAACTTCTATAATATACTGAAGATTCCTTGGCAATCATTTCTAGATATCTGGAAAGACTAGATTGGTGTTGCTGTGTTTTCTCTCCACACTTAAGAACAACAGCAATAGTGCTTCTATCTGCTATACTGAAAAAACTCATGTTTGTGCATATATTATACTACTGAACTGCATTTGCTTCAACATTTCACAAGTTGCCTCAAATACATATGAACAAGGTCCGCCGTACCGGTACCGGTCGGCATACCGGTGGCGGCCCGGACCGGTACGAAACCGGTCCCGAACCAGTGGCGTACCGGTCCGAATCGGTCCCGTACCGGTTCTTCAACAATAAATTATCGCTACCGGATTCCACGCTGATCCGGTACAGGTCCCAGGCCGGACCGGTACGTACCGGCCCGTACCGGCCGGTACGGCAGACCATGCATATGAACAACGAGAGATTAAGATGGACAGCTTACTTACAGTTAATATGTGGATCATATAGAGTCCCCTTCATGTAGAATCATTGAATGCAATACCTTGTTGGCTGAAATGGATAAATATATTTTGATACATCCCATTTTCTTACGACACTTTTCAAAGGACTAGGAGACTCTTTCCTTTCTACTATCTTGAAAAAAAAATGATTATATTTACATGAATTTTGAGCCCATTTCATTTGGAGGTATCATGGGTTCAATTATTTTCAAGTTTCCAGGTTTGAAGCTTCTAGCATTTCTAATATTATACCTGGTTGAACCGTAGACAGAATGCACAAGGATAGTGAAATCACTGAAGCGGCATTTAAAATGTCCCAACTATTTATTCAGAGGCTATCCTATGGTGGTTTCTAATCATGTTTCTCTTTTTGTTTCTGATGCATAGAGCACATTCAGGTCCTCCAATTGAGGATGACAAAAGTCCTTAATTTTCTCCTGAGGGCATGCTTGGCAGGGCTTTAAGAAAAGTGTTTTTATGACTTTTAAATTAAAAAAGCAGTTTCTGAAAAAACAGGTCTCTGACAACATTATCAAGTTAACATTATTACAGAAAGAATTTCCACAAGAAGAAGAGTCAAGAAAAAAACTTTTAGGAGAAGCGAAAAAATCTATCTTTTGGCTTCTTTTCTTTTTATAAAGCAAAAGCAACACCAAACACGCCCTAAAAGATTTCAATTAAAACGTAAGGACATCCATGCCACCTCCATTCCCATTTGGTTGACAAAGGATGATCTGCTCTATAGGAGATAGTTGATTCATTAATATACAGTAACCAACCTTTCCATCCAAGCATTACAAAGCAACTCATAAGTTGCAAATGACCATGGGGAACTTCCTATGCAAGATTGCTTTAAGCTATGTGCAACTTTTCCAATGAAAGATTTTGACGGGAAAACCACTTAGATGCAACTCAAAAAGATTCACATGAAACATAAATAACTTGGCAGAATGACAAACCTGAAACTGCAAAGGCTGCAGCACCTTCAATTTCAACACGTTTGGCACTGAGAGGATGACGCCACGTGACGCTATGGCTAACACCTGACTGGTCCCTGTAAATTATTGACGAAGTAATAATGATGATACTGAAATTACCATGTCAGTCAAAAAAAAAGTGCCTTTGGATTGCTAAAAATAAAGAAGAAATCAGTGCTAAGTGTCTAAGTAGATGAGTGATATAAGATTCAAGAACTTGATCAATCTAATTCATATCTCCTACGGATACAGCACCAACGCCATTGTAATGAAGATGAGTACGAGTGTCTGTGAAGGCCATGAGATCATTGTGAAACGTCGACAATCTCCGATTACAAAATTGTGCAAGCCGCTCCTTGCAGCGAGGCAATATGTTATTACTAGCATTACTGTTGATATTAGCAACAGGCATCACTGCCCCGGACTTATCGAATTGGATTTATATACTTTAAAAAAAAAAAAGTTAGATGGATACAAACGCCGGGAAACAACCAACAACCATTCCTTCATTTATATGTCCGACAAAAAATCCAACCAAGATCGCATGCCATAGAGGTGATATAAAAAAAAATTCCAAGTTGCGTGTAAGGGGAATGGAAAGGATGGAAAGGAACGACGAGACTCACGAAGCGGGGGCGCAAACAAGAACACGGTAGCGATCGGTGGCGACGAGGAGGTCGACGAGGAAGCGCAGCCCGGGGGCATCGATCCCGTCATCATTGGTGATCAGCACGATCGGTTTCGAGATCGCGGCCGCCCTGCCGTCCATCGTTCGTCGGCCAAGAGATGGGGGATGGAATAGGAATCAGATGGTTTGTGAGGCTAATGACGAGGGTTCTTCTCCGAAAGGGAATAAATAGAATGAACGAATACGATGGGTTCTGATGGCACAAGTCCGTCCGCCCGATACGCGCAGAGAGAAAAAGAGGAGGATGCCGGCACGGGACACGGGAATAATACCAGTGGGATAAAATAATCTCCGCCCGTCCCGGCTGGGCGTCAAACGCAGCAAAAGAACGCCGACGTGGCAATGCAATGGCCGAGAAGAACGGAAAAGACGTCCTCATACATGGAAGAGTGATCAGATAGATTTGATGGCTCGGTTGAGAGGGCGTGGACTGCGTCTTTTTCCGTAATAGTCATGGATGTCGGCATTGATTCTTGTTTTTCCATTTTTTTCCGGTGTTCCATCCCACAGCATTGGACTTCTTTTCTTTTCTTTTCTTTTTTCTTTCTTTTTTTTTTAATATATTTTTAACAACGACACCCACACAAAACGTGCAAGCATACGGCCAACAAAATCAAAAGGTAAAGCTAACGAAGAGAAAAAAGAACGGACGATTGGTTCTCCCTAAAAAAAACTTTCCAAAATGATGAGTCTACTCAGCAGTACTATTAGACTTTCAATAGATATGGATGGCTCAAAAGAGCCACGCCCTCTCACTAGTTTGAATATGTCATAAAGCAGCAGCTGCCTGCCAACATCGCTGTGCTGGCCTCGAACCCACTCAGTCACTGTCGCTTTCAAGGTGAATGCAAATCACACCCAAAATAAGCCTCGCATAGGTGATGCCCTCCCACGCAACTTTAAGCTCTGCTCCAATGATAATAGGTGATGCCCTCCCACGCAACTTTAAGCACTAATAATAGTAGTGTTGAAGATCTGCTAGCCCTCGACTGCCATAAGTTTGGCATTGTGATCTCTAATAATAAAGCCCACTTTTCTGCTGTCTCCTTCCTCAGTAACACTATCGTCGAAGTTCATCTTAAGAAAACTAGGAGGTGGAGGTTCCTAAAAGATGAAAGCAACCCTAGTCGCTGTAAAAGCTGAGCAGAAGTCCTAGATATCACTAGCCGTCCCAAGAGAAACCACCACAACGGTACCAATGATCTCCGCAGTATGAAGTAATGCTCTGTTCACTATTATCCTTAGGTGCATCCTATTTTCAAAGATTTGGGCATTCCTATCTAACCATATGCGATAAGTCAAGTAGGCATATCTAATTCTCCGCCCCACGATGCTGAGCCTTTGTGAGGATACTTTTAAAAAGCTAAGAAAAATCTCAATCGATGACATACCCTGCCACGAGTTGGAAAAGACCGTGGTGCACCTCCAGATCTTTGCCGCTATGTTCTAGTTGCATAGACCGGCGTAAGTTTCAAAGCTAGATTATTGGCAACAACAATGTTAGATTTGACTGCATGGCTTCTAACATCATAGCTCCTGAAATTTCTACAGTAATTCCATCTTGATTTTGATAGACATGTCATGTCTAGTTGAAAGGACTCCTCATCATATGGCAGTACCTTGAGGCTTTATCCTTTTTATTTGTCTTTTTCCTGCAGAATTATCTCTTACATTGGAAATCTTGATATCATGTCTCTCTCACGCCCTTCTCAAGCAAATCTCTACGATATATAATACAAAAACCTCTATTTATGATCCAACCTATGTAAATCTACTGATATTATCCTTTTCTGTCTTGGGTACAGCTGATTGATATTTTAAACAAACTAATTGAGTGTATCATTGGGATCTTTTTTATATTTGAAGGGAAATCAAAATCTCTCTTCTTGGATCAACTATTACAATTGGAATTTTGTTCCAAACTATTTTAGCATAAACCTAACAGAAATTTTCCTTTGAAAAGTGTTTCTATCATGCCCATCAATCTCTCATTCCATGATGATTGATGGAGCCCCTCTCCATTAGAGTTATATGAAATGAGTGGCCGTTTTTATCAGGAAAAAAAAGGAGCGCCTCTCCATCTCTCAAATTTGAACCTTGGTCGGTCAACCTACAAGGTTCTTCAAAATAGGTAATTCAATATTTTTGTTCATAACCATTTTCTTCCCCGTCAAGAGAGAAAGCTATTATATATTGTTTCAAACTTGTATATTTTATAAGGCAATGCTATATGCCTATATTTGCATATCCATAGACAACAAAATAGTAGGAGAACGAGAACAAAAATCAAATAGACCTAATCTACCAACTCATTATTTGACATAGAAAGTAAATTTGTGACACTAATTATTCACACACATACGAAAAGATTATCAAGCCTTTCCATATCAACCAACCTTCTAATGTGGCAACAAATCTCATAACTTGTAAAAATTCTCACTTTGTACGCAGCAAAAAAATTGTTCATATGCTCATAATAAAAGCCCTATAGCATTACTCTTTTGATACATTTTGTAAATAAATTTTGTCATAGCGATGGATTCAACGACATTGTTTTGGTACAACCTTCATCAAAACCATTAATTAATCATTATAATATTCACAACAGCTATTATTTGTCCTAAAAGTGAGATTCAAAATTTTTTTGCATTATAGAGATCGTTACAGCCACATTATCATAAAAATAGTGGATAACAATAAAAATAATGATGTTATCTTTTAATAAAAAATAATATTTTCTGGCCATATAATATTTTTGAGAAAAAAAATTGCTAAAAAAATGATTTTTTTAGAAGTTCAATATTTAAATTATTTAAAGAAAAAAAGGGAAACCGCAGCTATTATTTGTATTTCAACAGATTGTTATAATACTAAAAAATCAGTTATAAAAATCATTGTCTATTTCCATTATCATTAGTGTAGAGGCCTCAAAACCATTCTAACAACTATTATAACATTATAGTGGTCATTTTTTAAACCTCATCCCTCTTGTCTTCCAATATTGTTTGGAAACATGAACATCCCTTCTAACATCATAGTTTTTGAAATGTCTATACCAACTCCAATTTTTGATGGACCATCATGTTTGATTGAAGTAATGATGTTGATTGTTGTGCCAATACCATCACTCCTTCCTCCTAGTTTCTACATTTCTTTGAAGATATCCTCTTAGATTAGTGAATCTTGCAATCATGTCTCTCTCATGTTCTTCTAAAGTATGTCTCTACATGGTACAATGTAAAAAACTACACAAAATCCAACTCATGTTGTAAATCTATTATTTATATCCGGCTTGAGTACTAGAGATGAGGTAGGTGCAATCATAAGGGCTCAACTAGTCGAGAGAAAATATAATGGTCAACTTCTCAAGCAAGAACAAGGCAAAGGAAGAAGGGAATCATCTCAGGCAAGATAGTTTTTGATTCCTCTTTTTCTTATAATTTGAAACAAAATCAAAATTGACCCGAAGCCGCATCCTTTCACAAACATCATTAAGCTATTAAAACATTGGGTTATTCAAAGGAATGGGAGCTTTATGCTCCGAAACTAAAAGGTGCTATAGAGTGGAAAAACAAAACAATCATTAAGCAAAGTCTATGTAAAAAGACCATGGTTATAGGAGCAAAAAAAATCATATGTAAGTGTATGGGGGATTATCTTCATAGCAATATATCCTATCCATTGGCGTCTATGCCGAGAGACATTTGGTGCATGAGCTGTTCCTTCCTAATAAATACATGAATTGTTAATAAGGATTTTTTACATGCACAATGTCAACGGCTTTGTTCAAGGAGCTGTGCGTCGCACAGATTCGCATAAAAACAGGAAAACATGTCATGCTGCGTTGATTTTGCTGTTGGATACCATTGGGTGCAAGTCCAAAACTCTATTCATCTGAATCCAAGATGATTTTGATGTCTTGCTTTAAATATTCTAGAGTTTTTTTTTTCTTACAATGGATGATTCATACGAGTTCAATGTGAATACATCCAAAAAATTCAAAAAGTATTTCGGAGCGCTCTAGGCAGCTCTCTCTCACCATTGCAGAGTATTCCTCCAATGTGATTTGCCACAAATGAGGCCACCCAATCTGTAGCTCTATTGATCTCTCTATAGACATACCTGGCCTGAAAGACAACGTCTCTACCTACCATACCCTGAATGTCCCAAAGCAATAGATGACAACCACCTATGCCACCAATGCACCCGTAGATCTAGCCGATCGTTGTAACTGAGTCACCTTCGAGCATGACTGTGTTGGCCCGCAGTACGCGCTAGGCTTGACACAGATTAGTCCAAACTACCATCAGCTCCCTCTAGGGACAGAAATATCAAAGATCTGGCACCCACCTGCTACACCACCCTAGAATCTGGGCCTCTGATTATAAAACCGCACCACCCCTGCTGTCACCATTCAACACACCTTCGTCGAAGTTGACTTTGAAGAAACTCAGGATGGGAGCTCTCGGGTGATAAACACTATCCATGGTGCTACAAGAGCAGGTATAAAGTGCCAGATGCCCTGAATTGTGATGTAAATGATTTATTTTTTATTAAATATTGGTTTGCAAAAAAAAAAACACGCATACAACAAATTTAGATATTTTTAAATATAAAGGTAGTTGGAAATCCCCTATCTTTGAATCATATAATTATACTTGGGACTGAGATTTTCTTCCAAGCTATCTCAACCTACTATGGTGATTGCTAATTCTCTTCAACCTACATCCAAGCGGATATCATTTTCTTTGACCAGTACAGAAGCACCCATCCACCTTTCAAAGTTAAATTTGCCCAGTTACATACAAGATTCCTCAACTATGATCAGGATCATACCAAAAAACTTGATATATATTGATCAATCCATCATTTCCTTTCTTATATGGAGAATAAGAATTAAAATAAAACCTCTAAAAAAACATGCATGTACAAATACACTCCTAGTGCTTGTGGTCGTCCTCATTCACTAAATATATTGTGTAGGGACTGTAAAGTCCCTAACTTGTCTGCAAAAAGTGTCTTAAAATAGTAGTAAGTACAGGGAACTTACATGTAACACTTGCTTCATAGGTACTGTTCCATGTAAAATGTCATATTTTGTTGCTCCTACCATAGCAATATGCCATTGAGCTTCCCATATACATCAAAGTGATAAAATTTTTTAGACCTGGCAAGGATTGCTCCGATGAAGAAAAAAAATGGCAAACCGGATTGCAGGTCTGATTTTTACATATGACCACAGAGACAATTGAACCGGCTTAAAACTATTGGCTCAACTGGGTGAACAACAGATGAACTACCCGTTTCAGAAATGCTTCAAAAGTTTTCAAAATTATGCTTGAGCAGGGATTTGAACTTTTGTTCTAGGGTATCAATAACAACCAGGATAACTAATTTATAAAAATTTACTAAACGGCAATATATATACCATGCACTAAAAGATATTATTTTTGATAATCAATCCTTTTTAATAGAAAAATCAACTCCTTTTCTCTTTCTTTCGAAATTAAACTAAAATATATACTACATTTTATACATTTGGAAGCTTTAAAACTTTGGTATATATATATATGCGTGCGTGTGTGTGTGTGTGTGTGTGTGTGTGTGACTTTTCTATGTCACATACAACCTTGCTTACATTTTTAAAAAAGTAAATAAATCATGATCTTTTATATTTATACTACAACTAAAAAGTAGTATAAAATGTAGATCTAACATATTAAGTAGTATCTGAAAGGAGTGTTATGCTTTCTAGGTTGTGCACGTGTTTCATAAGACGAGCAGAGCTGCTGATTGGGTCGCCTCATTTGTTGCCCAATATTTTGGAGGAATTCTCTGGACTCGGCATGCTTGTGTCTCTCCGCCACTGTGTAGTCTTCTTTCCATGAATTTAGCTGGCTATGCTCATGCGAGATTAATGTGAGCAGCCGGTATACTAAAAAAAATATAAATAATTATTATAAAATATGAATATTTTTAAATATTTTATATTATCTTTATTTTATAAATATTTTAAATTTTAAATTAATTTTATTATGATGCAGTCCGATTGATTGATCCGGTGTTTGGACCAATGACCTGGTGACTCGAGCCCTGGGGCCGGGTTGGTTTATTCCTAAAGCATCTTGATGCAGTCGGCAGTATGTTTACCGAAATTATTTCACGCTCTGAATAGAAATGGCGTCGATATTATTACATTTCTGGTGGTTATTGTCTGATTCCCTTCGCTTCCCTGCTCACCCTCCCATGCTCTCAGCAGACATAAACCTCCGACTCAAACCTTCGCCATGAGCATCTCTCCTTATAAGAAAAGAATCCCCCTTTCGTTTCATTCTTCTCCTCCTCTCCCTAAGACTGGCTAGGGTTTCTTCTCTCACTTCGTCCGCATTCTGGACCTAGCGATGACGCGCGCTTCTTGTTCTTCTGCCTGCTTCCCGAGGCGCGATCTCTGCGAAATCTCCGAAATGTTCCAAAAGGGGAGGATTCAGCTGGAATCGAAGGTTTCTGGTAAGTTTGCAATTGGTGGGCTCCGTTTCATTTTGTTTCTCTCTAAAGTTTCGTTCCTTTCCGTCGATAAGCTTTATCGACGGATCTCTTGGTTTTAATTGAATCTATCAATCCATTAACTTGTTTTGTGCAAACATACCAGACCCTGCACGTGCTGCGGCACAGCTCAACGATCTATCCTCAAAGTTCTGATTTTTCCCTGAAATAAGCTTTATCAATGGATATCATGGTTACAGTTGAACCAAGATTCCGACTTCTTAGGTTATCAAAGGAGTCCGTTGACTGAGAAATTTGTGCAAATATGTCATACACTGCATGCTCTGTGTCACAACTCAACAATCTTTCTGTAAATATTGACTGTTATAAGAGCAGCATGTGGTGGCATATGTGAATTAAGAGCAGTAGCAGTCCAATGTAGGACACAACACCTATGAATCCATTCAAGTAGGAACAAGATAAAGAGGGATAAACTTTAAAATTTAGGAAGGTTGACTTTGTAAATTATTTTTATCAATAATACAATTCAATTGACACATTAGAAGGATCCTAATTTGGATAAAAATGCTCTTTGCTTTTGTGAAATAGATAAAGGTATTCACAAGGATGTCGAGTCTGCTTGAATCCTTAAGCAGCATAGTAATGCCTGAAGCAATAAAATTTTCTTTTGGACGAACTTTGAACTAGCATAGTATACCTACATGAAGCATAATGGGTCTAGCACCTTGAACTTGCATTTCATGTGGTACTTCATGGAGCACAGTTTTTGCATTTAAAACATTCCATGTGTATCTATGATTGTTCTGAAATTATCTGACTAGCATAAAAGATTTCTATTTGTTTAGCACTATTATAAACGAGAATCCACTTTCTCCTCGCACAACTTAAGTCTATTTGTTAAATTATTTTTTCCCTTTTTGGATTACTTCATTCTTTTATATATTCAAATGCTCAAAGAAGATCATTGGAATAACATTCTTTGCCCCTATCTCTCATTGTACAAATGTTGTTTATCCTCCCCTGCATATTGTATTATGAGATGATTCTTCTTGTACTTATTCTGTTCGTTTCTTAAGTGATTTTAAATTATATGCATCTATTTATTGATTTTACCAACAACATGAATTGTTTCCAAGAGTTCACTCACTTTCGACCATAACCAAAACCAATCTTTTCTGCACTTTCAAATTAATAATGAGGAATGTTGTCTTTTAGACATGTATATCCTTTGGTGAGCATTTTTCAGCAAATAGGTTCAACCATAACCAAATCAGAATTGTAATTTCTACATTTCATTCTAAACATGTCATTTCAACCTTTATTGTTGAGGGCTATCTTTGCTACGTTATTCGCCGCTGGAAGGAGTCATAGTATTATTCTAACCTAGATCAAACTATTCATTTTAGAATTAGCATAAGAATGAAATGTGTTTCTGTACATATCTGTTACACAAAAGAGTGGATCAATTTCTCACTTAGGTTAACTGCATAACAGCCTTTTCTTCTATTCCCTGCTGCTGCTTGTGCTCATGTCTACTCCCCTGCACTGTAGATATTTTTGTTGCTCCTATGATGTGTTATTTTGTGGACAGCTATCTTTATTCTGTAACTTGTCATTCTCCGGAATTATTCAGGTGCACCAAGGACTCAGCTCTTATTTCGTAGGAAAACTTCACAGGGACTTCCATTTGAGAAGGAACACAGATTTGGCCGTTCATGGATTGACCCCAGTCGTTCAAGGAAGTTAGACTGTAAAGGATGGTCTCTTCAGAAACACTATACACCTTTCATCAAGGCAGTTGCTAATGTAGCACCAAATTGCTTGGTTCCCAGTGAGGATGACCATAAATGCAATTCCAATTCGCTTTTTGGTTCTGATTCATATTCTCAAGGTTATCAGTCTTCAAATGATGTTTCATCTGAACAAGAAGACGGGGAGAAATTAAGACGAATGAGGATTTCAAGGTCAAACATGGGGAGGGTTCCGTGGAACAAGGGCAGGAAACACAGTGCAGGTGAGGAAAGTTACAGGTGCATCATTTTGTTTGGTTACACATGACCTTTTATTGTACTGTTGCTGTTTTTTCTTAGTTTGTTTCCTCATAGCCAACTATCAACATTGGATGCAGAAACCCTTCAACGGATCCGAGAAAGGACCAGAATAGCAATGCAGGACCCTAAGGTGATGTTATGTAAGAATCCTGCAGAGTACAGCAAGATACTTTTAAACTAGTATGTCATAAAATCTGTAAAAGGATTTTGTTTGATTTACATATTTGTTTTGAAAAACATTGAGATGTCGAGATAAGAACAATTTATAGCTTTTTATTCTTTTTTTGTGGTAATGATTTGTTTTGTTTAATGCACTTAAGTTACTTTAATTTGATCTTTTCTGTATATATTTTTGAGTTTGTTGGCGGCATTACATGGAGAAATTTGTGGTTTATGTGGTAGACTAGTTTCATGAAGTTGTGTACGATTTTAAAAGATTTAAGAATCAAATTCCACTTGACGAATCTGCAATAAGTTTAGCTTTCCATCTGAGCATCTATTTGAATACCTGAATCTTTTGATGCAATAATATAAATTAGGCATTATGCAATTTGTTTTCTTGTTATGCAGGCTTATTGCATCTGGAACTTTAACATCCATGTCTCCCTGTTTGTACACCACTTATTGCTGCAAGATGCAACAGATGCTAATCAGTTTTTAACTTGATGAAGTTTTATTTTCATGATGGTCTCATCTGCAGGTTAAAATGAAGTTACTGAACTTGGGGCATGCCCAGAGGTGGGTGAGTTGGCTAACTTATTTACTTTTGTGGATGTTAACTTGGAAATCGCTAGCTTCTTTTCTGATAATGTTACCACTGTCAAAATATTTCTGTTGATGAGATATTTTAGTTTATTGGGAAGCATCTGTTGTACCTGATGCTGTTTAAATTTGAAATTGAGATCCACAATGAACCTTAAACTTTATCCCTTATTTTGTTCGAGAATCTCCCCCACTGCCATGCCTCAGACAAATCTTGGCATGGGTCATGGGAGGGTTAGCGTTGGATTGATAGTTGATTGTAAAGAAAATGCTAAATATTGCTGCAGGATGTCTTGATAAGCACTGTAGTCACACAAGCATTGATATTGTTGCTGCTATTTTGATAAAACTATGTTTTAATAATTCAAATGCTTAGAGGTGCATGCACAATGATTTGTGTTGTAGAAAATACTGATAGCTAAGTTGAGGTTGGTTTGTAATAGTGTTTGCTATAACATGACAAAATCCAATCTGAATTTCCTTGGCCATATTTAGTAATAAAAACCAGAGAGTCTGGTAGAAACAGGGTTATGACTTTCTCAACTTACTAACAGTTAGTCATGAGGAAGCAGGATCAACAAAGCTTGAAAATAAATGCATGCTAGTCTTGTTAGACATGATCACTCGACCATGTTATGAGTTGCTGATCAGTTCACCTTTTCATTGACTTTCTCTTGTTCAATGATTTTTTGTTTATAATTGACTATTAATTGCAAACTGTAGTACATCAGTGTTAGAAAGGAATCACTTAAGGCAACTTCAACCCTTACTAAGTAATGGCAATTGTTTTTTTTTTTTTTAAAAAAAAATCAGACTGAAACAGATGAGCATCCTCATTGGTTGATCAATATGCGATCTTATTATCTGCGTTGAAGTCTAGAAATTCACGTATTAGTTATTACGTATGTTCTTGATCCGTAATGCCATAGGAAACTTGTTTTTATGCACTACATATCTTCCTCAAGATCCCTTTCAGCTCATCTGAGGTTTTAAATTAATATGATATGTTGTCTACAAGCATTGAGTTTCATTCGCCCATCTTGTCATGTAGTGAGGAGACAAGGATAAAAATTGGCATGGGAGTGCGAGAAGGTTGGTGCCGCCGCCGCGAGAGATTGTTGGTACAAGAAAAATGCTTGTCAGAGTGGCAAAAATTGATTGCTGAAGCCTCTAGGAAAGGATATGCTGGTGAAAAGGAGCTGCATTGGGACTCGTATGAAATTTTGGATAAACA
Organism: Phoenix dactylifera; assembly: GCF_051530095.1. NCBI lineage: Eukaryota > Viridiplantae > Streptophyta > Magnoliopsida > Arecales > Arecaceae > Phoenix > Phoenix dactylifera. The sequence goes on along the minus strand of NC_143190.1, from coordinate 14,957,432 downwards.
ATTGAATCAGGAGTGGCTGGAGAGCATTGAGAAGAGAAAGACAATGCGTAGGCCAAAAGGCAGCAAGAGAGCACCCAAATCCTCTGAGCAGCGGAGGAAGATCTCAGAGGCCATATCCGCCAAGTGGGCAGATCCTGTAAGCAAAAATTTTACTCTTTTAATCAAAATTAGTGTTCATTTTTTAGCATAAAATCATTATTTGATTATAATGCTGTCTGTGTGTAACTGAGATGTTGTATGGTTATCTGTGATCCTCTATCAATTTCTACAAGGCTTACCGTGAGCGGGTTTGCACTGCACTAGCAAAGTATCGTGGCACATGCATTGGGGTTGAAAGCAAACCACGGAGAAAACCAATTTGTGAAGTTCCTGTTAGAGGGGAGTCCATGAAGAAGAAAGCTACTCAACCTGAAGGTATCAACAGCAAAGCAAATGTTATCAGGAAAGCAACATCTAGAAAACCAACAAATGCCGCTCCATCATACAAAGACCCAATGGCAAGGTCCAATTTAGAGGTGATAAAGAAAATAAGAGAACAAAGGGAAGCAATGGAAGCCAGGAAGGGAGAAGCCATTGATAGAGCAAAGTAAGTATGACTCGTTTCTGTTTCTTATTTGGCTATCATCTTCATATGTACCAAGTGCAATCCCCTTGTGTCAGATGCTAATTGTCATGTTCTAAATCTCAATGTATTCATTACTAATTGATCAGGTTATTAATTGCTAAAGCAGAGAAGGCTGCAAAAGCTCTCGAGGTGGCTGCATTGAAAAGTGCTCTTGCACAAGCTTCACTTTTAGAAAGCAGGAAGTTGATAGCTGAGGCAAAATGGTATGTTGAAAGCACAGAGACTGGAAAAATTTCCCAGCATAACCGTAGAGATGATGCATCCTTCAGTTTTTATGGACCAGCAAAATGTGTACAGACTAGTTTGGGAACTCTAAATAGTGATACAACATTAGATAAGAAGCTAGTAAATGGCAACCATAGCCACTCTGTTAACAACAACAACTGTATTGAGAATACCATCAACAAACTCAGACAGCAGAATGGCATGAAAAGTGGTGAGACTCCCTCAACAGTGGAGACTTCAGAAAACTTCACTGTGATAGGCCAAGACAATATTTCAATTAACTTACAGCAAAATAATGTTGGAAGACAATCATGCACTGCAGATCCACAGGAGGGTCAATCTGTAGTTAACAATTCTATTGGACATGGTCACTTGCAATGCAAGGAGGAAAACAAAGACGAAACTTTACAGACGGGAAAAGGGGACAGTTCCATAACCTCTGCAACCAAAACGAAGAAAAAGTGGGTGCGAGGGAGGCTTGTTGAAGTTCAAGAGGATTGAGAGTTGTGTTTGTATACTGATGATGACTTGATACATTCAGGACCAAAAAGCTTTTGGTTTTGTATCGATTGCCTAACAGCTTTTTGATTTTGTTGATGTGGTCAGAGACTGCATATGTGAATTTGATCCATGTATCGTTCTTGCAACTTTCGATATCAGTAAACTTCCATAGAACTTCTATGAATGTTCTATTGCGGAATGAAGGCATCTGTGAGGCTCATTTTATCTAGTAACATTAATTTGAAAGGCGAGCCATGAATTTATGAAGGATTGCTGCAGTTACATAACTATTTCTATTCATGATAAACTTGTTGAATGCTCTTACGATGCATGTTGAAAACTATGAGGATGAGATTGGGGAATCACGGCCATTATATGCTTGCTCTCATGATGCAATGGAGACAATTGTGACTGTTAATAGCATACCCCATTACTGTCATGTCTGTTTTAAGTGAATGGTTTGACAGCAAACCATGCCTGCCCACTATGGTTGCAATAGGCTGTGAGGCCATCATCTGGCCTTTCCGCTTTCTCTATAATCTCCCAGCAACCAACAATGTATTCAAGGTGGGTCAAAATGCCCTATAAGTAATTAATTTTGTCTTCCACCCGAAAAATGTGTTATAACTTGGAAATTTTAAGGATTCGTTTGGTTCATTGGAAGAAAAGTAGAAAAAATGTGATCAATGGAAAAATAAAGAAATGCTTTCATGTTTAGTTGCAATTTTTAAAGACAGGGATGGATAAAATTTTCATATTTTATAGAAAAAAAAAATTCATATGGCTGAAAATTATGATAAAATTTATTTTTCCATGGGCTGGAATTAGCATTTTTTTTTCAAAAAGATTGGGGCAAGATTTTTTTTTCTTTATTCTTAGCATAGTAGGTTTTTTAATAATTTTTGCAGAAAAATAGATGCTCATTTAAATATAAGCCATTCTGATATGTGCCATTTTTTCATAGTCAACTAATTAAAACTACTTTGGTAGGCATGATATATTAAAGCACCAACTGCCTCAAAAAAAAAAATAATCAGTGAGATAAAATTTATTTCATGAACCAAATGAGTCCTATGTGGATTCCAGAACATATAATGACCCCAGGAAAGGAATTATGTTAATCAGGCCGTACCTCGTGACCATGCAAAATGCTTCATTCAATGAAGGACCTGGACAGCCTGGTAGTGTAACAGAGCCACTCCATCCATTTCTTTTCCAAATCTAGAAGGCAGGAGGGACTGGGGGTGAAAAGCTTGCAAGATATGAACGAATTGTTGCTAGCAAATTGGGCTTGGATTTTTCTTTTTGTAAAACTGAAAATACCCTTTGGAAGAGGACAATTCAAACTTCTTATTATTCTAGAAGAAGGATTGGCATGAGAAGTAGGAAATCTTCATGTTGTCACTCACCACTATGGAGGGATATTATAACAAGAGCCTAGCACCGTTTTGGAATCATGTTTCTTTCAGACTAGGCAATGGAAGTAATGTTGTGGGCGGGTAGAAAGAAGAGAAGGAACCCGACTTCCCTCGATAGATAAGGGAGGGACTGTTCATGTCGCTATTAGGTAAATCGATTCAGAGGTTGAGGATCAAAGAGCCAGCCCGATGTCGAAGGTTCTTTTTATCTCGACCCTGCGTACCACAAAATATTCATGCTTGAGCACCTGGGGTAACAGCTCCTGGTTTCAACCAAATTTCTGTCTACTGTGCGGCACTAAGTAGCCCACTTAGTCAGCGGAGTAGTTTGACAGACAAGCTCTCGCTAATACTTCCTCTTCGTAAATCTGGTACCAATCAACGTCCTCTGGGAGGCGTCGCACGCCCGCACAAAATTTGTGCAACTTTGGGAGGATGGATGGTGCAATTGTATGCCATTGAGGGCAACCTTTCCATCTCTTTATGCCGGAGTGTTGAAGAAGAATGTGTCGGTGTTTTCCCAATGGAAGTGAAGGAGCATGGCTTGGGCAATATCCATTCGACCCCCTCTTCTAAATCTGAACTGGAAGAGTTTAATAAGCTCAGAATGTTATAGAGAATGTTATATTGTGGAAGTTAAACAAACAGCAGATCAGAGCTTCTCTGTTAAATCTCCGTATCAATTCGTGAACTATGGAGGTTTATCATATCCGTATATGGAGCTTTGTGGAAGATCTCAGCTCCAGAGAAAATTAAAATCTTTATGTGGCTTACCCTGAAGATCAAAATCTATACAGAGGATTTTTTTTTTTTTTTTGCATACTAAGGGAGACAACAACCACCCAAGACTTTATTAAAAGAATTGGTAATTACAGAGAGGATGGTTACAGAAAGTAGAGAGTCTGTCAGATCAAAATTGTAGGTGACGGTTCTAACTAAACAAACCCATGGAAAAGCAAAGAAAATAGCAATTTGTTAGTTGTGTATAAGCTAGAACAGAAATTAAAAAAAAAAAAGAATTGTATCATCTTTCGAAAAGCAAACTAACTCCAAAACACCTTTTGTTGCGTCGAACTTTTGGTGAGGAACATCTTAGAGTTATGCATCACCTTGCAAAACTCCTTTTCTTCCATCCAGTTTTTATTGAGAAAAATTCTAAAGTTCTTTTTTTCCGAGCACCACCACACAATTTCTACCACTAGCATAAGAAAAGCCTATTATATGCTGAGGAGTTTCTATTAAGGAATATTCTTCCATTTCTCTCAACTCAGCAGCATTATATAGTTTTTTGATAATGGCTGAAGCTTGAGAGTTGGCAAATGACAGTAAGCATATGTTGAATAAGAGATGTAGCTGAAAGAAACAAAGTTGCAATCCCTTAATCATTCAAAAGACTGATTGCAGCTGAGGTATAGGTTGAAGGCGAGCGAGGCTGATCTATTCTGCTATTTCTTTTCTTTAAAGGACTACATGACAGTTGAATAGTAAGCAGTACATAATATACTCCATCATATTTGACTTCTAAGAGGATATCTCAAAGAAGATGTAGCTGGCTGAAACTTCATCATATGCAACTAAGGCAGAACCATGCTGACAAAAAAAAATACGATCCTCTGCTTGAACAATCTGAAATGAGAGCAATCAAAAAAAAAAAAAAAAGGAAGAAGATCTCCGGTAGCATCCTGGTACACTCATCACCTCGAACTTATGACAGTCTCCGCCGGCTGTTCCCTGAAATTTTATTAGAGTATATGGCACGGGAAGGAATCAATGTGGTTAATCATGGTCGCGATTAAACCATTTAACCATTAGCCCCAAAACAAATAATGGCTCTCTTTGACTCCTTTTTTTTCTCCAAAGAAATAAACAAAAGAAAGGAATTACTGGAATAAACAGCTAGAGAAGGTCAAGACAATGATCTCTTTTAAGTTCCCATCCCAGGCGAAGCAAATGCGAGCGAACGATCTCACTAGAATGTCCCACATCCCCAAATGCCACTTTAAAACCATTATTTAAGTCCTAGACTTTCTTAACGTAAAGCAGATTAAAGTAGTATGATCAACAATAATGTATATATACAGCATCAGAACTCCTTCAGCCTCATTTCTCTATGTTGTAGTCACAGAACACCAAGCCACAGATAGCATGAGGCCCTTTCCCTCCCCTCTGCCTCTGCTGCTCCTCACGCTGAGCCGTATTATCCACCTCCTACAGCCCACGGCAGCTCTGCCCCCTCTCGACGAGCTTGCAGTGAATCGGCGATGAGTCAGGCTGGCTGGGGAAGCTGGACGTACAGATAAGCTACTACTGGATAACATCTTTAAGAACTCGTTTGCTTACGTAGAAATTTTTTTTTATAATTTCTTTTTTGTATGTTTGTTTAATCATAAAAAAACCATGGCCTTTATAGATAGACTGATAGAGAGAGAGAGAGAGAGAGAGAGAGAGAGAGAGAGAGAGAGAGAAGGGGGCGTTGCTATGTGAATCTATCACAAGAAAGTGGTGTTTGGTGATCCAGATCACCAAGATAATTTTTGTTCTGAGTAATTTGATTTTCGATGACTTAAAATCATCATATTTGATAATTGATATACATTATTCTAATGATTAAAGATTTTTGAATATCCACGAGTAATTTGTTGGGTATTCTATAAAAATTCTAGATCATCGGCTATATAATATCAAAACTATCTTGATATATTTTATAAAAATATATTTATTAACCATATCAAATATATTATATTAAAATATTTATTTACATATTAATTATTAGTTCTATAAATTATTAGTCTTATAAAAATACATTAATTATTATTATAGAACTAATATTTTATTTGTACTTATAATATATTATTTCTTAATACTAATATTTATTTTGATTAGAAAAATAAGGCAAATAAAATTAATATATCAAATAATTTTATTATATAAATATAAAGTACAATAATATACTCCTACTATAATTGAAAATTATTATTGAATAATAACATGATAATAATATAATTAATAATATATTATAATATAGTATATTATAAATATAATATATAATATCAATATAATATAATATATTAATGGTATACTGATATACTAATTTTTTTTACTGGACTAATCTTGATAATCTAAGATTACCGTGTTTAGTATGCAATATTTCAAGAATTATTTTTTTTCGGATATCCATGAGTAACCTGTTTGGCATTCCATAAGAATCTAAGAAAACTGTCCATATAATACCAAAACCAATCTGATATATTTTATAAAAATATATTTCTTAATCATATTGAATACATTATAATATAATATTAACATATTAAGTATTAATATATTCCATTATTTTCATTATTTTTGCCGGCAACTTTTTGTTTAGTTGGTTGGCACTTATCTTAGGAGGTCAGGGATCAAATCTTGGATTTTTTTTCCAATTTTTTAGAGGAACACTTTTTATTACTTTTGTATTTTCTCTATTTCCATGCAATGATCATATGGTAATTTTGAGATAATATGAAAAACAGAAGATAAAATTAGTTATAAATCCATATTTGGACGACAAAATTAGTTTCAAGTCGATGGGTCATGATATCAATGTGAACTTTTTTTTTTTTGGATACAGTATCAATGTGAGCTTAAATAGAAGAGCTTGATGCATTTTTAAGCATAAAGGAGCAAGTTCAAACCACTTTCACTGCAAATAACAAGCATAAGAAACTTGCGTAGGAGAATACCTGTGCTCCTTGAGCTAATATAGTGCAGTAACAAATATAAAGGGCAAAAAAAAGGAGATAAGACTATGGTGGGCCCCGCGTCATATGGAACCACCGCATCGGCAGCAGTTGATGGTTCGTTTTCGCTCACCCGACGCTATTTATACTCTCGCGATCGGAGCGCGACCCCTCGTCTTCCCCTTCCCGCTTCCCCTCTCTCTACTCCACTCACCATTTTTTCCCCCTCTTCTCTTCTTGGTTCCTTCGAAACCCGAAAATAAAAAGAAGAAATTGCAAATCCTAGGGCCGGAGATCTCCGCGACCGAGATCTCCACTCCCATGGTCTCTCTCTGATCCTGTCCTCTCCTGGATCTCGGAGGAAACTCTAGCAATGGAGAGGGACCGTTCCTCCGACTCCTCCTCCGACGAGGAGGAGGACCGCCGGACCCTCGTCCCCCAGAACGAGGTGAAGCCGTGGTACCCGTTCTCCGCCTTCGAGATCGGTGACCTCCCTGCCCGGATCCGCCGCGGCTTCTGGACCAGCAAGCGCTACCTCTTCGCCATCTGCCTCCCCCTCGTCCTTATCCTCCTCTTCTTCTCCCTCGACCTAGGCAGCCTCTTCCATGGCGTCTCCATCGTCCGGGCTGACTACCCCGGCGACCGGATGCGGGAGTCCGAGCTCCGGGCGCTCTATCTCCTCAGGAATCAGCAATTAGGGCTTCTAAAGCTCTGGAATCAGACCCTCTCTGCCGCTCATCCTGGATCCGAGGTCTCTCCTTCTACTCCTGCAGTTCCATCCAACAGTTCCAATTCTACCACTTCAGGTAAAGTCGTCGATCTGCCGCGGTCCTTCAATTCGGTCTCGTTCGAGGAGTTCAGATCGGCATTGCTAGAGCAGATCAAGCTCAATAAACAGATCCAAAAAACTCTTCTTTCCACGCATCGGGTCGGGAACACTTCCTCAGAGTCATCAGATAACAATGTGGACTTCGATCTATCTGGTTCTGGAGTTGATGTGTGTAAGAAAGTGGAGAGACCGGCGGAAAGAAGGACGATTGAGTGGAAACCAAAGAAAGATCGTTACTTGTTTGCGATATGTTTGTCTGGTCAGATGTCCAATCATTTGATCTGCTTGGAGAAGCACATGTTCTTTGCTGCACTTCTTGGCCGCACCCTGGTTTTGCCGAGCTCCAAAGTTGATTACCAGTATGACCGTGTCTTGGACATTGACCACATCAATAAGTGCTTTTCTAGAAAGGTTGTGATTACGTTTGAAGAATTTTATGAAATGAAGAAGAATAAGATGAGGATAGATAGGTTTATATGCTATATTGCTTCGCCGCCTTGTTATCTGGATGAGGAGCATATAAAGAGGTTGGAGAAGTTGGGAATTTCATTGGGCAAGATTGAAGCTGCTTGGCCTGAGGATGCCAAGTTGAAGATGCAAAAGAAGAGGGTTGTGGAAGATATCATGCCCAAATTCTCGTCTGATGATGAGGTTCTTGCTATTGGGGATATGTTTTATGCTGATGTGGAGGAAGAGTGGGTGATGCAGCCGGGTGGTCCGCTTGCTCACAAATGCAGGACGGTGATCCAACCGAGTCGGCTCGTTATTCTTACGGCACAGCGTTTTGTGCAAACGTTCTTGGGGAGTAACTATATAGCTCTGCATTTTCGTCGGCATGGATTCCTGAAATTCTGGTAAGCTATCTCTTTTTGTGTTTTTTTTCTAGTTACTTTTATTGAATGATGTCATATACAGTGAGCATCTCATGGCATATGATCATTGTTAACGTATTTAAATCACAGAACTTTATTTGGTGTTACATGGCTGGGCATACATTTGAGCTCATTTGTTTATTATATGTTCAATTCTTTGTCACTTTTCAGTTCAGGTATTTGTCTTGTATTTTTTTCCTTACTTCAATTTGAGATTAGTTGGTCTGTGAAACTATTGCAAAGTTTAATGATATTTTGGTGATCATTTTGACTTTCTTCTGGTTTGACTTTTAGGAAATAAGGAAGGAAAATAAGATGAAATTATCTCCCAATATTAGATATATCCTAGTCCCTTGGTTGTTTTCATGTTCTAGATATGGTGGATATGTGGTCCAAATGCGAGCTGATGAGTTAACACATTATAGAATATTATTAAATTCATTGATTCACGTTTTGGATTGGCTAAGATCGAAAGGAGGAGTTGGAATACTACCATTGAAAGGTTAGATATATATTGCATGGTGGAGGTTGTTATAGTTAGCTTGTTGGTTCTGATGCTCTCAGAATTTGTAGATTGAGCACAAGTTCACAGAGTCTCTTACTTGAAAAATCCTGGATAAAGTGATGTCTCTATACATTGATGTGATTGGGGAGGTGGACTTTTGATTGAGCATAAGAAGCAAAATGACTTCCTTGTTTCATTTACTCATTCCTTATTGGAGAGAATGAATTTAGGATTCAGCCTACCAATCAAGGTTTCAAGGAGCTTGAGAAGCCTGCTATGCTGCTCAACCTTTAATGTTTTCTTATTCCCTTCCCACATAGATTCCACTAGATCACTTTATTTAAAAGAATCAAAATTTGACTACAAAGGTAAAGGCATATTTTATCAAATTTACTTGACCTTCTCTTTGTCTAGGGAGGGGCACTTATCTATTTCAACTTTAGCTTAGTCCACGATACATATTGCATGGGTTAGATATAGCTAACCTTGTTGCAGGAATGTTATTTTTCTATTGATACCTATTAATACAACTACAAACTCAAGAACATTTAGTGCATGGATACATATAATAACAAGGTACATCATACCGCACCAAACCGGATCGTACGGGGCGTATCATTCCATACCAATATCGAACTAGTATCGCGGCATGGGGGGCATATAGACACTTGGTACGCCGAACCGGCTCTTGTACCGGGTATACCAATACAGTAACAGAGTGGCACTGGTGTGGGCCCGTTACCAAGACGGCGTACCTTGTGTAATAGTTATAGTTTCAAAACTTATTCAATAGTTGGAGACTTTGGCTTCTCTCGCTAATACCCAAGTTAAACCTGGAATATGTATCCAAGCAATCTAATTAAAAACCATAAGCGACAAACTAAATCCTATCAATTTGAGTTGATATATTATGGTTGGATTCTAAGTTCATCATGATAAGCATGGGAGGAAGCAGATTATTTGGTTTCAATTTTATGTAAATTGAGGGGATTTGTTTTTGTCACTTTGTTGCGATGCCATGAATTATTAATTGAAGTTCTCACATATTACTCATGTGACAAATGGTACTATGTCTATGCATGCTGGCATACAGAATTAGCATTTCTCTATATACAGCACATAACTCTAATGCAGGTTAATCTAAAAGTGTTGGATGCCATTATATTAAACTAGATTTGGGGATTTCCCATGATTTTAAGACTGGAAGCGTGAGGTGGGTGGACAAGAGGCTGCTTAGTAACTAGGCACAAAGGGGCACCTAGGCACAAAGGGGCGCCTAGGTGGCTGCCCAACCACAACCACCACTGCTACTAGCGGCGATAGAAGCAGCCCAGCATTAGAGCTACTTGAGGCGACAATTGCTGCAGGGGGTAGCCTTGAGGCCCTCCCCCATCCCTCAGCCCTTTCCACCATCAAGAAAAAAAAGGAAAATGAGAGATGTAGATATTGAGGGAGAAGAGAAAAAAATAAAAGGGAAAAGGCGCCATCACCTAATGCCGATTATCATTTGCCGCTTTCCAACCATTCATCGCTAGCCAAGGACTAGGCACTACCATTGCACTCTATGAGGGATTAATCATTAAGGTTTTAGGGGTGAAAAGAGGGAAAAATGCTCAGGAGAATGACAAGTTAAAAGGAATAATTGAACAGACAAGCAATGGGTTTTATTGGTGGGATACCCGACCTTTTTCAGGACTAGACCCGCTTATAAGGGCCCAAGCACCCACTTTTGGGTGTGTCTTAGGTGTGGGTGTTGGGATGCATGCCTAAGCGCTCTCTTGGTGGTAGACTAGTAGGCCATCGTTTTAAGTTGCCTGGGCCCAAGTAGGGTGCATGGGGGCTTGCTCTGCCTACGGTGGCACCTAGCCTGCTTTATAAAACATTGAATTTTTCTAGAATTCAAGTAGAAAAATGCTTGTAGTCATGGCAAATGCACTTTGATTGTTCAGTCATTTCTTTTTTTTTCTTTTCTTTCTCTTAATAGGGGTGTTCTAGGAATTGACCAAATAGGAACAAGGGTTCAAAGTTCCATGGAGAGCATCAATTTTGGTGCTTTGGGTGAACAATTCACTCAAATTAGATGGGACCTCTCTCATTATTTGCCATTTGTACTTAGAGGCTCAATTAATACTATTGTTGAGAAATTTCAGTATTTTGTTACAATGTTGTTAAGGAAAAGAGCATAACACATTGTGAACAAAGTTTGTTAATTATACATGATGTTGGGGTTTGGGTTTAGATACTTGTGGATTGTTGGTGAAAAAACTGCCTGTGGCAACTAGAGTTTATTTGTTAAATCTCTTGAATGCTCCTTTAGTCCTAGTAAGGTGGGATAAGATGACTTAAAATTTCACTCTTCAAAATGTGTCTAAAGTAGTTAATAGGTTTGGGATCATAATTTGTAGTGATTAGGTCACATGCCTCTCTGCAAATCTCTAGCGATACTCTCATGTCAGACAAAAATGATTCAATAAAGTAAGCAATTATCAGATCTTGTTGAATTATTTATAGTTCAAAACAATTAAGATCAATTTTAAAATATTTTTTTATGTGGTTAAATACAGATAAAAGATGAAAGAATTGTGAGACTTATGATGAGAGCTCATTTGGTTGGATGCAACATTTAATCACCAAAAATCAGAGATTGGGGATTCTAAGGAAGACAATAGATTTTATTAGACAAGCAGTTGTTAGGTGTTGTAAAGTAGGCTTCTATGCATGGTATGTTGTGCGAGTACCGAGCTCCGAACTGGTTGCTCGGTGGCACAGGGTCGCTATGGGCCCGTGCCATGCCATACCGGGCCTGTATCGACACAGTAGAAGAGGGGAGAGAGACAACGAGAGAGAGAAAGAGAGAGAGAGAGAAGGAGGAGGCCGAGGGAGGTTGGAGGAGAGCCAATAGAGGGCCGAGGAGCCACCGCATGGAGGAGACGGAGGTCGGGGGACAGCCGCACGAAGGAGGCGGAGGCTGGAAAGCTGCCGGGGAGCCGTGGAAGAAGGACTCCGCTCCGGTCTCTTGTTTTGTTCGAAACAGGGCCGGAGGGACTCCCTTTTATTTAAAAAAAATTAAGTAAAGTCGGCAATGGATTTGCCGACTTTCACTTAAAAACTCCAAAAATAAAAGAGGCCCCCTTCGACCTCTATTTCGAACGAAACAGAAGATCGGAACGGATCCCCTCTTTCGTGGCTCGCTCCTCCGCGCAGCAGCTCCCCGGCCTCGAACCTTCCTCTCTCTTCCTTTTTCTCTTTCTCCCTCCCCCCTCTCTCTCTTTCTCTTTTCCTTTCTCCTTCTCTCCCTCCATCGCCATCCTCGTTTTCGTCGCCGGAACTGTACCGGTCTGTGGCCGATACGGTTCAGGACGCCCCGAACCGGGCAGTTTGGGACGGTTCCGCCAACCATGCTTCTATGTTTTGCTGATGTTTAATACCTTTGTTTTAGAATTGATTAATATGAAAGTATTCAAGGTGTTTTCCTTGAAAGGATGGTTGAAGCGCACAATTCGGAAGAGCTTTATACAAGGATTAAGGACTTGTTCCATCTCGGCTCTACCATATTGGACCGAAGAGTGACTGGGTCATGGTACACATCCAAGACATTGGATCTTTCCAAACCGGGTCATCGGGACCATTACATCCCGACACTTAGGATGGTCTAGCACCTTGGAACACCAATTTTTTATTTTTTAATTTTTTCCTCTTTGTTCTTGTTTCTAATGGTTGTTTTGGTTTGTCTTGATTCGTACTAGTACCTGTACCAGCCTAGCCCTAGACCAGAATGGCCCCTGGTACTGGGATTTAAGACTGTCCATTTATGTCTTGCTGAACAGAGTAGGTGTATTACGAATGAATGAATTCAAAATCTTGTATTAGGGATCTTAAGATGTACCTATTCTTTGGAATATGGTTGTGGAGGCTACAAAGAATATTGTGGAGGCAAGTAAAAAGGGGTTAGTGTAATGGAATTGGTTGTGTATGTAGTTTCTGGGCTGCTGCCGCTTGCGTCATTGTCTATGGAGGATGTCTTGATAAATGTTCAGATGATAAATGTCTGGATTAGTAAAAATGATGTCTCAAGCTATTTCTTTTGTCAAGTATTTGGCCTTAAACCTAATCTTGGAGTGCAGCATTATGGAGATGGCTAGGAGTCATCAGTTCCTGCTATTTTGAGGAATTCCACTTCATCGGTATATCTTCTATTAGGAGAGAAAAGGAAAGAAGAAATGGAACAAAGAAGAGATTCAGTACAATCTTTGTTTATGGCTTAGAATGCTCTCATAATTGGCAATAACGAATCTTATTTTCCTCACCTTATTATCTTCATGTTTTAATAACTAGATAGCCAATGTAATCAGACTGACTGAAAAATAAGTGAAAAATGCAAATTTTGCCTTGTAAAATCCTCAGACCTTACATTACCTTAATTCTGATGACATAGCATAAAAAGTTTACCTTTTGATTTGCTAATATTACTGGACAAATATATTCATTTTAGTGGATGCCATTGACTTGTAGTATTTACAAGTCATGGTTCTCTTTCTGACTGCTAGAAATGTATTCGGCTTCTTTTTGTTCTTGATTTATATGAATTTTTTGATATGTTGGGAAGAGCTCATGGTGGCGATAGAAGGTCTGGGCATAGAAATCCGAATGTAACTCAAAATAAGCTATGGCATTGCGAATTTGACTGCTAGGTGAGGTAAACTGGCAATCTTCTGACAATATATATTTCATGCTTTCCTGCAGCAATGTGAAGAAAGAGAGTTGTTTTTATCCCATTCCCCAGGCAGCAGAGTGCATCCTACGGGTGGTTGAGAGAGCTAATGCCCCTGTGATTTATCTTTCTACTGATGCTGCTGATAGCGAAACAAATCTTCTACAGTCTATGGTTGTGTTTAATGACAAACCAGTCGCACTGGTCAAGAGGCCAGATCATACTAATGCTGAGAAATGGGATGCCTTGTTATATCGAAATCACATGGGCGGAGATAGTCAGGTGAGATATTCTCCTTAACAAAAACACTGATTTAATAAAAGCACAAGCCCACTAAGTTTTTGCATACTATTCTGCCCCTTGTTAGGAGACTGTCAACCCAGCAGCATTCACTAAGCTGGTTTTAATTGCATGCAGGTTGAGGCCATGCTGGATAAAACAATTTGTGCGTTGTCAAATGTTTTCATAGGGGCGTCAGGTTCAACTTTCACTGAAGATATTATTCGACTCCGGAAAGGCTGGGAATCTGCTTCCCAGTGTGATGAGTACCTTTGCCAGGGAGAGCTACCTAATTACATAGCAGAGCTGCAATGATACAAGAGCCATTTGGTTGTTGTGCCCTCTGCCAAACCATCACGAATATATTCTTAGAGTTTACAAGTGTATTTTGTTCCCAATGACCTTGATTCATTCTGCAGGCTACCCATTTGGTTGTTGTGTTCATTAGTGTAATAGTAATACATGACTAGCTTCTGTCAAAAGCTTCATCATTTTGCTGCAGCGGGCAACAAGTGTATCAGATCATAGGGGGTGGAAGGTGTTGCTATTAGAGATGATTTGAGTTTAAATAACCGAGACCTTCTCTTTCCTCAGCACTCTGAGCAAAAGATTACTGCGAAGCCTGTATCAAGTTAAATTCACATTTTCAATTACAGCCCTTGCTAGCTACTTTTGAAGGGAAAATAACATTTTTCCCACTATGATAATACTGTATGCTAAGATAGATTACATGGTGTTTCCATGCTCAAAAGATTTTTTGAGATTCATCTTGGTGCGTTAAAGTTTTGACTGCATAATATATTATTTACAAAATCTTTTTTTGAGGGAAATTTTTTTTATACAAACTCAGCTATGATTGCATATTTGATTCCTTGGTAATATTACCCACCTGGCATTGATGTATTTTTAAAGGAGAGGTTGGCTGTCCCCTGTTCGGGAGGAGCAGCCGCCCAGAAGTCAAGTGCCGTCGTGGTGCCTCCACTCAAGCTCCGGACAGGGGAAGGGAATGGGATAAGACGCACCCCGGATGCACGACAAAATACCTCCGGATTTGCCGACCCAACGCCCTCTCCTCTGATTCCGTTCCACACTCGCCCACCCGTTCCGTTTCAATTAATTAATTTGTTGAATCCTTTTCATAATAATTAACAATCGGAGACGTGGGAGTGGAGCGTGAGATCACGGTCTTTCTTCCGTGTCCCCGTCTCGTTTCTAGTTTCGGGTACGGGGGGAAAAGCCAGGTGGCGTGGCAAAACTCACGCCGTAGGCATCTTCCCCACCAAGATGCTCCCTTCTTCGCCTTCTTTTCCTGTCTTTTCTCTACCGCTTTTTTAGGAGAAGCTAAGCTCGGGGCTTCACTTATCTCTCTAAACTTGGCCATGGCGTCGGCTTCTTGTCCTTCTATCTGTATTCCTGCGACCTCCTTTGGTGCTACCAAGCGCGAGCTCCTCCGATGCTCCTCAAAGCGTTGGCGGGAGGAGGTGGTGAGGTGGAATCCGCCTATGCTGCGGCCGATGACGGTCCGTGCTTCTCTCGACATCAAGGTGTCTGATATGGGTGTCAATGGTGAGCTTTTGAGCTTTATTTCTATTTCTCCGTGGGGGTTTTGAGGATCTCAAGATTTGGATTTTGTGTAAAATTTCGAAGTCCGACTGGAGATTTAGTTAGATTTTTGCTACTATGGAGTGGTCGGCCAAGTTAGGACGCCTGGTGTTAGATGAATGTTCGGGTTCTGAATTTGGTAGCATGCATCCGGCCAATTGAGGGCTTCTAATTGGTTCTTGGTCACGGTCTGTGTTGTTATACTTTATCGTACATCCTGCATCGCAACTATCACTATGGGGATCCGCAGATTGGTATTGAAGTCCAAAAAGTTAATCATCTTTTTTGCTCTTGTTGAATTGAGCTTAAACCGTCCGCAGATCTTAAAAATAAAAAAGTTTTTCTTTTTTATTTTTTTGACAGCTCCAAAAGGGTTGTTTCCACCAGAACCTGAGCACTACAAGGGGCCGAAGCTTAAAGTAGCCATTATTGGAGCTGGGCTTGCTGGCATGTCAACTGCAGTTGAACTTTTGGATCAGGGGCATGAGGTTGGAACAGATTATCTCTGAAAGAACTTTCTTCAGTATCTTGCTTCTGTCGTGTGGGTTTTAGATGGACAATATTGGTTAGGTTCCCTGTTATCACAGTTGCTACCTTGTTTTTCTATTAGTTGCTCGTTTCCTGTGTTTTATGACTGGAATCCTGGCAGCATTGATGGCATAGTTCCTTTCTTCTTCTTTTAGATCTGACATGATTCTGATTTCTCTTTTACATGGTATATAGTTCCCTTCTACAGGGCAGCCTTGAATGTGATAATATGGAACGATCAATGAAGATTGTTCTGCTCCATTTGCAGGTTGACATATATGACACTCGAACTTTTATTGGTGGCAAAGTGGGTTCTTTCGTGGACAAACGTGGAAACCATATCGAGATGGGTCTTCATGTATTTTTTGGTTGCTATAGCAATCTTTTTCGACTCATGAAAAAGGTAAATAATGTCCATACATAATAATCATCATTGAAAAGGAATATTCTTCCATAATATTTTGACCATTGGATCTGTAGTCAAGATGGCTAATTCTTTAAATTGACTGTACACTCGAGCTGTGCTCACCTGGGAGCAAGCTGAATCCAAGGTGGGAAATTTGGGAGAAGAAAAATTCTTTCCTCTCTTGAGCCTTAAATAGCCTTACATTAGGAACTTATATAATGGCAAATCATAATATTAATATAGTCTGTCATGTGCACATGAACTGGTTCCTATCCCATGAATCTGTGTCGATGTGGTATATTTCTTCCTGTCAGATCATCTATGGTAGCATTCGAGGAAATCTAAGTTGCTCATTTTATATGTAGAGACCGCTTCAGCAACTTCTAATTCGCCTAAGGGCTCGTTTGGTTCACGGGAAGCATTTTTCCTCCTTGGAATATGATTCCTGGGAAGAAGATTCCTAGGAAGAGAATGTCTGGAAATGTACTTTTGGCATGTTTGGTTAAACATGGAAAAGTGACAGATTTCCAGAGTGCTTATGTTTGGTTGTTCATCCATTTTTCTGGAAAAGTTGTGTAATTTCTATTATACCCTTAATAAAAATTAGGTCTTTAATGTCTCTTTAATGCTGAAGGATTTTTTTGGAAAAAAATAAAAATGGAGTGATTTCCTCCTCATGGAAAAGTAACTTTTCCATGTTTCTCATGGGAAAGGCTTTCCTATGAAATATGGGAATCATATTTCTATAGGAATACAACTTTTCCATCTCTCTTCTTTGAAAACTCCAACCAAATAAGAGGCATCTCATTACTTTCCCGTTGACCACACTTTCCCCCCCTTCTTTTCCCGCGAACCAAACGAGCCCTAATGGTTTTTCCTCGTTGTTGAACAAATGGTGATTTTCTATCACCTGATTCTTTTGCCAAAGTTCATAAGTAAAAGCTCAATGTCTTGATGGTTAATCTTGCTATTAGTGACTCTTATCTATATTGAGATATTACTCGCCAGTTAAAAATTTATGTGATTTTACTTACTTTTTACTGCTTTACATTTAATAGGTTGGTGCTGATGAAAATTTATTGGCGAAGGACCACACTCACACGTTTGTAAATAAATGGGGTGAAATTGGTGGTATGCTATATGACTTTCAGTAACCAACTGTTTATCATAGAATGAAGCCATTTTACTATTAGTAAAGATATCAAGTTTCATATTGAGGCCAAAGGTTCAACCTTAGGTTTATCAAGAACAATGAGAAAACGGTGAAACCAAATTTGGTTCTCTTTATGGGATTTCATGTCTGACGATGCAAGAGCTGTTTCCTTTCAGCACTTCTAGTTGGGGGCTTGCTCCCTCATACTGCCCAAAAAATGGTTGGTGTGCACTTCACAATTTTTACCACTTTATTTTATTTTATGTTATTTGAATCTCTCCACTGCAGAACTTGATTTTCGATTTCCATTGGGGGCACCAATACATGGTATACGAGCATTTCTATTGACGAATCAACTGAAGGTGAACTTGACTATTACTGATTTTTTTCTTTTTTGAACAATGCATTAAACAGCCATTTATTTGTTTCATATTTACAAGTAATCACTAAAAGATTATCATTTTAATTGCTAAAGCTAACTATACCAAGGCTTGCAAAACTGGTACCAAGAACAGTACCAATACATTACAAGTTCGGTACAGTATGGTTCTATATTGTACAATGTATCAAGATATGCTTCCAACAATTTTTTTTTACCACTCCCAACCATGGTATTGCCCGAAATGGGGCAATGGCCGGTAAAAACCAGTTCAACTCATATACCAAACTGAACTTTAGTATCGTACCAGTACCTCACTAGTACAGTATGGTATGATTAGTATGGAATAGTACAACAAACCTTAAACCAGACATTCTTAATCATTTTTAAGATGACGCTGTACATTTTTCTACCAAGTATTTTATACTTTTTTTTCACCATTACTTGAAATTGGTGGGCTTTACTTCATCTGTGCCTCTAATCTTTAAGTATCCTATCTCAGCTTGCGATTATAGTCTGCTATCATGAGGCTTATGAAAACTGATTTAGTTACTTGTAGCGCATGGTTTCCCTGTTTCCGTAAATGCTCACTGAATGGCTTATGTGAGGTGATTTAGTTAGGTTGAGCACATGCTTTACCTGCTTACAAAACACCCAATTCTTCAGGATCCTTCTTTGCCGTTAATCCTTAACTCTTAGCTTGCAAAAATTGGTACCTGATACCTGAGATATGAATAGTCTCTTAAACTTGTCATGAAACCTGTTGAGCCCTTTAGGGAAATGAATATTGGTGGCAAAGCATGTGCCTTTAGTAAGAGCTTGTGGTTGTTCATGTGTTTTGCAAATGCAAAGACAATGAATCATCCTTTGTTTACCAATGGTCTTAATCCTTCCACAAATCTCAGCTCTGATAGACAGTGTGCATCACAATGTGCTCTAAATGTGCTTCTCTATGAATATTTAACACTTGTTATGTATTATAGCATGTTTATCTTGAATTGGGACAATGTTTCGACTTTTGGGTGCACAATATTGATCAAAACGCAGAACTCTGGT
Organism: Phoenix dactylifera; assembly: GCF_051530095.1. NCBI lineage: Eukaryota > Viridiplantae > Streptophyta > Magnoliopsida > Arecales > Arecaceae > Phoenix > Phoenix dactylifera. Next base: position 14,938,627 of record NC_143190.1, on the reverse strand, counting down.
TGTTCATAAATGGTCAGTTTTGGTTCATTCCCAAATCATCTAACGATATATTAATGTGCTTTATTTGGGTCAGTTCTCTTCCTGTATTTATAAGCTTTTAGCATGGCTTATCTTCACCATTTCATTACATATTTTCACCATTTGGAGTGCCCAACCCTACCCCACCCGGCCCAACCCCCCCCCCCCCCCCAAAAAAGGAAAGGAAAACACACGCACTCATTCTTATGTATATGATCACATATGTTTTCTTGTTTTAATCAAAATGTGTCAAGTTTCTTGTATGTCTTCATTCATTTTAATGCCTATCATAGTTTTTGCATTTATAATATCTGATTTTTGGACAGCCTTATGATAAAGCGAGGAATGCTGTAGCTCTTGCCTTAAGCCCAGTCGTTCGGGCACTTGTGGATCCAAATGGTGCAATGCAGGACATACGGAACTTAGATAATGTAAGCACATATGTCCCATGTGTTTTCCTACAGCGAGTTCTATGTTGGTTTAGATGTCTGCAGTAGTGAAATGCTGAAGAAAAAACATTGTTAGCTTACGATAGCTGAAGGAACATTTAGTAAAGAACTGAAGATTAAGAATGGTGTTGTCTTTGGATGGAGTCCATATAAATCTGCTTGCTGCTTAACTTTTCTTAGCTCTGTGTGTGTGTTTGTTTTCTGAAAGCTGTTTTCCTTTATTTTTGTATGAATTTTTTATATGCACTTCTGTTTATGCATTTAGATGTTTGTCTATAGTATTTAAAATTCAGCCAAACATCTAATTACATTTCTTTTTGCAGATTAGCTTCACAGATTGGTTCTTGTCCAAAGGTGGAACCCGCAAGAGCATCGAAAGGATGTGGGATCCTGTTGCTTATGCCCTTGGATTTATTGACTGTGATAATATCAGTGCCCGTTGTATGCTCACCATATTTTGTCTGTTTGCCACTAAGACAGAGGCTTCTCTTTTGCGTATGCTGAAGGGTTCTCCTGATGTTTACTTAAGTGGCCCTATAAGAAAGTATATTGAAGACAAAGGTGGACGGTATGATGCTGAGAATATAATGCATGCCATCTTGGTTTAAATTGAAATACTTTTTGTTACTTCCCTTTTATTATTCTCATTATTACCTTTATAAAATTTCTCCTTTAGATTTCACTTGCGATGGGGCTGCAGAGAGATACTTTATGAGAAATCCCAGGATGGAGGCACATATGTCACAGGAATTGCGGTGTCTAAGGTAAAACATTGCAAAGTAGTTTCCCAATCTTTGGAAGTTCTGTCTTTTTATTTTAAATCTTATCAAGCATCCCATATAGGTATTTTTTTTATATAGGATTTCCCTGTTGTTGAGGTATGTGAGTCTATTCCTAGTCAACAGTTCATGTCAACTGAGATCACTGGGGAGCATATGATGAAACCTTTTAGTGACTATGCTCCTCTCTCAATATCAGTTAGCTTCACAATGTTGTTGATATACAAATTACAACGGCAATTATTATTGGTAATAGTTGTGATGGTTTTACAAAGTTGTTTCCCAATCTTTGGAATTTGTCTTTTTATTTTAAATTTTATCAAGCATCCCATATAGGTATTTTTTTTGTATAGGATTTTCCTAGTGTTGAGGTATTTGAGTCTATTCTTAGTCAATAGTTCATGTTAACTGAGATCACTGGGGAACTTGCAGTGAAACCTTTTAGTGACTATGCTTATCTGTCAATATCAGTCAGCTTCACAATGTTGTTGATATACAAATTACGACAGCAACTATTATTGATAATAGATGTGATATTTTTACTTGTTACTGATGGACAATAAATTTTTCTATCATCACGATCAGCTGTTAATTTTAAATTCCAGACTTCTTTGTTTCTCTCTCTCTCTCTCTCTCTCTCTTGTGAGAACACTTTGTTGCATTCATTTGTATAGTAACTTTATCTAATTCTTAATATGTCAGGCCACAAATAAAAAAATTGTGAAAGCTGATGCTTATGTCGCAGGTTTGTCATTATTCATATATCATTTCCTAGATACTGCTGTTTTGTCTCACGAACCTAACTTGATGGGCATGCATATGAAATTTAAATTGCAGCATGTGACGTCCCTGGAATTAAGAGACTGATTCCATCTCAGTGGAGGGAATTGGATCAGTTTGACAATTTGTATAAACTAGTTGGAGTTCCAGTTGTGACTGTTCAACTTAGGTATAATGGCTGGGTGACAGAGCTACAAGATCTGGAGAGATCAAGGTAATGCACTTTTCGCATGCTCTCTTTGTACCTGTTGTATGAACTTTTCTCATTTTGTCGATATCGTTAATATGACCACATAAAAAAGTTAAGACTTGTCAGATAAAGGTACATTTGTGCTGTTGTTATGTTCTTTTAGGACCTGATGTTACCCTGCTTTGTAGTAAATTTTCATTTCGAATTTATCTTGCTGCAACTGCAGGCAACTGAAACGAGCTGCAGGATTGGATAATCTTCTTTATACTCCAGATGCAGACTTTTCCTGTTTTGCAGACCTGGCGCTCACATCACCAGAAGATTATTACATAGAAGGACAGGGTTCCCTAATCCAGTAAGGCTAATTACTATTATTTTCTTTTGCAATTAAAACGTAACAATACAATATTTGCTTAAACACATGCCTCTACATAATCAGGATATGAAGCCTATGATTTTTTTCCATTTTTTTAAAAAAATTCTTTATATAAGCTAGGTTTTACCATTGGCTAGGAGTATCCAATATATCTGACATTATTCTAGCATTTTTTTTTATAGATATTGATATTTAAATTCCAAAATAGTGGAAGATGATCAATGTTTGTATCATATCAAGTTGCTTGACTATAAGCCTTTAAGTCATGAAATCTCAAAATCAGACATTATATGAGGCCAACTAACTGGAGTTGGAATCTAGTTTTGTCAAAACAAATTGATGTTACTAATTCTTATAATTACACTTGCATAAAAATGCTGGGAAATAGGTTGTTTACATACATATAAATGAGCACCAGCAATCATTAGAATTCTCAGTTGGGTAAATTGGTAACCAGTGAAAGGGAACATTTACTAGCCAAAGCATTAAAGTCATTCTAATGTACCGAACCAACAAAGATGGCAAGAGAACTGAGTAGTCTTAATTTGGGACTGCTTGATTATATGTTGAAGGTTCTTGAAGTTTCTGTATCCCTTTTTTTTTTCTTTACAAGTGAAATTCTTGAAGCTTATTTAGACCTTAATCTGAACCAGTCTCCAACAAAGTTATCATTTTGTATACTCCATATGGTTTACATCCTTCCCATCTAGTTAAAATTAGGCACTATTTTTATTTATTTTCTAATTGCTGTCTCCTTTTTTCCTAGGGCTGTACTTACACCTGGCGATCCATACATGCCTTTGCCAAATGATGCTATCATAAGCAAAGTCCAAAAGCAGGTGGGTGCCTAGGTTCATCTTGTCTCCAATAATCAAGTTTGTCTTGCTTAGGTCAAACTCAGATCTTTCATATCTTGTGTCATTGTTTAACAGATAAATGAAGGAGCTTGGCTTGATTGGTTGTTTCATGGCTTAATCTTACATTAATAGATCAGCATGGTACTTGTTGATCCTATCATCCTATCAGTTATGATGCCCATGGACAGAACACAAAGCTTAATGGCTTACCCAGTACCCAGTCGGTCATCTTGAGCCTGGCCTAGTGCCATTAATTTGGCCATTCTCGATAAAACCTTGGGTGTAAGGAGCATGAGGTCTGGCCTCTTAGCTTCTGCTGACGCCAACTCTTTCTTAGTTCTTGTCCAGGACCATGTTGCTACCATGTCTAAGTTTCCATCCATTAAACACGTTAGCTATGCACATGGATATTTCTTTTCCTTACTATTTTGCTTTATTTCTCTTTATTTTTATTAAATATTTAAAAAAAAATTGATTGCTAGTTTTGAAGCTCTAGGCTTCTGCCTGGCAAATCTTATTTTCGCAAACATTCACTAGATGCTTTATCCTTTAGATTGAAATTTGAAAATGTGACAAAAACAGTCTTTCCATTCATACTGAAGGAAAAACTTGAAGTCTATCCAGACAATTGCAAAGATTCATGCAGGAATTGGTTTGTATGCTACAAATTCTAGATTTTGCGATGATTTTAAATATGATTTAACTCATAAAATGCTGAGTTGATATGTTGGTAGTAACAGAGCTAAAAACTTTTGAGAGGTCCATCATGCACCTATATGGACCTATATAATGATACATAGGCTGTATAACTATTTATCGTGGACTTCTGCTGTCAGGTACTTGAATTATTCCCCTCTTCTCAAGGTTTGGAAGTTCTGTGGTCTTCAGTGGTGAAAATTGGGCAATCCCTATATCGGGAGGCACCAGGAAATGATCCATTTAGACCTGATCAAAAGACGCCTGTGGAAAATTTCTTTCTTGCTGGTTCCTACACTAAGCAGGTAAATCTCACTATCTGGATTTCTTTATCTCGTTTTCTTTTCACCTGATTTCTTAGTTTTCCCCTTCTCAATAGATTGCTTTCTGCACAATAAATTTGTGTCACTACCTGTTCTATGACATATCAGTCAGTTGTCTTATTAAATGCTGCTTTTTTGTGCTCAATCTAGCACCTTCTCCAGTTCACAGCTTAATAGATATAATATGGTTCAGATACCAAGGAATCCAGGGATGCGACGAACTCTAGCTGTGAAATGCTTCAGTAAAGATCACTTGTAATTTGAATGGTTTTCATAGAAAACCATGCCAAAATAGATGATTTTAACAGGTTAAACAGATATCTAAACTTTAAGCATACGTGACTTTGTCAGTGAGGGTTTATGATTCACCCAACTGATTTAAAGGTCACATTAAAGTAAGTTTAATTTGTTTTTCATAAAATGAACTTTGTTATGATTTGGTAGGCACACCTACTTGCATTAGGATTTTACCCAACTGACTTTAAGGTCACATGGAAGGAGAATAAATACTTCAAACTACTTGAATAACTCCATTAGCTATAATGATCCAATTGTCCTTGTACTTAACTAATTGGCTGAATCATCAACTGTTCATCCTATTTGACCGAAGGGACTTCATTTCTTTTGACAATTTGTCATGTCCCACTAAAAAATGCCATATTCCATTGACTAGTAATTTCAAGATTACCAATAGCTAGCGTACCTTTTCTTTCTTTCTTTTGATGTTAAAGTATTTACCAAATTGATCTGTTGCAATATGGCTGCGGTTACACCAAATCACAACTTATTCCAAAATCCAAGCATGAAAGTGGGTCAATGGCAGCTTTTTGAGTATGTCCCTGTGGACCTTCATTCAAATCAGATGCAAGCTAAATTTTTCCTCTCAAATGATGGTCTATTTTATGTTTCAAAGTATTAGGACTAATTCTCTTTTTTAATATAGGAACTCAAATTGTGTTGGTGTGAAAATGACTTTTTGGGAAAAGGTTCATTGCCAAATAAAATTAACAAAGAATGTACTTTTGAACTGACTCTATGATTTTCCATAAATGTGGGATATCTCAATATGAAAGATATTCATGACTCATGCAGCAGAAATGAAATAAAACTTCATGGAGATATATCTGCCGTTGTCAGATTATGTGATAATGATCTCAAATGCTTTTTTTGATTCACAATCATCTCAACTGATCTTTACTCCAAATTCGGGGGTCAAAGAGTTTCATAAAACGTTTTTGGTGGGAAAAAATGTGAGTGAAAGATCCCACTGAATCGAATTTGATCCATGAATCTAAAAAATAGTGAGAATTCTTGATCTCTCTCAATTCGAAGATCTAGAATTTGAATTGATGTCGTTTCATTGATTCATCAACTTTTTTGATGTTGTACACCCCATCTGGTGGTTTGAATAATAGGCTTTGATATATTTTTTTAACTAATAAAAGTAATTCTAAGATTTGCTTCTCTAATAAAATCTGAGTAATTGTAAGATTCTCTTTTTTTCATCTATTACTTTACTATTTTTCTAGTTTGTTATTGTATTTGTTATTATTGGCTGGCAAAACCAGGTGCCAGGTTGCAGTTAAATGTCTGCAATTGATGGCTGCGTGGAGATCAATTTTGATATGTAGAAAGTTGGGAACAAGTAAGATGTCATGAACATCAGTATAACACATAGCTAATCCACCTTTAGCTTTCAACCTTTCAATAAAGCAGCTGCTTTTGGGAATTTCAAGAGAGATATCTGCATCAGAGGATGCATGCATTTCTTTTTAGTGAAAAAGCATCATATGTTTGTTGTTCTTTTGTGTAGGACTACATTGACAGTATGGAAGGGGCGACTCTCTCTGGCAGACAAGCAGCCGCCTATATCTGCAGTGCTGGAGAGCACCTGGCAGCACTCCAGAAGAAGCTTGCATCCAATGAATCAGAAGGCACCCTGAGAGATTCGAACGCAGCAGATGAACTAAGTTTGGTTTGATAGATAAATTTGTTGATATCAGATGTGGAACAATGCATCAATATGATGACTTAAATTTTTTGGGGTTCAGATGAGGGACAATGCATCGACAGGTTCCATCTCCATGAACTCAGTGGATGTATTGCTGCCTTTCCCAAGCTGTTCATGTTTTAAGCATTGTGCGTAAATTAGGAACTGATTTACACATGGCATACGGGATAAATTCAGGCAAACATCAATTACACAGTATTAATAGAATTACCACGTCACCGTATAGTGCTTTGGTCTTGTACCTTTTATTGAGAGCTTGTCATGGCGTTTTGAGTTTTAATAGAGATACGTGGTGAAGCTGTCTGCCGTCATTTAGACAAATGTAGAATCCAAGCTGGGATTAGTCAGTTATTAACTTTAATTTTCGTTCTCTTTGCAAAATCATTGGATGACAGGATCGAAGGAAGAGATTTGCTTGTGCTGTTCCCATGTTCATAGGAAAAGGAAAAGAACTATGAAGAAATTATTGGGCTTAGAGAATTTTATGAGGTTATACTATCCATAAAAGTTAATGTTAGAAAATGAAATATGTATTCACAAAATGAAAATTTTGTTGTATGAGCTTATGCGGATGGTGGAATGATGGAGTCATGAAGCTGAGCTAGCATGTGGGAAATGCTTGTCTTTCGTGTGAGGCCAGGGGGCTCACTTTCTATAAATGAGGTGAAGGAAAGATTTACCTTCTTATTGTTACTAGATTTCTTGATCTCATATTACAAGAAGCATGGAGCTCCGAAAAATCTATTCTATTCTATTGTATCATGTAGCACCACCCCTTCAATATAACCATGTGTGACAGGGTGAGGCGTGTTGAACTGCTCATGCTTTTGTTGTTGGTGTCTTCCATGCACATCTCATCAGGCCACACATATTTACAGGAAGATAAATGAAGCTGTTGATTGTGTTGTCTCTTATGTGGCTCAAGTTGAGCCGCTCAACATTCTAATGGTTTTATTTGGACGGCCTACACGTTTAATTTTTTGAGTTTATTAGCTGCATTCATACCCGTAGGATGTGAGCCATCGTTGTACACACACAAAAAAAAAGAAAAACGTACGCTCGATTGCTATAAAATTTATTATTATTAAAATATTTATAGAAGAATAGAAAAATAAGGAAAAAAAAGTGAGAAAAGTGATTTTATTTTTCTATTCCATCATATTTGATACATCTCAGGAGTATACGTATTCCTATATAAACTTCATATAAGAAAAATAATATAGTCTGATATAAAATTATACTAACAAAAAAAAATATTATTGGCCAATATAAATTGTTATGTGATCCCTAAATTTTTTTTAAAAAAATATATTAATAAAAAATTATATAAATTATATAGAGTCATACTAATAAAAAAAATATTATGAACAATACATGTTGTTACGTAATTCTTAAAAATATATTAACAATTATTTATTTAAATAAATTTTATTATTTTAAAAAAATATTTTTGTCTCTTGCATGGGTCAACGCCATCCATTGAATCAGTCGCATGTACCTCACGTGGCGTGCACTTTTGTTTTCGCCGACTCCGCGCTGGGTTGGAGTCCCCCAAAACTCTCGCGTGCCGCGCACGCACGAGTCATCCGGTCGTCCGGTTTTAACCCAGTCCGCTCGACTGCGAGATGTTATGCCTCCTCGCGGACTGCAATCCATATAAACGCGGGCATGGCGGCAATCTGGACCGCTGCGCGACCGCCGCCCTTCTTCCCCCACGATGTCCGCCGGCTTAGCCGCTCGTCCCTTTCCCCCTATGTATATATTTCTCTTCCTTCCTCGCCTTCACTAGGGTTTCGCCGCGCTCACCTCGAGGGAATTCGCTCCCTCCGATGCTTCTCCAGGCCACGAGGTGGCAGTGGGGCTCCGCCGCTGCTAAAGATAGCGGTCGGCGGAGTCACCGAGCTCCTCCGGCTCTTCTCTCCCGATAAACGGAGGTCGGCCTCCTCGTACCGTCTCCTTTCTTGATCCTTTTCTGTTGTCCTCGATCTTTATAAGCTGATCGTAGAATTCCCGGTGTTTGACAGAGATGAATCAAGGATTGGACGAGAGGTGTCTCTGGCTCGCGGTGTAGATGATGTTGTTCAAATTCTAAAGTCTGACTACGATCGCGCTTATTTCCTTACAGGTAATGGGCTAGGTTACTTATTTAATTCTTGGAAGCAACTGCAGGAGCATGAGGACAATTGGGCATTACAAGGGATCACGGTGATGCTGGTGTTTTAATAGTTCGCTATCAAGGGGGAATGGTAGAGGAAGTGGGAAAAGAATAGTTTCTGATAATAGGTTTAGTAACAAAAATTTTGCATAGCAACTTTTGAATCATCTGATCTAAAGTAAGATTGGAGGAGAGAGCATTGGAAGCTGATTTCTGATTTTAAGAAGACATGAGAATGCCAGAGTGAGAATTTGGATGTATTAGAGGCAATTATCAGAAGACCAGAGATGCAGAGGAACTTTACGATGGAAACGATGTAAACGAGAATGGAAAATGCTGAAGTTGAAATGACGAGCTTGCAATAGGTCATGGGAATCAAGAAGGGTACCTTCGAATCCATGAAGAAGAAAAACTTGTAGACTGCTTCCTGCCCCTATTTATATTGTTTGATCATTATCATAGTACTCTAACTATAACCATCAGGAGCTGGATGTATGAATATGCATACTACTCTTATTTGTGGTAACCCACATTGAACCATTCATTCTCTACAATCAATTCTCAGAAAGAATTTGAACGTAATATTTGATCATTCATACTGTAAGCTGGCAACTAACCTTCATTGTTATCTCTAAACATCAGGGAATTTCAATTCAGATATATACGCTGAGGATTGCTTATTTGAAGATCCTACTATTAAATTCCGTGGTAAGAATGTATACTTTTATGTGTTGCTTTTATTTGTCGATATATTCTTCAATTTATATTGGCAGTTTAAAATCCCTTCAGTGTAGTGCAAAATGCTGCTATCAAGTAATGTCTCCATTTGGATGAAAGTATAACATACCTTGGCAAATAAAGGAGAAAAAGAAAACAAGGAGACTTTAGAAGGAAGATTTCATATATATTTCTGAAGATTGGTTTCCCAGATAATCAACAATGCATCCCAACACTTCCCCTTTGTAACACCTAAGCTAATAAGAATTTTGATGCCCAATTTCATTGTTCGTGTAGCTTTTTGTTTTTAGCTACTTGATTTGAAAATAGATGCGAGACCAGGTTCAGGTATGGGAGTGCTTAGGAAGCAATTTCAAGAGGTGGATTCTGAAGCAGATATAGCAATATTAATAAACCAGATATTTGTCCTAGCATGAGTTGCCTACCATTTCTATGTAGGCTAAAGCCCAACTTCAGCAAGGTGAACTAATGAATAGATTGTCTGGTACGTCCATATATGTATTTACATATATATTATGTAGCCTTGACATTTTAACCGACAATCCTCGTCCCATCTATATGTGATTGCATTGATGGATGGGTATCATTCCTTCTAAGAACATGTTATAATTGATTTTCAACCTGATGCCAACCCTCTATAAGTTAGAAATTTCTGGCAAAGGCAACTATAGGCAAAAGAGGAGCCCAGGTAAGCTGGTAATCAGTTCCAGGTAGTGAATCACTGTAACCTACCTCAAATTATTCCTCCATGACTTTATCTCCACAGAGCTATCCTATGTGTAGTTTTGATAGGCCAAGGTGGACCCAACGCACAACCATAAAGAATTGCAAGTATAATAGGGAGTGAGGGAACGTCGTGCATGGCATGCATGGGGACTAATGAAGAAGACCTGGTCCAAGCTAGCTGCAGTTCTGTTGGAAGACTTGGTCATCCAAAACACGTTGCAGTTTTAATGGAAGAATTGATCCAGTCTGCTGGATAACGTTCACATGCGTAGAATAAGTCGAGTGTTTGTTAGCTATTATTTTGTTGTTTGTTAGCTATTATTTTGCAGTCAGAGTCTTTATTCTAGGAAACTATGGTCATAAGTTTAGGAGAGGTTGTTATCCATTGTCTATTTAAATTCTGCCGAATGCGTGAATAAAGGCAAGCAAAATTTCTATCCAACTACTTGCGGTACATTCTCACCTGAAGAGAATACTATTACTTTCGCAATTGTAATTCAGCTTTGACTGGGACCTATTATTGGTATCAAAGCCAGGGTTACAATGGCAACTAACAAGGAGAGGATCGAGAGATTAGAAGCAGGGCTTGGAGGACTTCAAGATGGCATCAACCGAATGGAGCTGGGAGTTGCTGACAAGCTACACCAACTCGAGGGGACCATCAACCGACTGTCCGAGGCTTTGTTTTCCAACAAGGAAGGCTCCAGCAACATCAACAATAACCGAGATGGTCATTCTCGCAGCAACAGGGAAGAAAACAGAGATGACACGGACGGAAGAAGGCAGATCTCCTCTTCAAAGATGGCCAAACTTGAGTTTCCAAGATACTCTGGCAATGACCCCACTGAGTGGTTCAACCGCGTAGAGCAATTCTTTGAGTACCAAGGCTCTACTGAAGCACAAAAAGTCTCCTTGGCTTCGTTCCATCTGGAAGGGGAAGCCAACCAATGGTGGCAGTGGCTGCGCCGAGCATACAAGGAGGAAGGGCGAGCGGTGACCTGGACCATTTTTGAGGAAGAACTATGGGCTCGATTCGGACCAACCGAATGTGAGAATTTTGATGAGGCACTTTCACGGGTCAAACAGGTGGGCTCCTTGCAAGACTACCAGAAAGAGTTTGAGAGACTGGGCAACCAAGTGCATGGGTGGACGCAGAAGGCATTGGTGGGAACTTTCATGAGAGGTCTCAAGCCCGAAATAGCAGAAGGCATCCGGATGTTTAAGCCTTGAAGGAGGCTATCAGCCTTGCCCGCATGCGAGACGACCAACTTCTGCGCCAACGAAGATTTACACGGCCACCTCAACTTAGCCGACCGCAGCTGGACATTTCAACTCCGACGAGATCCAAACCAGCATTCCCAGTGAAGCGCCTAACATAGGAAGAAATGCAGAAAAGAAGAGATTAAGGTCTTTGCTTTAATTGCAATGACAAGTTCACTGTGGGACACAAGTGCAGAGGGCTGCAACTCTTACTACTTGAAGGAAGCACTAGTACGGGCAACATTATGTGTGAAGAATTTACTGACGAGGTTGCAGGAAAGCCTACATCCGATCTTCAGCCCGAACCAGAGATATCCTTTCATGCGTTGACTGGATGGTCCACCTCCAGAACAATGCGGGTCACGGCTAGAGTCGGGCATCATAAAGTGGTTGTGCTCATTGACAGCGGCTCTACCCATAATTTTATTAGTGAAAAGGTGGCTAGTTTGCTTCACTTACCCGTGGCTCCTATCGAGCCATTCACGGTGCGGGTTGCTAATGGAAATCGATTGCAATGCCAGGGAAGATTTGAGAACGTGCATGTCCTCCTTCAGGGTATCCCTTTTTTCCTCACCCTCTATTCTTTACCACTAACTGGTTTAGACTTAGTATTGGGTATACAGTGGCTGGAGCAATTGGGTTCGGTTGTCTGTAATTGGAAAAAAATGACAATGGAATTCCAATGGGAGAATCAAGCTCGAAGATTACAAGGAACTGATGCGCAGTTCATTCAAGCTGCATCTCTGAAGGTGGTCTCTAAAGAATTGAGACAAGGGAGTTCCATGTTTGCAATTTGTTTGCAGTCACTCGAAGAAGTACCACGGCAGGACGTTCAATCGGATATGCAGCTAGTATTGGAGGCTTATGCCGACATTTTTCAAGAACCAACGCAATTACCACCAAAGAGGGAGGTTGACCACTGCATTCCTCTTAAAGAAGGCACAGAGCCAATCAATGTGCGACCCGCCTATTTTCAAAAAACTGAGATTGAAAAACAAGTTCAAGACATGTTAAAATTGGGGCTTATAAGATCAAGTACCAGTCCCTTTTCAACACCTGTCCTGTTGGTTAAAAAGAAGGATGGTACATGGCGCTTTTGCACTGATTATCGGGCCCTTAATTTCGTTACTATCAAAGATCAATTTCCTATCCCAATGGTCGATGATATGCTAGATGAACTTCATGGCGCATCCTATTTTACAAAATTAGATTTAAGGGTCGGCTACCATCAGGTACGAGTACACCCAAATGATATCCATAAAACTGCTTTTCGTACCCACAATGGTCATTATGAGTATTTAGTTATGCCTTTTGGTCTTTGCAATGCACCCTCTACTTTTCAGGCCACTATGAATTCCATATTTCGCCCTTATCTGCGTAAATTTGTATTGGTCTTTTTTGATGACATTTTAATTTATAGCCCCAATTGGACTATGCATCTTGAACATGTTCAACAAGCTTTTGAAATATTAAGGCATCACCAATTTTTTATTAAGATCAGCAAATGTGCCTTCGGTCAACAGGAGTTGGAATATTTGGGTCACATTGTTACTCATCAAGGGGTAAAAGTAGACCAAGGCAAAATTAAGGCAATGCTAGATTGGCCTAGACCTACTAATATTTCAGAATTGCGTGGTTTCTTAGGTCTTACAGGCTACTACCGAAAACTTGTTCGTAATTATGGAATATTGGCGCGACCACTCACTAATCTGTTGAAGAAGCGGCAGTTCGGGTGGATAGATGAAGCTGAGACAGCTTTCACTTTGCTCAAACAGGCTATGACCTCTACTACTCTTGCTATGCCTAACTTTAATGAGCCATTTGTTATTGAATCTGATGCTTCAGGAGAGGGAATTGGCGCGGTTCTAACTCAACAAGACAAACCAATTGCCTTCATGAGCCGGACCCTGGGAGTTTCAAAACTATCGTGATCCACATACGCCAAGGAGATGCTAGCCATCATTGAAGCCATACGAACTTGGCGACCATACCTGCTAGGTCGAAGGTTCTATATTCAGACGGATCAACGAAGCCTCAAGTATTTATTGGAGCAACGCATGGTCACACCAGAGCAACAGAAATGGGTGGCAAAGCTGTTGGGTTATGATTATGAAATACTTTATAAGCCGGGCCGAGAAAATGGCGCAGCAGATGCACTCTCACGAGTGGTAGGCGGCCCAATTATTAATGCATTGTCTTTTTTGCAGGCCCAATTATGGGATGATATTAAGGCCACGGCCGCGGTTTTCTTAATGGCAAGTTAGCCACTGAGAAACCAGGGGCTCCTTACACATGGCGTGATGGATTGATTTTATATAAAAACCGAGTGGTAGTGCCTCCCAACTCGCCCATAATCCACCAACTTTTAAGGGAATTTCATGATTCACAATGTGGTGGTCACTCTGGTGTGCTGCGGACATTCAAAAGACTTGCCCAACAATTCTATTGGCCGTCGATGTATCACACGGTGCACAACTATGTCTCCTCTTGTGATGTTTGTCAGTGAGCTAAGGCAGAAACGTTGTCACCAGCAGGTCTCCTCCAGCCACTACCCATTCCATGCCAAGTATGGGATAAAGTGAAGTGAGGCTTTCCAAGCCGAACGAAACGAGCATCACTATGGATTTTATTGAGGGTCTTCCCCCATCCAACGGCAAGGATACCATCTTAGTGGTGGTGGATCGCCTTAGTAAGTCTACACATTTTTTGGCTTTGACTCATCCATTTACCGCAAAGACCGTGGCTGAAAAATTTGTGGAGGGAGTGGTTAAACTCCACGGTATGCCCAGATCTATCATAAGTGATCGCGACCCCATTTTTATTAGCAATTTTTGGCGCGAATTCTTCAAGTTATCAGGAACACAGCTTAAAATGAGTTCCACCTATCACCTGCAGACGGACGGACAATCAGAAGTCGTAGATAGGTGCTTGGAACAATACCTTCGCTGTTTGGTACATCAACAGCCACGAAAATGGAATTCTCTTCTTCCATGGGCCGAATTCTGGTATAATACAACCTATCACTCATCCACAGGAATGACCCCCTTCCAAGCTCTGTATGGTCGGCTGCCCCCAACCATTCCGCACTACCAAGTGGGCCAATCTCTAGTCCACGAAGTGGACCAAAGCCTTTCCTCCCGTGATGTATTGCTGCAACAATTGAAGGAAAATTTGCATGCAGCCAATAACCGCATGAAACAAATAGCTGATTCCAAGAGGCGCGACGTGGAGTTCCAAGAGTGGGATTTGGTTTTCCTCAAGCTGCATCCTTATCGGCAGCAAACAGTTTTTAAACGGGCATATCAAAAACTAGCTAGCCGATTTTATGGGCCATATCCGATTGAAAAGCGAGTGGGTAAGGTAGCTTATAAGCTCAAACTTCCAGAGGGGTCCCGTGTTCATCCTGTTTTTCACGTGTCCTTGCTTAAAAGGAAGTTGGGCGAAGTTAGTGCAACTAGTATTGACTTGCCACCTATTACTGATGAAGGAGAAATCGTGCTGGCGCCGGAAGCTTTGCTGGATACTTGCTGGGTGAAGAAAGGCTCGAAGTTTGTTGAGGAGAGCTTGGTTAAATAGCAAAGACTCCCTGCAGAGGATGCTACCTGGGAAAATACTAAGGAGCTGAGGGACAAGTTTCCACCTATGGACCTTGAGGACAAGGATCCACTGAAAGAGGGGGGTATTGATAGGCCAAGGCGGACCCAATGCACACCCATAAAGAATCGCAAGTATAATAGGGAGTGAGGGAACGTCGTGCATGACACGCATGGGGACTAATGAAGAAGACCCGGTCCAAGCTAGCTGCAGTTCTGTTGGAAGACTTGGTCATCCAAGACTGTTGCAGTTTTAATCGAAGAATTGATCCAGTCTGCTGGATAACGTTCACATTCTAACGTTCACATGCGTAGAATAAGTCGAGTATTTGTTAGCTATTATTTTGTTGTTTGTTAGCTATTATTTTGCAGTCAGAGTCTTTATTCTAGGAAACTATGGTTGTAAGTTTAGGAGAGGTTGTTATCCATTGTCTATTTAAATTCTGCCGAATGCGTGAATAAAGGCAAGCAAAATTTCTATACAACTACTTGCGGTACATTCTCACCCGAAGAGAATACTATTACTTTCGCAATTGTAATTCAGCTTTGACTGGGACCTATTAAGTTTACATTCGATTCATTCAAAAAACACTATAGTAGCTCCAGTTAGGGACAAAGTGATGGAGGAACGAACTATTTACTTGGTTGTTGAATACAATGAAAGCAATGGAAATGGACCCATTAATTATGTTTGCTCAAGTTGGGCTGTAAGTGCTTGAGAGTTAAAACTCAGAATTAGAGACATAAATTAATAAAGATGAAATGGTAAAAGGCTAACGTAAAGATGCTTGAAATATGGTGATTTATTCTTGTATAAAAGTAAATCCTGAATTTGGATTGGTGAGGTCACGAAAAAAAAATCTGGGGTTCTACTTTTGTCAACTAGTAGATGTGATACTTCTCAGAAAATTTCACTATGTTACATATGTTGAATTTAATGAGATCTTTTTTCATAATCTTTGACAAAGAAGATTTTAGAATACTCAATTTGAGTAGTAATCCATCTGAAGGAAACCAATTAATTGCATCTCCTCTATGAATAAAGTTATTTGAAAACTAATATTGAGTTCTTGTCCTATCTAGGTAAAGCTCAATATTCACAGAATCTGGAGTTGCTCGTGCCTTTTTTTGATCATCCATCTCTCAAACTAGAAAAGATTGAGAAGGTATATATGACTCCACTTCATAAATTAAAGCTGTTGTTTATCATGCAAACTTTTAGATCTGGAAGTATATAAATTTAAAGCACCACAGATAATTATAATGTGAGATGAAAAGAAGAAGAAATTTTGATTTGTGACATAAGCCTACTTAGGGGATATGAGGCCTTGATACTAATTCCACACTACTAACCTTAAAATGCAGTATCTAAAATTGCTAAATAGCAAAGCTAAAATGTTTTTAAGGTTTCTTACCACGGCATCAATTTTTACAACTGGATAATGCTTTTTGGGAAGATAAAATGATTTTATTTGATTTGTTTTATGACTTAGAGATATCCAAACAAGTTCTGTTTTTGGCCCATGTCTGTTTTGCTATAGTTGGATCAATATCAATGATGGAAATTCTTGATTTACATTGTCTTATCCTGTATTTTGTCACCGGAAAGCTACCTGTATTGTCCATCCTGTCTCTATTTGATGTATTAGGTAAGTGATCCAAAAAGGCCATCTGGACCTTTCTGAATCAGTTGAACACCTTGAGTAGCTGTGAACTGGATCTCATACATGATTTAACAAATCATGCTTCAATCATGTTTTTAAACAGCCAACGGGCATAACTTCCTCATACAGTGTCTGATTTCAGTATTTTTAGTTAGAGAAAATGATGGGAATAGGAATTCATCCCTTTCGTCATGCAAAATAAAGTTGTCCAGATTAAAATTGACCATATCATATTACTAAAGATAGATGAAGCTACTGATATGTTAAATGTTCTGCCTGCCTAATTATACATTTATAATCATGCTCCAGGCAATAAAATCAATCAAATTGAGATAATGCTTATGTAACTATAGGTAAATTATTTTTATTAAAAAAATGGGTTATTGACATGAAATAATTTTTTTTCATAGAAGGCTTCATAATAAATTTTTATTTCAAAATTTAAGAAATTCTTAAGAGATTTTGGAAATGTAAACCTTTATTGTGTGTATTAGCTATGCTTACATTTGATCATGCACAGACTACAATTACGTTGTTCATTCAAGTAGAATGAAAGTTAATTGATAGTTTGATATATTTAAAATGGGACAAAACGAATGAGTAAAAATCTTTAATAGGTTTAACTTCTATACCAATACTTCAGTTCTGGATCGTGGTTCTTAAAATTTGCCAGAAATTTTCTTGTTTTGATGTTTTAAAGGCCAAGTGTTTGACCCTTTCACTTCCTCAGCCACACAAACAAGCATGCAAGAATAATGAGATTTGTAAGTCCAAAAGTCAATATATACTCACTTTTTCTCTTAACTGTGAGGAGAAGTTTAATATTATTGTGGCCGCCATCCGTAACTAATCATTGTAAGAGTGGCACCTATTAATACTAATCACTATTGTTCTTTACAAGCATGAATTTGCTTTTGAGTTCACATTTTTGAGCAAAATTTAAAATGTTAAATTATAATCTATTCATTATTACTCTGATCTTTGGCTATTTTGTTTTGTAGGGTAGTCATGATGAAGTGGACTTCATTTTAGCAACATGGAAACTAAGGTGCCTAGATATTCCTTTTCATTCTATACTTGCTGCTTTTAGGTTATGGATTTAAACATCGTATGTAACAGATGGTTAGCCTCTTCCTTGGTTTTGTATCACTTACTTTTGTCCAAAAAGGATCTCATGGGATTGATTCATTAGGTATTTGGGATCCTGATAAAGGAGGAGAACCTAGGAAAGTACTGGAGACTAGGAAATTTTGAGGGAAAATTTCAGGTAATATCTTTTTCAAGAAAAGGGTTATTTTTAATGAGAATCAATTTCATATATTCTACAACTAGATGTCAATCCTATGTTAACTCTCCTGTTTCTTCTGTACTTGGGACCAGCATTGGCAATGTTAAATATAGGGTACATGTGACTTGAAAGGGATATTCAGGACAATTTAATAACCAGGAAACTTTTCATTATAGGGCCTGTTTGGATAATCCTATTGGATCCTCAATATTGGAAACAAGATTTCTAGGATTACATAATATAAAGCTTGGCCCAGCCTATGTTAACTAGACCTTTCCCAGCCCATTCCTGCAGGGAGAAAAAAAAGACCTGTTGAGGTCTTTTTTTTTTCTACAGGATTTGGGCCGGCCCACTTCAAAGCTATTCCTGGATATTTTATGAGTGTAGACCTAGCCCAACCTGTAGCCTATGATTCTTCTGGTTGTACTAGCCCAATCCATGAATCATATAGGATTTTCAGCCCAATCCTGTAAAAAAATCCAAAAGGCCCATAGTGGTCATGTGAATTGGGTTCTTATTCTATTCTTTATGCAATATTTCAATTACATGCATGGATATAAACTATCGTAGTACAGTCAAGTGGAGTCATGTTTTCTGGAGTATTATTTACTAATAGAATCACATATATCATTTCAATCTGAGGATCCTGACACATTGCATGATTAAGGGAAAAACGATATAGCATAAACAGATGGATAAAACAAATAATTTAGCGGAGATCATATCGAAAAGTTCCCTGAAAACTGAGCTGTTCATTTTGGCTGAGGGTATCATTATGCTTGAGGTGCAAAGGTTCTAAGGTTACAATCCTATGTATCTTGCAACTCATGAAGCAAATACATTAAGCTTACAAGTGCCAATTATGAAATTAGAGTCTGAAGTTTGATAGTGCTACTGAAAATTTGAGATATTCTACTATCTTGTTATTCTCAGGTGGTACTCTCAGCATTGTGGTGGCAACGGCTTGTATTTACTTACATATGTATTGGCTGAACCCATAACTACATTTTCTTTGTAGTCCCTCGTCAAATTATCATATATAATTTGCCAATTTGACATTTTAAATGTTTTGCATTCTTTCCTAAAATGCGGACCCCTCTTTTTGTGCATCTATTGGCTTGTAATTGATCGTGAATTAAAGGGCTACCATCTAATTAACTCACTAAGGTTGGCAATCTTTGATTCATGACTGCTTATAATTCAATGTGCTTAATTATGTATTTCATCTGTCCTTAGAAATCTATTAGTAATAGATGAAATCCCATCCTGATTTTGGACTATCCTAATATTTTTCAGCTCTCCATTTGTACAACCTATCAGACCTTGGTCCTAGAAATGATATCGGTAAACAAGTTAAACATCACTGACTCGGTATCATTTCAATTTAAGAGTATGCTCTCTGTTTTATGGTTGGGAGCCTAGCAAATGATATTGTTTTAATATATTATTAGAAAGAGAGATAAGAGATACTAATGAAAGGTTTCTGGCAAAAGTTGATATGCTTTTGCTTGCATTAGTTTCTCGGATTATTCGCATTATTTGGTAAAAATTTTGTTATTCCTTATTAATAACTCTTTTATGACCCATTTCACAGAGTAGTAGAGTAATTTTCTCCTTTTTTTAATAATATATGTTTATATTTCTCTTTCCTATAGCTTTCCTCTGAAAGAACCAGCTTCATCAAATATAAGATATAATCAATTGCGAAAGATCTATGCATTTAGTGAGCTAACTATAGTTAGCCAATTCACATTTGATGTTTTCCCCTCCTTGACATGCAGAACATACTTAAAATTTCCTTGGAGGCCTCTCATTGGCATTAAAGGAACAACCACCTATGATTTGGACGAGAATTTTAATGTAAAGAAAGATATCTCTTTGTTAATTGGTACCGAGGAAGTAATATATGCAGTTTAAATGATATGATCGCTTGAAGCTGTTTTTCTTTTTCCAGATTGTTAGGCATGCTGAAAGTTGGAATGTTTCTGCACTTGAAGCGATTGGACAGATATTTAAATTGGGTTCAAAAGATGGTGATGAATGACTTCCTATAGTAAGTCTTTAGCTTTAATGATTTTAAAGAATATATGTTTGCAAGTGCTTCAAAGTTCAAAGTAGTCTTATTATTCCACTTTTGCCTTTCATGCTTCAGTCAATTTTCATACCTAGATAATCTTCATGCTGCACATGGACCTGTCTCGCATAGGACATGGGAATGCATGCTGTCTAATGTTATTATCTATGCCCTGCTAATCAAGATTGGTCATAAAATCCTCACCGGTCTAACACCAAAAAAGAAAAAACAAGTAACATGGCTTCTCCATTCAGTATGAGGTTATTTTGATGAGTCAAGGTATGAGTAGATCTCAACATGACGCAACCTTTTGTCTCAGATTCATGGAATAGGCAGTCTTGGACAAGGCCTGCTATAAAAGCTAAAAATCTGGTTGATGGGTAAGGAAACATAATGGTTACTTATGTTAAGCTAATTTCAGTA
Source organism: Phoenix dactylifera (assembly GCF_051530095.1). Classification (NCBI taxonomy): domain Eukaryota; kingdom Viridiplantae; phylum Streptophyta; class Magnoliopsida; order Arecales; family Arecaceae; genus Phoenix; species Phoenix dactylifera. The sequence continues at coordinate 14,918,227 of NC_143190.1, read as the reverse complement.
GCAAACATACCTCCAAGGTTCTCCTAGATGTGGAAAAGAGTTTAGACTAAGAGGTGTAAGGCAATTTTGGCAAATTAAAAGCTAAGGAGCAAAGATGAGAGACAAAATTATTTCATGGAATGCAGTATTATAGTTCCTTGCTTGATTTTTTTTTTTAAAAAAACTACATTTCTATTTCGTTCATTTGAATCTCCCTTGCGATGATAATTGAGTAATTAAGTGTGGCAGAATTATTTCTTGAAGCATAGAATAACTTCAAACGTTGATCAGCTGATTTTGTTCTTGCATAAGCTAGTCCAAGAATAGTCAGAAGTTGGACCCAGAATTGCAATGCATGCCTAGGTCAAAGAAGCAAACAGCTGAGATGAAACTTAAGCGAACAGCTAGGACTTAGGAGACCAATGAATATACATATCTACATCTATAATGATTAGAGCATTATCCATATGAACATCCTAGACTGGTTAATAGGCCTCATGGTTTCATATAACCTCCATTGATCATTCTCCATTTATGGAGGGCAGCATGAGTAACGTTGTAGAATCATGTGGATGGCATCTACATAGCACGATATTAGAACTAAAATAGATATCAAATTTAAGTATTTAAGAACAGACAGCATAGTACATGTGTAATGTCTCACCTATTCTTTGGTTTTGATACCAAACATGTAAAGCGGGTATAAGGATAAAGAACAGTGGCCGATCATTGTCAACAAAACAAATTGCTTCACCATGATCCTCAACATTGTACAAGCTTTATAACAATGAAATGTATTGAAGTCATATTGGAGTTCATCTGTCCCTCAATGTTCCATGGTTGGACTTTCCTTATTGACCAATGTTCTGTTATGAACTTGTATACATTTTATGGAATTTTGTCATTAGTTACTAACATCTCTCTCAGACTATCACTTTGTAAGCACCTCCCCGCGTAATGTGTCAAACTCTAGTTATATTAGATAAATCATTTTTCTCCATTTTCTTGTATACATAGGTTCAATGTAACGAATAGTTTTTTTTTTTTTGTTTTTTTTTGTTTTTTTTTTTTTTTTTGGGGGGGGGGGGGGGGGGGGGGGCGCTTATTTTGCATTTCTGTTCAATTTAAACCTCTTTTAATGTACCATATTTCCAATCTATCTACTGACTTTCAGTTCCATATCCTCAAAAGCCTTCCTCCACATATCCAGTTTAGCATTCATCTCTATACCTAGCTTATTAATTGTATCATTTGCACCAAACATACAGCATTTACACAATCCATTTCAAGAAATTTCCCTTCTTTATTTTAGAGTGGTGAATTTATTTATGTAAAGTTTTGACTCTATTTTAAGAGGGCAACTCTAAGGGCCTGTTTGGATAATTAGCAAGGTCTTTTTTTTTTCTATATATGAGATTCAGGCCGGCCCACTCCAAAGCTACTATTGGGTATTTATGAATATAGGCCTAGCCCAACCCGTAATCTTATGATTTTGCTGGTTATATTGACCCAACCGACGAATTCCATAGGATTTTTAGCCTAATCATCCAAATAGGCCCTAAGTAGAAAGTTAGGCCTCGGGTAGGGTTTCAATTGTGAAGGCAAGGAAAAGATATTTTCTTTACATATCTCGATCTATATTTTTCCATTTCACTCAATATTTATCAATTAATAATTAACCTATCCTTATGCTGTCAATTATTGTGTTAAATAATGCCTTAGCTATCAAGATATCGATTATCGTAAATTTGGAAATTTAGCTGGCAATGCTGACCATACAATAGAGATGTATGAGACTTTAAACCAAAGCATCACCTATAAATAAACTTGCTGCTGGTAAACAACCTAGTGATGATACTTTTGCAGCTTATATATATTACAGGTGCAAATGGACGGGAATCATAGATTTGCATGAATTTCTTATATCTCATGTAAGGACTGCCGTTATTGGATCCAAATTAATGGTATTTTTCTTTTAAGATTCTCAAAATTGACTCATGTAAGATGGTTGTGTATGATTCCTTCTAAATGAAAAGAACACGGTCATACACATTTATTGTTCATCGGCTTCTATATGTTCACCTTAATATTAATTTTTTTTTCTTATCTTCCAAGAAAGCTATGACTCATTAACTTAATGTAGGCTCATGTCTCCAGATGAATCAGGAATGCTGAACCAAAATCACCACCATTCCAACGGAGGCCAATTAATTAGTATCAGTGACGAGATTCAGAAGCCCAGAACGCCAAGATCCTGCTGCTGGGGTGCATATTAAAAGCCGGCGCATCCCTCATCTTCGTCCACCATTTCAGTGAATACGAGTGCCCATTGAAGTGTATGAGTCAATTAGGATTCCCCAACAGTTTACCTGTTTGGGAGGATCTAAGCATCCAGTGTTGCTGGTTAGGCAGAAGAGGTGAATCGCCATGGTTTATATTCATTTCGGTAATTAATATCTGAAGGTTAGGTTGCTGTGCACAACATGAGAATACCGCTATTTTGCAAGTATTCTTGGCTCCATCTACAGAGAATATGCTTTCCCATGACGCAGCTCCGCTAATTGATTTCTCGGAATGCTTACGCAAACCTACTTATGGAAGTATGGTCTCAGGCTGCTGAAACGATTCCACCCTGAGGGGATCAGATGGTTAAAGATACTAACGGAGGGCAAAATCAAGCTTATCGCAAACAGAACCTATACTTCAATTTTTGAACCCATTACTACCGGTTCTAGGGAGCACACCCTATCATTTCTAGTTTGAAGTGCATCTGGATCTTAAAAGGTTACTGTTACGTCTTTAAACTAACTATAGCTTACCAAAAGGTCCAACCAATTAAAACAAGTCGGGACACCACCATGTGGTAAATCAAGAACGGTCATTGGGCAGGCTATGTGTCATACCGCTAAGCTTGCATATTATGAGCTTTCTATAGTTGGCCGCATTCTAACCGGAGATCTAGTGATCATTAAAATTCCACCGATGTGACAGGCAGGATGCTATTCACGTGCGAAGCATTCACGCTTGATATTCAGGCCGTATTGAAGTCAATCACTTCTGGTCGAACTACATGTCCTAATTCTCTGGTGGTAGTAGGCTCTTCCATCGGACATACACAAAAAAGGAGGAGGTAGAGGAGGTAAAAAAGAAAAACGCCCTAACCTCCTCCTATTCTATAATTACCACATTGGCATAGATATTGGAGGGTCCTCGCTGGATACGTTTCGGTCGGAAGATTTTTTTGCTCTATGCTATTTTAGGTCGGCTGCAGTGACTGAGTGTTGCTTGCCTTCTTCAATTTTGGCCAAAACAGCCGACTATCGAGCTCTCTAGCATCATTCTCGCTTCTCGTCATAGTGCCCAAAGCTAATTATTTGTCAGCAGCAACAGTTACCACAGTTGGTTAAAACATTGTTGCACGTTTTGGCATGGTTGAAGTGTCCGAGCTTGCTCAAAAATTTAACACCCATTTATTTTCTGCTTACGTGTAAGAATCTTTTCAGAATACATGCATAAATAAATAATATTGAGAATTCTATCAACTCTCGAGTGTTTCTCCATTTGCCTACTTCTCAAACTTGTTTCTCATTTCTCTTATTTATGTTCTGAACATCATAGGCTCCATTTGTGTTACCGGACTCGTGTTCCATTATGTCCTTAAATTAAACGACGGTGCTTCGATATTGAGGTGAGTTTATTAAAAGATACCTGCGTATTTGTGGGTAGCCAACTCCCCCATCATTTCATAAATCTTTAACCATTGTTTTTAAAGAAAGAACTCGAATGGGAGACATCCATCCAAAATTGGATGAAGAGCAGGATCCAAAAGGCTCACTCGCATTGAACATCCTGTGACTTCACCAACTCGAACACTAAAGAGGCATCTTCACTTTCAATCCATATCTACTACTGTCGAGAAGTCGAATCCTCCTGGGATTTCTTCTTTAGCTTGTTATCCACACATCATGTCGTGCAATGCCATCCTTATCTCAGAGAAAGAGGAGACAATCGTGCGGGTGCAAAAAGCCCACCACAAACTTTATCATGGGAGGGAGTTGGACGTGAGTGCAGGGTGGACCGCACGGTCCGCACCGTAAGACTTGTCACGCTGGGAGTGGGCCGGTGGGGCGCTCTGCTGGGCCGGACAACACTGACAACCGTTATTTGATGTCAAAATGGGAAAGAAAAGATTAACATGCCATTCTTGTCCCTTAGCTAAGCTTATTTTGAAATAAAAGAGTAACTTGTAACAGTTGTAATTTAACAAGAAGTATCAGGTAGTAAAGAGAATTAGCAGTATTATTTACTCGAGCCAATGAAAAGAATTATGAGTCCAGGCTGGTTGCAGCCGAAGGTTGACATTTTCTCTTTTTTTTTCTTTTTTTTCTTTTTTTTCTTACTAAAGCGGATGTTTCATACTATACGGGTACGGATACACCTAGAAGAGCATGCATACAAAAGGTCTCAGAAAGCACCAGGCAAACCATTCTCACCAACCCATAGAGTGTCTCCTGAATGGCTCGCAACATACGCTGCCACCCAGTCCACCGCCCTGTTCGCATCATGGTATACATGCATAACTCGAAAGAGCACCCCCTTTCTCACCATCAACCATATGTCACGGAACGAAGGATGAACTCCTCCATCACTGTGAGGGTCCTTTCATTGACACTTCGTCAATGAGACAGTTAGTGCCGTGGAGTTGAAAGCTGCATGGAAGGGCATCATCTTTATCAAATTGGCTCTAGAAACGGATTGTATCCATCTTGAAGATGATGCGACTCTGATGATCGATTGAATTCAGAAAAGTGTTAACAGGCACAGGCACCTGGATGGGCACCCATTCTTGCGGGACATATATAAGATTGTGGAAGGGCTTGCAGCTTTTCGGGCTATCCATATTTATCGAGAGGCGAACAGTGCGGCTGATTGGGTTGCATCCTATGAACACACCACTCAAAAGAATGTCATTGGGAGAGACCATAGTTCCCTCCCCAATCCTTACATCGACTTCTTTTTGACTCTTATAGGTGTACTCATGCACGCATGGTGTGAGTTATACCGTTGTGTCAAAATAGAAAAAATATGTTCCTGTTGATATAGATTTGGATGTAAAATATTATTTAACTGTGATAATGACCATTGTTCCCATTGTATAACAGCTCGCAGAATAATGGCTGGTTATCGGCTGCAATCCAAATTCCCGTGACTAACCTGGCTGTTAGTTTTGAGAGGAGAAGAAACCAAGCTTTGGGGGATTTTATGTGGGACCCACACGTAATCCATGTGATGGTGCTCTTTCTTGTTTTGAAGTGATGAGGAGCCTTCACGTCTCCTGCATGCTGTTCTCACCCAAAGCCCAAAGGATTCTTCGTGCCGGCTCCCGAGTTTCTTAATTCCTATCGGTGCTGCATGCCATCGTAATAAATAACATCTCCAACCGTGTTCTTTTCTCTGAATTTCTCCATATTAATCACTCAACTGCATCCGATAATCCTCAATTCATGTTAATTTTTAATGCTTCGGTTTTGGATTGAGAAGTACTGCGCATCCACGACTCATGGACTACTAACCAAACTACCTATATAGAATAACCAAAATTTAAAGCTTAAATCTTCAGAAGATCTTATAAAGCAAGCTAACTTAGTCGTTTGTATGTTTGGGAGGTGCAAATGTGGTTCTTTGTATGTTTTCTATGCTGTGTTCCTCCAGTAAAGAACACTTACTTCTCGGGAGGAGGCTTTGAAATGGTCTTCAGCGATTAATTGATGTAGTCACCTGAGGGTTCTAATCTCTCTGTTGGTTTGATGTTTGTAAAGCATGAAGTGAGAACAGAACATTTAGGCTCGTATCGAAAAAACATCGGCTTATATTAATAAATAGAACTAGCTAAGAAGCATGAATCCTAAACCAACAATGATCAAAGTCGAGGGGATATTTTTCAGTAGCAATTTCAAGTTAGGAAGACTAGAAAACAAGCAATTACCTTCTCTCAGGCCCATAAATTGGATCCCACGTTAGAGCTTTTTAATATTTAGGTGGTACGACTTTTTGTTCTTGCCCGCGACGATGAAATATGTGGACCAATTTGCGAAGGTCTTTTGATGTGGTTTGGATTTTTCAGCCGATAAAAATTGTCAACCAAAACAATTGACCATATGGCTTGATCTAGGCATTGAAGGGTTCTTTGTCGGATCAAATTCGGCAACTTTTATTGGGTGTCAACAAAAAGCTCTCGTTTGTGTTATTAAGATTGAAATAATTTTTACTAGATATCAACGAAAAAAACTTTATTTTTGTGTTCCTAACACTGTTTTTTTTTTTGATTTTCTTGACTGTACTCATTTACGTTTAGTATGAAGTGCCGATATGTCAAAAAAAAAAAAAAAAAAATCAAGATCCAAGTCTCACTTAGTTATGAGAATCTCAAAGAAATATGTATTCCAGTGCTGCTTAGAATTACAACGTAGAAGTGCAAAAAGATCAGGCTGGTGCAGGGATTTGACAACCTCGTAGATCAGTGATGCATAGCTCAGCATAAGATGCTTCCATTTTTTCCAAATCCTTTCCAAACTTGCTCCACCTCCATTTTTTCCTGCCATATTCCTTCCTACTTAATTCAGTGAATGTGATGCAGAACGGATCTACCAAGTACACATAGAATCATTGTCCAGTGCATGATTGGGCAAATTTTTCAAAAGCTTCAAATTAGGCATCAAAAAATTGCTTCAAGCCGCAATAAAGGGCACACAAAGGTACATTGAATCCACAATCATTTGATAGCTCAACAATCAACCGACTAATTTTTGGGCAATAAACTCATGAGTTGCTCTCTAATCCCTTTCACCGCATGATAAGCAAATTGTTCGTGTGCACAAATTAGTTAGTAAATTTATTCTTTTGCTCCACCTCCATCATTTCTTGAAATCAAAGAATCCTCCAGTACACCAATAAAAGGCTCAAGAAAATGAAAAGTTTATTGAGACCACAACTCGGCAACTCCATAATCCGGCAAAAATTTTGTTTCTGCATGCAAAGCATTGCTCCATAATCACGATAAATCTCAACAAAGTAACATGTTATTCCAACCTTAACATCTATTCTACCATTCGGATATTTCATCTTAAATCAAGGATGAAAACTTACAAGAATTTTTTTTTTGAAAAAAAAAATATACAGCAAGATTATTTCGTGGTTAAAAAAGAGTCAACAATGTGGAATAGTGCGGATGCGACATGGGTGTTCCGCATTTATTTTACACGAGCGTGGAGCAGTTTTATGAACGTATAATATAGCAACTCTGATGAGGTCAAGAAAAATCGGCCTTCAACCTACGTTTCTTCCCAATACACGGTTTTGCTCTGCAAAAGATGCTTCTGAAGAGAAAGAGGTAGCCCTCTCTATTTAAAGAATAGATCTCTTCGCTATTTAGTCGATGTGGAATTAAGTGCAGGTTTCTTTATTTCCACGACTGGCTTTTCTTGTTTACGTTTTTTTTTTTTTTTTTTAACTCGATTGGTTGGACTTTAAATTCGAGCTGTCGCTGTACCAAAAAATATATATATATATTTTGCACGAGTAGGCAGGCAGGAGATGGGCTCCACCAGTGCGGATGGGTCATGTGCCACAGCAGGCTCTCTAGGCTTGCTTTAATGATAAGAAACCACTCCATTTTGGCTTTTGTTGGTGTAGGTCGCCATTCAGCCGATCCCCCGGTCCCAACGCTTCCCTCACCGCGCCCGTCTTTCTCCTCCCCCAATCTACTTCCATATCTCTATTCCATGTCTGACCAATAGAAATAATTGATGGTGTGATATGGATATGGTACCAAATTAAGGTTCAGCAACCAGCCTAAGAAATGACAAACCGTGTCATAAATATACATTAAACGGCTTTTAATAATTTTCCAGAAAAAACGATTTTAATTATGTTCTACACAAAATAATTCTAAACTTGTCTCCTTTTTTTCCAAAGAAAAAAAAATGAAGAGATAAGTCCATCATGCTACCTAAATGAATTGCAAAACAAAATTTATTTTTTGTTTAACAAAAGCTATTAAAAATACTAAATCAACTTTTTTTTCAAAAAAAAAAAAAATTCATTTTATCTAATTTTTTTTTGATTGAGCTAATAGTGGCTGTTATTTTCGCCATAGGAAACGGCCATTAGCCGCGAATGCGACGTTTCAAGTTGACCCGTGCCCCGGATACCCCACAAACTAGATTTCACCAGATACGATGGCGGATTTAGGATGGTCTCGTTATTGGACGATAACATGGTGAGGATCCACCATACTATAATAGGCGGTCCCTTCCCCTCAAATAATTGATTTTAAAGGCATAGATCGATTCTATTGAAAGATTGAATTGCTTGTTATACAGTCGACCGTTCTGAAGAAGTACCATAAATTTAATTGTCAATTATTTTGATCGATCTCAATAATATTTTGTTTTTTAATCTTATTAAATATATTCATACCAGATTTATTTTAATAGCCCTCCCTCACCCTCACTCCGGAAATATAGGGGTTTAAAATATACAAGTATTATACTATTATATATAAATTAATAAAAAATAGCCGTCATTGTAATAGATTATTTAATATATAAAATAAAAAAATATTGTTAATATTTCTAATTTATGTTTCTGAAAAGTTTGCATTGTGTAAATAATAATAATTTGGTATTAAATAAATATTTTTTTTTGGGTACAATGGCAGCTGACACCTATCAAGCATAGGTGTAGCCAACAAAATTAGAAAAAAAAAGATAAAACAAAGAATGAGGCACTGACGCCACCCAGGTGAAGAGTTGTAGGCCTCAAATGAAGCCACCCAGTTAGCTATGTTGCTTGCCTCTCTATAGACATGTGTGGCCCATGAAAGATTATCCTCATCTAAGAGTCTACGAATATCGCGTAGCAGCACGTTCGAACTCGCGTCTCCAGCCCCGAATCTACTTTATTACCATGTTCGAGTCTCTCTCGAGCAGAATACAATCCGCACTCAGTATCCATCTCGTATGAATAATTCTCTTCTATGCAGCCCTGGGCTCAACATAGACGGCAGATGTATCAAAAATCCACGAGTCCCTTGCCGCAACTAGTCAACCTCGTGGTCTCGATGACAAAACCAATACCTTCCGTACACCCTCCTTCGCTGGCACTCCTATTCAAATGAGCACCCCTTTAAAATAATGTAATGATCTATAATGTTTTGGGCGGCGGGCTGTGATTAAAGCCTAACGCCGTTAGAGAGAGAGAGAGAGAGAGAGAGAGAGAGAGAGAGAGAGCATGACATGAGAACGTGACCACATGGGGAGTGCAGCGCTGGCCTTTGGATGGTACGTCAAAGACAACATTTTCGGACGCTGAGACCAAAGCTATAAAAGACGCTGTTTTCATGCACCCACGTGGCCTTCCGTCCTCTCCCCGAACCCCAATGCCTCAGACCGGTCTCCACGCCAACGTCATCTTCCACCCTGCTCCTTACGCTGTCTCGTTCGTCACACCAACACACACTTCCATGCAGACTTGTCGCGCATCCATTGGTCGACTTGTGGGGCCCAGGAAACGTTTCGCACCGCCCTCGGTCATAAATGGACACGTCGCGAGACGGATCTCGATCCTGTTTGGGATAAGACAGCCGAGTGGAGTCGTCAATTCTCGTCCTACGGGATACCGTACTTCTTTTAGTACCCCAACCATCGTGGTTTAGTTGACCGGGAGGCCCGGCTGAGAAAACGTTATCATGGGAACATCACGCACTGTTTCCATCCAATGGGTGCTTGACACTTCTCGAATTGTTTGGTTTCTAGGGTCGTCTCCACTGTCAGGTCCAAAAGGTGGGCGCTGGCCATTGCCAGCCATTGGATTAAGGATCCGACGGTCGTGGAAAGCTAAAAGTTCCAACAACTATGCTGTCCAATTAGGTTATTTTTCAAGGGAAATTTTGGTCTTCAAGAACAAACCTGCAAAAGCGTGCCGTGTTGAGATTTCAATCTCCAATCATTGCAATCTGCCTAAAGATAAAATTCAAGTATTATGAAAACCATGATACTATGCATGAAGTGGTTTAAAAATGAATAATTTTCCAGCAATGATACGATGATTTTGTTTTGTGTTAGATTACGGGTCGCAGCGTCACAACCTACAACCTCATCTAAAAAGTATAGCTATAAGATATTTTTTTTGGATTCCTTAGTTCTGTATAAGTACCCAAGATCTCTTCAACGAATAACTGATATGAGACTAAACAAACACTTGCACGAATCCTCATATACTCCCTCCGTTCAAATTCTGACGTCCTCGTTAGGCTAAAAGTTCAAATCTATTCAAAATGAATCACAATCACCACGATCGGCTCGTAGTCAGCCTCCATAAACCTATATTATAGTGTCTTCTAGTCCACATAGGCTATGGGTTAAGTTCGCTCTAATACCATTCATCACAACTAAGAACCTCATCTAAAAAAACTAGTTAGAATGTATTATTTTGCGTTCCTTAATCCTATATAAGTACCCAAAATCTCTTCAACGAATAATCGTTGTGAGACTAAGCACACGCCCGCACGGATTCTCATACGTAGTTTATTGAAAAAAATGGATTATGGTTTGTGAGTACTAGAACCACTTTGAATCTGATGAATCTGATCTAGTTTGCATTTTTGTTGGATTTATAAACATGATCGATGGAGTCAATTTCTGGATGTATATTTGGACATCAATTTGACTAGTTGTTTGAGAGCATGGCCTAATGTTAACTTGCTTGATTGGTGAATGGATTAACTTTATGCTCGATATAGTTTTGGAGCAACTTGAGATCTACAACTTGTGTCCACCTTAATTGCCTTATTCAAGCATGAGTCAATTACACCATCTACCGACCTCTTATACAAGTCCAATGACATTGTCTTCCATTTCCTACAACGAGATCATCCTTTCACCTCATCAACTACTTATATTTCCTTGACCAAGAACTATTTTATAATATCTCCAAATGCATCTTAATCTTTATTAAATCATTTTTTTTTTGTTTTCTTATAGATCTAGAAAAACTTTGTGATGATTCCAAGTCTTTGAATGGCTCGTCGTCGAGCAATTACGATCGCAAGCAATTTACATCCTACATGAATTTTTTGATCTTTCCCCTGCTAATTTAAGACGGTCAAAAAGATAGCAAATGTCCAACTTTGGTTTCATTAGGTGGCTTTATGTGACATGGTTTTGTGCCAAACTTCAATAGTTTAGAATTCGTCTATAACCGACGTAAGAAGGCCCAGGCGTGTTAAAAAACTCACATCCTTGTTTTTATCACCTTTGCCCAACGAATCCACAACCTCCAATTGTTTAGAATTGGTCTATATTCAATTTTGTTCCGCCCGCCACATCATTTAGGAATTGGTCTATATTCAATTTTGGCCAAAATATTTAGAATTTATTTATTAGCCATAAATGTTCTAAACTTTAAAAGTATATGCTAAATTATCAAAGGTTCAAAAGAGCAAATTAGAATGAATTGAAATGAAAATCATGATAGTCACATCTTCCAACATATTTGATTCGTAACTAAAATTAGAATTATATTCAAAATAAAATTTGAATACTAGAAGAAAGTGAGGATTGAATTTTGCAGAATCGGAACATTTTCATTTTTTCCCCTAAAATCAAAATGGGAACGAGGCTTTCTCCGACCGAACTGCTAGAATGGAAGACACTCATTCTCATTTTCATTTCAAAGCCCAACTTTCTCCTATCAAATATATCCTAAATTTAAACCTCAGTATATAGGATACAATAAATTCAAACCGGACAGCAAGCAATCAGTGTTTAAGGCAACAAATTCACAAAAACCATAATTTTTTTTTATATCACGAGAAACATATACTAATCAATAATTGATAGATGATTTAATTATTTAGTGACTTTTGTATAGATTCCACTTTTTTTTTGGGGGGGGGGGGGGGGGCTAAGACGGGTGACTCATACCTGATGAATACAAATGCATCCAATAAAATTAGAAAACAGTATATTATAGAGTGCACGAATATCTTTCCATTTTTAGCCCATAAAGTGCTATCTATATGGAAAATAATTATAACTGCCCTTAAGTCTATCCAAAAAGAGATGTTGGTGCTGAAGCCCAAATAATTAATTATCTAATCCAAATAATTTGATACCTAATGGATATAGGGCACAACCTGTTGGGCAAGAGAACCGGTGGCTCTGAATCCGCGCCCAGCTGTGCGTGGACATGTGAGTCGCAGAGAGAGAGAGAGAGATTTTACGAGTTTTAACGGCAAAACCATGAGAAAGTGAGTCCACAGGAAGGGAGGATGGGGTGAAACTTTTTTTTTTTTTTCGTGGTAAAATGGGGTGAAACTTTTGGACCCTCCATATGCCCTTCGTATCCCTTGGGTTGGTGTCTCTCTCCATTGAATTCTGAGAACAACCTTGGAAGCTGAGTTGGAAAACCTTGTCCTGTTGGTGAAACTGAAACCCTCCCCTCCTTCTCCCCTCCATTTCTCTCTTGTTTCGGCAGCCACCAATCGATCCGTTGCAACTCATTTCTTCGAATCTTTCTTCAATCTAGTTTGGCTCGACACCCCACTCTTGCAATCTCCTGAGTAGAGATCGAAGCCAGGAGATCTTGCTTTTTTTTTTTTCAGTTGTGTTGTTGTTGTGCAAAATTTTTCTTTTTCGTTTTTTTTTTCCATGGTCCTCCAAGGAAGGAGTGCACGAGCATAGATTGTAAGCAGGGGAGATAAGTAGAATGATGGGTGCAAATGCCCAGGAGTCGGATTACCCAGAATTTGTGGAGGTCGATCCTACTGGAAGATATGGCAGGGTACCTGCACGGACAATTCCTTCCTTTCTTCCAATCCTCGATTTTTTTTCCCCTTTTTGTTCAAAGTTTCTAACTTTGGCTAATTCACAATCTTTTTGTTGTTGCCTGCAGTACAATGCGATCCTTGGCAAGGGAGCTTCAAAGACAGTGTACGATCCCATTCCCTTATTGCCCACCCCCTCAGCTTCTCTTTTTTTCCTCCTCTTGATCCATGGATGTCTCATGCGATGTGCTTTTGTTGTTGTTGTTGCTTTTAATTTGATGGCAGTTACAGGGCTTTTGATGAATATGAAGGGATTGAGGTGGCCTGGAACCAGGTGAAGCTATGCGACTTCCTCCAGAGCCCTGAGGACCTGGAGAGGCTCTACTGTGAGATCCACCTCCTCAAGACCCTCAAGCACAGGAACATCATGAAGTTCTACACCTCCTGGGTCGACACCTCCAAGAGGAACATCAATTTTGTCACCGAGATGTTCACCTCCGGCACTCTCAGGCAGTATGTCGATCTACCAAACCTTTTGCCGCCCTAAAGGCCTTGGCTTGGTGTTTGTTCTCGATCCATGATCCCTTGCGTTTTCTTTCGCGATAGGTACAGGCAGAAGCACAGGAGGGTTAACCTCAGGGCGGTGAAGCATTGGTGCAGGCAGATCCTGAGGGGCCTCCTCTACCTCCACGGCCATGACCCTCCCATCATCCACAGGGACCTCAAGTGCGACAACATCTTCATCAACGGGAACCAGGGAGAGGTCAAGATCGGCGACCTCGGCCTCGCCGCCATCCTCCGGAAATCCCACGCCGTCCATTGCGTAGGTGAGTGCCCCACGGTAGCCCTACTTATGTCATCAATTTCGCGTTTCAGAAATAAGGCGGTGTTTCCATCGTCGACAGGCACGCCGGAATTCATGGCACCGGAGGTGTATGAGGAGGAGTACAATGAATTGGTGGACATATACTCTTTTGGGATGTGCGTCTTGGAAATGGTCACCTTCGAATACCCCTACAGCGAATGCACGCATCCGGCGCAGATCTACAAGAAAGTTATCTCTGTAAGAGTTTTGAATCCTAGTAGCTGCTTGTAGTATTGCTGCAATGCCTGAATTCATCTGTCGTTGTTTTTACCACCGTAATTTGCATTCCGGTAGGGGACCAAGCCTGAAGCTTTGTACAGAGTGGAGGATCCTGAGGTGAGGCAATTTGTCGAAAAATGCTTGGCCACAGCTTCCCGAAGGCTTCCTGCGAGAGAGCTTCTGAAGGACCCATTTCTCCAAATCGATGATCACGGTACGGTCTATAGAGAGGCAGAATTGAGCGTTATGGGCAAGCAACCTTCTCTTGATCTTCTTCCAAGTAATGGCTCTTTGTACGCTAATGGATTCTCCGATAGCTTCGATCAAGAGAGACGAATGGAAAATGGATGGGACTACCCTGCTGCCGACATCGAAACCCATGGAATGGACCTTTTCAATGGCCAAGAAGATGATCCAGTCGCTAATGTGGATATCACGATCAAGGGAAGGAAGAGAGGAGATGGGGGCATTTTTCTGAGGCTCAGGATTGCAGATAAAGACGGTATGAGAGATTTTGCATTCTCTAAATATTTCTTGTGTTGATTCATTCGTGTGCAAAGGAACCCATCACCTGGAATTTGTTTTGCAGATCATGTGCGTAACATATACTTCCCGTTCGACATCGAAGCTGATACTGCATTGAGTGTTGCGGCGGAGATGGTCGCCGAGTTAGATATAACTGATTATGAAGTGACTAGAATAGCAGAAATGATCGATGGAGAGGTGGCATCGCTGGTACCGGAATGGAAGACAGGACCATGGATAGAGGAGCTGCCAGGAGTTCCTACTACAATTTTCTGCCAGAATTGTGCATCCAATGATTCATCATGTGGTTCGCTCCTAGACTACCTTTCACTTAAGTCTCCAGGCTGTGTTAATGTGCAATCAATTCATTGTTCCAACCTTGAGTGTGCTGCAATGCATGGGCGGTTCGAAGAGATAACATATCAAGTTGAGGGATCTGAGCACGATGCGACCGAGGGGCCACAGGTGCTATCTACCAGCCAATCAAATGGGCCCGACTGTTGCTCACAAGCTACGAAGGAGAATTACTCGGATGATGAAGGCGAGCGATCAGCCAAGGATGTGAGAAATAAACACATGAATGGCCATCTGCATAGCGACACTAGAAAATCATTGGGTCATTGGTACTCTGGTTCTAACCAACAGTGTTGCCTGGAGGTGCCAGAATTAAGATGCGACTTTCCACCTGATAAATCCAATGACTCTGAAAATGAGATCCGTCAAGAATCGAGATGGCACAAGGCAAGGTACCGGACAGAGTTAAGAGAGCACAAGATTCGGCATCCATCGCCCGACTTTGGCAACAGGAAGATGAGAGTGGAGAATGGCACTGCAGGTTCCTTGGTTAAGCCTCCGCAAACTTCTGATGACAAGCCAATGAAGTCCTTCCATTTGGGAACGCATTTTTCATTTCGCATCCCTCATGGCGACGCAGACCGGATCCTCACAAATGTGAGTTCTCCGGCTGATACTAATGCAGGGTATTGCTGGAGTAGCCGCCCCGATTTGGGATCCCAAAGGGCCCGACATTGTGAGGCGAATGCTGAGAGCAGCCCTGAGGGGTTCACAGCAAAGAATTTCTATGCTAAGGCTCTTCCGCCAAAGTCTCTTTCCAGGACCAAGTCTCTCCCAGTTGATGCGGTGGATGTTTGATATCTGTTTAAGGCATTCTCAAATAATTCCATCAACACTCACCTCGACTGTATATTGCTTTTGGCCGATAATTTTTATCAGACTATATAGCTCTTCAGCCTCACTGTATTGGGGGTGGTAGAGTGGATGGAAATGTGATGGGTGACTCCATTCACTCATGAGCACCATGTAATGTTCTTTTACTTGCTAGAATTGAGGAGATCATTTTAGGCAGACTCGGTATGATGTATTCTATGCGGTGTAACTTGATGAAGATTTGCATGAGGAATGAGAGACATTTCATTTCATTTAGATGTTTTTCCTCACAAAATTTTTTAAAAAAAATCGCAATCTGTGTCTGTCCATTTTCCTTACGTTCAGGGTCAGCGAGCGAAGAGTTCAAAATTCCATATGGCAGCTGCAAGTGGAAAAGGGAAAAATAGTATGGGTGCATAGCCCTCTACAATGTTAATAAACTAAAGAAATCCCCGAATAAACTGGCAACAATTTCAATCAGCGAATAAGAGCATGGAATATCTAAAATAAATTGACTGAGGATAATCCACTGAAGCCATTCATAGCATACTGGATGGAGATGCCAACTGTGTGTGGAGCCATGCATTAATATTTTTGCAGGACGCAGGTGCTGGCTGTGTATTTCATTCATTGGCACATGGTTGGAGTCCCTTGGCCAACCCGGAGGTCATTTAGAACTGTCTGAGGTCCTCAGCCAGCTTCCACCACATGCTCCCTTCTCTTCTGAAAGGAATTGGAATGGTCCACTTCATGAAACTTTTAGGTCCCCCAGCTCTTAAAATTACGTCGATTGGAGACCTGGGAGGAGGTGAAGGAAGTCGTGGATGATGCCATGCAGGCTTGAAATGGGGAAGGGATGGAAAGTGACAGCTGAAAGGGTCCACTTTTGGATGAGATGGAGGTGATCAGGAACTTTAGAAGGTGGCTTAAAAGTATTATGATAAGCATCATCTGAATTGGTGTGGGTGGTGGGGAGGTGTAAAGTGGCCGCTCCTTTTGAATGATTGGAGGCTGGGAAAACAGAGAGCACTCCTAACTTGCCTACTTCCATTGGGGCGTGGCATGTGGTTTTTATGGGAGAGAGCGAGCGAATGAGATATGGTGGCTAGAGATTAAAAAAGCAAAGCCATCTTTTTTTTGTTGATCACAAGACAATTACATGGTCGAAGCAAAGATTCTTTACTCGTTTGTAAGCTCTCCTCCATGGCTCTTTTGATCTCAGCATCGCATACAGGCTGCATCTAAAGAAAGTGAGAGCCTTAGCCAAATTAAAGGAGGGAGCTTTTGGTGGTATAATTAGGACACCGTACAAAAGAGGCGTACCTGCTTGCCACTAAATTAAGGGGAGGGGTCACAAGATTCAGAAACTGGCAGGCCATGATCCTGATAATCTTGAAGGATATGAAACAATCTAATCCATGGACCTTCAAATTTCACATCAGCTGCAGCACAAGGCTGCTTATGGTATGGAGAATCGAAGCAGTTTATCTTGTGTTACTTCATCCTTGGCCCACCTCATACCAAAAGATTGCTTACGCTAGCATTTGGTAGAATATGGAATCCACTAAGATAGCCCCAATAGATTTTTTTTCTTTTTTAAAAGTACTACCTTTCTTGTAGATGGAAATAAACATGAGAGATTTGATCCCAAGGTTTTGCGTGTTGTCGATCTTGTGAGCTGTGTGAAGTGCCAGTATCCTGCAATTCTGCTTCCATGATTCAAAAGATGCAGCCAAAAATGACCAGGATGGTCTTGTGTTTCTGGCCTATGAATGGAAGAAGAAATTAGAAAGGAATTGTTGGAACTTGGTATATTTGTTCTTACAGCTAGGATATACATGCCCAAGTCTTTTTTTATAGGCAAAAAGGCTTAATTATATACTGGAATAGACACTTCCAACCCCAACTTTATCTCTAAATCTGCACACCAAATTTCTACCATCCAAGGCGATGAATGGAGGCAAAGAAGAGGCTAGAACCACCAACAAAAACCGGCCAAAGGAGAAAAAAACTGGCTCGCAGAAGTTCATAAAGACAACATTGTTTGACATCTTTTTACATCACTTTACAAACCCTAAATGTGAGCCCATATCTAACCGATGTCTCGAAGCCACATCTTTTCCCTCATCTTGCTTCGCGCCATGTTTCAACATATTGATCATAATTAGATGAATTTACCATAGTCTCGAGTCCTGAAAATGTTTGTGTTTACTTGGTCAGAAATGAACCAAAGATCTCTTAAAGGAAGAGGGCTCCAACTACTAGTTGGAGCAACGCTAACAAGGTTAGTCAAATAACCTTACCCAGAACCTATAAATTAGTGAGTATATGACATCTCAAACCGGACCAGAGGGACAAAAACAGGGTCAAGAATGGTGTTCTTTTTTGTCTGCATGCAATTCTACACGCAACCCGTAAGATCACTCATCACGTCATTTGGTTTCAGCTAAGTCTGGCTTTTGGTGCCGTCCTAAGTTTCCAATGGGGATGGAAACCGAAAGCAATAAGCTCAGAATGGAAGACTCCCGCACCAATCCAATCCGAAGTCCGCCTTGCACCGACCAATCCGCAACGAAGAAAAGAAGCGGTAGTGGCAGGCACCCTCAGGAACCATTCCACTCTGAGCTGGTATTCCCCGGGAATTGACCAATGGGCATTCTTCTGGCTGAAAATAGTTACAAGGTTTCAAGTGAAATCCCTACGGAATCGGCAGTCTAGAAAGCGATATGGACAGGGGACTAGGGGTGCAAATATGCCAAGGAGCTCATGACCTGCTCGAGCTTGACTTGACTTCGATTGTTACTGGGCAAGTCGAGTCAAGCTCGAGTAGCTCAAACAATTTTTTGAATCGAGCTTGAGTAGCAAAATACTCGGCTGAAAATCTCATATATATAATTTTAAATATAATATTATATCATATTTTGTTTTAATTATTTTTTTATTTATGATCATGGCAGGGCTCGAATTCAAGCTCGAGTATGGCTCAGTTAATATTCGAGTCGAGTCGAGTTAATCTTAAGTATTACTTTTTTTTATTATTGATTCAGTCGAGCTCCGGCTTAAATGTTGAGGCTCAATCAATATTTTAAATTGAGTTGAGCTTGAATCTTGGCTCGGCTCAGCTCGATTGCACCTGCTATCCATATACCAACAAAGAAACCCATGGACAGCTTCTGGAATATAGGCTTTTGTTTGCCAAATACCATGAATTGCTATTTATAAATGTTTTTTTTTGCTCTAAATACCATGAACTGCAATCTACAAATGGTTGGGTTGTATAATGGCTGAGAACCTATATGATTGTTTCTTCTCAAGAAAGACGGGCAATATAATTGTAGCTAAAATCTTGTGGTTATCTGTAACTCCAGTTACTTGCAACTCCCAAGTGGTGTTGCAGATAGCGACCCTAAATTTGCAACTCTGAATGCTGCAAGTCAAGGGGCCTATAGGTCGCCAACTGGTGCAAGAGGCCTGCTTGTTAAGTCACATACAGAATTCCAGCTTGCAAGCAAACAAGCAACTTTCGAATGATGCTAAAGGACCCTTCACTCTCATTAGATTTCACCTGTGAATCATGTTCCTGCAATTTTCTCCTTTCTTTTTCCCTGAGGAAACAGCATTAATTCTTATAAAGGTCATATATTTTGCTATTGCGAATATCGTAGCTTTCACAATGAGTTCAGAAATATATACATCATATGAAGAGTCACTGGAGAGCAGTATTGCACTCCAATCAATCACCATAAAAAAGAGAGGATGAGAAGTTACATTGCATTACTTTAAATCAACCTGAAGCTTAATGGACATGTACAACAGGGTAAGCACTGCACCTTGAGGAAGGGGGCCAAATCTTGCGAGGTTAGCACCTACCCATAATGCAACCACCACCAGTGCAACAAGGCTGCTGTTGTTCTTGCCACAGAGCCAACTGCTAAAATTGATGCATAATGTAAGCAAAATACCTCCACGGCCTCCCAAAATCCAGGCAATTATATAGCCGGTCTTGTATCCAATGTCCAACTGCCTGTCCAGCAATGCCATTAGTCCACAGATTGTGAGCGATGCTCGGTATCCAACTGTCTGCATGAAGAAGAGGACGAAGAAAGCAAATCTTAACACTTCACTGAAGGAGCCTCGCTCGTGGTTTGAGTTTTCTTGATACGGATTTTTCTGATAATACCATGAATATTGCCTATTTTGCTTTTCATGATGCATTCGCTGCTTCAGTTCTGCCCATCTATAAATCCTTCTCATTTCTTCAGAATCAGGATACCGAGTCCATTTTCTCCTCTGTGGTCTCCCTGTCAATCTGGGATATTTAAGTGTTACGTCATATTGAGCTCTTGAGACTTCATCAGAGAGAACCTAATTCAGAAAAGACGATCCAAATTAACTTGAAGCAATCGCATAAGATATCTAGAAATTTGTGAAGCTCCAACTATTTAAAACAATCATCAAAAATTCAGTATGGCATGCCTCTTTGCAAGGTGAGCTTTGGTGTTACAGTTGGTGGAGCATGTCATATAGTATTTATCCTATTGCTGGGCAAAATTTTAAGAAACCTCATCACTTCACTTCATGGATCAAAAATTTCTTGTCTCTAATGCACGAATACATACTACAAAGTGAATTTTAAACTTTATGTTATTCACCTTTAAAAAATTGTAGACTGATGGCTAGAATTATCTTAAAGAATGAATATGACTGTACCCTGTCCAAGAGGACTATTGGATCAACACTCTTGATTAGTTGTCAAACAGTGGACTCGGTGGCAGACAATGTTTAACGTTCATATGATATCGAAAAAGCCAAGAAGAAAAGCGAAAAGTTAAAATCCAATATACATAAATTGATGTAGTCACCAGATAGAAGCCCGTATACAAGAAGAATCTGCATAGAAAAATTACAAATTCTGATTGCAAATTAATTCTCCGAAACAGATGAACAATTTATTGATAAAATTTTTGTAGTTTATAAAGATAGTGAAGAGATGAATATAGCTTATTGCCGAGATGTTCAATATTTGACTTTTATCACCATATATTTGCTAACACAAGTCAGAATACAAAAAGGTGCGTGTGGGTGGTGGGGCAGGGGGGTTCCAGAAGCAACTACCTCATATGCACAGCGAATGCTCTTAAACATCTCACCAGCTTGCAAATCCTTGCTAACATCAGGATGATACTGCAAAAAACCAAAATCAAAAGGGAAACACTATCATGGCCAATTTCATGGTTGACATTTATGAACATATTACAGATCCATAAGCTGTTATTAAAAATTCAGATTTTCTTTAACAAATAGGATGCAACTACAAAATGTGCTGATTTACCAACCATAACTTGTACAATAGAAAAGCCAAAGAAATCTCAAATTGATAAGCATTTCCTGGTTATGCTGAAATACGAAGGACAATTTTCATTTCCAAAAATTACTTACAACAAAACAATGTTTCTTTCTGCAAATAAGAATATGAGAACAAAACCATGAAAAAACCAACAAGCCTTATCCTTCTACCCAGTGTAGGCTTTATTCATCCTTTTTCTACATCCATTGCTATCAAGTGCTACATCATTTGCTATCACAAGCAAATCCCAACAAAACCACACTGTAAGGTGCATATCCCACAAAGGAAACACAAACATGATATAGACTTCATATCTTAGGGACTTTGTCTTTATCACTTAGTATTGGTTGGTGTTATTTTGCATTGAAATGGGCCAACCAGTATGGTCCAATATACTTGATCGGACATAACTGTTACATTTTGCACAAAAATTTCAAAAGTATCTATGTGAGAATTTCTTCCCTGAGTTGATTTGATGTTACTACGTGACTAGAGTTGGTAACATCAATACTTGTTAACTCAGTTTTAATCTCAATGTTGGCCGAGGATACTGAGTTTCAATTACAGCACCTTTGACAATTTCAGAAAAAAGTTCTGTTTTTGCAGTTTTAACAGAAGAAGTTTTAAATAGTAAAGGAAAATAAAACAAATTAAGAAAAATATTAGGCATCATTAGAATGTCTTGGAATTCAGTTCTAAGGGTTTTTTTTAATTGTTAAAATTATTTACATATGGAGCATAATCCTAAAATCTAAAATTACAAGCTAGAAAGTAGAAATATATACCATTTGTCTTCTATGAATTTTGTACACCAAAAATATGCACCCTGTCAAAAATAACATTTTGTTTTAAAACTTTTGCAGAAGTGCGTATATTTTTCATACATCATGAAATCTAAACAGGGTCCAAATAATCTTGTTTAGTTGATAAAAAGGTTGATCCAGTGCACAAGGCTAATAAAAGAGGAGGGCCAAACGTATGCAACCTTGCTCCCGCATGTAGGAAGGTTGTTTATGAATTTTGAATCTGTGATACCAAGGTCACAATGGAGCAACCTCACCATTGCCCCAAGACCTCCTCCCAATGTGCTTTAAACTTACTTGAAACTCAAATAATTTGAATTAATCTGGTGAAAATGTTTTTTAAATCCTTAGTCTGTCATTCATTAGAAAGATTAACTATATACAAAATATAAACAAATTGCCTTAAAAAAGAGGCTTTTCCTTTTATAAGTTATTTTATTAAAACCACAGGGCCTGTCTTGGCCAAGGGCAGCGGAAATTAATGAAACTCAAGCAAATGAAGTTTCAGCCAATAGTATTCCAGTTCCCAACCTGGCTTCAATCTCATCTATAAAGTGTAGTACAAGTTTCTTTTCTTTCTTTCTTTCTTTTGGGGGCCGGGGTTGGTTATGTTTATCAAAAATATGATGCATGTTGAAGATGATTCATAAGTTTTTATTTGTTTATAAGAACAAAACTCATATTCTAATAATTCAAATGTATCTCTATTCATATTTAAAAATCTATCCAAAACAATATATCAAAAGGTTTGGGGTTTTGCATTTTCTAAGTTCACATTGACAAGATTTGCATGCCTTGTTGGGCCAATATCTGTCAAGTAATGACACTAGAAACATTACTGCCTTGGTGATTTATATGAAAATTGCATATCTGCAGGGAATTAATAATAGTGCTTTATGCATGTTTACACATCAAACACGTATTCTATTAATTTAATATGTATTTTGGTAAAAAGTGCATATCAGGCGAGGTGTGCCAGGTCAAGACTGGTCTTGAAATAATGAGCTTGGTTACTAAAAACTTAGCTGAAGCTTGGCCTGCCCTGTCCTGAATCCAAATACTCCAATATGAGCCTGCCATCATGTTTCAGCTATGCCAAGCCATGATTTAGAAATGCAAGGCCCAGTGTTAGTCCAAAAACCACCCAAAACAACCTTTGAATTGCTTAAAATGTTTTTCCCCTTTATTTTCTTAAGAGAGAGCTATCTCGTGAGTGCTTCGACAACTAGATGCGTCAAATTTAAGTGCTGCAACTTCATTTATTGTGGTGAACTGATGTTTTTTACACCAAGATCTTATGCACAGCATGCATGCCTATGTTGAGTGGGGCTAGATTACCGAGCTCACTAATTGCCGCCTTAAGCTCGACCCAAGTTCAATCTAGTTCATGTTGTTGAAGATCAAGCTAGGTCCAACCTAAAAGATAATTTAGCGTAACCCATCCACAGTGCAGGCTATGTTGAATAGGTCATGGGCTTGTGGCCCGGCTGAGCATAGTGTGCCAGTTCATCAGATTCTGAGGCAAGCAGGCCCATCTCATACCAGCTCAGCAATTATATTGTATGCATCAGCCAGCATGAAGCTGGTATGCCCAGCATTGCAATCCTTTCCATAAGGTACATCAAGGTACACCCTATGACATGACAAAAAGATCATGTTTGAACATGTGAGATACTCATCTAAATGAATCCATCATCTCAAAATCAAGTTAAACATCTGTGTTGTTAATGAAAAAAATAACTCAAATAAATTGCTGCACATTATATACCAAGAGCACAGCATAGCTAAGTCCAAAAAGATTCTTAAATTATTTCAACAAACTTACATGAAAAGGAAAACCAAATACATCTATAGATAATATGAAACTGCATTAAGGAATAATCAACCTAGACTTAAAATACTTCAGTAGTTCTCTATCTTAGTAACCCTCTAATGATAGTTCTCTGTAAACTCATCATACATACTGCTGCTTATCAAACCAAGACTTTTGGATATTTGCAACTTCTAATGTTTGCTTAATTGACTTGAAATATCTACACAGGTCAGACCCTTATCTTCATATCATACTGTAGTCTATGTGTGAAAGCAGTACTCTTGGCATGAAAAAACTTATGCCCTCACTCCCAATCTATTGCTTCTATGCTCTCCTACATTATCCTCTATTATATGCCCCCTTTTTTTTTTGACATCCTCTAACTCATCCAAACAGATCAAGAGCAGAGCTTCAAAAGTGCAAGATGACTGGGAGAACTGCCAGTGCATCTTTAAGTTGTGGCATTCTTCTTCGACCAGCCTTAGCATGTATCTCACTCCTTGAAGTGGCACTAGGACAAGTAGGCTAAATACAGTCTAACTCTTCATTTACCTGTGAATTTTTCAAGCTTCATTTGTTTTCAGTTCGTAGCAAATGAACTGGTGATTCCTTTGATTTAGGAAAAAGATTAGTTCTTATTGTATTTTCAGATTTATTTCTAGGTGAAACTTTAGATAATCCCACATGTTTTATTATTGACTGGATTGTGTGTCTTTGCTTAAGATAAGTGCAACATCATATCTGTATGAAAAAATTAGCAGTTTTTCAAGCAGTGGACTTTTAGGTTAATTAGAAGACCTATGTTGAGTCAAATTGTGTTAGCCATCCTAGAAACATTTTGAGTAAGTTAGGAGCCCTTTAGGATTAGATGACATTGCTATATGGTTGTTTATCATCCATAAATAAAAGTTCACCAAGAGTTACTAATTTTATATAATTTATTGACATCTTTGAACAAATCATTTTCTTTTGTAGTGGGTTCAAAATTTAATTATCTGAGCACCACCATTTTGGAATTACTGAAATCAAATGCTTGGGAAATACGTCCGGAAGTTTGACCCAAAACCTCCTCTCAAGTAGAGGGGTGAACCACTGAGCAATACCTTCAGCTTGTCTTTTTCTCTATCCACTTATCACAAATGATTTACACCCAACAATGCTCAATGGTTTGTATAATCTTTCAAGTAAAATATTATACATACACGTGCACATAAGCTCACTTTACAAAAGGGCCTTACATCATGAATTTCAGTGTTTGGTTTTTGTGAATCCAAATGTTTCTACTTCAGATTAAACTTGTTGCAATTTTAACAAAGATAATGATAGAAATGCTTTTGGGAAATGAGGCAAACTAGCAACACTTTTGGGAACGAGGCAAACTAGCCCATTTGACCATACTAAAGTAAGTGCACTTGGGTAGTATGAGCAAATCAAGGTTCGACAGACTGGTACTGAAGGTCATACCAGCCAGCAACTGGTTTGTTACAGTACAGTACCATACCATACCATTCTAGGGTATGCCGAGAATAGGGAGAAAGAGAATGGAGAGAGAAAGGGAGGAAGGGGAAGGGCCAAGAGAAACCCTAACTTCCTAATAGAGATGGGCATCGGGCCGTGCCGGGCCCGGCCCGGCCCAGGCCCACCGGGCCACAGACTAAACGGGCCGTGCCTGGCCCGGCCTGTTACTAAACGGGCCGTGCCTGGCACGGCCCGCTTAGCCTATAAGCTAAGCCCGGCCCGGCACGAGGCCCGTGGGGTGGCGGGCCGTGTCGGGCCCTGGCACGGCCCGTATGGCAAAAAAAAAATAGCCGTTACGCCCCGTGCCAGGCACGAGACGGGCCGTGCCTGGCACTGCCCGTCTGGCAAAAAAAAAAACCGTTGCCATAACGGCTATTTTTGGTTTTTACCCAAAATACCCCTCTCAACAATCATAAAACGGCTAATTTGAGGGGTATTTTGGGAAAAAATATTTGGAGTCCTATAAATACCCCTTTCCTCCCTCATTCTCACCACACCAAACCAACTCTTCTCTCCTTCTCTACTACTACTATTTCTCTCTTCTAGCAATATTTAGCAAGTGCTCTTCTAGCAATTTAATTTTTAGTTTGCATTTAGCAAGTGTTCAAGTGCTACACAAGAGGAGGTTCTTGTTGAGAAGAGAAGGAGGTTCTTGTTGAGAGCACAAGAGGAAGCTCACAAATCTCGGCTCTACCTCTGGTCCTCTACTCAATTCCTCCTTATGGTTAGTTTTTATTTTTTGCATTCATCAATTTAGATATGTCATCTTTTGAGGAAAGTCATTTTGGCATTCCTCCTGTTTCTGAGGGAGAAGAAACTAATCCCCAACCCTATGTTCCTAGTTCCTCTAGAACTAGTGAACCGAGTGAAGATCAAACCTCTTCTCGTAAGAGGACTAGTGCTGTATGGAATGAATTTGATAGAATTATGGTTGATGGAGTTTGGAAAGCAAAATGTAAAAAATGTGCCAAACTTTATAGTTGTAGTAGTAGTGGGGGAACAGACCATTTAAAAAGACATCAAGAGAGTCATAGGATGCATGATTCTCGTCTTCAAAGTACCCTTAATATACAAGGGGATCACTTTTAGGTAATTTTGCATATAATCATGAAAATAAAAAAAAAGCACTTGTAAAATGGATAGTTAAGGATGAATTACCTTTTAGTTTATGTGAATCTTTTAATTTTGAAGAATATGTTCAATTAAACCTACAACCTGCTTACAAAAGAACTAGTAGGCGTACATTTAGAAGAGTAGCTATGACTAACTTTTTAGCAATGAGACGAAGTTTAATTGAAACACTCTCTACTTTAAATGTAAAAGTTTCATTAACTTCTGATATTTGGTCAGCATCTGTAGGTAGTAATTGTTTTATTGCTATTACTGCTCATTATATTGATAATGATTGGCAATTAAATAAACGTATTCTTGCTTTTCATGCTTTTGATTTTCCACATTCTGGGCAACAAATTTCAAATGCCATTTATCAAACTGCATGTTCATATAATATTAATGATAAAATTATGTCTATTACTTTTGATAATGCATCTAATAATAATTCTGCTATTACATTATTAAAGGACTCATTGCATCCCATGTTAAATGAAAATTTATTGCATATTAGATGTGCATGTCATATCTTAAATCTTTCTGTTCAAGCTGGCATGGGCATGATTCAAGATGTCATTTCAAAAATTAGAAATGCAGTTTCTTTTATTCATGCTTCAAGATCAAGACTTCAAGAATTTAAGAAACTATGTATAAATCATGATAAACGTTTTAAAAAATTTAAACTTGATGTAATTGCTTGTTGGAACTCAACATATAGCATGATACATGATGCATACCCATATAAAAACTTATTAAGTGCATATATTAATGATCATGGATTAGGCTTTACATTGACTGAAATTGATTGGAATAAAGAAAAAATTTTGGAAGATTTTTTGCTTAGTTTTTATAATGCTACTAATGTTCTTTTTGGTATTTATTATCCAACTTCGTGTTCATTTTTACAACAAGCATATATGATTAGTCAAAAATTTGCAGAACATAGATATGATGATGTTTTAATGCCTATTATTGAACAAATGGAATCTAAATGGAATGAGTATTGGGACAAGATATGTCCTATGCATAACTTAGCTGCTGTATTTGATCCAAGAGTTAAATTGAATGGCGTACTAATTTTACTTGATGCATATTGTGAAAATATGATTCAAGATCCTGAACCTGCTAAAATTGAGGTAAAACAACTTTTTTATGATATTTATGCTATATATGATGAAAAAATTCGTGGATCTAGATTTTCCGTATAAAGCTCTATTTCTTCTTCTAGTAGTTCTCGTTCGTCATCTATTTTTTCATTCATTGCACAGAGAAAACACACATGCTTCAAGTTCATCTTCATCTTCTTCATCTTTAAGTAGTGAACTAGAATTTTATTTACGAAATGATCTTCAGTCTGCATATGATG
This sequence comes from Phoenix dactylifera, assembly GCF_051530095.1. Taxonomy (NCBI): domain Eukaryota; kingdom Viridiplantae; phylum Streptophyta; class Magnoliopsida; order Arecales; family Arecaceae; genus Phoenix; species Phoenix dactylifera. Next base: position 14,890,689 of record NC_143190.1, on the reverse strand, counting down.
AAAATCAAATAGAGAGTCTAGATATATTATCTTGGTGAAAGAGTGTTAAAAATCAATATCCTGTTATGTCTGCAATTGCACGCGATATTTTAGCTGTGCCGATGTCCACAGTAGCATCGGAATCCGCTTTTAGTGCAGGTCGGCGTGTTCTTGACGAAAAGAGAAGTAGGATGACTGGCGAAACGGTTGAGATGCTTCTCTGCTTCAAAGATTGGTTGGATGCTGAGGTGAGACTTCAAGATAAAGGCGGACATGATACAACATCCTCTGATGATGATGATACAAACACTACTGAATAGTGAATACTGATGATTAGTAAGATTTTGATCATTTATTTTTATTTCTTAATTTTTTATAATTGTACATTTTTATTTTTTTAATTGTTAAAGTGAGTCATCTCTATTTTTTTCCTTTCTTATTGTATTCTGGAGGTCAGACCAAGGTCCAAACCTCCCTTCATGTACTATTTTGATTTAAATTAATAAACTGGTAGGGGTCTATGCCAAACCCCCCACCATTAAGGTGGCTTTATATTAATAAATCCTTAGTTCCCAATATTTATTAATTTATTAAAAAAAATTTATTTTCATTTATTTTAAAGGGGACAAGCCGTGCCTGGCCCGGCCCAGGCCCGATTCAGGCCCTTATGGGCCGTTCCGGGCTGGTTCGCAGGCCGTGCCGTGCTTGGCCCACGAATCGTGCCAGCCCAGGCCCTTATGGGCCGTGCCGGGCTGGCTCGCGGGCCGTGCCGTGCTTGGCCCACGAATCGTGCCAGCCCAAGCCCTTATGGGCCGGGCTGGGCTCGGCCCGCGGGCCAGAAATTCGTAACCCAGCCCGACCCCCTTTTATGGGCCGTGCTAGGCACGGCCCGTTACTGTAGCAAGCGGGCGTGCCGGGCCGGGCCGGGCCATGGGCGGCCCGGCCCAATGCCCATCTCTACTCCCTAACCCTAGTGGAGCAAGAAAAGGGAAGGGAGGGAAGGAGGGAGGAAGCTAGAGGGAGGAGTATGCCAAAAAATACAGGGGAGGGGGGACGCTCTCGGAGGGGAGGGAGGGGGTGTTAGCACGTAGTGGGTGGCGATCTCTCGAACATTGCGATTGGGGGAGGGGGGAGGGGCAGCCATCTCTCGAACATTGCGACCAGAAGGAGGGGGGGTTAATTATTAAACCGGTAGGGTTGAACCCTAAATTGGCCACATCTCGAAATTATGGGCCGAATCATGTCGATCCCAATCAGTCCGATTCGATACATCCCAAACCAGCCAATTCGACAAGATTTGGCCATGCTTGGTGTTAATCAAGGACCGAGAACTTGGTTTGAGATTTGATTTTAGTTTTTTTCCCAAGACAGATGAGTCTAAAATTCCGCAGATTCTATGGTTGTGGCTCCAATTTGGCCATTTCTATTCAAGACTACAAAAAATCCAAAAGTATCAATTAAAGTTAGAGAAAATAACAAAGAAATATGATCCGCTAAAACAATTTTTGGATGTATTTGTGCTGTTTCTTTTGCACTCGGACAAACAAAATATTATACGTTGGACTAAAATGTTAAAAAATCATGTTTAGAGTGTGATATATAATTTACTTATTTGGTGTCAATCTAATAGATGACAATTTCATGAATATGAGATTTTGAGTTCCAAGATTGCCATACTTATGTCAATAGCTTAGCATCCTTGTAGCTTTGTTTGGGACCTTACATTACAATGCTTCCAAATCTGCTAGCGATTCAAATTGTCTCTCTGTAATCTAGAACTTAATGCTTACCAATTTTTTTGTAAATAGTAAATTCAAGAAAAGATTAGCATAAGTAACCCATAAATACACTTAGCTTGGCCCCAATCTTTTTGTAAGTTTTGGCCCAACACTGAAACTTCTTCTAGTTTCAGATTACTCAGTTTGAGACAAAAGTATATTGATTCAAGTTCTGGTGAAACGTCAAACCATGATTTTAGCCACTAGAGGAATAATCACATGTGATATTCCATTCAACCTTAAGCAACTCTTTGTTCATCTATTCCTTTCAACCGTATTCTACTAGCATTAATCGACCAGTATTTACCTTTCTAAAAGGGATTCGAACCATACATCTGGAGCTCCTTTGATGAAGAAGTTGACGACATTGTTAAAAAGATTGCAATTTCAGCTCACACAATAAAGCTTCGACACAATATGCATACATTCAAAGAATGGCACGCAAATTGTTTTCTGAAACTAAGCTTCAACAAGAGCTCACTTGGTCATTTAAGCTCCTCTAGTATAGACTTATTGTAGAGAGAGTATATGCTGGTCTCAGATACCCAGTCCTCTTGTGACTAGGTTGCTAGACGCGGAAGCATTTTTCTAGTTATGCTAATAAGACGGAACTCGACAAATTTTTCCTTCATGAGGCAACTAGTTACTAGATGCACTTGTTTTTCTTTAAAAAAAATATTGATCAAATAAACAAAAGAAATATAGCAGGAGATCAGAACGAACAATGATTACTTGTCTCGCAATTGAAATCATGCCCATGTAAAAGAAACAGAAGTATCCAAATTAAAGTATTCTTGAATAGTCATCTATTTAGAAAAATTTGGCATTGTACACCCAGAAATACAAGAAATTTCGAGCAATATCTATAGGATTTCCGCTACGGATGAGATGAAATAGAAGAAGAAGGATAAGAAGGCGAGACCTTTCTAGCCAGAAGGCGATAAGCTCGCTTGATGTCGGCGGCGGAGGCGCTCCGGGGGAGCCCTAGGACAGCGTAGTGGTCCTGCTCCCCGCCAAGCGATCCCGTCCCCGCCGCCACGGGGCCGGCACGGTCGGTGGATCGCCGAACCCGGCCGCCGGCCCACGCCCAGAGGCCGACGAAGGAGTGGGAATTCCGGGAAGGGAGGAAGAGGCCGCCACCGCGTTCGGAGGAGCTCGGCCATGGCAGCAGGAAGGAGGACTGCATCGCCACTCGCTTCCAGCCCTTCGCCGCTCTCTCTTTTCTCCTCCGCCACTACTGGGCTCGGGGGCTGCCCACATATGGAGTTAACGTGAGCCGCGGAGGAGCGTAGGTCACGACGCTCCGCATTTGATGCCCACTCGTTGTGATGGCAGCCGTTCGCGTGGCAGGACTCGTTCGAAGTTCAAAGCTCTGATACACTTGACTCCATAACATATAATCCCCACGAATGTAAATGTCAAGCTTGAACTAGTTTCGGCAAGTGGATTGCCGGGACTAGTTCAAATCTCAATATATATCATAGAAACGAACTTGTGCATGAGCCCCTGAAAACAAGTAGCGTCTCTCGCCACACAAAGAAGAAGAATGATGTAGATGTCAAGCTTTAACTAGTTCCAGCAACTGAAAAAACTGGTTTCAGCAAGTGAAGTGCCATGACTGGTTCAAATTTGGACATCTGATAGAAACGAACTTATGGATAAGCTCGTGAAAAAGAATGTAAATGCCAAGCTTGAACTAGTTTCGGCACTTGCAGTGCCGGGACTAGTTCAAATCAGAATATCTGATGGAAGTGAACTTGTGCTCAAGCCCCTGAAAAAAAAAAAAGGGGGTTTCCTAGAAGACGAAGAAGAAGACGAATAAGAAGATTTGTATTATAAGCAAGCCACGTGTGTTAAACAATCTTGCATATAACCTTCTTTGCTATAATAGTGTGCATGGATTGCTATTTATATGTGTGTCCTCTCTTCCTGCACGGCTATAGAATTGTTTTGTAGCCGTTGTACGAAAACATAAAAATGTAATCTTATTAGAGATGAATTGTAGAGGAACTTATTATGAAGTTTGATTTCCTATTTTTCCATAATAACCACTAATAGTTTTGTGATCATTATATGAATATATAAAATATGGTCATTAATATAATAATTGAAACATGGAGGACTTATTATTGGTTCTTTTTTCTATGCTAATAACAAAAAGACTTTGTTCATTATATGGAAATATAAAATTTGAGGCTTATTATAATCAATGAAATTCTAAAAGAGACCCATTAGAAAATCCATTTCTCATGTTTTTGTTACAAATAAAAGAAGATAAAAGATTTTCACACAATAAAACTAAAAGACAAAAGAAGGCAGGAGGAAGTACTTTTCTATGTTGTTTTATTCATCAAACAAACAACTTTTATATAGGCTAATACACCACAGATAATAGCATGAAAATAGGCACTACTCAATGTGCAAAAACAAACTCCTATAGACTAGGTAAATATAAACCATATTCTGCAGAAACCAAAAACAAAATAACTAAAGATCCTAAAGAATTGGACAACATGGACTACTAGGACAACACAGAATGTGTAGATCACTAATTTATTTAACAATCCCTCCCTTAAACTGATGTTCCAGACATAACATTCAGTTTAATAAGAGTCAAACTTTGAAGCACCATTCCTCAAATTGAATCATTTGAAGTACAAGCACCAAGCAGTTTTTCGAACCTCTGAAATGCAGAAATTTGAGAGGCTTGGTTAGAATATCAGCAATCTAGCCTTCACTTCTGCAGTAAATTAAATTAATGGCTCCATCATTCGTGAGATCCCTCAGGAAATGATACTTCACATCTATATGCTTGCTTCAACCGTGTAGAACAGGATTTCTAGAGAGCTTTATTGCTAAACTGTTGTCACAATAAATTGCAGTTGCTCCCTCTTGCTTGAAATGCAGCTCTTCAAGAATTTTTCTCAGCCAAATAGCTTGACAAGCACAGGCTGTTGCAGCAACAAATTCAGCTTCAGTGGTTGATAAGGTGACGATTGGTTGCTTGTTTGATGACCATGAAACAGCCCCTGACCCCAACATAAAAACATGTCCTAAAGTGCTTCAAGCCAAACTCGGTGTACTCACAGGATTACAATCCTTCATCTGAGACCTGTCCAGAATTTCTCGCACATACTTCTTTTAAGAAATAAAAATTTCAGTAGAGGACTGCACCACTTCGATACCAAAAAAATAATACATCATACCAAGATCAGACATTTCAAATTCAACCATCATGGATCTTAAATTTTTCAAACATGGCTCTATCACTTCCAGTGTAAATTAAATCATCTACATATAAGCAAACAATGAGCATTTTTCCTCCATCTTCAATTTTTATGAAAAATGTATATTCATAAGGACATTTTTGAAATCCTTCCTTCAAAAAATAAGTTTCTATACGATTACACCAAGCCCATGGAGCTTGTTTTAGTCCATATATAGCCTTTTTTAATTTATACACCTTATGCTCATTTCCAAATTTAGCATAACCAGGAGGTTGATCAATAAATACCTGTTCTTCCAAGTCTCCATGTAAGAATGCTAATTTCACATCCAACTGGAAGATAGGCCATGAGTTTTGAGCTGCCAATGCAATCATCAATCTGATTGTGTCATGCCTTGCAACCGGAGTAAAGACTTCTTTGTAATCAACACCAAACTCTTGCTTATAGCCCTTAGCCACTAAACGTGCCTTGTACTTGTACTTTCAGTTTTGTCTTGTAAACCCATTTTACACCAATTATTTTGTACCCTTTTGGAAGATCAGATAGCACCCGAGTATCATTTCTTTCGATGGCTGCAATTTCAGCATCCATAGCCTTCTCCCGTTTTGATTCTTTGACAGCACTTTCAAAAGTTGTAGGGTCACAGTCTGAAAATAAAGCAAAGTGAGTGAGTGGATCTTCAGATCGATCGAATCCGATTACCTCATAGTCCGACATCCATGCTGGCCTCCTTCAAACATGATGGGAACGTGAACCAGCTCCTGCTTCAACCTGTTCGTCAAATTCTGATGTTGTTGGTGTAATTTTACAAGAGCAGCAGCTGCTGGAACAAGCTGTTGTTGGGGCTATTTTGCTTTCTCATCATTTTCTCCATCAAAACTTGTTGGAATTTGTTCTCCAACAGCATTTCGACTGATAAGAATTTTCTTGGTGCTAGGATTGTAAAGCTTATAAGCTTTTGATTGATCATTAACACCAAGAAAAATGCATTTCTCTCCCTTGTCATCTAGCTTTTTTTTCTCTTCTAATCTGGAATATAGGCATATGCAACACACCCAAAAATTCCGAAATGATCTGCCGTTGGTCTTCGTTCGCTCTATGCTTCCCCTAGTGTCATGTTTTGAACAACAAGTGTGGGACTTCTATTCAAAATATGAATGCTCCAATTAACTGCTTCGGGCCAGAAATTCTTCGAAATACCACTTTTTGTCAAAAGGCTCCGCACTATATTTAGAATAGTGCGATTCTTTCTCTCGCAAACACCATTTTGTTGGAGCATATAAGCTAACGTAAGTTGCCTCTTGATTCCATGGGTCTCACAAAAATTTGCAAATTCATGTGAGTTATATTCTCCACCACGATCCGTGCAAAGAACTTTTATTGGGTTGCCAATCTCTTTCTCAACAAGCGCTTTAATGCTTTTAAAAGCTACAAAGGCTTCAGATTTTTTCTGCAAAAATAGACCCAAATTTCCGACTATAATCATCAATGAAGGTAATTATGTATCTTTTACCTCCATTAGAATATGGAGTTATCGGCCCGCAAATGTTGGAATGAACAAGCTCCAATGCCCTCTTCGCTCCCCATAATTTTTCTTGTGGAAATTGATTACGGTGTTGTTTGCTAATAGCACATTCTTCGCAAACTTGAGAAGGAGCTGTAATTTGAGGAAGACCTGTCACCATATTCTTCTGTTGTAGAGTCTTTAATCCACCAAAAGTAAGATGCTGTAGCAAAATTGCCATAGCCATGCCACCTCCTTCAATCTTGCAGAGAAGCATGAATAAATAGTATTGTGGAGATACAATGGAAACATTCGGTTGGCTGTTACGTTGACTTGAGCAACTAAGCCCAATTTTTCATCTTCAATTCTGCAGACTCCGTCTTTGATAGAGATTCCATATCCCTTTTCTTGAAACTGACTAACACTGAGTAAATTTGTTTTCAAATCTGGAACAAAGAGAATATTAGAGATAGTTTGTACATAATTTCTCTTGGTTTGAATTGCTACCTTTTCTTTTACCATAACAGAGACTTTAGAATCGCCACCAAACTTCACAAAATCGTGAAAAGATTCATCCAGATCAGAAATTGCAGACTTTTCTCCACACATATGGTTTCTGCAGCCCGTGTCTAAGTACCACAAATTCTTGTGGGTTTCCTCCTTCACATGACAAGCCATCAATAAAGACACTTCTTTTTCCTTTCTGCAAAATTAGATTTTTCCCCACCATCTCTATTTAAATTAGTTCGACATTCTGATTTGTAATGGCCATACCTGTGACACCTGAAGCATTCAACTTTTGATTTGTCTGCTGACTTTGGCTTAAAAGAAGTTGAATGATTGTTGTCATGCCCTCTTCCTCTTCTTTGAGAATTAAAAAATTGATTATCTTCAAATTTCTGATGTGAGTATCTACCATCATTGTTGCCTCTGCCCCTTCCTCTTCCTCGACCTCCTCTTTTTGATGCCAAAAAATGATTATTAGATGAGGCTTGTAATGCTTGCTCCTCCTTGTCTTGCCGATTCATTTTCTACTCATGAACCAGCAAGGAACTCTATAATTCATCAATGGAAAGTTTGTCGGTATATTCCTCAATCGAACAAACAACATAATTGAATTTTGTCGTCATCGAATGAAGAATCTTCTCAATGATAGTGATATCTTCCAGCTTTTCGCCATGAATCCGCTTCTTATTGACAATTGTCATTGTTCTGGAGGTATAATACGAAACAGACTCTCCTGATTTCATTCTGAGTGTTTCGAACTCCGAACAAAGTGCTTGAAGCTGCTGCCTCTTCGCCCTTGCTGATCCCTAGTACTTCTTCTTCATGGAATCCCAAATCTGCTTGAAGGTGTCCTTGCAAAGAATGGTTTCTAAGTTTGAGCGATCAATAGCTTGGAAGAGATAATTCTTTGCCTTGAGATCCTTCAACCGCTGCCCTTCAAGATCAGTTCTTTGCTGGTCCGTTAGCACCGTGCCTGCTGCTGGTTCGGCTACTCCAACTTCAACGATCTGCCAATACTCTTTAAATCTCAAGAAATTCTCCATTAGCATGCTCCAATGATCATAGTGACCGTCAAAGCATGGAATTGCAGGTTGCACAAAATTTTTAGAGGCCATCATTCACTCTGCTGCTGCAAAAAGGAAGACAGATGAAATAGAAATAAAGCTACTGCTATACCACTCTCTATCTCACGAACTCTCTTTCCTTTACTGACTCTCTCTCTTTTGGCTTTCTTAGCAACATTTTTATTTTAACCCGCTCTTCTCACCAACCAGGCTCTGATACCACTGTTACAAATAAAAAAAGATAAAAGACTTTCACATAATAAAACTAAATGACAAAAGAAGGCAGGAGGAAGTACTTTTGTGCATTGTTTTATTCATCAAACAAACAGCCTTTACAGAGGCTAATACACAGCAGATAATAGCATGAAAATAGGCACTACTCAACATGTAAAAACAAACTCCTACAGACTAGGTAAACATAAACCATGTTCTTCAGAAACCAAAAACAAAATAACTAAAGATTCTAAAGAATAGGACAACACGGACTACTAGGACAACACAGAACATGCAGATCACTAATTTATTCAACACTTTTCATTATAGGGTTGTTATATGACAACATGAAATCGAGATAAATAAATGGACTATAGAGGGACCTATCATCAAGTTGATTTGATATGTTTATATAGTGACCGCATGATCAAAGAGAGGAGAATAAGAATTTTAGTTTTGGGGAGAGAGGTATCTTGAGAAGATGGGTGAGAAAATATGAAGGAGGGTGGAAGATGTGAAGCCCGATCTCAATCATTTATTGAAAAAAAAATATTATTTAATTTCTAATTTGTACCAATATAAGTAACTATATACATGCAATATATGTTAGAGGGAAGATATAAGAGAAAGTGATAGAGTTCAACTACTTTAAGAGTTGAAACAAATAGTTCAATTTTTATTTAGTCAAATTAGAAAAAGAGAAGGAGACCAATCTCTTTACAAGTTTTATAAATGAGTACGATTTGATTAAAAAAAAAAAAACATGGTTTTTAAGATAAATAGAGGTATTCTTGGTATAAAAAGTGATATACACAATCACCAAAAGGAGATATTCCTGAATTCAAAATTATTATTTTATATATAGTATGGATAATAATTGTTTATAAGCCTCATCTTTTCTAAAATTTATATAGCGACAACATAATGGTTTATATAAAAGAACACTTACACTGGTAGTCTTTATATTCAAAAATGTCCTCACAAAAATCACATATAGATCTCTAAGAGTGCTTTTAACTATATTACAGGTTTCTAGCTTATTATTCCATATAAAAATTGTAGATTGTTTATAATTTCTATATGAAGAGTGATCTAAAGATTTCTCGAATATCAAACCAATGATTGTATATAGACACCTAAGTGGGCCTTCAAATTATAGACAAGTTCCCGATTTATTAATTCTATAGAACACCTGCAAAGACACTTGCAATTTTTGGGTAAAAATGCATCAAAGCAAGTATTATAAAATGGCTCGATTAAAATGCAATGCAAGATAGTGTAACATAGTCAATGGTTTTCATAAAACCTCCATGGTTGTAAATAATATGATTTAACATTGTCAGCATATAATAACATTATCATGATGTTATAACAGATACCATGTGTCCCTTTTGTTTTTAAATTATTTAACACACAAAATCCTAATGACATTATAAATCAAAGCACTTTAAGAAAGTGTGTGTAGAAGCAATTGAATTGTTATTGTTTTAGAGATTTTCTCATGACAATGAATGTTATGGAAGAACTAGGATGTGATTCTAAACATTCATAACATGCTATCACGGGCTTATGGTATTAGATCTAGGTTGTTCAGAAGTATAGGAAGTGATATAAAGAGATTGAAGAGTTCTATTTATCTTTGATTTTTTTTTCAACCCAACTACAAACTTATTATTCGCATGAATCATACAAAATATAGGAGGTAACAATCGTCAACATAGAATAAAAGAAGACAAGAACCAAAATATTTTGTAGGCTTACGATTTAAGCATGTACGCATACAAGTCAAATATATATTTTTTAAGCTTAGTAAACACATGTATCTTCATCCTCATAAATTTACTGGATCAATCCTTTAACAACCCATAACTTGACAAACTTTTCTCTAATTTACATAAATTGATATTTTTATGTGAATTTAGTTGCCAATATGTCCTACATATTCCAATGATATTTTTATGTGAATTTAGTTGCCAATATGTCCTACATATTCCAATGCTAAACAGAATGTCTTTGAAATCAAAATATATATTTATCTCAACTGAGAGTTTCTAAATAACTAAGATATTTTAGTGCATCCATATATATATATATCCTATGAAGAGTGTCTTGCTATTGCATCATACAATAAAATTTACCTATATATTTAATAGCATCTAAAAAAATTATAGAAACAGAAATTACATTTATCTACCAATATATCTACCAATATAAAACAAGATATTGACATATATTAACTTATATCTATCATGCTGCTGATGGTTGATGTTGCGGGGTTTTCACCCCGGCAACAGTCCGCACACCAGCCGAGTAGGGAAAGCGACTGCGTCCTCACCGAGGTATTGTCCGCTCTGGGGATCGGGAATCGTCGACCGCTCCCGGGGGTCCACCCTCTGGTGGCGCCCCGGGTGGAACCACCCTTTCCACCCCTCACGGTTTTGCCCCCAAAAGGCGCCTCGGTGAGAAGAGGTTATTGAGCCCCCCATTTAAGGCACAGACCTTTCCGCTGATTAGCCGATGTGGGACTAAAATTCGGAACCCCATCCCACAACACAGCCCCCCCAAGTGGGAAGGTCTGTGCGTGGCCGGGGCCCTCCTTCTAGCGCCATCTGTTGCGGGGTTTTCACCCCGGCAACAGTCCGCACACCAGCCGAGCAGAGAAAGCGACTGCGTCCTCACCGAAGTATTGTCCGCTCTGGGGATCGGGGATCGTCGACCGCTCCCGGGGGTCCACCCTCTGGTAGCGCCCCGGGTGGAACCACCCTTTCCACCCCTTACGGTTTTGCCCCCAAAAGGCGCCTCGGTGAGAAGAGGTTATTGAGCCCCCCATTTAAGGCACAGATCTTTCCGCTGATTAGCCGATGTGGGACTAAAGTTCGGAACCCCATCCCACAACAGTTGATATCTTATACATCATAATGCTGCGACAAGAACCGCGTCTTGGCACGTAAGACATGTGTATCCATTAAATATATTCATTGTTTACAAAATTTATTTTAAAAATAGCAAATTATAAATAATATTTTCTTGGAAGGGGCCATGCTACGATACTCTCTATTTTTTACCCTGACCGTCTGATACGCTGATGACTTCCCAACCGGTTCCCGTTCGAGCGTGTATCGCAGTTTGCACGCCCAATTCGAGATTCCGAATCCCACGGATTTCATCGCGCAACCACTTCCTTTATTTATAGATACGGATCCGTCGGCCCCTGCCCCTCTCGTGTCACTGTGCTCGTTTAAACTCCAAGAGAAGCGGAACGAATTGCGTGCTCCCAAGGTATTTCCCATCGCCCCTTCTTGCTATAAGCTTCGATTCTCGATCTTTCTTCACATTGGTGCGATTTTTCTTGATTTGATGTTTCTTTTTTATTTTTTCCCCGATCGGTTCAGGTTGGCGAGGAATTAGCAATGGCTTCTGTTGGGAAGTCGACGAACATCTTCTGGCAAGAATGCTCGGTCGGGAAGCTCGATAGGCAGAAATTGCTGAAGCAAAAAGGTTGTGTTGTTTGGATCACGGGTCTCAGCGGTTCAGGTTTGTCAAAAAAAAAACTTAAAAAGAACGGTTCTTTAATCAGAAATATGAAAAAAAAAGAATCTTGAATTTTGATTATGATCCAGTAAAATCAGGGAATTAGGATGTCATGTCGCTAACGCTGTGGGATACGGTGGATATGCGCTTATTGAAACAACGATTGATGAAGAATTTTTTTTCTAAAATTACAGATATACACTAGTGATAAAAGTTAATGGCTGTTGGTTTCCATATGTTCTTGCTAATCTGTGTTCTTTGAGACTAGATTGTTGTGGCACCAATTGTCGCAATTAAATGTAGGTCCGATTTATTCTGAATTCATGGAACGATATCTAGAATTAGCAAGCAATGTGATTCGGCAGCTTTCATTTTTCCACATGATGGCTGGTTATGGTCTTATGGATCGTCTGCTAAGCCACTGACAGAAACATGTTGTTATTCAAAAATGCATTTTCTTTTATTTTTTTGTGGTGAATGAAATGCAAGTTTTTTGAAATTGTTGCTGTAGATTCCCAAATTCGACCAATTTTCTCACATATTTATCTGCAACTAGTGTTGTGATTTTGTATCTTATACACTATTTTCAGAATTCATATAGAAATAATTTTCCTTGGGATGCTACATCTTTTCTTTATTATCTTAGGTTGGTGAATGTGATGATCTCTTTGCAACATGAATTGCATTACAACTTCTGTGTAATTCTTGGTTAATATAACTTTATCTGTTTTCTGTTGTTTGACAAATGAAATATAACTTATTAACTTACTTCCGAGACAAAGAGACTTGAGTGATGGGAATGTGAGATACCTCTATATTTAGTTTCTTAGTTGTACTAAGGCTGGTTATTTTTGCATGCAATTATAATAAATTTTAGTTCCTTTGTCCCTAATTATCAAATGCATAATTTCTTTGGATCTTTTGCTGGCTGTTTTTAAATCTGCATGCTACCCATTCTTGCTTACATTATGTTTACCATTTAGAAAACATTACTTACTGAAGTTCAATAGACACCTGTGTAAGTCCCCTAGAAGTATATTGAATGGAATCCATAAATATTTTTAACGACATGAAATTGGGAATGTCTACATAGTTGAATTTTAAACGTGCTATGGTTTTCTTAATTCTTCCTGTTGTTCCCTCCTCCTCTTGAATTCTTTAATTCTTGGGCGCTGCAACCTCTCTCCTAGAAATCTCAAGTGCAGTGCTTGAACTTTTGAATCTGTGAAAACTTAAAAATCCATAGTTTTGGAAAAACTAGATTTTCTTGGAGATGTTTGGTTGCTAGATGTAAATGGTTTTAAAGAGGAGACTATAAATTGGAGATGGAATAGTTTGTGAACTATAGCAATTCTATTCAACAAATCTGTCCATTTCCATTTTCTCAAAACTTTTGATATTGTACACCCTTTTTAATAAATTTACGACTTGATTCTGCCTAAGGCATGCTAAATTGTTTAGTAATGATGGTTGTAGTCAATCCAAACAAATCTAAAGCTACTTCTGAATTTAATTTTTGGTTTATCCAGGGAAAAGCACCTTGGCATGTACATTGGGTCGAGAGTTGCACTCTAGAGAAAAGCTTTCTTACGTCCTTGATGGTGACAACCTTAGGCATGGATTAAACAAGAACCTTGGATTTACAGCTGAAGACCGTGCAGAAAATATACGCAGGGTTGGTCAGTATATATTTGTAATATAACTAATCATGACAATGAGTTACATTTATTTTTTTCTATGGAAAAGAAGCAAAAGGAAAAATAAGTAGTTTGAAACAATAATTAATTTTATCACTTAGTGAACTTTCTTTTGGGTATTAGGATGCATTTTTCATGCTCCTTTTTACCTTTTCAATGATTTTAAGATACTTCTCTTCTTTTAGGTGAAGTGGCTAAGCTCTTCGCTGATGCGGGTTTAATCTGTATTGCAAGTTTGATCTCTCCCTATAGGAGAGACCGGGACTCTTGTCGTGCATTATTGCCAGATGCTAGTTTCGTCGAAGTCAGTGTTTTCCATCATAATGTGTTTATTTAAACCAAAATTAAACTTATTTCAATAACGATTTAAACTTATTGTAATTTTTTGTAGGTTTTCATGAATATGCCTTTAGAACTGTGTGAAGCAAGGGATCCTAAAGGCCTTTACAAGCTTGCCCGTGCAGGAAAGATAAAAGGTGAATTTTTCGTTTTACCAGACCTAGAATGGAACATGTATGCCTGTATATAATACTTACCCCAACCATTTGGCCTTTTTCCAACTATTTAGGGTCTGCCCTGTATAGAATACTTGAGTCTGCAGAGTTACTTTGCCTCTCAGCATAAGAGCACACAAAACCAAAATTTTAATGTGCTTATTTCTTTTCCGTATCAGTAATGCATCATGGTTATATTGATTTTTCCAGTTTTCTTTCTGAGTATGTTTGAGCATGTTTATTGATATCTTATTAGCTCCTTATTCTTGCTTATGATGCATGCAGTATTATGTCGATTGCATTAAAAAATAAAGCATACAAATCAATAACATTGTGATTCCTGTGAAATTCTACCAAAAGGTGATATCATGCTTATAACACATTCCCATGAACTGGTCATAATCACATCCCTGGCTCTGTCACCATTTCTGGACAGGTGGCTCCCCAGGCCCATACTTGTATCTCTATTGAAATTTGTTGTGTGTTGTCCCTAACAGGGTTTCATTTTTATGTAACAAGTTGATGAGAACTTAGATCACCATATTGGAAGAACATCTGTCTGTTGTGGAAAACACCCTTTCAATTATATTATATATTAACAACATTTTTAGGTCACTTTCAATATGCATCCTGTGCATTTCTCTAATGTTCTAAGCATTTTCCACATCTGCGACGTGGAACTGAATTCTCGTGCTTGATGTGTTTCATGAGAATGCTTGGTAGCTCAGAATACCTGCATCAGACTACTCTGTTGAAAACTTTAAAACTATCTGGACTGTTAACTAAAAGAAATACCCATGTTGATATTCATGGCTTTGTTGGATATAAGCTTGTTATAGCAAGTGCAAATGATGATTTTCTTATTAAAAGTGGTGTTTTCTTATATGAAAGAGCCTCATCATCATGATTTTAGATCTCATGATTAACCAGGATCTCTCATGAGTCTATCTTTGATACCTTCAACATCTTCACAAACAGTAGCAGGTTTTATTCATCTTTTTAACAGAAATATTTTTTTCTTCAATACATCCATCCAGCAATATTTTCAATCTGCAGCCTTCTCCACCCTCAAGCATTGGGAGGCCATGAGTTGAGCTTACAGACCATCTATTTTCCCCTAATTGTTATCTTGTTTCATGTTAATCAAGATCTAATGTTGATCTTGTTGTAGCATTAGAGTAAGAGGCCTTTGATGTACATTCAGAAAGTTGTTTGTTATGATTCTCATTTGATTGAAAAAATGTTACAACTTACAACATTACCTACCTTTGGGCCAGCAGAAATCCTCATCAAGTTGTGACAATTTGTAGGTGCCCCGAAGAATGCAAGAAAGGTCACGCTTCAGTATTATGGGAATGTAGAATCTGATTTGGAAGTTTTTTTTGCAAAGCATAAATAGAAAAGATAACATTGCTTGGCCTTGCGTGCAACCCAACCACGTGACAATGTGCTTTCAGTTTTTGCAACTTAATACAACAGATTCTTTTAAAATCATAACAGACTTCTTTCTTTTTAATTTTTATTCTATTCATCAAAGAAGTTGTTAAGCTTAGGTACTTGTTGGTTGTTGGGGGAAGCATGTCATTCACTTTCTCATGATGAGGCCACCATTACATTATGTTGACTATTGCAAGGAGTGCCATTGGAAAAGTTTTCATCTTTTTCTTCATTTTTTGCATGCAAGGGTTGATAATATACTATGCTATACTAATTTAGTCCCTTAAAAAGCCTTAATTATCTGTTTTGGATCGGATTTAAGAATCCTTCACCAATTTTACATTTTAAGGTGTGAAACATAAATATATTTCCAGCTCTATGTTGTCACAACTTATACTTTCTTTTCTTAAAATCCCTGACCCCTTTCCAAAAAGCAAAAAAACAGCTGGTAAAGTATCAAATCCAACTTGTCATTTCTTATAAACTCAAATTGGTTTCTTGAAAGTCTAAGATATACTGCTTTATTTTTAATTTTAAGTATTGCCTCAAGTAAGCCATAGAGTACGAACCACTCAACATTGCCAATGAGTCAATTTCAGTTGTTACATTTTTCATTTGTTCTTGCATATAGGAGCTTAACTGGTGAAACCTTCAGAAGTTAATGAACATTGCTTGTCTGTGTCATTTTCTTTTAGTGAAGGATATGTTTCCTACATATTTTGCATAATTATGTCGTATCTTCTAAAGTTTAATTTGCATTGCAGGTTTTACTGGAATAGATGATCCATATGAGCGACCTTTAAATTGTGAGGTACATCTTCATTTTTTATTAATATATATTGCCATTCCATATATGCAGCATACATCAGGAAATACTTTTTGTTGTTTGCCCACATAATACAAGGCAAAACTCGGGATATAGTTTATTATCCATTATAACACACCCATGAATTAATTATATGAAGTTATGCATGTCGTGAATTGAATTACTTTTCCTTTATGGTGTTAAAGATTGAAAAAATAATTTTTACAGAACTGGTCACTCATGATGTGCATGTCTAATATTCTTTTATATTTGCATTAGAAACTCTTTATAGAAATTTCTTGGGGAAGGCTTGAAAATGCGATCTAGGTGGAGATTTTGGCTTGAGTAGATCAGTTTCGGATCAAAATAGTTAGGACGCAGTCCATGTTCTGACAACTTGAAATTTGAAAGACACAAAAGACATATGTTAAAACCGTAAAAAGCCTTAAAAGTAAAAGAAAATAATAATATCTCTGATACTGTTTTTGCTTTTTCTTGCAGAACCTGTAACATAACAAGGTTTGAGAAGTTCCAAGTGTAATGAAAAATTGTTGTGTCCAGACTTCTTATTATCTTCACCATCCAAAACTTATCAGCATGAGATAAGCTATGAAATACACACAAGTCAAGAAGGCTCTGCAACCAAAGAGAATCTTCCATCTACCAACCTGACACTAACACTCAAAAGATGATGATAATTTTTCTTTCTAATAATCCACCAGGACTAGTAATCATTTGGGTGAATACTACATATAGGTAGGAAGTAATATATTACTGGTTACAGATTAAGTTTGGGCAGCTGCAGACCAATGCTTGGGAGTTCTCATAGTCTTGGAAAGAAGGAAGACAAAGTGTGAAGATGACAAGATTTAGTATATGGAATTGCTTTCCTCTTTGAGACACTAGTAATAGGCTAGATGTCAAGTTGAAATGTATGCAACAAGAATTCTGAATGCAAATGATTACAAATTACATTGTTGACAAGCAGAATAAAAGGTTAGAGAGTACTATCGGATGAGGCATAAGTTTCTTTTGAGTTTAAAAAAAATGCCTTGTTTGGGTTCGAATTGAGTTGAATGCTCTGAAGAGGCAAGCGTGGACTGTCATATGCTAAAGCAGGCACAAACAAATGGTTTTGACTTGCTTCGATCCCTTTCAATCAACTATGCATGGCTATATACATCTGAACAAGTTCATGTTGTTTTGAGTAGAGCAACAAAAGCAGATCAAGCCAACAATGTTTTGGGCCATGTAGTTCTGATATTCCCATGAGTATTTACTGGTAAAAATTAATTTGATCATCAATTTTCAAAACACAGTTTTGGGATTTAAACCTTTATCAGGGAGTCTCATCTGTGAAAATATCTTGCTTGGCATGGTCTGAATCAAAGTGACTGAGATAAGTAGAAGAAAAGGAGAAAGAATTAATGGATTACAATGCATTTAGTGCAGATATTATAGAATTAGTAGTCAAAGGGCTTTATACTTGATTTTCACTTTTCAGCCCTTACATCATATGTAAATGGCCATATACATCTCTTTAGGTTTAACATGTGCATGGAGGACCATGGTACGCCGTACCGACCCGAACCGGGCAGTACGGGGCATACCGTACTGTACCGATTCTGTATCGATATCCGGTACGGGTGGCGTACCGACACTCGATACGCCAAAAAAATTCTGTACCGTACAAACACTGTGCTAGTGTGGCACCAGTATGGGATCCGGTACCGAGACGGCGAATCTTGAATATGACAATATGTTTCCTAGATATATCTGATGAATAGGATATCTAGCAAACTGCATTTATTATATCTATCACATAATATCAGCATTTATGCCAAATTACACCAAAGTTCCAGACTTTGAATATTTAGTGTCAGCATTCCAAAGTATCCTACTTAGCTGAAGGTTGTACAATACATGTAAACATGGAGTATTTTTGAATAAATTATTCAAACCAATGTAATCTATTCTAGAAAGACAAAAAGACCAGGTAACCAAGGGATCAATGCAAACTTGATACCTTGCTGTTTTCCCTTAATTGATATTAATGTTGTCTATTCTCCTCACTTCTCAAGCTTTTATGCATTTGATTATCATGGGGAAAGATGATAATAAAGCAGGATGCTTCTTTGTGCAGTGATTATGTCTAAAAATATTCTATTCTAGAATAATAAGAAACAAATGAAGTTAACTCATATAATTTTTAAAAGAAAATATTCAATTACCGCATTTCAAGGTAAGGTATGCCGCACTGGGGCATGTCACCTTGTAATGGACATGTCATACCGTGCCGGTACTAAACCAGACTCGGTACGAGGGTATACCGAGTCTCTGTAGTCGGTACCCCGAACTGACCCTTGTACCGGGCATACTGGCAATATACCAGTATGGTACTAGTACAAGGTCCAGTAATGAGGCGACGAACTTTGTTTCAAGGAATTCAGTGACATCATTTTGCAGTGTGGTTGTTTTCTATAAGGATGATTTATATTCATCTCTTCAAGGAGAAAAAGATTGTATACTTCAAATAATTGGTATTTTTCTCCATCTCCAGCCATTGGTTGCTACCATAAGATTATACTTTGCTGACACAAATATTCTTACACACCATCTGATTTTCTGACAAATACTTCTCTTGTGGAGTAAAATTGTTGTCTCTCATGGAGTAAAATTGTTACAAATAAATAAGAACTCTCCAAGGTTGACTGTGTTCATTAATTATTTACTAAAATTATCTGCTATAATTATGTTGTATTGATCAATCATTACTTTGTCAAAACTCATGATCTTCTGAATCTGATTGCTCCTTTTTTCTCCTGTTTTGCAATGATGAAACTGTAGATATTATACAGATTTTGTTTTCAGCCAGAGCATGTCTTATCCAACAATGTATCAAGTGTTTTATGTTCTTCCATGTATTTTAAACTCAAAGAAAGCTGTTCTAGAAAATGATATGATATGTTCAGGTTGCAAACAATGCATGCATGATAAAAAGCTTAAAAAAAAAGAGAGAATTTGAAGGAACGGTTTAACATTAATATCTAATCTCTACAATATATAACATCAGACCTGTGGGAAGGCAACAACATGCTTCATAAATAGTATCCCTTTTTCAGTAAATACTGTTCTTCTCTTTCCACCTCTCCCCTAGTCCTGTTCCAATTTTTTCTCTTGTTTTTATGCGTGTGTTTGCGCACGTGCCTGTTTGCACGCATGCATTGCATGCGTGCATTCTTGTATGCACTTGCTTGTGGGGTGGGGGGATTTGGTATGTCTACAAAAAATACAAGTGTTTTTATCAGTTACATAATTGTAAATTATTAAAAAAGGAATGTGTTACAGAAATTACAAAAAAAATCTCAAACAATCTATCAGTTGATGGGATTACAAGCGACTATCCGTCAAGCATATCGTGTGTTCCAGATACTAGTGGTATTAAATATCCTGTGATGGTACATAATGGTTTTGACATCCAGTACTGTATGGTAGGCCAGTTAGGTGAATGGTTTCTGTTCATCTGAAACATGGTGCCTAGATACTAGATTAAAATGGTTCACGTTGAAGATCAATAAATTTTGTTCGAGATTTTGTCCCAAAAAGATTAAGATCAGGAACGAAACATAGGAAAACAAAATCAGATCCATCTACATACATTGCTATTCAAATTTTCTTAAGCCATGGTTTTATGATCTTAGTTGCATTAGTTTTTTTTTTAAAAAAAAACTCTTATGAGGTGTATATAAATTATGCAGTAATATATGTTACTTGTGTGCCTATAATGTCAGTGCATGTACACCATTACTTCATAAGAAAGTTTACAGTTACCTGCAAAATAACTAAACAAGAAGGGATTGGAGCTTTTCCTTTGGATCATGGTTATGCAACGAAGCTACCGTATCGTGTATTTTTTTTCTTTCACATGCTTGTACTTGAGAGTTAAAATTCATGTATACAAGTTTATTTAGCAGCTATATGCCTAATCTAATAATATTCATTATTTTCTTGCAGATAGAGATAAAACCAGAAAATGGATTTTGCCCTCCTCCCTCTGACATGGCAAGACAAGTTCTAACTTATTTAGAGGACAAAGGGTTTCTGCAAGAGTAGCAAAGATATGTGTAGACTTTATTGCTGAGCAGCAAACTCACATTATCTTGCAGTCCTCAATGATGGAGATTATTCTTTGTAATTGTCGCACCATGAACATGAAACCATTCCACACATACATTTGAGCTATTATAATATCTCTATTCGCTCATTGGTCAAAAGAATTATTTGGCCAGAAAAACTATATCTAGATGGATGCTACTCTGTTAAAATAGTGACGCCTGATGTTTGGCTTGCCAAAGATTCGTGTGTCGCAATTATACTGTTGAATTTACCATTTCAGAGTTCAGACTAAATCATGTTTTTTCCTTTCAATGTAAAAAATAATATTTCTATTGAACAAAGTAATTGTTAGAAGAGATGAGATCTTTCTAATTGGTGAAAGCGTTGTATGCACCAATGGCACCACGATCATCGCAAGGGAAAAGGAAAGAATTGCCCTTGTGTCGTGAAGCAGGAGTCAATGCAAAGCATGTGAATTGACTGGAAGGAAGGAGGAAGGAGGAAGGAGGAAGGAGAAAAAAAAAAGAAAAAAAAAGAAACATCAAAAGAACCACGATTATCTACATAGGCCTGTAATCATACAGGAACAATGCCTCTATATACAAAATAAAATAGAACTTTGCCTTATTGTTATGAATCAAATCATTGCTTTTGGTGGAAACATCTCAGGGCACATCACCCAAAAAACAATCAGCTGGCAAAGATGCCTACTATAAATTATAATTCAGATTAGAAAATTGCACCAAACCATTAAGCATAAACCATATGCAAATTGAAGCTTTCACCTTAGAATTTGTTTGGATGATTAGACTAAAAAGTCTATAAGATTTGTGGATTGGACTGATACAACCAGCAAAATTATAGAATTAGAGGTTGGACTGGGCATATATTCATAAATATCCAGAAGTAACTTTGAAGTGAGTCGGTCCAAATCCCATAGGAAGAAAAAAAAAGACTGTCGGTTGTTTCAAGTTGGTCATGAGTTAATTTGGCATTGTACAGACATCTAAAAATAACAAAAAAAATAAAGTTCAGTATAGGATTATGTAATCATGAATTACACCAATTAACTATTTTAATTTGATTTTCTAAATAATATAGAGTTTATAGCTGAGCCTATTTTAGCAACCAAGCCCAGTTCTACATGGACCATACAGTGATGTTATATGTATCTATACATGCATTATGCAATATTTCCACATTCAATCAACATAGTTGCAATACCCTAATTAAATAAAGCTTATGCACATTCCATCCGTAAACAAAATCTTCCTATATAAATTAGATGCTAGTCATACATGTCTATAACAAATAGTTCAAGTTTCAAAAATCAACTATCTCAGTAGCTAAAGATCTTATCTTCTTAGCACGACTCAATCTCCATCTAGCCCTATTTACTAAAGGTGATTTTCGGTACAATTTGGTTGCGATATACAATCCCTTCTCACTTTAGGCAAAAGATGGAGGCTCAATTTTGATAGATACAATTCTCTTAATTAGTACCCGACCATATTTGATTTGTTTAGGAAGAAATTATTAGGTGGATCAGGTTTGATGGAATAGTCTAAATTCGAAGGCATGTGTACAATGGATAATAGATGAATTCTCACCTTTATTTTTGAATAGCTTAAATAAAAAAAAAAGGGGTAATATAGCGAGTGACAACTGGGGCATGTGTATGGGAGGACAATAGGTGAATTCTTATATTTGTTTTGACAATTGGTTTATCTTTTCTTCTTTCTTTTTTTTAATTTTTTTTAAAAAAATAAAAGTACTATATATAATATGTAGGGATACAAAAGAAAAAGTTAAAAAATAATATATTACGGAGGGCATTAGACAACTCCATGTTTTCCATTCATAGGTAGCCTTTTGAGTAGTTGGCGACAAAAAAAGCTATCTAATTTGCAGTCCTATTAGCCTTCCTGAGCCATTCTAAATAGATCTGGATCTCAAGAGAAAGGCAAGGGGTAAATTAATAATTTTTTTTCTCAAAAATAAATAATAAAAAAGCCACACAGCCGTCGAGCACCGTTCGTTTCTCGATTGCTTGCGACTTTCTATTTTCACGCCTGATACATCGAACGGTTACATAAAAGGCCCAAGGAAGGACGGGAGGAGGAACAGCCACCGCAGCCGCCGAAGGGAAGAAGAGCTAGAGAGAGGGGTTTGGTGGAGGTCGTGTTGGAATGGCGTCGTCGTCGTCGTGGCTGCAATCGTTTTTTCTCAACCCCCGCCGAAACTGGTTCGCCGCCCAGCACTACAAGGCCGTCTCCAAGCGCCTCAAGAAATACGGTCCGATCTGCCCTCTTCTCTCTCTCTCTTTCTCTCTCTTTCTCTCTCTTAGGGTTTCTGGTCTGTAGATGGATTTTGATTTGTTTTATGGTTATTTTTCCCTTTCGATCTAGGGTTGCGTTATGATGATCTCTACGATCCGATGTACGAGCTGGACATCAAGGAGGCGCTGGCCCGGCTCCCGCGCGAGGTGGTGGACGCCAGGAACCAGCGCCTCAAGCGCGCCATGGACCTCTCCATGAAGCACGAGTACTTGCCGGAGGACTTGCAGGTCTGTTCTTTTTCGATGTTCTCGTTTTGCCTTAACTCGTTTTCTTGGGGGCAATCTAAGAAGATAGAGATCTTACGTGGTTCCTGATTTGTGTTAATATTGGTATTATTTGATAAAATGATTGATTCGTTAGCGTGCTCTTTTATAATTCGATGCTTCTTTGATTTAGATGAGATAATATCCGAAATATAGGCTTTTAGTGATTATGAACGATGTGTGGAAATCTAAAGAAGATCGATCTGTCATGTGGCACCTGATTCATGTTTTTATGGGTCTACTTTGATTCCTTCTGTAGAATTGGATTCTTCTTTTGTTTATGTGAAATGCGATAGCAAAAAAAAAAGTTTTTTTTTTTTTATTGATGTAGAATGTTTCTCTAGAGGGATCTGCCAAAAAAAAAATCAGGATGTAATATTAGATGCAGTTATATTGACGGCATTGAAAAACTTGCCCTTTGAGTTTTCTATAAGAACCAGTTATGTCCAAAGAAGGGCCTAGTAGTAGTGTTCTAGGCCTCTTTAAGTATATGGCTATTGCTGATGGAACTTTTAGTTTTGGCCAAGTTATGCATGGTGCTCTTGACAAAATGTGGTAAGTACCTCATAAAATACTCTTCCATTGTACTTTACTCTTCAAGTGTGCTTGTTTCCCCTTCTCCCTTATTATGGCAAGTCTTTGTGAAATAACTCTGAAGGGAAGAAAAAAGAAGGCATTAAGAGACACTCCTGGCCCAACCTTAGGCACTCTAAAATTCTTTTTCAAACCTGCTCCCATTTCGATTCAAGAGATAGATAAAGAGACACATTCCATTGCACTGATCAGGGGGCGAAGGATGGATTGTCACGGCACATGTCAGTGGTTTTGGAGAGCAGAATATAAGTCTTTTTGTAACAAAGGAAAGAATAAAAGGAATGTGTCTAGAAGTAATTATTAAGTAACTATTATTTTTTGAGATCCTCTTAATTAAGTTCATGCTGGATCAAGTTGTGTGGTCACCAAGAATTCAGTATGATACACACGGTGTGAATCATGTACCATCTTTGACTAACCATTGTTGCAGTGTTGTGCTGTTGTTGCGCTTTGAAATGCCTGAAGCTGCTTGAACTTATGAAGTTCTGTTGATTTTACATGATTCATTCTCCAACATCCCTTCTATCTCCAACTTACGAACACTTTTACTTGATCTGAAGTTTGTGGACTGTGGGTTTGAGGTGGGAGAAGTTATTTTTCAATATGTAAACCCCATTTTTAAGAGTTCTTTATGTCTTTGTATATATTTTGAGGATTACATTTTCCAGTATTGTACCATAATTGTTCTTCCACAGTCATAAACAAACCTGTCAGCGTGTTATTTTCATTTAATTTTGAAAAGGCTTTCCGTATTTTTCAAGAAAAAATAGGAATTTTGACATAACTAGAGGCACGTTCATTCAAATTGGTTCCAGCTCAAGTTTTGATATATCATGATTATATCTAAATTACAAACATCCTAGCCTTTATCAACTTCCCAGAAGTTAGGAATATAGTAAATATTAATAAATTCAAAAGAATTAGATTATAACTGTAATGACCCATTATGTAAATCTGCAGGCATGCTCTTTTGAATATAAAACATAATATTTTTGAATTTAGTTATCAGTGATTAAAATACCCAGAAATGAAGATGTTATGAGTAATTAAAATACATGGCTATACACATTTGATAAAATACTATGCATCATTATATTTACTAAATGATCTTATTTGTTATCTTGCATAAATAATGCTTCACGATGGATTTTGAGGCAAGAATCTAATGTGGAGGAACGACATAGATACCATCTTCTGGATACTATTCCTGCCAATCTTTTGTTTGGCAGCAGTTAACATCTTTTTAATATGGAAGCATGATTTGAGGATTATCTTGGTCTGTGCTCAGAATATGAGAGGGAACACAGCTCCCAATTTGGTTGCACCAAAAAGACATCACTATGAAAATGAGTGGGATCATTCTGAATACTTAGCCATGCCAACTTAGCACATAGATGACCTACATCAAACACAGATGTGCAATGCATGCACATGTGCATGCCTAGTCCTAAGTTGCATTCACGGACTCAAGTCCACCTTAAAGATACTCCACATTATTAGTATTGTTAGGACTATACAAAACAGGACAATCTTTGTTACTGCAAATTTTAGGCCCATAGACAACTTTAGTACCTGACCAAAATATGCTAAAGTCTAAATCCTTCCAAATTCTGAAATTTTTTGTTGATCCAGCATGATTTTTTGCTACTTGAGAGAACCCCTTCACCATTGTCAACTTCATTTATGTGAAACTTGAGTCTAGATGTGGGTTGTCAGATAATCCTATACTTAGAAAGAAATCTTTTCTTGCAGTGCATCAAGGCTATTAATCTAAGTTAGTTGTTGACAAGTCAATATATGAATTCAAGCGAAAATCTTTATTGATCACAAGCAGGCAATTATCCACTCCTTGCGCACCTATTGGCCCAGATATACTTTTATTGTACATCTTCACTGTTGTACTCATTAAAATCATGAAACATTTAAATTATTGTATATGTCCACAAGTCCATGCTTCATGGATTCGTCTGCCTGGTTGAGCATCCAAGTTGTAAATGACACTTGTGCTGGTACCAGTATTTGTAGGATTCCTTTTGATTCAACTGGATGAAAAATAATTACTTTTTACAGAAAAGAATTCTGAAACCTGCAAAGCAAACTTCAGAGAACTTGGTGTTGTCCTTGTTTGTTTCATCAACTCAATCTATTTGTTTAATAACACTTTTTCAAGAGACTTACTACATAGGAAACTGAAGAGCATAACTATCCTAAGATGGTCTTAGGATTCATGTTGAGAAATCAGTTGATCCTGTCATATGTCTGCATGGCATTTTCCTTTATAGGCTAACTACTCTGGCTTTATCCATAAAATTATTTAAAGATTATATGTGAATCAGCCCTTGTTCTCGACCTTTCTTTATTGTACGCTATACTATCATTTTTCAAACATAGATACAACTTAATAATGTATGTTCATGTACTTGCATAGGACATCCAAGTTTGTAGCATAAAATTCTTTTGTTTTCTATGAATAATCCGACTCGTGTAATAATATCCATAGGTATTTTGACAATGTAGCTGCATATTTTTTTATGGTTCCTCCTTTGTTCTCCAGATAAGTAACAACCATACTTTAAAATGGTCCTCCCACTAATAGATTAGAATCCTTCTCTTTTTTTCCCTGCACCAATTGCTAAAAAAAAATCCGTGTAATCATGTATATAGTGTCAACTCGATCATATAGTTTTGCTTTTCACATTTATATGAATCACCAATACCAACCATTTTTTATTTTCTTCTTCTTTGCAGGCATTACAGACGCCATTTAGAAGCTATCTTAAAGATATGTTGGCTCTTGTAAGTGTTTCTATGAGCAAATTCTGCCTTGAGTTTTTGTCAGTCAGCTTCTATGATTACTTAGAATTTATGTTTATATGGTGATGTCCTTCTGCAATTTGCCTCTTCAAACCTTTTAGGTGGACAACCTTTTTCTCTTCTCTGCTGATTGATTGGAGTTGCATCATAATGCAATTCTAAGGCAATATTTTATATGCCTTTTTAATAATAAATTCTATTTTTAATGATTAGCTGTTTGAAGTCTGCTAACATTTGCTTATCAGCATTGCCTTTTAATCTGCTGAAGCTTTTAGATGAACATATGGCTAGTCAATTTGAAAACTCAGTGTGCTTAATGTTCTGTATATGTGATTATATTAATATATAATGTATAATATACTAATTGATAATTATACTAATTGATATGGTTTAACAAACAGATTGTATTTTTAATTTACTTGTCCTTTTCTGAAGATATTGCATGTACTATAATATGCTACATTTAAGTACACCTATGTTGCAAGCCTTTCTGTTTTTCATATATTCACTTGAAACTGGTATTACTTTCTGTTTCATGTAAGCAAAATGCTTTGGTGGCTCTGCTATTAAAAGCCAATACACAGGTTGAGGGTGTGCCTGCCACACCTTTCCGTTCAGTCTGATAAAAGGAAAATGAGTTTAATGCATGCTTCATTTGGTGATTTGCACTCGTTATGCTCATTCTTTTTAAGGAAGAAATAAGAAATGTAGCCATTTGAATAATTAAATTTCATTCATCTCACTAATTGATGGAATCTCGGGCAACCATTAGATAGTCCACATTTGCTTGCGCATACTGGATTCATGGTAAACAAAAGCCTCTGTCCTCCAACTACCAATTAAATGGTGTCTGCCTCTTTCATCCTCTAGTCCTCTATCTCTTTCTTCCCTTAAGTCTTATTATCTTCAACAGTTGCAATCACTACTATATCTCTCCATGGTTTTAAATCCCATGGGATGGAGATGTTCTTGTTTCTCCATGGAACGGAATGCCTTTCTGTCGAGCTGTGTCCCGGCAACGGTCCCGATTATGCATCTCCATAGATATCCTCCATCTCTCTACTCTTCTTCTTTCCTCTCTCTTTTTTTTTCTCTCTTTTTCTTCTTGCTTTCCTTCCTTTCTTTTTCTTCCACATTTCTTTCTTTCCTTATCTTTTTTCTTTGGTTCTCCTCTTTCTTTCTTTATTTTTTTCTTTTCCTCTTCCTTTCTTTCTTTTTTTTCCTTCCTTTCTTTTGTTCTTTTTCTTCTCTCTTTCTTTCATTCTTTCTTTTCATTTTTTTTCCTTTTCTTCATCCTACTTTCCTTACTTTCTTTCCTCTTTTTTTCACTCTTTTCGTGAGTATAAGTTTTGGAGTCCCTACTCTACCCCCCACCCTGTCCCGCCCCTATTTTCTCACATTAATGGGGGGATGGCCAGGATGCCCCCTCTCCTGCCAGAACTTAAAACTTTGCCTCTCTTTTTTTGTCTCTCTGACATCAGGAAGACCCAACCGCTGATCAACCTAGCATTATATCTGAAATTGTTGCCATAATGTGATCGTAACAGACTGGACAACTGTAATTCGCCTTCTGATTATGGTACTTCTAGCAATCAGCACATGCAATGCACTTGACTGATAAACAGAGTATCTGATGAATGACAAGTTGAGCCGCTGATTCTATAAATTTTCTTTTCCAGCTTATGTAAGTTCATGCTATGTAACTGGCTGGCTTATTATGTAAGTTCATTTTATGTAACTGGCAATTTTGTATTCATTGCAGGTGAAGAAGGAGAGGGCAGAACGAGAGGCATTGGGAGCTCTACCCCTCTATCAGCGCACCATTCCATGAGATATCTTTCAAGGATGCTAGTTTGTCTGATATTAATTGCGACAAATAAAATAAAAAAAACTGTCGTTGGATGCTGATTTTGGTCTATGTAAACCTCTTTGTACGATGCTGTCTTTTATGTGTTTGTTTTGGTAATCATCACTGAAATATGCGTTCGCAAGTATTTTTCAGATATTAGGAGGCAAACCTGGCCGTCATGGACAGACTATCTGATTATTGGAGGTTAATAGAGAATAAGTAATGGTTATTAGTTATGAATATCTTCTTGAATCACAACTGGTGGTAGTGTTAATACCTATTTAAGATAGATCTTTTGATCATATGGCGCATCTCATGACTGACATCCCAGGGAGTTCTCTGTATTCTTTGTTGCAGCCACTCTTTGGACCATCGACTTGAAAGGAATGGGTGGGGATTTTTAAAGAGCTTAGTAGATCTTATCATCATCATCATCATCATCTTCGCGCTATTCACAACTTTGTCCGTTTAGCTTGTTCAATGCTCTTATTTGATTTGTGATGTGTTGGCGGTTTATGGCAATGAAGTGGCCAAGATTTGATGGCCTTGATTGCTTCACACATGATGGGTTGTCCTGGATAAGCTTGATATGCATATGTAAAAAATCTGTGCCTGCTTTTTTTTTTTTTTTTTTGAGTTTTTTTTTATAGATACATTTCTAAATATCAGATTTTGCTTTCAAAGTTGATATTTGCATATATAGCTTTGTAAACTTTTATTATTGTATAAATGTTCCTCTAATGGTGTTAAGAAAAACTATATTTATATTAATTAAAAATAAAATAAAATTTTAAAATTCTGTTATTGTTTCTGTTTTTTTTTTTTACTACCAGGATTACGATCTATTTGCATGTTTATCTATTAAAAATATTTTTGTTATTTTAATTTAAAATAAAAATAGGATAGAATAGTAAAATAAGTATTTTACGAGAATATATATATATGTAAATATTAATTTTGGAAGAGTATTAATATAAAATTTGATATTTAGAAGTGTATTTATGTATTTTTTTTCTTTAAAGATTTTGTTGGATTGGTTTGTAACTGTGAATCCCAACTATAGGGAGAAAAATAATAGAATTAGATTAACGGAATGGATGGTAGACCTTGCCACTACCCGTTTTCATACTGTCGAATGGCTGTTCAAGCTTCTATTTTAGCATTGCAGCAAAAAAAAGATTCTATTTTAATCATGGTGTTCGGAATATGATGCGCTCAGGAAACTCATATGCTTTGGTCTCGGTTGCCATCATGGTGTGGTGGTTACTGTGAAGCTCGTGAGTTTTCGTTTCCCAGTTTCCAAAAAATGTTAGGGTACCTTGTTGAAGCAGTTAAGAACGTCTTTTCATACGTCTAATTTTACATATTTTCATTTTAAAAGCTGGTCCAATCTAGCATCAAGCTGTTGTAATGTTCTTGAGGTCGCCAGAATTAATTATTGTTTGTGTTAGGTGGATCATTTTTAAGTAGCTTTAATATAATACAGTGGATTTTTTTCATAAATAAATTATTTTAAATTACTAATATATTTTAATCTCGTTGAATCAGGTATTTATGCTTATAGAAAGGTCAACAATATAAATAATTTTATGCAGCTCATCATTTAGACGAGTTGATACGGCTACCTTAAAAAAGAATAAAAATAAGAGCACCTATGACGCCACTATAAAAATATAGTACGATATGGGATCCACGGTGTCAAGGGTCTGCCTTCGGCGTTCGCCGGCATGCCCTCGAAACCAGGCATTCCTAAATCCACCGTTAAATTAGAAAGGGCACCCCGGGGGTTCCTTCCCCCTCTGTTTTCATCTGTCTTCTTCCCTTCTGGGTTTCCGCGTGAAATTGGGAAACTTGATAGAAAAGGCGAAAAATAGGAGAGAAGAAGCCAAGACACGAAAGAGGGATAGCGAGAGCGAGAGCGAGCGAGAGAGAGAGACGAGAGGAGGAGGATGGTGTTCAACAGCCGGTGGGTTTCGGCGGTGGCGACGGTGTCGGCGGATGCGTGTCAATACGTAGCGTGCAACCCAGAGCGGTTGAGCAGCGAGCAGGTGCTGGAACTCCTCTGCTGCCTCCCCCTTCACCAACTCCGCCGCCTCGCCTTCTGCCTCTTCTCCTTCTTCTGCTTCCCCATCGCCGAGCCCCCGCCACGCCGCACCTTCTACGCCTATCGCCGCTCCTCCTCCTCCTCCTCCTCCTCTTCATCCTCCTCCTCCGACGCCTACGAATCCGCCGGCTACGACTCCCATTCCGACTGAAAACGACCCTCTCCTCCCCTCCCGCTGTACAGATAGTATCTTCTTCTTCTTCTTCGTCTTCTTCTTTTCCTCCTGCCCTTCTAATTAGTTTTCTTCATTCGGCACGGGGGCAACTTGTTCTTGTTTTTCTTCGACGCATTATTATTTGGATGGGGTTTGGATGACGAGCATCATTATTGTATTCATAGTTGTTCTGCCTGCTGGTTCTGAATATTGTAGCTAGCTCTGTAATTGTTGGATTCTGGATTGCCCTTTTCACGCAATTAGCCTTGTCGTTGATGTTAGATTAAATAGTTACTGCATGATTTTTTTTTCTCTTTCTTGTTTTATTATTATCTTAGAATGATGGTTTTAGTGAGATTTTTTTTTTCAAGGTAATGCTTGGGATGTGACTCGCGTAGTAGGTTAATTTCAATGTGTTCTGTGGATATGCTTACTTCCACTTTTGAAATCTATCAAATTAACATTACATTTACACAAATTGTCATAACCAACTTAACTGTTTGACAATGTTTGTGTTGCCTTTTTGGATCCTTATACAAGGCTTTTGGATTCAATAGAAAATTTATATTCTTTATGATGGTTAGAGTTGATGTGTCCTTTCTTTTCATTGGTCTAGTAGAGTTCATTCTCAGATAGGTACTTCATGGCAATTGAAATGGTAGCTGTGACATCTTGGTTTGCACCTTTTATATACAAACTTTTATTATATCTTTGTATTTGTGGTCTTCCAATTAACATGTGGTTTGAAGAACTACATGCGTATCTTGGTTTGTCATATCTCATCTTGATAGGATGATGCCCAGCAGAATCCATGCTTTAGAGTAATGCTTTAAGTTGCTCTATCTCACCTTTTATGCTTCAAAGGGGCATTGCATTTTTCTGTATGTAAAATTTGAGACTCCTATTGCAATCAGGATTTTGTCATCACATGAGTTACTAGTTAGCTGCCTTCCAGAGGCATGTCTTGAGATATACTAGTTAATTTGATGCACGTACTCATTTAAGTACCAACTTCATATGCCACAAACTTTATTCCTTGGATTCAACTCGGTCAATATGATTGGTCTTTATGATGGTCCAGTTTTGTTCTACAGTTTCAGAATGTGATCAGAATGGAGCTAGGGTTGTTCTATGAAAGGTTTTAAGTGATTGTCGAAAGGAATTAAGTGTACTGGGTGAAATTGCATCATTGGCAACTAGTTTGACATGTACTCTAATTGTTTGACGGTTGTTTTGATGGTCATGTATGCAAAGGAAATCGTATGTAGCAATTAATGGTATGTTCTTTTATGATCTTTGAACAAAATTGTCTTTAATGGCATGAAACCCTTAGTATGATCCCCTATACTTGCACTTTTTGCTTGTGCCATTTGGTATGAGAGTTTTGCTTCTAAGTTCTGTCTCTTCTCCCAGACTGTGGTTCCCACTATCTAGTACCAAAGCCATGTTTGCTTGTCCATGTGTTCATGGATGTGACCTGGCTTAGATACTACACTACAAAACAAAGAGAATATGGTAGTCCTTTTACTGTGGCGGTTCAAGCAATCGTGAGCCATGATAGGGATTAGATCTTAAGATAGTCCAACAATCAGGGTATACGATCATAAGTTTGAACCAATGCCTTAAATGATTGAGGGTATTGAGAATTAGCAATCTTGTTGAGGCCCAACGTGATGCTAGAAATATTTATTAAAGAAATATTTTGTTACAGAAAAGGTGGAATGAAGTGATACTGGACTTATATTTCTCTCCAACTATCCTTTCCTCCACCTCGTAAAAATGAGGGAAGAATTTTGAAGGGTTGAAGAAGAAGATTGAAAAGTTAGACAATCGAAACTGGCAAAATGGATAAGTCAAAGAGGGGAGAAGTGATAAAATAAAAAGTGAAAAATTAGTTGAAGATAGAAGGAAAAAGGATGTTTTGGGAATTTCAAAATAAAGGGGAATACCAATTGTTGCATAATGCCAAAATGATTGAAAATTTGGAAAGCTGAACGTTGTGTTCTAGATTGGATACTTTTTCAAGTTTTGTAGCTTGGCCAACACATGGAAGGGTCCTTTAACCTAGAAGAGAAAGAACATGTGTAAGTTCAAGAACCATGAAGATTGATTGTACGCATTTGCAAAGAAGAAGAAGGGGCATGTTCAAGTGTAGATACTGTTCGAGCAAAAAGTTTTCACGAGCTCTTCCATTGAGTTCATGAAACTTTTGCGATTAGAGAGTTAGAAATTCTTTCAAAATAGAGAAGTGTCTCATTAACATTGTCAATAAGCTTTTATATATTGATACCATCAAAAAGATGTAGTGTCACTCAAAATTATAGTTGGAAGAAAAGCTGGTTGAGGGTGTTGCTGAAAATTAAACTAAACGCTTTTGGGAAAATCTAGGAAAACAAATATTAGCATCCTTTTTATGATCTAGAGTTTAAGCTAAATCGGTAAACCACAACAAAAATAAAAAAATATCTAGTTCATTTAATTGAAGGGGAATTGACTATACTTTATTGAAATGGTATTGTTGTTAGGTTTTAATGATTCCACTTTGTTGTAGTCAAGGTTTGCCGTATCGGTTGGTACTGGTGTGTACTGACCATACCATACCGCACCAATACCGAAGTGGTACAAGGTACGAAGGGCGTAACGACACTCAGTACGCCGAACCGGGTGATATATTGGACGTATTGACACTGTAATAGAATGGTGCCG
This sequence comes from Phoenix dactylifera, assembly GCF_051530095.1. Taxonomy (NCBI): domain Eukaryota; kingdom Viridiplantae; phylum Streptophyta; class Magnoliopsida; order Arecales; family Arecaceae; genus Phoenix; species Phoenix dactylifera. The sequence continues at coordinate 14,857,514 of NC_143190.1, read as the reverse complement.
ATACGGCGAACCTTGGTTGTAGCCAAGTTGGTTTAGTGGTTTGATGTAAATTACCTTTTTCACACAAGTAGCGGAGCTTTTGTTCGAACTCAGTTTCATTATTGGGTCTTCTTTCTTTTCTTTTTTTTTGAAATGCAATAATGTGTATCTAACTATTCTTTACATGTTTTGACAACAAACTTGCTAGAAATAGGTCCTAAAAGCAAGAAAGTTTTGCTTTCTCATTCTAATAAAATATGCTTAAGTGACACGAAGATAGTCATCGATAAAGATAATATAATATCTAAAGCCAGAAAATGAGTCTCCATGTGCATATTCCAAAAATCTTGTTTATTGTATGGAAAGAAGAATTACATAGATCTCAACAAGGCTTTGATGTTTGAAAGTTGGTTTTGAGTTTTGTTTGGTTTTGCTCTAACTTTGGCACCTTCAAGTAAATGTTATAAAGAAATACCAATAAATTGATTAAAATTAAAAAAAACAAAAAAAAGAATGAGAAAATAAATTATAATAAAATGATACTTCAAATTTTGTTTTAGGACCTTTAGATGCACTGATTTGGTAATTTTTTTTACTGAAACAATAAAAAAAAGATGTTCTTTTGAAATAGATATTTGAAGAGACATGTTTAAACATACCAAATCATTGGCTTTTGACATGAGATAATAGAAATTTTAATGAATTTTGAGCTCTAGGATAGCCAAAATCTCGTAAAAAAATTCACTTTTCCTTGGAATATTTGTGGAATCTAACATCACAATGCTTCTGATACTGAATATCCTTACAACTTGCAAAATTCAAATTTAATCTATATGAAAAATGCTTTCTAACATTTTTGCATTTTTCTATATACAAAAGTGAAAGATTATCTCCAATTTCAATCGGTCTTAATTAATCCCTTGTTACTGCCATAGGAGAAGTAATAGGTAGGATTGACACAATTTGAACTCGTGATATTTTGTACCCAATTTGCATGAGAATAGATAGATTGTTTTCAATTAGTCATTGAGGAAACACGAACAAAGTTGAAGCTAGAAAATGAATTTTCTAATTTAAGACATTCTTTTTGATTAAATGATATCTGAAGATTTTTTTATTTTTGATTTATGTTGATGCTTTTATTTTGACTAATATATTTTTTAATATTTTTTCGGAGGTTTGGAGAAAGCAACAACCAATAGGATTTCCCTAATCCTCCCTTCTTAAAAAGAAGAACATGAAATTCTTTTTCCTTTCAGCAGATCATGAAATCTTGGCAATCTTCTCTATTTAATGAGTGAGGAGTCTATTTGGAAATCATCTGCTTTGCATCCACCATTTGAGTATATGATATATTGGGTTCGGGTCCGATTCAAGTGCCAAATCAAATAGCACCTGGCATTGATTTGATTGATAAGGTAAATAGACCAATTCAATCACATTGAACACTTTCCATTTATGATCAAAAGAGAAGATTATTCTTTTTAATGAACATATGTGGATATGGGCTTCAATTTATTCAAATGAACATATATTGATTCTAACAACTAATTGCAGAGTTGATTTTGGACCTTTCAATTAATAGGGCATTCTAGTATTTTGTAGATTCTTATCCAAGACTTGTATCATTATTGGATGGAATTTCAATGAGTTATGTTCATAAGAACTAGAAAGTTCTAGTTTTTCAATCAACAAATTACTTTACTTAAGATAGACTTGGATTTCTAGACCAATTGGTAGTTTGACCGTATAGCTCGACACAAGAATGATAAAAAGCTTAGCACCTCTTATTTAACTTTTTAAATATTTTTAAATAATGAAACAGATAAACTCTAGAAATTATAATTGTGCTTATATCTATCACTGTAAGGATTGGTTTAAGCTTTCCCCAGCCCTTTTCATCATGCATAAGGATAATAGATTACCTAGTAGAAAAGATTTAAAAATCATCACAAACCTCCTTTTTCCTCTTTTTCTAATGCAATTTCTTGATTCCCAAGATAAATTCGCATGGGTTATCAAATGATACATAGTGCAATATGGTCAAAATAGGGTATGTATTATGTGTATAATTATAGTAGATCAACCTAAGTTAGATGGAGTCTCTGTTGCTATATTGCAAGATCGAATACGAGACTTCATACACCTTTTTGAGAAAGTAGCATATGAATATTCGACGATAGTAGGTATTGAAGAATCAGTACATGAAATTTTTTTGCTAGATTTGAAAGAAATTATATTGAGACATAATGCGAATAAGAAAATGGGGTTTACTTTTTTTAAGTTTCTTCATTTTTTGCTTTATAACTAGACCAAAATCTTTGGGGATGATTCCGTACTACAATTTGGTGGAGAAACTGTAGGACACCTTTAGGGAAATGCACCCAGTGCACTAGCTAATTGGGTGCCTGTAAAAGTGTGTGTATAAGCTCGTAATGAGGGATGTGATCTTGCTTGTGGAGGTAATGAAATCATTCGTGGAGCTAGCAAATGGAGCCTTGAACTAGCTGCCACTTGTGAAGTATGGAAGGAGATTAAATTAGATTTCAAACTCAATAGATAAGCTGGATGAAAAGACAAAGCAAGCATGCATAATTCAGTAATTCCTGCTTGTTCTTCTAATTGATTGCAATTAATCTTGGCCCTTTCTTTTCCTAAAAAAGCGGAAGCCGCTACTTCAAAGTAGTATAAAGAAAAGGAATGACTGAAGTGGAAGAGTTAGAGTCGAAACAAGGATTGTTCTCTGATAACACTTGCAAAATATTCTTGAATATTTCTTTTAACTTCGAATTGTGTCCGCATGAAAGGAATGTTCAAAAAATCAATATTTAATATTCAAAAATTAATAATTTAATGCTGAGATTGTCATTTCTTGCATGTTTTCTGGATTTAGAAAAGTGCTGATTTTCAAGAACAAGAATCTTATGATATGTTGGGAATTCTTATAAGAGTTTTCTGTATACTGGGTTCTTATTAAGAATAGTATTTTTTCTCTATCCATACGAAAAGAATGTGGTAGAAATCCCTAGACATTTTACCCCATATGATTATTGATATTTTTTAGTTTTGAATTTTTAATATTATATTTCTATTTTTATTATATTTTTAAATGATTTTTGTTATTATAGTTTTTTATTTTTATTTTATAGAGTATTTTTATACCGATGATTCATTATTGTAGCAAATAGCAACAACCATTTCATTGGACATGCATAATTTTGACTTTCCTTGATCTAGACATGAAATTCCACTCCTACACTCTAATAAATTCGGATTATGAGACATTAAGATTCAATCCAAGTTACAAAAAATAAGCAACCTATATGTACTTTAAGATTGATCCTATAAGTTAGTTTTGACTAAACTTCAAAACCAACCCTAGTTTGATATTTGGGTAAAAACTAAAACTTTTGGTTTTGGTTTTCCCTAAGCTTTGATGATATTATAGATTTATAAAAGATAATCTAGAAAGCTAATGATGCCTGTGGTTTTTGATCCTCACCAGACATCACATGTCTAGGCCAGCCATATTGTCCATACAAGTGTAGCTTGTTGAGTGAGTTGATTTTGGTCTTGATCTATTTGTCCTTCACATGCATAAAATCTCATACGGCTCAGGTGGCTGTTTGCCTAAGCCTCCCTTTGGCACCATCGCATTCTAATGCTATGGTCCTTCAATGTTTCAACAATATGTGCTATGTGATTGCAACAAAAGAATTTTGTACCTGGTCTTTCAGCCTAGCTTCTTTCCTTCCAGTCTCAACCATATACCTGTTCACTATTCACCCTCGTCATATGGATATATGTATCGCCAACATTGAAGATTTCACCTCTCAAATCTTCCAAGCTTGTATGCATTGATCTAGAAGCAAGACCAGATAGCTTATTGAAGCAATGATGTTATTAAAGTCAAAGGTAGTCTCAGCCCCCCCAAAAAAGTCTAAAGGTAGGACTTATTTTTTTTGTTCTTTTCATTTGTTGGTTCTAGTTTTTATATGATTTAGGAATCGATGTTTTAAATGTGGTAAGTAGCTATATTCTGAAGGCATACCTCCATGTGCACAAACCTATTTTAGCATGCTAGTATTCTTGCTAATAGTTTTGTCTCTACAGTTTGGTTGAATTCTGAGTATGAGTTGATTTATAGGTTCCTTAGGTGGTAAGTACTAATAACTTCTAGATAAGGAAGTGGTACCTGTATTTGTCTCAGTCAACTTATGAGCAAGATGAATGAGATTATGACTTCTTATATTCTATTAGCTTACTCTATGTTCAAATTATGGACTCATCCTTGTTCAGCAGAAGTTTATGAAAGCATACATTTGCCAACCTTTGTAGTAATTTTCTTCTATAAAATAAATTTAGAAAGGATTATGTGTAAGCAAAGCTTTTGATAAGCTTATAAAAGGAGAGATATCATCTTAAGCAACTTCATGCATAGAAAAAAGTGAGGTGATCAGTAAAGATAACTGAATTCTTACCACTGGCAAATTGAATAATATTTAAACTGGTTTGCAACCAATTTGTATGATACGTTCAATTTGTAATAATTATCTTTATTAATCTGAATTGGTCAACAAGATACTCATGTGATTTTACCGGATTTTGTGCTAATGAAGGAGGTGAGTAGGTTTGAATAAGGTACTGCATATTGTACAAAATATTGTACTGAATTTGCCTCATACCTGTATGATGTTCTCACTGTATTGGTGATTGCACCCATTGATCTAATGAATATATGCTTGGGTTAATGCCCTGATGAGATCAGGCTTTGGCACTCAATATTATCCCTCAAGTTAAAGTGGTAGTAGAGTTTGGATTTCAATATCATCATGAATCTTCAAATACTTCGCTATGGGTAGGATATATCTGATGTTAGTCTAAATCGACATCAACCTGATCATTGTAGTGTTCTCTTGATTTCATCCTATTTATTGTTTTAATATGGTAACCCTCATATTGGCTTATGACGAAAAGGTTGGTGAGGAATGAACTTACTTGGGGCCCTTTTTTTAAGGCTGTAGGCATGTATAAGTGCTGCAGCAGTGCTGTCTAAACCTGATTTGGCTACCATTTGCTGTTGTTGTTGTGCCTTGATCCTTACAGCTAGGAACAATGCCTACTGGATTGTTTGTTGAAGGGTTCCAACATTCGACCACGTTTTCTTGCTGGAACACACTACTAGTAGTGCGTATTTTCATTTACTTGAACCAATATCTGCTGTCCTGTTCGAGTACAAGTTGGCCTCTAAAGTTCTGATTTCTCTAATTTTTGCTTCGAGCAACCTGAGCAGGTTGTGCTTCCTCCCTTTCTCTGCCTTGTCTCTAGTTGCTTCCTGTTAAGCTTTCCACTCTTTTCGTGGAGTTTCTCTTATATCTCGAATCTATTATCTTTTTCTCCTTCATTTTCCTTCTTTTATACAATTTATCTACTTGCTTTGAATTTTTGGATAACATTACTCTTAGGCCTAGTTACCTCCTTTTGCATCTTCCATTACATTCCTGGGGTTCTGAATCTCTTTATTAAGTAATATTAAGTAATGGAATGAGCTTTTTTGTTTTTCAAATGTTGTCTTGTTTCTTCTGTCTATTTGGCGCCTTATGCTCTCTTTTCCACCTTGTGGTCCTATTTTTCTCTTTTTGTGCCTATATACATTCATATATATATATGCATGGATGCATACACATATACATTATACATAGACATACTTTTGTATGTGCTATGCCTATAATGTCAATGCTTGGTGAAAGAGCTAGAGGCCAATCTCAAATAGCTGTGTGTGTATGTAATACATTGTCTGAAGTTAGAAGCTAAGCTCCGAAACTGAATCGTGAAAGTTTCATTTTTTATGGAATTCTGATACTAAGGTAGGAAACATCTAATTGAAATTAAACATAGATTTTACAATATTTCAAAAGGTTTGAAAGCATTGCAGCGCCAAGTTGAAAAGAGATTTAGATGGGAAAAAATTGGCAATAGGTTTGGCAACCTGAAAATTCAAAACTCGTAGATATATAGGTTTTTAACATTATATATTTATTTTAAAACAATTTTTTGATTGATGCATTCAGGAAACAATTGAAGCCATTGTAGCAGAATCTTTTGCCTTGTTTTTTAATAAATTAATTTACCAAGTTGATAAAACTAGAGCCTGAACCACTGACCAAAGATGCCCTCAATTTTTTTATATTTTTGTCGCTTCTTGTTTCTCTGTGCTCTGTTTGTGCAAAGGCGTTTATAAGTTGCAATTATTTGTCATGGTAAGTTGGCAAACTCTGTCTTCGTTCAAAGCTTGAGATCTGACGTTTAATTACAAAGTTTTGTCCTCGGCACGGATATCGTTCAGAATGTTTTGAGCTTGTTATCTGGTTGCGATAGGTTGGGGATCTTTCGCATCCTTCTACCTACCAGCTCGACGGTAAGCAAGCGAACCCATGGGTGGAATTTTCGAACTGTCATCTTTTATATCATATCTGATGAGGAAAATGCTATGAATGAAAAATCTCTTTGAGCTTACTCCTTTATTCCACAAAACCAACTCCGAGATAAATGAGCAAGGTTTTGATGGTTAATCTAAGGACTGATATTAATCCTTCGGTTTTTGTTATCATTGTCCTGCAGGAGCATGTATATATTCCTGTCAAATCTTCCTATACCTTTTATTTGCATGCTGAAAATATTCGCAAGAAAGTGGGACACAAATTAATGCATTTTGGTGAAATTGCAGTAGCTGCAATTCGCCTTGTTTAGATTCCAATTTGATTGATGGGGACATCAGCTAGGTCCCCATTTTATTTGCATATTTGCTTATTGTTATTTCTGGGTTTATTTGTGTTTAGGGATTTATTTGTGGTTTATTTTATTCTGGGCTTATTTTCATTTTAGGGCTTATTTGTGGGGAATTATTTTATGTAAGGGGTTTATTTTAATTGTTCTTATGGGGCCCTATTTAAAGGGAACTTGTAAGCTGATTAGGGTTTTAATGCAGAATTAAAAGACTTCTTTCCCCACGTTTCCTCTTCTTCTCTTCTCCTCCCTTCTCCTTCTTCTCTCCTTCTTCCTTCTTCTCTTCTCCTCTTCTCCTGCTCTCATTTTAAAATTAGTCCGGCATCAACTTGGTATCAGAGCCACGTCGGCTTTGCCCCTGCTGCCAAAGCCACGGTCCAGTGTTTCCTCTCTTCCTTTCTCTCTCGATTTTCACCAGCCCCCCCCTCCCCTCTATCGGTTTTCACAAGAGACAAAAAAAAAAAAGAAAAAAAAAAAGAAAAAAAAGAGAGAAGAGAACAGCCCCTTCCTGGTTGGCCGTCCCTGTCTCTGTGCCCACACCCACCGCCGTCTCCCTTCACGACGCCGCCGTGCCGCTGGTTCGCCGCCGGAGGTCATCGCGCCCCACGGACACCCACCGTGCCATGACTTCCACGGTTCTGCCACCGTCGGTCCTGTGACCGATCGTCGGAAGAAGCCGCCGCCTGTCACCGCCGACCACGGATCGGCGACCGCGAACGCCATAGCCCCTCTGTTCGGGCGTTCCGCCGCAGCCGCCGAAGCGACCGGTTCGTCCTCCCGAATCGATCGGGAGGTTGAAGAAGAAATCAGGTAACGGGTAAGTCCTAAACCCGTTACCCACAACCCGGTGACCCGGGTCCTACAAGCAAAAAAAAAAAAAAAAAAAATCCCGTAGGATCACGTGACCTGCACGTGTTTCCAAAAAAAAAAAAAAAAAACTTACCTCTGTTTCTGTCGAACGGAACCCTAGGGTTTCCGTCGCCGACACCATTGCCGCCGCCCCGCCGTGCCGTCTCTGCTGCCGACGCCTTCCCCTCCGTCAACCGAACCGCGCCGCCCCTGTGACCGTGCCGTTCGGCCTCGCTCTGCCTTCGCCGTCTCCGCCGGCCTCGCTCCGTCTTCGCCGTCTCCGCCCGTGCCGCCTCTTGCCGCCGCCGAGATCCGCCATCGCCCGAGTCCCGTGTTCTCCTCCGTCAACCGAGCCGCGCCGCCTCGCCGTCGCCGTCCCCGCCGCTCCCGCGACCGCCTGATTGCCACCACCACCCCCTCGGTCGCCTCCCTCTCACGGTCAGCCACAGCGACCATCGCCGAGTCGCCGCCGCCGTTGCCGAGCCGTGCCACCTCCGCCGGGCTCCGCCTCCACCAACCTTCGTCCACCGACACCGGATTTGCCGCCATCCTCGCCACTGCGGCTCCGCTGCCGCACGCCATCACTGCACGCCTCCCCCTCCGCTTTCCCTCTCTCCTAGCCGAGTCGGTGCCATCAGACCCCACTCGAGCTCGGCCAGCCTGACCCCCATTTCGTGTTCAGCAGGCCGCAAGCCCAGTTCCATCACCCGGCCCGCGCGCCAAGCTCCCTTGAGTGTGGCCCAGGTCCAGGCGGTCTCAAAACAAGCTTGGCCTGTAGTGCGGCCCAAGGCCACTTGGCCGTAGGCCCTGTTTCAGGCCCGATCCAGAGTCTTCTTTAGTCCATTTCAGAAGCCCAGGAGCCCTTGTGCTGTAGATCTAGGTCCACAGCTCTAGTTAGCTCTGCCCGGCGCCAACTTCGTGTTCGAGACTCCACGAGCAGACGATTCTGGTCAACTGCATTCACCACAGGTAATAGGTTCTTTCTCCTTTGGGCTTGCTTATCTAAATATGTTCTAGTTCTCTTGCATGACAGCCCTATTTTGAAACTTATTTTCTTGTCAAACTGCAAAACCTAGACATTTTCCACCACACCCATCCTACCTACCAATTAAATCTAAATATTAAATTAGTACACCTTAGTGTCAGGACATCATCAACATCCATAGATCAGATTACTTTCAGACTTTGAATGACTGTAAAACGTGTTTGCAACCTAACTTCTTATAGTGACTAATTTTCTACTTTAATTCTGAAATAACCAAAGTACAAATTAGTAACATTTAATTTTAAGTTATTTTTGTGAAAAGTTGCTGATTTCCGAATTCATAGTAGGTTGCATTAGTGGGTTGCATCAGTAGGTTGTCCTGCATTACCTTTGGACAATTAGGGTTCATTAGTAGTATTGCATATCATATCACCAATTAGAGTAGCTCCTGTATGCCCACCCGTAGTGGTAGAGAGTACCTCCTCACTGACTCTCAGACCCCTTCATCCACCATGGACCCCAGAGTCATACAAGATATTCTGGAACAATTAGCCGCAATACGAGCTGATAACGACGAATTCAAACGTGAGATCCGTGCTCAAATACAACACCTTAGGACTCCGGAACCATCATCCCCAATCGCAGCTTACCCCGAGTTTGGTTTGACCACACCGCCGGCAGCTTTTCCCCATCCCCCTAGGAACCAACATCATCCTGATCACCAGCGCGATCTTGACGAGCGACTACTTCGTACCATGCGAGTAGAAGCCCCCACATTTGCTGGTCAATTAGAGCCGAGCGTGTACCTTGATTGGAGAGCAGCCATGGATAATTATTTTGAGTGGTACGACATGACTGATGATAGAAAAGTACGGTTTGCTAAAATGAAGCTTATTGGGCAAGCTCACTGGTACTGGCATAACGTTGAACATATGCGTGAGACCCAAAGGCTTCCTCGTATCACCACCTGGGAGGATATGAAAGAAAAACTGAATGAAAAGTATCTGCCATTCTCTTACCGACAACGCCTTATGGATAGGTGGCAGAAACTAACTCAAGGGACTTTAACCGTCGCCGATTACATTGCACGATTTGAAGAGTTTCACATGAGGTGCGGTGTAATCGAAGAGGAGACTGTTACTCTTTCTAGGTTCCGGGCAGGACTCCGCGAGGAGATTCAGAAAGAATTAATCCTCCGAGAGATTACCACCCTTGGCCAAGCATACCAGTTGGCTCAAGATGTAAATAGTTTCTTACAAGCCTCTGTAGTGAGGCGTACCGACCCTCGACCCATGGCCCCAGGAGCCCGACCTAATCAAAACTACCTCCCACAACCCAGGCAGCTTCCCAATCCTTCTAACCAGCCCGGCCCTAGCCAAGCACCGATTCGGACATCCCCGATACCTGTCCAGAACTCTTCAAATGATAAAGAAAAGGGCATACTAGGTCCCAATCCTCGTTCTAGAAGCCAAACCCAATGTTTCAGGTGCCAAAAGTTTGGCCATATCGCGTCCCAATGTAATGCCAAGACCTATCTAATGACTGAACTTGAAGTAGGAACCCAGGAGACTGAATGTGTCGAAGAAGTCTATGAACCAAACATCGAGGATTTTGTAGAAGACTTTGGAGACGAACAGACCGGGTTAGAGTTTATCCAGTCTAAACCCCAAAATGAGCCCACTGATCGGAATGACCAAAATCCTAGGCTTCATGTGGTTCGGTATACTCTAGCTCAAACCAAGACCGAACAAGATTGGCGTAGAACCTCCATATTTTACACGTTTCTTAAGATCAATGATAAAACATGCAAAATCCTATTTGATAGCGGGAGTTGCATCAACGCCATTGCGTCTGGAGTTGTTTCCCGCCTCGGCCTGAAATCTACCCCTCATCCCAACCCATATAAGGTAGCCTGGGTAGATAAGACATCCATCTCGGTGTCGGAAAGATGCCTTGTACCGATTCAATTCCTATCTTATAAAGACGAGATCTGGTGCGACTGCCTTCCGATGGACGTAGGTCAAGTCATTTTAGGGAGACCTTGGTTATACGATAGGGACGTCACACTTCATGGACGTTCGAATTCGTGTAGCTTTATGTTCCAGGGTCGGAAAATTGTACTGAACTCATTGCCTCCCCGAGAGCCCGCCTCTACAAAAAAGAGTGCTACCCTACGGAAAGATAAATCACTTCACATCATTACTTCGAACGAGGTAATGAAAGATATCGACAGCCAATCACCTGTGTTTAACCTTGTGGCTAGAGTTATCAATGTGGAGTCGAATCCTGAGCACCCACCCGCAGTAGTTTCCCTGTTGGAGGAGTTTCACTCTGTTTTCTCTCAGGATCTTCCAGATATACTTCCTCCGATGCGTGACCTCCAGCACGTCATTGACCTCATTCCTGGAGCATCCGTACCAACTCTTCTCCATCATAGGCTCAACCCAAATGACCACACCGAACTGAAATGTAAAGTTGACAAACTCCTCACTCGAGGGTATATTCATGAGAGTTTGAGCCCCTGTGCTATACCCACACTCCGCACCCCCAATAAAATTACGGTTAAGTATCGTTTTCCCATCCCTAGGCTGAACGACCTCTTAGATTTTATGTCTAGTGCCACGGTCTCATGGCAAGATGTCAATATGGACTTCGTGTTGGGACTTCCTCGTACCTATATCAAGCACGATTCCATATTTATGGTTGTGGACCATTTTTCGGATATGGCGCCTTTTCTCCTATGTCCTAGGACTTCTAACAATTCTAGAGTTGCCAAACTTTATTTCAATGAAGTCGTTAGACCTCCTGACCTTCCAACACCTATTATGTCTGATAGAGATGTTAGATTCGTGAGTTCTTTTAGGAAAATTCTTGGACACATGATTGGCACTAAATTAAAATTTTCATCGGCCTATACTAGGACCTGGGATTTAGTGTTACCGACAGCCGAGTTTGCATATAATAGTTCGGTCAATAGGTCCTTAGGCGTGAGTCCTTTCGAAGTGGTGAATGAATATAAACCTAGGCAGCCCATAGACTTGATTCCCATGTCTCATCAACATAGAGTCTCTGAGTCTGCACAATCATTTGCTTCACACTTGCATTCATTGCATCAGGAGATCAGCAAACATATTCACTCTAATAATTTAAAATATAAATCTCTTGCTGAATTGCACAGACGTTATAAAGAATTGAATGTAGGCGATCATGTCATGGTAAGAATTAGACCTGAACGACAACCTTCGGAAATGTTCAAAAAGTTGCAATCTCGTAGTGCGGGACCGTTCAAAGTTTTAAAGAAAATCAGTTCGAATGCGTATGTTGTAGATCTTCCTGAAGACTATGGGATTAGTGCGACATTTAATATTGAAGATTTAGTCCCATACAAGAAATCAACATTCATTCCTTCTGATCCTTTTGTTGATACATCCACTGTTGTTGATCACCCTGCTCTAGCACCTGCTAGTGAGCCTCCACCTCCACAGTTTCATGCACGCAGAGAACACATAGAACATATATTAGATGAGCAGGTTATATCTACCAGGAGAGGAAGCTACCAACGTTACCTTGTTCGGTGGAAAGGTTGACCCGAATCAGATGTGTCGTGGATTTTGCGAGCTGAGTTGCAGCGCCTTGACCCGGATCTTCTGGAGCAGTACGACAGTCGCCCCGATTTACACTCGACGGGGTCGAGTTTTTCTCACCCGGGAGAAGTTGATGGGGACATCAGCTAGGTCCCCATTTTATTTGCATATTTGCTTATTGTTATTTCTGGGTTTATTTGTGTTTAGGGATTTATTTGTGGTTTATTTTATTCTGGGCTTATTTTCATTTTAGGGCTTATTTGTGGGGAATTATTTTATGTAAGGGGTTTATTTTAATTGTTCTTATGGGGCCCTATTTAAAGGGAACTTGTAAGCTGATTAGGGTTTTAATGCAGAATTAAAAGACTTCTTTCCCCACGTTTCCTCTTCTTCTCTTCTCCTCCCTTCTCCTTCTTCTCTCCTTCTTCCTCCTTCTCTTCTCCTCTTCTCCTGCTCTCATTTTAAAATTAGTCCGGCATCATTGATTCACCCCAATAAACTGAATGGGGAAGTTCTATCTTCTCCCAGTCTTCACCCTTGAGTATGCTGTCTTATTATGCTTCATTAGCTTATGACCATTCTCTGCCACTTGGATGCTCGACCATTTTCTAATTTTTAATTATTAGAATGTTACACAAACATATGCCCCCCCTTAAGTTCTATACTCCAACTTTAGAATGGAAGAATTGCGATTCTTTTCCTTTGTATAAATATAATTAGTGATTTTCTTCGAGATGGAAATCAGCTATCTGATGCATTGGTAGGCTGCTAGAGTCTGTTGGGTTAGTTGTAGATTAAATAGATAAGGTGAATCTACAGTAATATATAGAAAGTATTAGAAGGTTGATTTTTTTTTTTTTTTTTTTGCTGAGACGGATGAACTATATATAGTGAATAGAAATATATCAAAAAATTAAAAAATATTAAGTACTAAAGCATATCGGATAAATTCTATTTTTTCGGCCAAAGAGTTTTTCTAGCATGATTAGTTAGGAAAATTGGTGAAAAGTGATATTTCTAGAATAAGTGATATAATTAGTACACCGATTTCATTATATTTCTGAAAGTGTCTAGTCACGGGCAGCACGCAGGGAGACAGACGGGGAAGAATGGAGACGTATTCCTGGGCACATCTGGATCCAGCTGGAGGCTACACAGATGTCACACATATAGACACCGGTCCTATCACCAAGACTCCAGCTTTTCTCTTGGTAGGCTTGATGTTGAGTCAATCAATGTCGTGCGGCCCCCTTAATCGATAAATGATGGCTATATATATTTACGCCACATTTAGAGGGCTGTTGCCGATAGAACTTTTAAAAGTAAAATTTTTTTAAAAAATTATTTATTTATTAATAATTATATTTATAAAGTGCTAGTTGTGTTTGGTAAACAAACTAAAAAAATACTTTTGTATTACAAAATTATCATAAAGAATAGTGCATAGTATTATATAACAGAGCATACTAAAATATAACATATATTAATATATAAATATATGATATAGGAAAGAAGAATACTTTTTTTTTGTACGGAAGGAAGTCTGATCCACGATTAGGATTCTTTGTTAGGGCTCCAGTAGATTTTTAGGTTTATAAAGAAACAAAGTATGTAATTGTTATATTTTTTTATAGGTATTTTGATAAAAAAATAGCTTTCTGACAAAGTTCAAAACAGGTTTTTCGGAAAGCTCCAAAATAGAGTTTTTTTCAAAAAGCTATTTTTAGCTTTCTGCAAAAACTAAAATAGTTTCTTAAAATTTTTACTAAACACCCTTTTTCATCTATATTGTTTTTGGAAGGCCAGAAAATACTTTTTGGCCTATCAAAAGCTCCTCCAAACGGCGACTTAGCCTCTAACTTTAAGGCTGCTACATCACCTTAAAGTTTACTAATATTACTTGACTTTTTGCCATCTGGCTGGAACATCGAGAACCTTATAAGCCTTGCGAATTAGATTCTTAATTGCCCAGATCTAATTGCATCCATCTGTTGGCTTTTCTTCGGAGGCATAGTTTGGTATGATTCCACTTGAGAAACAAGTCTGCCCGACTCTTTGAGAAGTTAGGCGAAGATTTTCCTCCTAGATTTCCATAATCAACGGAACGGCTAGCTTTAAAATGCACACCTAACCCATAGAATTTCATGATGGTTTGGGTCATTCTCTCTCTTCTATTAAGACGCGAGGACGCTGCCTTGCTTAGTCTTTGCAGGATATTCTATAAATTATTATGAGAATTTCAATTATTCTTGGTTTTGTCCTTGAATGAATGATTTCTTTTGACTTATTCTGCAGAGACGAACCGATCCATGAATTTTATGATTTATTCATGAACATATCACGACTAATTTAAGAAAGTTTTATTGCGCCGCAAACTAATGAAACCGAACACCTTTTGCTGCCGGTGATATTTTTCACAATCATTTGTTGCTCGTCTCTCCTATATTTGTACCTGAATAAATAAAGTTACAAATATTTCAGAAAATCTATTTTCTTAATTTTATTATTTTCTAATTTGTTGCTATAAGGAGTCATTCTAAATTGCTGATGCATTTCTTAGTTTTTTCCAAATTCCGGATCATTAAACTTGTGATTTTGCCTTACTGCATTGAATCCTTGCAACTTAGTCCCCAAAGTTTGGTATCAAGTTGGTGCGGAAGCAAGAATGATGTTAGCTAGGTGGTCTCAAATCTGATTGCTGTTGTTGTGGTGGTGGTGGTGATTCCACACATAAAAAAAGCAGTAGTAATCCAGTGAGATCAGCATTGTTTTATGGGTCAACATAGACCAAGGTTCCATGGTCAGAACTTTATTTTTGTTTAGTCTCCTCGCTCATTGATTCATGAAAAGTTGCCAAGTTTTACTCGAGAAAGAAAATTAAAAAGGCTGTGGTTTGAAACTCTCTTAACGCATTTCTATGACGACCAGCGGTCGGGGATCGGAGCACTGCCATTGAAGCATGGGAGTTGACGACAATAGCTTCGCACTGAGAAACATGCTACTATTTGATGCTCGTGGGCATGGGGCACCGTGCTGACGCCTACAGTGTCGTCCCTCCCGGCCCAAATCCAATGCCAACAGAACTATCTCCAGCATTTTCTTTATCGCCCCATCAATTGCCTGACTCGTTCATGAAGGTTAATACTGTTACGAGGTGCATTATTGTTGTTTCCCTCGGATCAGATCATGATGGACAAAAATGTTGGCTTTGTGTTCCCTACTTTACATGCATGATTATATCGGAGTCAAGTACTGTCATCAACCTTAATCTTGAACGCATCAGAAATCAATTTAACACTGATAAATGCTGATCGTTCTTTCTTTCTTTCTTTCTTTTGATTTGAGCAAACATCAGCACTGCATGCATTTCCACAAAATAAAGATAAAAAAAAAGAAGAGAGAGAGAGAGAGAGAGAGAGAATGGCAGCAGCACAAGTAGTCACTCTTATCATTTTGTAAGGAGCATAATTTAGTATGTCCGTATCAATTTCCTTGTTCATGATTGCACTTTTTGCTAGTGCAAGTAAATCGATTGCATCCAGCTTTCCACATATCAATGATTAGCATCTTTATTATATAATGCATGGTGGTGGATTCCTCTTTGTTTCTAATGAATTTTCCTTTAACATATACATACATATATATATAGATGGATTGGATGGGAACATGGAGAGGAATTCAATAGCAGGAAATGTAGGTCCTAGAAGCATATTAAAAAGTCCAATCATATTAGGGAAAGCAATATGCATCACAGTATAAAAGGCAAGAGATTCCACCTTTTTTCTTATTGGAGGTTGGAGATGGAGTTGGCTCTTCCTTTGTCTTGGTGGGTCTCCTTCATGGATGAGGGCAGCAGTTCTCTTAATTAAACCGAACTGCTTCATACTTATGCCCTCGGGTTTTTCCTTTTTAACCATGGCTGGACCACCGCCACTTCTCTCCACTGGAAAGGGGCATCATGCATGGCCCATGCTGGCTGCTGCACCCAAGCTCACCCTAAAAACTGGCCTCCTTTTCATTCCTGCGAATATGGGTTGGCCTTGTCCCTACCATTGATTTCCATCAGCGATGAACATTAAAGGCCATGCTCGCTCCATCAGCTCCAGATTCTCCTCCCTCAAAGCTGGCCCAAGCCAGCCAACCACCCACTCATGCAGCAGCCAAGGAACTAATAGAAGACGGCGACCTGCATGTGGAAGGGGCTCGACGACAACGGAGATCGATGTTCGAAGCTGGCCATAAAGCATAGCCTGTCGTTAATGCAACACATATAGCTTGATTCGGTGTGCATGGTAATTGAAATGGTCATGGTGCAAAGATTGGTTTTCTTGCGAAGCCTGTGGACGGACTGCGTGATTCTTGAGTAATAATTCAAGGGCTGTTACTGCCAAAGGATCGAGAAATTAGTGAGGCAGCACGGAAGTCCTGTAGGATGGGCACAAGAGGACAGGAGAGGGAGGGGAAGGCGGTAGGAGCAGCCATGTGATGCTTGGTGCTTCATGTGATCAATGGATTATTAAGGTCGGAAAAAGTACCCTTTGTATATATTAAAAGGCAACGGTGGTTAGAGAGAAGGCGCCACCAAAGTAAAGGAGGGAGGGAGAGAGAGAGAAAGAGAAAGGGGGGAATGCGGCTTTGGAGTGGGGAGAAAGAACAAAGCTCCTCTCCGCGCAGTGGGCCGCTTAAGCTTTCCTCTCCATGCTCCCACCGCAACATCAAATGTCTAAAGTTAAAGATACAGATGACACTCATCATCTAGTATATGCGGAATGTGGATAAGATTCGCATGGGATGCTTAGCCCGAGGGTTTCGTGTTTTCTTTAGCATCGGGCATAAGTAATGTGAGGACTCATGCGAGCGTGTGTTTAGTTCTACATCGGTTATTCTTTGGATAGATTTTAAGTACTTATAAAGGATCAAGCAATCCAAATAATACCTTTTGGCTAGTCTTTTTGCATTAAGTCCTGATTTGTTGCAAGTTGCATGTCCAAATTAAAAAAAAAAAAAAGAAGATTCCATTTTCACGGGCTTTGCAAGAAAGGGAGAAAAATAAAAAAGGTAGAAGCTAGCTTATAGCCCTTTCAGCCTTGCACTTGTTCTTCTGCTCTTTTCTTCTTTACGCTTCTTTTTAATCTTTTTCACTTTTGTTCTTGAATAATATATTTGTTTTCTCATCAATCATTGTGTTTGGTCGATGGTTGGATAGCCCATGCAGGCTCCCTCAGGACCCTCCCCTCACAAGAGGAATATTGTAGCGTAATGTCCTCTGTGCTTTGTCATGTTTCAAGAATCATCATGAATAAGTAATTAAGATAATTGATAAGGTATTGATATATAAGCTCGATTTAAACATTGTCCATGGTGGCTGCTAAAACTTAATTATTGATGCCACTCTTTGTTCTAATAGGCAACTAATTTTTTTTTTTACATCTTCCCTTGACCAAATTATAGTCGGTCTATTGTCCTTTTAAGATGTCACATTATACCCAAGATCCAAAGTAAGAGGGGCCACTTGCGAGTATGGATGTTCCATTCGGACAATACAGTAGCTTTCCAAGGCCAAGACAAGTTTTGTAGTTTTGCAAGGCATACGACAGATCTTCTTTTTTTTTTTTTTTTATCCTTAGTAAAAATACGATGTTATGACCATGAGTCCACAATTAGGGTTGTGTCGGTCGACAAGATTCCAATGTGAGTCATCCAGCCAACAAGAAAGAAAGAATAATTTCAGAGAATTTAACATATCTTATTTACAATATCTAGTCATAGCTTGGATTTATTTATCAGTAAAATGATGCCTCCCCAAAAAAAACCTCTAAAAATACTTTTAGTGATTTGAAAATGTAAATTTAAAGTATGAATTGCTATTGTGCATTATTAATTAATCAACATGGTATGAAAACATAGTATGTGTGTATATTAATATAAACAGAGGCATTTGAGATTGATGCAGTGTTAAATAGATTTTGCATAAAAGTTCTAGATGGTAGTCAGTTTTGTACTCTAGCATTCTTACTCAGACTACTTAGCCTCTACTATTATTAGTCAAAAAAAAAATAATCTAATTTTATATGTGTTTTGAATAAAAATGTTGTTGCTTTAGGAAATATCTTCATGTTAAATGCTATCATGTTTGCATCTAGAATGAATATGCATGCTAAAATAATCTATGCACTAATATTCATGATGTATATATCGATGCACATATGAATGTTTGAGTAAGTTACAAAATCTTCACGATATTAGGAAGAAATTATACTTATATTTAATAGTTTGAAAATTTTTGTTTATCTCTCTAAGTATTATTTTCATCTAATATTTTAATTTATAATTTAACAGAATATTAATCTGACCCGTTAATTTTCAACAGGACCTAAATACCATGTTAGAAAAATTTAAAAATAGCTAAAATAATCTTAATTAACATAACGGCCATTCAAGAATATAAACAAATATTTATATCCTTCTCCTCATATTAGAACAATTTTGACTTTTCATGTAAGTTGAACGGTTTCATTTTATAAACCATTGGGTGTAACTTTAAAAAACACAAATCTTAAGAATATTGTTGTAATTTATTTTAAATATTTAGCAATAGTTTTATTAAAAATTTACAAATATATGATTCTATATAGTCTGCAATAGATTTTTTTCAAAAAATAAAACATATTTTCAGTAACAAAATAAAATTAAAGTTGTCTTGGCTCCGCAGGAGCACTCCATTCCCATACCATGTTCTTTTTGTCGCATACGCTGGATTCCAAGTTCTAGTGTGCTGTCCGCACATGGAAGCGGTCGGTACGGGAAAACAAAAGATTCTGACGCCACACATCTCCACTCAGCCCGAATCTTAAGACAACTCAGTCCACAGCTCGGGTCAAACTTTTCCAAGAGCAAGTCAAAAAGCCAACCGCCTCAATAGTCGTGCAGGCTGAGGATATACGATGTCAGATTCTCGCCTACCAAGATACGGTATATATATCCTATTACTATCCTCTGCACACCGCTGCATGGTCGATATCATTAAATATAGAGCGGGTTCTCCTCATGGGCCATCAGAGCCGTCCGTCCCCCGATAAGACTTCTAGACGGAGGTACAACATGTACAGCATCAGATCATGTGATCTAAGGTCCCCCAATTCTCACACGTGTGAGTTTGGCGGTACGTGTGCTGGAGAGTGGACGGTGATGCAAAACTTGGCCGACGCCGACAAGCCCAAATGACGGCAGGCTCCTTTGAATTCGTTCTTGGCAGGGAGCAAGTGGCTTCCAAGTTGCGACCTGAAAATATATTATTTTAAAACGTATTTATGGCTGTTATTAAAAAATATCTGTTGTTACTAATAAGAGCTTTGGATATATGGCAATAGGATCTAATCATAATATCATATAGTTTGGTTTTTCTGATATCATAGTTTTTTTATACAAAATTCAGAATGATCTTAGTTGTAATATTTTAACAATTGTTATAAAGGCCTCTCCTTATGTTATAAATAATTTTGTAAACAATAGATATTTATATGTAATATTATCATAATGTGGATAAGTTATATGCAGGTAAAATAATATTTAACTACGCTAGCAAGAAAATCATATTTTTATTTGATTGATTCCAACTAAAGTAGTTTGTTTATCACATGGATAATAATAGTTACATTTTGCCACCAAGGTGGTAGTCTGGTGCTAAGGGGGCGATAATTCCATTCGAGTTGTCTGAGTTCAAAACGTGCGGCCGTCGATTAAATTTAGGAACTGGATGTCCCACGTTCGGACGGCTCGTTGGTAGTTATCCTTGATGGTGCCAGATATGACGTATTCACTTTCGGATGGAGAGGGTGTGAGTAAAACGGTGTCCACCCGTATCGAACATTCTTCTGGCGGGGCAGGAGCCCAGTAGGGGCTGCTACACGGGGGGTGGGCTGGTTCCTTCCTCCCCTACCCATTTTCCTGAGAAAAAAAAAAAGTTACACGGCTACTCTATTTCTTTTAGAGAAATACAAATCAGGCCTTTTTTTTTTTTTTTTTTTTTTGAGATGGTATGCAATGCAATACCATTATATTCATCGATTCAAATTGTTGCAGCGCTGCTTGCAAGCAATTGTGTTATTTATAAGTTAACATAATAGCTCAATTTATATGATAATGCCATGTTGGATATTAAAAAAAAAGGAAAATGAGTATATCATGTAGTATAGCATTTTTTTTTTCTTTTCTAGCATTAAAAACCAACCTATTGCAATTCTATTTTCCCAGTATTTTTCCTTCACATGATTTCATGAATACAGAGAAAACATCTGGCATTTAGCAATCTATGCATTTAATATGAAGGATATTTGCAATTTTATAACCACAATATATATTTACTATAGAAATTATCTGCACAAAAAAGAGTTTCAGAACTAAACAACAAAAGAGGAAGTAATTAGGTTATTCCTTCAAAAAACTCCCCAGCTCCATCCAAACATTTATTACCGTAGGCCATCCCTAACGGTTCCAACGGCCGTTAGTTGACCGCATGCGGTAGAGAAAAAAAAAAAAAACCACCAGTCCAGGGCGGAGGACGGGGAATGGCAAAGATTTCGAATCCGAGGCGTCTCCCACGTGCGACGCCTCTCGGCCCGTGGGCGGACACGGAGCGTCAGAAGGCGAGGCCACGCGGGGGCATTTTGGGAAGACACCTCTGAAGTACACTCGGAAACAGTAAAAAGTTGGCGAGCCCGGGAGCGAGCGTCAGTTATCTGGGCCCCACCCCCGACCCCATCCCCCATACAACGCGACACGAGGGGCTAAAATAAGCTTCTCTTATTCCAATCCGAACAACACCGACGCACTCCTCTCTCTCTTCCCGTTATGCCCCTCCAACGGATACATCGATAATAGAAGAGAGATAGTGACTCCACGAAAAGGGAAGGGGAGAAAGGGGAGCAAAAAGAGGGAGAGGGAGGGAGAGAGAGAGAGAGAGGAGTTTGAGTGGGTGTGTGCGAGTGAGGGAGAGTGCTTGCGGGTGGTACCGGCGACGAGGTTAGGGGATTTATTTGGTTGATGATGAGATAAGGGGAGGGGGGATGAGATAAAAGAAGGAAAGAAGGGGATTTTTATTTGATTTTCAGCTGGTGAGGGATCTTTTTTTCTCTCTTTGAGGGAGGGGGAGAGAACGAGGAGGGGGCCATGGCGGCGCATGTTAGCGTGAACCATGGCTTGCTGGCGCTGTTACTGGTGCTGATCTGCTTATCGTGCGCCGAGGGTGGGGAGCAGGCCACGAGGCAGTGGCTGGAGGTGCGGCGGCACCTGAAACGATTCAACAAGCCCGCCATCAAGAGCATTAAGGTTCTGCCATCCCACTCTTTTTCTTATTCTCTCTCTCTTTTTTTTTGTTTTTTTTTTTATTTCTTTGTGGAAAAATGGCTCTTTTTTTTTTAGTTCATTCCTGGAATTCTTTGGCTAGATTTTTTTGAACCATTTTTAGGAAGAATCTATTTTAAAAACATATGGTTGTTGATTTATTAGTTTTTGAAGAATATTTAGTTGGTCGGGATTTCTTAAGATTATTTGCTTCATTATTAATATTTTAAGAAGCGTTTTGATCTCTATATATTTTTAATAATATTGCTGGGTTTAGGTTTGCTTCCCGGATCATCCCTGCTTAAAATAATACCTGTACAATGCTCGCATGTTGATGTCTTCTACCAAAATAGCAACTTTAGATTTTTTTTTTGTTGCCTTTTTAGAATCAAAATTAGGAATTTTCATTTCGTTTCCTTGAAATAATTTAGTTATATTTTATTCTCTCACAGCAGTTCAATCTAATTTCTTGAATAAATATCATTCCTTTCTACTAATTTGTGAGTCGCAAATTGTTGAGCTGCTATCTTATTCCAATTTTTTTAACCTTGTGTTCTCCATTATTGGTGTGTTCTTGCCTAATCTTTCAAAGATTTAGCATTTCTTCTTAGATCTCTTTCCTTCTCGGACTAATTCTGTCTGTGTGTGGGTGTGTGTGTGTGTTTGGCATATTGGATTTTTTGACCAAAAATTACAAGCTAAGATACTTGTCGGAAAAAGAAAATAAATCTGATTTCTATTGTTCTTCTGGGTTAGTTTTTTTTAAAAAATAAAAGTTTTTATTTCATTTCAGTTGTTCAGTACAGACCCATCTAGTTTCTCCTGTAAAGTTCCTCATTTGTTCACTGTAATGTTTCTTAATCTGTGGTCTCATTTGTTCTAATATCCTTTTTCCAAACCCACAAAAAAAAAAAAACAAACAGAGCCCGGATGGAGATATCATAGACTGTGTCCATGTCTCTCATCAGCCAGCCTTTGATCATCCTTTTCTCAAAAACCACACTATCCAGGTCTACTCTCTTTCCCCTCTCACTTTCTCTTCTTTTCAAATTCTACTCGTTTCCCTTACTGTTTATACCTTGTGGTTTCTTTGCTTTACTTTATCTCCACTTTGTGTGAAATCTTCAGGTGAGGCCAGCTTTCCACCCATTTGACCTATATGATGAGAACAAGGTGGCATCAAAGAAGAAATCTAGCTCCATAGCTCAGCTTTGGCATCAAAATGGGAGGTGCCCTGAGGACACCATCCCCATTAGAAGGACCAAGAGGGATGATGTGCTGAGGGCCAGCTCTGTCAGAAGGTATGGGAAGAAGAGTCACAGGACTGTACCAAATCCCACTTCTGTAGACCCTGACCTTCTCAATGAGAGTGGCCATCAGGTATATGATTCTGAAAATATATGAAAAGAGTAACTTCGGAACAAAGTGGCTATTACTTTTCCATTTTCTTCCTTTCCTTGGCCCTTCGCCTTTCTAATTTGTGCTGTTTGTGGGTCTTTTTTTGAGCAGCATGCAATTGCTTATGTAGAGGGAGATAAGTACTACGGAGCGAAGGCAACCATAAATGTATGGGAGCCAAAGATCCAACAGCCCAATGAGTTCAGCTTGTCTCAGCTCTGGATTCTTGGGGGTTCTTTTGGAGAGGATCTCAATAGCATTGAAGCTGGTTGGCAGGTATATTATTATTGTTTCAACTGTAACTAAATAGAAAGTAGTTTTGATTTTGTGAAAATCTTATGAAGGTGCTTACTCTCTTCATTCATGCATTAACTTCTGTTGGTTAATCCTTTGTGTGGGAAAAAATCAGGTCAGTCCAGATCTATATGGAGATAATAACACAAGGCTATTTACTTATTGGACTGTAAGTTATTTCTATTAGTTTTTTTTCTTTCCTCATGTTCTTCCACCTTGCCTTCTATGAGTTAGTTCTCTTCTGTTGTTTTCGGTCAATTATATGAAAGAGATGAGGTGCTACCGACGTTCTTCGTTTAAATAGACGAGACTAAGGCCAGAATTATCGCATATCCTTATTTTAAAAAATCGGGTGGCTTCTAATATTTTGCCATGAAAATTTCAGAGTGATGCTTATCAAGCAACAGGCTGCTACAACCTACTCTGCTCTGGGTTCATTCAAATCAACAGGGAGATAGCAATGGGTGCCAGTATCTCTCCAATTTCTGGCTTTGGTGGTTCCCAATATGATATCAGCATACTTGTCTGGAAGGTGAAAACAAGATTCACATGATCTTAATATTAAAATACAGAGAAGAAATAGAGAATCTCTGCCACTTGTTCTTTGTTATTTCTCATGCAAGCTCAGACACCCTCCCGAATCTCTACACAGTTCATATTTAATATTGCATCTTCACCTTTTATCCATAAATAATGATAAATATTTGCATGCAGGATCCGAAAGAGGGGAATTGGTGGATGCAATTTGGGAATGACTATGTGTTGGGCTACTGGCCTTCTTTCCTGTTCTCCTACTTGGCTGACAGTGCCTCCATGATCGAATGGGGAGGCGAGGTGGTGAACTCGCAACCGGACGGCGAGCACACGTCCACGGAGATGGGAAGCGGCCGTTTCCCGGAGGAAGGTTTCGGCAAGGCGAGCTACTTCAGAAACATTCAGATAGTTGATCAGTCCAACAATCTGAAAGCTCCCAAAGGGGTCGGCACCTTCACCGAGCAATCCAACTGCTACGACGTGCAGAATGGCAACAATGGTGACTGGGGAAATTACTTCTACTATGGGGGTCCTGGTAAAAATCCCAACTGTCCATAGAAGACCCTAGCTTTTTTTTTTTATATATTCCCTCCTCCCCCTTAATATTCCCCCCCTGTACCCACTCAATGTAATACACTCCTTTTAATCCTAGGCAGTGGTGACGTGCATTGTTCTCTTCCTCAGAGATTTTGTGTTGGCTCCCCTCTTCTTCTTTTTTTCTTTTGTACCTACTCTCCTTGTAAGAGTTTGGAGAGATGGGAGGTCAAGTTTCTCAAGAGAGACAGGCCTGTGGTGTAGTCCCCTTATGTAATTGTTTCTTTATCCTTTGATCCTCTCTTGGAGTCATTTGTTGTTGAATTATCTTAATGGATTGATGAGATTCTGGTACCTATGAGCATGGTGACAGAAGGGTGACTAGATGTCTGCTATGGGCAGCATGAAGCATGGGACATGGCAGAACAAATAGATTTTTATAAGCAGTTTGTAAAAAAAAACAAAAAAGCTTAAGTCTTTTTATATAGTTTTGTTGGTGAGATGTTGGAAAGGTTCAGGGAAAGAGAGGTTCTTGGGGACGGATGTTGGTGCATGTGGTGGGTGGAATGGTCTCACGGTCCAACATCTTTATTTTATGGACGATAATGGCTTCCTCCACTTCCCCTGTGGTCTTTGGCTCAACTTTTACGCTTAGATCCTTGCTTAGATTACACTTTATTCCATGACCACATCTTTTCTATATCATGGTCACGAGCATCTCAAAGAACGTGTGGTGCAGTCACATGACATACAGTGGGGTTTTGGTGGGATTCAAACCCCCCCCCCCCCCCCCTTATGCCACTCTGATCTCTTGAATTCAGACTTATTAGTGGTGGCCTGCCAACTTTTGTATTCATGTGGGGGAAAGATCCTTTGTGGAAAAGGAAAGCTACTCCAAAGAAAGTTGGCATTTTGGTTGCTTGCAAAAGAGAGAGCTGTGATTCTTTTCTTTCCTGATCTCTGCATATTTAGTTCATATTGGAATGGGATTTGAATACTAAAATAAAAGTAAAAATTGAATTTTAGGAGATTGGGATATTTTCGAAGAATCTGCATGAGAACGAGACTCTTCTCAACCAAATGGCTGGAATGAGTCATTTCTATTCTCATTCCAGAGTTTAATCCTCCAACTAAGCATGCCCTTAGATCCTTATCTGAGATGACAATTTCCTCGTCAAATTTCTATCAGAGGATCTGTTCTAACGATGTCAAGGGTCAAACAAGGAAGTTGTTCTTGAGCCGGCTTTCTTTGCTTGTTCGACTTAGGGATTGGGTTCAGTTCAGTTTGATTAATCTCAAAAAATAAAAAATTTTATAAATTATATATTATTTTTTAACTATTTTCAGGAAAAATAATTTCATATTAATTTATTGTAAATTAATATAATTTATATTATATAAAATGTAAATTAATACTTGTCATGAAGAGCATAAGCAGAGGCTTTTACGATTTCATCGTACTCTTAAACAAGATTTCCTTTTAATTTCAGAAAAACATGGGAACCCAAGAAGATGGACCCATCAAATTCCATTGGGACCATGAATTGAGATGCAAGTGAAACAAGGAAGTTCCTCGGAAGGAGTTAAGACTATATTTGGATTAGGTATGGGCTCTTCGGAATAAGAAAATATTATATCAAATATATTAATTTATATCGATATAAATAAATATAAATCACAATTTCAATTTTAGACAACTCGGTATTATACCAAGCTTTTTATGTTTGGATACTGATGGGGGATAAGAAATGCTATTTAGATGTTACATGGAAATAAGGGGATGAGAAAGATGATTTTTTTAAAAAATTAGGCAAGTTTGCCCTTCAAAACCTATTATTCTATAATAAAATAATATATATTATAATAATATTATATAATAAGATAACAATATCAAATATTAGAATATTATGGTATGATATTATATTATGTATTATATCATATGATATGATAGAATTATAATAATATTGTAATATCAGTATATAATATGATTATTGTACTATATCATATCATATGTTAGCACATTATTGGAGGGCTAAATTTATCGTTTTCTTTAATAAGAAGGGGGATGAGGGAGAGCCTTAAACCAAGTTATAGTGGATTAAACTTGTAACATGGAACCTTTGGTATAGAGTTTGGCTGAATAAATAGACCAAACTCTGAAGTTATCCACCGAAAAACACGTTGTGCTTGCCCCTTGTTCCAGGGTAAGCAGGTATTAAGTCGTTTTCGTTGCCAATCCAAACATTGCCTAAGAGATCGGTTTTTAAGGAACAAGGAATAAGAATCATAAGATCCTATTCCCAACCGAAGTCCAATCATTTCAAAGAGACCACTTCTTGGATCAGCATGAAAGTTAGTTAAAAATCCTTGATTATTTTTTCCACCAAATGGAGGCAGCAAAAATGTCCTAGGTCATTTTAAATTTTATAGAATTTCTTTTCCTCCACACTCCCCAGAAAGAAGCAAGAAAATGAGAAATAGAGCCCCACACCATCATTTGACTTTAGCTTTGAAAGATGAATATGGGCAAGATATAAATAGGTGCGATAAAAACACAAACCGGAGGACTTGGCCAAGCTCTCTTCCACAAGTTGTCAGCAGCAGCAGCAGCAGCAAAAAAAAAATAATTTTATGCGGATTTTCTATATTTGACTGAGGCTCTTATCCAATCTGCCACCAAAGTTAATGAATTTATTGTATAATCTAACAGTGAAAATCTGGTTAGGAGTCCATTTCCATCTAATCTTATCCTTGTTATAACATGGTCTAATAAGATTCAAAAATTTCATAAGATAAAGGAATTCATTTAAAATATCCCCAACAAGAGACATTCTAAGTGTAATAATAAAGAAATTCATTTAAAATATCCTCAACAAGAGACATTCTAAATGAAATAATCCATGAGTGATTATTGTTAAAAGCAGTCTAATATAAAGCCGCAGAAGCAATCTGATCTAAAGCAATTTGAAAAAGATTAGGGAATAGATCAAAGAAGGGAATATCACCAAGTCATCTATCAAGCCAAAATCTAATTCTTTGACCATCACCCAACAGAAAAGAAGCACCACAAAAAGCCATCTTTGGATTTGAGAACACCTTTCCAGCTTGAGGAAATAGGAACAGAATTAAAAACTCCGAAGCAAGCTCCTGTAAAAGAAACCATATCTCTTAAACAAGATTAATCAGATCTTTTTGAACAAGTTCATAAATAACCTTAGTTCAGCTCAGAACAAACAAGAGCTTACTTGAGCATAAGCTCTATTACAGAACAAGCTAACCTTGCACCAGACCTGGCTCACTAAAGCTCCACACATTTACAACCCTACAAATCTCCTGCAGGGCTAGCTGGCAAGGATCTTTGCTGCATCTAATTCTTTCCAGTTACTAGCTTCACTCAACCTTTTGTTATGACACACTTTGCAACCTATGGCCGCTTCAACATTCTGCTTGTCTAGGAGAATATTAGGAAGATTAGGTGGGTGGATAACTTGTGTCATTTTCTTCGATTAATTGGAAGAACAGTCCAGACGAAGTTTCTTATGAATGCAAAGCTACAAGAAAGATTGGAGAAAACTTTTGGCGAGCCATCTGTTTCATGATCCCAATTTTTCCTTTCATATAATTCAAAAACATCAACAAAAACTACTTATTGCATTCGCCACCAATGGGTTTGCTTGACTACCTAGGCCTAGTCTTCCATCATAATGATCCCAAACAATCAGCCTAAATTAACTTTTGCTGTCTTCGGTATCAGTTTTTTTGGTGAACGATTTCTGATACAAGTTAATTCAAGGACATGGCATCATAACCAGCCTAACCTGCAGTATCCAAGAGAAGACAAAATATTGCATTCTAATCTTTCAGGAATACACAATGCGTCTCCGTAGCAATAAAAATGTTTATAACATGAAAATGATGATAATGCTGGGCAAAGTAAGCTTACAGACACAGCTGAAGAAAATTTAGTGGAAGATAAACTGCAAAGTCCCCTATATTCTCAACATGATAGCTAGTACCCGTTCTTACGTCTCTTTCCACACTTCAAATTTCAGGAACATCAATCTCTACTACCAATTTAAGACCTAAAATGTACTGAGAAAGGAAAATTTGAGATATAATACATCCTTTACAATCAAATTGTTTATATCTGATTTAAACTTTGAGAATAAAGCCCAAATCCATGTAGCTACCTTAGAAGCATGCCAAGATTTCCATTTGCCATTATGGCAACAATTATTGCTTTCAAGTTTCCACATTCCTCAGAGTTGCCATGCCCAGGGATATCCTTATATGTACTGCACAGAAATCAATGATGCCTTTTAGACTTATTTCTCAGCAATTGGAAGTGATAACAGAACAAACTATGAAAAAAATACATGGACTCAAAGGAGAATAAGCATGAAATGTAATTATATACTTCATCTGATATCAGACAAACAACCAATAACTTCTCTCTCCTTAGTAAATTGTTCATTCAGCTGTGGGACTAGAGGATTTAGCAGCTTGAAGCATTTCCACAATGAGAGTCTTCACATCCCTAAATAACAGAGCACAAAAACTGGATCAAATATAAGCTCAGCTTTCACACCATTGTAAAATCATGGAAATCTTGAAGTGTACCTGCATATATTCTAGATAGTACAAAAGAAGATACATCAGACACCAAGGAGTTAACTATTGAGAGAATTCATAAAAATCTAAGCACCCACAAACAACAGTATTGCTTCTCTACATATATGCATATGAATGCACTAATTTATAAAATATCTTATTAATAGTTATTAGATCATGTTTTAGGGAAAAACTTTTAAAAGATTCCATATCTAACTGCATAACCTCGGGCATGAATGCTTATAGATCCAAAGGGTATCATAAAAAAGCTATAAAAGCAGAGATTTTCAGAAGTGAATCACTAGAGCAGTGAAAGGAGGTATATCAATCTAATAATGTCCCGAGACGGAAAGGCTAACCATAAAGTAATTAACTCGGGTCCTTTGCCCTATTTTAAGTAGTTAAGATCAGCCCAACGCACAACCAATATGGAACTAAATATATGCATGCACAAGTCCTTACACAGTCATCCCAGTTAAGCCCT
Source organism: Phoenix dactylifera (assembly GCF_051530095.1). NCBI lineage: Eukaryota > Viridiplantae > Streptophyta > Magnoliopsida > Arecales > Arecaceae > Phoenix > Phoenix dactylifera. Next base: position 14,828,134 of record NC_143190.1, on the reverse strand, counting down.
GACATCCTCACGCAGGAAGGGTACGATCACAAATAGAGGACTTGTGCTGGCATGTGTTAAGTCCCACAATCAAATGTGCAGTATCGAGACCATGAGTACTTGAGCAAGGTCAAGGATCCCTAATAATAACTTCTAACATTTTTGGGAGAGGTTTTAATTCAATTATAAATAGTATCAAAACTGACTCAATCCACGACCCACATGGAGTAGAGCTTACCACAAGCTAGTCATGGTATTTTTGTTTCTGATTGGACCCTTGTGAGGATGTTTGGGCTTAAAAGGGGGAGCATGTCGGAATCTGTGCAAGCTTGTATCAGTCCCATATCGGTTGTATGCTGGATAAATAATAAAATACTTAAGTAGGGCAAATGAACCCAAATATAGAGTGCATCATCTTACATAACAATTATTTGGTCCACTATAACATTTATTTAGGATATTAAAATAAGCTTGAAAATGGCTTACTTCCTATCTTGGGCACGCCTAGGAAATGGTATCCGAAGCTTCTGAGTGTTTCCTTGATAACCAGCCTGAAACCATAAACATGAATTGCTGTAGTATCAGTTGAAAAAGAAAATTGAAGTTGCAAGGTCCCTATTGAAATAAACTGCACAACTTTGTACGCTTGGAAACAGGCAAACAAAATACCAATAGAAATTCAACATTGCTCAAGGTGCTCGTGCCATATGACATGCATCATCGAACCATTTTGGACGTAGAATGAAGTCATACGGTTTCATGCCTCATTGCAATAAAGCATATTTTCAGTATCCTCCCTTTGAATGGATAGCCACAATTTATTTGTTTTATTTCCTTTGTTTAGATTAATAATAGAAGGTGAAAGACTAGACCAATAAATTTTGTAGTTTAAGAAGTAAGTTTCAGAATGTTACAAACAACCATCCAGGAGAAGAGGGTTACCCAATATATACAATTACGGTAGCGAACAATCCCTTATGCATGAAGTGAACATACCACTTAAAGACACATGTCAATGCATAAATATTTTTGAAGTACATATTCCTGCAAGTCCAAAATCTTCAACACCTCCACTACTAACAACTCATGGGAGATTAAAGATAACATTTGCCCAGTTAAAACTGGTATTTTGCCATCACAGGGGTATTTGGATGGTCTAACTTTCATTCATAACATGACCTGCTCAAATGAAATAGCTTGTTTCGCACTACAATATTGCTTTTTTATCTGATGACAGCTTTTGTTAAAGCTTAATGAAACAAAATGGACAAACATTTTATAGCTTACAAGGTAATCGTGTAACATAGGCATGTCTTGCAATTGATAGTAATAGAGTATTAATATGCAACTTTCCAATCTTATAGATTTTCTGCTATGATCATCAAAAAATAAACTTTCTAGTTTTGGCTCAATTTGTCAGCAATCCTTTGAAGATGAAATTAAAAACCATAGTGTTTTGTCATTAGTCTAAGTCAATCTGTGCTCCAAGATCATAATTCAATCAGTTATAAAGCAATGAGTGCTTGATAAACCAAATGTAATGCATAAGAGAGTTAAAGTCATTAACAAAGTACAAATTGGACAATATGTGCTCTAGCTGCTCATAAAAAAAAAGAGTATGAGCTATGTAGAGATTGCTGCAGTCAAAGAACAAGTCCTAGGAATATTAAGAGTTTAGCACGATTAATTAGAATCATTATAAAATCTTCTACTAATGCATTTTCAGAAAAAATTAACGTACCGCCAGAACACTTGGTGCCACCTAATTACACAAGTGGAGCCAGATAGGACCTCCCCTCAGAACACTTAGGACCAGACCATCTACCTTACAAAGATTGTGTGCTAGTAGGACAATACTTGCAAAATAAGTAGTAAATTCTGGCCCACAATTGAGACTCTCTGTATGTCAGTAGTAAGCACTAAAACCAATAACCAAGCTATATTCTTTAGCAGAAAAACCAAAACCCAAATCAATGTCATCCAGCATATCATCAGTACATCTACCCAAAAACCTTCCATCAAAATGTAGATGCATCTTCACCTATTTCACCAGAAAATGTGTTTTTTTTTTCAAACAATCTCATCCAGAAAGCACCACCAACAACTTCTTCCCAAGGAAAGTCCTCCACTCTTGCAGCTCGTCACCCAAGTGAAGAGGCTTGAAAAAATAAGAGAAATGACTTGCCACGGATAGACCAACCGCACAATGCATACAAAAAAGTACCAAAGAAATGTTGATATAAATACCTAGCATCTCAACTTCTCCAAGAACAGAGATCATATAACTCAAATGCCTTATCAACCGTTGTCAGTAAGTGATTCCACAACAAATCCTTGGTGAAGCTCAAATCAGCTAGCAATAGGACCTTTAGAAATGCGGATGCAGAACACTGGGGGGATTAAGAAAAGTAGCAGCAGATGTTGTCTAGGTAACAACCACAGCCCATTAAGAAGGAATTAGAATGTCCTTTTTTTTCCTGCCTTTTTTTCTTTGTTTGTTTTTCTTCCCCGGGGAGGGGGGGGGGGGGGGATGGAAATTAAGTCATACAACCACTGACAACCAATTACCTAAGAGCAGGGCTCCTTAAAAACTAAATTTTGAAACAACGTTCTTAAACTAGGCCAGGGCATAGACCTGTTTAGGGGTTCGAAACTGGCTCAGATATCGACCTGTTTTGGTTTCTGAGTCATGGGATAGTAGATCAACCCATTGAAGCATAAATGAGAGTATATATTGAAGGTAACATGGTAATAACAGGACTGCTATCATATTATATCGAAAGAAAGATTTAGTGTGGTGTCAAACTGTCAATGACCATCTTGTCAAAGATTAAACTTTTGAGCATTTGATTGTTTTTAAAGTACCAAATAGCAATTACCTTAAGGACTCTAAATTTGTCTTCTGAACTACACTACTGTAGTGAGCTATCACTTTTAAATTGGAGGTCTACATATAAATTTTGTAACAATTCTTTAGAATTAAACAAAAGTATGAAGTGCACATTATACTATTGAAAACTTTATCCGATTCACCCTTCTCATTATTGTATAGCCGACTTATTCTTCCTCAATTTTTTGTTTGCCAGTGAACAATCAAGAAGTAAATTTACTTTAGATGTGTGAATGGAAGGAAATGTGAGAGTTTCAATAAAATATAAACATCATGGAAGTTTCATGCATCTGACAGAGAACGTGCACAAGAATCCAAATCAAATGAACATTAGTAGCACCTTTACGTTGAAACCAAGACTGTCAACATCCAGCATATAAGCAGAGTCCACCTGAAAAATGTTCTTCCTTTATTTAGTCTGTCAGCCAGCCATAATGAACCAAAATCTTTGTAGTTGATGTGGTTGTAAAAATAAAACAACAAAAGTGTAACACTGAGAGAGAGAGAGAGAGAGTAATGCACATAAAAATTTCTTAAGGCAGTTGTCCATATTCAATATGAAAATTATTACCTTAACTGAGGTCGAATATTGTACTATAGCTTTTGTATCATCAGCATGATCCCTATTCATGTGGGACTAAAAAGAAAAAAGAAAAAAGGGTTAAAAGTGCAAAAAGCATAAATAAGAATCATAATAACAGCACCGGAAAAGGTAAGAATACCGTGATAGGCTTTGAAAACTGGTATATTGGATCAACTTTTGCAGATTTATACTCCTCCGCATCAAATTCTAGTACGCATGGAATCATAAGTAACAACCATCACATTTAATTTCGATGTCCTCAAGTAATAAACATGCAACATTTGAATTTGCTATGATCAGTAGCATTACTAATGTAGCAAGAAAACCTTCAAACCAATGTAGACAATAAAAAATGCAAGAGATGCGTAGAAAGATTAAAAGGACAAGTTGAGGTCGTGAGGTCATCAATTTACAGTTGCCACAATCCAACCAACAACTATCTTTTTTTGAGTAGTAATCCAATCAACAGCTCTCAAAAGGAATACAGAATTGAATTAGTTAGATTGCCGCTAACATCTCAGCATGATTCCATCCTCATAAATATCACACGGTATCTTAGGTCCAAAGTTTTTGAAGGTAACTAAGGCTTCTAGTTTCTATTAGACGTATGCTACTCCAGACCAGATTATACAAAGTGCTAAGATGATATACCAACATGCCACATACCTCCTGATCCTAACAGAGCAGTAGCAACTCCAGATACGTATCGCACAAATTTGGGTTTGATATGGATGTAATTGAAGTCACCAAAGTCAACCTTCGATTGAAGAGTTTATATTCAGCAATCTAAGAAATGCATAGAATAGTAGCATAGCAAGAAGGGGGGAAATGAGAAGGGAAAAGAAAAGCCAGAAAAACGGTCAGTAAAAATTACCCAGAATGCATCAGGATGTCTTCTGAGGTATGCAGTACGTATGGCCTCTCTATCATTTTCAGAGACCTAAAGGACAGTTTATGTTACAGAAAATTTGAATCCAAAGGTATAGAGGAAACAAGTCATAATGTTCAGAAAATGAAGTAAACTAAGGCATGATAACAAGAAGAATGCATTTACAACAACAAAATTTACAAGAGTAGTCATTAATTTTAAGGAAAGAATAACCATAACCAAAAAATATCATCTCGTAACTTTGACTTATCACAATCCTTAAGAAAATGGAAATTTATAACAGTGGGTACTTTAGATTGCGGTGCAAAAAAACTCATTGCTGAATGTTTGAAGATGAGAAAAACTTTAAATCAAATGAATACATGACTACAGAAGACCACTATCAAAGTGAATTGAAATCATAAGGCTCATGTGCAATTCTTATAATTCTCTTGGTACTAAGTATCTACTTGTAACATCCTGTGCCAATATAATGGCTCAAATGCTCGCTAAGCAACAGTTTAGATGATGTTAGGATGTCACAGTACAAATTTACTTTGAGTCTGCAGAAGATCTATGAAGGACATAAATATCCTCCAACACAAACATTCCATGATAATTAGGATATCAATAGTCAAGTCTGGACATTCTCATTTGAGCCCATGTTGTAACTGAACTGCATTTTTCTTATTTTGCTTGCACTAATTACATAGATTGGAATCTTTAATATATTTCTCATAGTAACCTGGCGCTTGCAGATTTTTGACCACTCCTGGAACCTTTTTCCCAAAAAATTTTCAAGCAAAGACTATCAAGAGAAGAAAGAGACTGTATATACTGGAGTAGCACCTCCATATAGGGTGATTACTGTATCAGTCCTATCTTCAAGATCCTTAGCAACAAGCTAAGAGTATTTAGCAAAGACTATCAAGAGAAGAAAGAGACGGTACATACTGGAGTAGCATCTCCATATAGGGTGATTACTGTATCAGTCCTATCTTCAGGATCCTTGGCAACAAGCAAAGAGCATTTAGGTTTTGACATGAGATTCTGTAAATGCCAGTGAGTCTTTAATTAGTTGCTGTGTCATTCAAAGCATAAAGACAATGCTAGGAAGGAAAGGTTAAAATTATGGAAAATGCAAGTTTATTGAAACACATCAATTTGATATTCTGAAATAAATCAAAATTGTCAAGCTAAAATGTTCAAGGAATGACACTGCATTAACAATCACACCTTTGAATGAACTGCTAAACTACTAACTGCTAGTATTGGAGAGCCATCATGATCACACGCAAAGTCAACCATCGACCCTGCTGGATAACCTTCATGCTCCTGTCACAGTTGAATAGCCAAAAAATTTATTAGGTGAAAAAAAAAGCCCCCAAGTTGACATGCCTCAGAATTCTAGTTGCCTGATAATTATATTTTCACAATAAGTAAATTTACCAGTGTTCTTAAGATCAGGATGGAGTTGTAAATCATAAGAGCGGGTTAGATCAAATTGGATCGTGGATTTGATCGCAGTCATAAGATTTTTCTGATTTCTTTCAAATTTTTAAAATATACAAAAATGAAAAAATTGAAATATGAGGCAAATACAGAATAGATGAATGAAGAACAAAAAGTCACACGTACAAGAAGTCTACTTTCCACCAACATAAGATCATGTACATAGTGTGGCTGGTTATTCAAGATATTTATATACTATCTATCAATATAATTATCATTTTAGTTAGATTTTTTTAGGAAAAAGAGAAGGATAAAATTTTAATACGCAGATGGAAAAATATGAAATATGTCTCTTATTTTTAGCTCCATAAACTCCAAAAGCAAAATTTGCTAACTTTACTGCTCAAAGGCTTATTAGTATTAAGTAACTTAAAGGCATATTGACAAATAAATAATAGAAAATGGAACGCATATATTTAATATCTAAATAGAATAATCAAGTCATATCTTATGATCCAAGTGATTGTACATTTCAGAATATGGAACTAGATCCCAATATCCTAACAAATTCTTATTCAAAGATGAGCTCTGGATTGTTTAGTCCATTTTGATCTGGATTGTAAGATATGGATTGTGAATCGTAAGATTTTAATAACGATGAATGTTGACAATTAGCATAGTAAAGATAACACAACAAGCAGAAGTGCTCACACCTGGAGTCATAAAGAAATACTTCTTGATTGTATAACACAAACTAGACTGGAAGAAGACTAAGATTTAGGTATTTAGCAAGTAAATTATCACATAATGCAAAATGGTACTGTAAACTTATGCACAATAAAAACAAGATACCCAAGACAATACAACTCTAAGAAACAAAATGACAGCATCCTTATACGCCTTCAAAAGTTTAAAGACCTGTGAGAATGTAGAGAGCATTCCCCTGACACTATGATCAAGTATAGTTCGTATTTCCTCAATTGGAGAAAGTCGAGCTGCTGCCTCCTGTAATAAAAGAAAAAGTGTTTGCATAAGATATATATACCGCCAACATAAGATTAGTACAACTGAAATAACTCCCAGATTACCGCAAGTAAAATAACTTACAAGTATCAAATGCATGTTAACTCCAGAAAAACCACTATCACCAAATATTATGCTCGAATAGTTCATAAACTATTTATCTCAGTTTACCCATTTTTAATTGCTTAGGATATGCGTAAGATAATTTTTTAACCAAACTAAGTATGTTGAATGTTAGTCAACAAGCGACTAAATTTGCGAAACATTCATGTTCATTTTCATTTTTTCAATTTCCCCTTTATAGATCATTCATGATCCAATACACTGAACCTCGCTGCCTTCCTCTCCTATCCCTTCCACTGTTTACAAAACTTGCCTCTTAGTCTTGTACCTTTGGCATCAAAGAAGAACAACAGTTGTCCCAATTTACACAGCACCTTATAAACTTAATATTTCAAGAAGGAATGTAAAACACAGTATTACTACAATTAATACTTTTAAGTTAGATGCTAAAGGAAATGCTACAAGGTAACCATATATAAATATGTCTCGGTCAAGAAATATCAAAGAGAAATAAGTGGAGGGTGAAAGAAAGATGCAATGCTCTCTGCTAATGCAGTAGTGACAGAAGTATTATGCTAAAGAATACAAACATACAAGCATCACCTTTCGTTTAACACATTAGCCTATAAAAAAATAATCCCCTGTTTGCCTCCCCTCCCTTCCTTCATTTACAAGGGGGGACAAACTCATGATGGATAGCACATTGAAAGCTTCTCATATCATTAGCAATCATGATTCTTGGCTTTCCAAGAGACTAGAGTGTTCCCAACAAAGATATACTAGCTAACATACGAGAATCGAATTGTAACATCACCAAGCCAAAAAATACTGTACTATACTGAGATTAGGAAATACAAGAGGAAGAAAAGAAATACACAAGGTTATGGTTTCATCAGAGGTAGAGGCATAAAAGAGGTAGCATGTAAGATATTAATAAATGACTAACATCTTCCATGACACAAACAATGCCAGTCTCCGATCCTGGTGAAGAAGCAGAAGAAGAAGCTGACACATGCATGTGCAACTTAAAGGGCCTGTTTTGGATGCCTGGATACATAATCCATTGATATTATCTTCTGAACAAGAAAAGTTTTGAGAATTCTTGAAAAGGAATTGACTAGGTAAAAAAGAAATTTCCACCGATTTTGGGACGCTATCAATCACTTAATCCTAAAAATCTAAATAGCAAAAATGGATGAAAAGGTACTTTGTCTTGTCACTAAAAATTGGCATAATGAAATCTGAAACTCGTCTGACTCTTCAATCTCCTCCAACAATGTAACTTTCTTCCTACAAGTCCTTCGAACCCAGGATATTGTATCAGCAGATTATAGATTCAGGCATCCAAATAGCCCCTCCTATTATTGAAGGTTTGGATATCTCACCCTTCCTGCCTTGTTTAACTAGAAGATTTTAAAGAATATATGAAGATCAAGCTACAAATGCTTGAATATGCACACTCAAACAGAGATAACCCAGATTGTGAAAATGAGGTCTAAGACTTCGAATTCTTTATTCTAGAGCATGACGTGGCTAGGCTAATAAGGGAAATAGGAGCATTCATTTAAAACCCAGATGGAAATGCAAAAAATAAGAAAGAAGAAAAACTCTATAGCAAGTGAAAGCAGAGTAAAATTTTAAAAAATGAATTCAGTCTTATACTACAAGTCAGGGTTTCTCTATACATTTCAAATTTGAGGGTTTGAGTATGTACTATGATGGAAGCACCAAACCCCAGCGGGTTCAGAGGCCGAAACCGCATTACTTGGCGGCCATCGACCACGTCTCCCACGAAGCTGCCGACTCACCAGCGAAATAGACGAGGCCGAGAACAAAGGAAACCGAGTGTCGTGAGAGCGGAGGAAACTTGACGACTTCGTCATGCATGGGTCTCCAAAGCACGGACGTGGGAGCGGGGCGTGATGAGCGACGGCTCGGATGTCATGTGGACAAGGAAAGAGAGGACGCAGAACGGGGAATAAGGATGTGTGCATAGCCCGGGTCTCTCGTGGATGTGGGATGAGAAGAAGAGGAGTCCGAAGCAAGGGCGTGGACGTGGGATTTGATGAGTGATGGTGAGTTGATAAATGATGGCCCGGATACCAGGGAGGGGAGGAAGTATTTAATGGTGTGGAATGTCTTGGGTTGAGGGATGTGAAGAAAAAAGTTTGTTTCTTGTGTTGTTGTTTTGCATGGGTTGCTCTCACCTGAAGTAGAGCTAGTAAATATCATTTCCTTCTCTCTTATGTTTGGCTTCCTCTTCTTCTTTGGGTTGGGACCTATCATACTATATGGTACCCTTTTCAGTGTTCTATTCTTTTGAAAATTTTAATATTCTAGTTTCTGATATGCAGAGTTATATGTTGTCAATGTGGATTACCATTTTTGACACATGTAGCAGAACATTGTGTCCTAGTTACTATTAACTCCATCCATATTAGCATCATAGTATGTGTAGGTTATGTGCAAGTTACACTATAGAATGCTCATATAATCATTATAAACACTAGTAAGTTATGATAGAATATGGTTATAAGAGTAACAAACAATCTCTAAGCAGCCTTTAATGGTCCGCCAATCATTTAGTTTTCTGAACTTGAGATGTTGAAGAAGTTTGCCTTCTTAGCCATCAACCATGCAATGGACATGGATATTCTTCTTCTCAGAAAAATCTCCTTGAATGAAAGGGGCATTATCATGCTTAACAAAGAAGTTTTTCTAAACAAGGCATTTAACTACTACATGGAGTCATCCTAACACTATATAAAAGTGAGAATATTTCACCTACTAATCAATTTCCATAAAATACACCCTGATTTGATTTTGTTTCTTAACTAGTGTCATCGTTCTTAACTTTGGCACACTGTTTCTAATTCTAGACCTGTTGATTCTCGAATTCCTTGCGAATCTTCCTATCCAATGATTCTAATCCATTTATCTACCCCAGCCAAATTCTAACCCGGAAAGCTCTTTAGTTTTATCAACTTGGCAAACTGCAATCCCTCACTCGCAATAACTATTACTTTCCAAAATTAGTAGTTAACTAACCCCAAACATTTTGAAAATTTAGATTTCAAGATTATTAAATTATTACCACAACCATAACAATCAATCCTTGCCCAAGTGTTCGATTTCAGCTTCAAGATCAGTGAAAAAAAAGAAGAAGATTCTTTTCTTCTCCTACTATAGAAAAAAAAAATCGCACCTGGTGAGCCTGAATTCGCTGAAAAGCATCGGAACCGTCATTCACATCACCAGGCGCTGCTACCTGAAATTAATTAAGAAGAAAATCGTCCAAGATATCATAAAAATTAACAAATAAGTAAATAAGGAAAACATACGTCTTTCTCAAGAATAAGATCAGCATTAATCTTTAAAAAAAAACGAAAAAGAAAACAAATTTCCCAAGCAGCTCACAGAAATTGATACACAGTATCGAATATGATGGATTAAAATAATTGAATACAAATCAGAATCACGAGATTCTTGGGGCCAAAAAAGAAACCCTAGTTTCATTGATACCTGAGAGGACCGAGGCGCGGAGGAGGCCATGGCGAGAGGGGAGAAGACGACGAGGCGGCGGCGTCTAGGAGGACGAAAGAAGTGAGGTTTTGTGGAGTGGGAGACTTTAGGAAAGTTTTTGGGAAACGTCGTCAAGCCATGGATAAAGCGAGAGAAGGGAAGCGGGGGAGAGCGGACGGCTGGCGTCAGAAGCAGCGAAGTCTTCATCTCCCTCAACGGCTGCCTCCCAACTTTCATTAATTTTTCCACTCCACGCCGGAAAACGCTCCAAGATAGCTTTCTGCTCACGTTATTTCCTTCCCTCTTGCTTTCTTGCTTGTATTTAAAGCATCTTCCAGGGTCCACGTAGGGCCCAATCCGGACACCAAATTACACAGATAAATTCCCAAGTAAGCTGGCCTTTAGATCAGTATTTTTTCAGGGAAATTTAAACCAGCAACATTATCTGTTTTTTATTATTTTAAAGTAGAAGGAGGGTCTAGATTCTCCCCAATCTTGTCGACTTGGGGAAATCGTTACAAGATTACTTCATTGCCATTTACTACATTACTATTACAAATAAATGTAATTTATTTTAATATTGTCGACATTTTACCCTAATTTTTTTTTCTTTTCTTGAAGATTCCGGAAAAGCTCGTAGTTACTCCACACCATCTGGGTTTAGTCTATCCCCTTGCAAACCAAGAAAATCCACAAGAAACCAATCGCTTACTAATTGGAAAAGCTAACATCACTCAGAATTGAATCTTCTCCCACTCAAAAAGGTGAGAGCTAATACCATCCGAGCAAATGCTCAACCATTCCTGAGCGATGATATCATGATAACCCTAGTTACATGAAAGCATAAAATTTTAGAGGACTTGGCTGATCTTGCAAGGTCATGAAATTCATCATTGTTTTTTGGCTTTATTAAAGAGTTATCTGAAACAATTTTAGTAGTCCACAAAACTCAATCATCTATGCTTAATAAGCTGGCATTAGGTTGCTTGCTCCATGCAAAGGGAATGATCATGGATGGCGCTTCCTGTGATTATTTTTTATGGAGTCCTGCATGGTACCATACAAAGATCATATCTTTCATAAAAGAGCATCCTTCAAAAAAATCAATCTTTAAATCCTCAAAATATATAAAAGTGGCTTAATTTTAATTTTTTTATTTTCGGAAATAACCTACTCAGACAGCTCTATTAAATAATTTAAATATTTCTGTATCGATTTCAATCTAATATCTTTTAAAGGTTAAAATATGCTGGACTTCCTAAAGGGCTCCAAAATTGATGGGATTTAAGAAAAAATAAGATTGAGCACAAAAGAAAGATGAAAATCTACTAAATATGATATTTTAACAATCTTGGCTTTAAAAGCTTTGAAGGAAGAGGAAGAAAAATACTTCTAAACCAAGAATCTGTCACTAATTGATTCTTATCATCTCTTTCTAGACCTGAGACTACAGTCAAGTTATCCCATATTTGTAATCTTAGCCATACATGCACATACATGTGTATTATAAATAGTTTTAATAAAAGATGTTATTTTCTCCTTAACAAAATAAAAGACATCGAAAACACTCAATCATCACGCCTCTAACAATATGCCACTTCTATTGTTTTTGATCCATGTTAATGCCCTTTTTTGGGCAAAAACAATCTTAATACCCTTATATTTGTCGAGGCAACATTTCAAAACCTCCGAGAAGAGATCTCTTCCAACAAAGAGATCTCTTCCAACACAATATAGACGATAGACCATTGTGTTATGTCATTTGTTTGATCAAAATATACCACTTCTTTAGCTACCACCACTACGTATGGCATATCGACATTAGATATACTTAAAAAAACTCCATACCATATCGACACTGTGCTAGCATGGCACTGATATAAGATCTGGTAACCGTGATTTCAACCATGCACAAATATCTTATACGAGTTCATAATGAATAGATCCATGTTTGCAAATCCATCATTAGTAGTGCTCACTTAATGACAAATCTCTAGCTTCATTTCATCTACAATTCCACAGCACTTCCACATGAACATAAAGTATGGTTAACTACAATGATGTTCCAAGAAGCATGGTTCTGTAATAACCTAATAATATGTTAAATGAAACTCTACTTCAATCCAGTACACTCGTCTTGTTTCTTATCTCCTTGAAGCAAGAGTTCAATTGATCTACAAGGTAGCACAGATGCATGAAGCCTAAAATGTGGCAGCAACTGCACACGTATCCATGTCCACACAAGCAAATGCTGATTTGCATCCATTCACCATAGCTTTCCATGCATGTCTCCCACATACATCTCATTAGTTATGCAAGTGAATCATCTTAGTTTTTGCCTCTCAAGAGAGAGAGAGAGATTCCTTTCAATCAACAGAGACATATAATCCCATCCTCACAATCATCACAAAAATTTGTAAAAAAAAAAAGAAACAGAAAAACTCGAATCTAATCCAAATCATCCATGCAACATCGCGTGTACAGTGTTTACCTCATCCTACATCAAAATTAGGATTTGGCTTCAGGACCACAGATTTCATAAAGAAAGGAGGAAAGGAGGAGAAAAAAGAAAAAGCATATCTGCAATCAGAATTTTTTCACTTGCCAGAGAAGAGAAAGGAGAAAAAATATAGACGTGATGAGAGATTTCTAATCTCTTTTAAAACCTAATACAGCAAATTCCCTCTCGTCCTCTTTGAATCATTCGGAATCACTCTCCATACACATAGCCTTCAATCCTCTCCTTCTCTGCAAAACATTAAAAAGAAATGAAAAAGGAAACATTTAGAAATAGCAAGTCATGTATGGATAACAAAATAGAAGAGAGAGAGAGAGAGAAAAAAAGGGATAAATTTTAGGATAAGCCTGCTCATATGATTCTAAATCCAGATATGAATAAAAATTTGGAGTTCACACTGGAACCTGAATAAGAGAAAAATCAAAGGAAAACAGAGAGAAAGCGAAGGAAAAGAAGAAAAATACACCTTTCTTGAGCTCTTCTTCTCCCTGACCTCATACCTCTCCTGAGAGAGATCCGATAGCCATGCCCCCGGGCTGACCAACTACACCCATCCGACGAGTAAATTAGAGACGAATCAAGTGTTAGTGAACTCAAAAATCAACAAAAGCTTATCTTTTGTTTCCCCAAAAAAAAAAAAATTCTCTCTTTGGAAAGGAGGAAGAAGGGAAGACTTACAAGCAAGCATTTTTGGATCAATTTAGACCTCTTCTTGGGTCTCTGTGGGAGCTTGCAACCCTTCATGGCCATGAAATCCTCCTCCTTCTCTTTGTTGGACAAGGACACGAAGAACCTTGGCAAAACCATCGCCTTTCTCTCCTCCCCTCCAGCTCCGTTCTCCTCGCACCCCGCAGCCGAGCCCCTCGTCGTGTAGAACCGGTCCTCTTTATCCGGGGAGGAGGACGGCGACGCCGACTTCCCGTTTTCGCTCCCCGCCGATTCCGACTTCCTGCCGAGAAATCGAGGCATAAGGCTGGGATTTCGAGCTAGAGACCCCAAAACAAGATCAAAATCGCACTTTTTTTGCCTTTTTCTTTCGTTACGTTTACCTTTGGTGGAGAGGGGTGGGGTGACGGACGGGCGGCGGCGACGGGAAGCCTTTCTCCCCTCCGATGACGCGGCGGCTCACGCGAGTGGTGGTCCTCTTCTGGCCGTCGGATTTGGCCAGGGAGCCCTCGTCTCTCACCTTGACGCAGCGGAGGCGCTTCCGGTTCCCCCACTGCAACAGGAAATCGGGCTCCGAAGCTCCCCTCGGCCCCCTCTGGCTCTTCATCTCCTTCTCCATCTGAATCAATGGCAATACATCCATTAAAACCCCTTCTCCATATAACCCCCAAACCTTCAGAAGAAACTGAAGCAAGAAAAATAACAATCTCTCCTTTTACCTCAAGATCCAATCTTTTTGATGAAAAGAGAGGGAAAACGCGGAAACGAGGCCACTGTGCTCAGATTCCCCTGGGGTTTCAAAAGACCATTAGAGATCGATGGAAAATATGAGATTTTTAGAGCAGGGAAATGGAGAACAGGGGAGGCAGAAAGTGGGGAGGTGTAGGACAGAACGCTTCCGATGAATCCACTTAAAAGAGAAGAGAAGAAGAGGGTTTTCTCTTGGTATCGGATTTGAAGCAAAGAAACGGCGAGGTCTCCCTCTTTCTCTCACCGTGCTCTCTCCCACCCACTCTTCTCTTCTCCTCTCTCTCTCTTTCGCTTCTGCGCCCAAAAACCAACCACCCTCTTCACTGATATATCTTTATTCTTTCCATATAAGAAAATTTCCCCACCCTCATCCAAACCGTTGGATTTTCTGCGGGCGGCCAGATTTAAGTCCTTGCCATCGCAATGCTTGGCCTCGTCCCTTCCCCTGCGGGATGGCGCCCTCCTGCGAGACCTGAGAGCAGTGGACTGCATGGCTCGGTCACGTGGTCCTTGAGATTCACAAAGGACTCATGACTATTTTTTAGCTAGATCTCGATGTGCGCATGATGTGTTCCACAAGGAGGAGCCTTGGATGAATGGCTCTGGTTCTGACAATTTAAATCATGCATTTAATATACTCTTTGCATGGTCATTTATTCAAAAGTAACTGTGTGTGCATATGTTTATTGGTAGGGCTGCAAATAGGTCAGGTCAAACCTAACTTATAATCCGATCCGACCCAAATTTTAGGACCTGCGGGTTCAGATCGGGTCCTAAAATTGGACCCGAACCATTTTCTGAGTCGGGTCTGGATTTACTGAATCTAGACTCGATCCGACCTGACCTGATCCATTATTTTTTTGGGCCTGTTTCGGGTTTGCTGAATCTGAACCGATCCCTACCCGAATCGACCCGAAAACCCGATCCGAATCGACCCGAAAACCCGACCCGTACCCGAAATGGAGCGGTATAAAGCACCAGGGTTTTCTTCTACCGAAACCCTATCACCATTCTTCATCCTCCGAGCACCACTCCTCCGAGGGCCTCCTTTAATCCCCTCCTTCGAGCACCGCCTCCTCCGAGCGCCTCCGGCTCCAAGCGCCTCCTCCGGCTCCGAACGCCTCCTCCCGACTCTGGTGAGTCCCACCACCCATTTTCTTTTGTTACATATTTATATTTTCGCCTTCACAGCGGTGGTGGAGAGAGCTCGCTGGTGCTCCATTCGGCAATGGCGATTCGAAGGACGTCGCCTTTCGATGCCGCCATTGCGGTGGCGCTGCTCGCCCTCCCCTTGATCGCCGCCGCCGAGGTCTACTTCGAGGAGAAATTCAGAGGTATGGCCCCAGATCCGTTTCTTGTTCTTGTTTTTTTTTTAATCCCTAAGCCCTAACTCTGTTGCTCTTTGTTCTCTGTGTGATTAATGGTAGTAGCTTTTGATTTGCATTTGCTTAATTATGTTAATGAAGTGATTAATTAGTTGCGGCATAAAATAGAAGGTCTAGGAGGAGAGCCATACAGGGAGAGCAAGAGGCGAAGAGAGAGAGCGGGAGATCTTCTTATTTGCAAATGCATAATCTCTCACTTGATTCTATCTTTGGGGGTTTAATCGCTGGTAACATCTGACGCGGACCCGACTTGGACACAGACCCGACCCAACCCAAATCGGACTAGATCCGACCCTGACCCGAATGACCCGTTGGGTCAAAAATTGTAGGCATGGACCCGACCTGACCCGATCTTCAACCGGATCAGGTCTGGGTCTAAAATTAGAACCCGAACATAAAATTGGGTCAGGTCGGGGTCACTCAGGACCCAACCCCACCCATTTGCACTCCTATTTATTGGTGGATAGTGCAATTGTAATTTATGATACATTTAATCGTTTATGTAAAAAAAAAATCTTTTAAAACTTGATACCATAGATGAATTTCCTTATGAATGGATCCGGGGTCAGGGGTGCTTAGTCAAGAATCAGCCGTTGCTCCATGACATTTGCAGAGTACCGGAAGAGTGGCAGAGTGCGACTCCTACTAGGCTACGTATATATATCAGACGGCGAATGATGCTGCAGACTAGGTTGCTTCCTTCACGGCTCATCACCCTGAAGGTTTCACCCCGGATAGACCACATGGTTGCGCCAATGCTTTGACATAGTAATTTGTTTTAGGCCGTATTCACATCCATTGTATGTGAGCCGCTAATGCACCAGAGAGAGAGAGAGAGAGAGAGAGAGAGAGAGAGAGAGAGAGAGAGAGAGAGGAGTGCTAACGGAGTTTGCATGAGTACTTGGTATATTAGAAAAATATGGATGGAGATTTTAGACGAAACATGGAAAAGGAGGAGGGCAAGTAGGCGTGCATGCGTATATAATTCCCAATGCTGATCTTGGAACTCAATGTGCATGTACTTGTATTTGACTATATGGTCGGATATTTGGGTCCAAGCATCATCAGGCACTAACCCAATATGGAGAAGATAAATTATGTTTTCCTTGACTTATGTTAGCAAAATATTCTAAAGTTTAGAAACAATTCAAACATAGGTTATTAATCCAATTTGGGTTGCGGAACAAATAACAAGCCAAAGACAATCAATTTTTTTTAGGTTAAAATTGGTTGAATTCGACCAATTGAGTATAAATACATCCGTGTGAATCAAAAAGTACAATATTCGAAAATTGAGCTCGAAAATATGATGTAAAGTCCTATAAGATAGTCTTGGAATGGTTAGCCACATAAGTAGCCATCCAATCAGCTACACTATTAACTTTTCTATAGATATGTCATGATATAGACAAGACAATCCTTTTATAGTCTAAGCTTTTTTAGAGATTACTCCCTATACTTCCTACATTTTCCTTCCCTCATTTGCAATTAGTATTGCTAGCGGTCAAGAAAATCTTGAACATTTTGGTTTCTATAGCTAATCGGGGTGCAAATGAGTTGGGTCGGGTCGGGTCGGGTCGGGTCATGAGTGACCCCGTCCCAATCCGGTTTTTTGTTCGAGCCCTAGTTTGTAACTCAAACACAACCCAATAGAAAATCAAGTCAGGTCGAATCGGGTCCACCATTACAATTTTTGATCCAACGAGTCATTCGGATCAGGTCAGGTCGGGTCCATGTATAAACCGAACCCCATCCAAAAAAATTAGGTCCGGTTCGAGTCAACCCATCCATAGCTTCAAAACATGTTTGCACGCCTATGGGCTGCAGCCCGCGAGCTCAAATAATTTTACAGATTCTGGTTGGGTCGGGTTGAAGCGGGTCATAGGGTTGAAAACTCAAAATTATTGAAATTTCAAATGGGTCGGGTTGGAGTTGGATCGAATCTAAATTCAATAAACTCAGACCCGATTCAAAAAATAGAAGGAATCCAATTTCTGAATCCGACACAGCCCCATGGGTTCTCCCAAATAAGTCGGATTGGGTCTAAGCGGGTCGGATCAGGTTACGGGTCAACCTGACCTATTTGCAGCCTTGGTAGCTGATAGCAAGCATAGGTGGGTTTGGGCTGGAGCATATGGCTGATATTAAGGTGGCCAAATCTATTCACACCCATTCTACTTCCTCTCATTTGGAAACGCATCAGTCATGGAAAAGTAGGATAGATGGAAGATGATTTGGAAATCCGGTGTGGCCCCCGGGGGGGTAAAACCTTTTTCTTTTTTTGTGGAAACTACTTTGTTCCACAACATACGTCTCACTCTTCTTTGTTTAGCTCTCGGAGACGTTAACCATATTATTATTATTAAAAATCTTGCAAGTAATGCCATCGACTGCCTTTTATTTCTACTACTGTTTTTGAAAATCCGCAAGGATGTGAAAAAGGAGATATTGAAGCCTGCATAGAGACTAATGGGATGAACCATTTCCCCACTCAGCTTGGATTTTTTTCTTTTGAACAAATCGGAGCACCATGCCCTCAATTTAGTGCTCTCAAACCTGTTGGAAATTCAAGACATTATATTTCCTTAGCTTTTATTACCTATGCGTATTCTTTCATTCCTTATGTTCACATGTGAAGGTTATACTCATCCGGTCCGGGTTGTATCCTTCGCACGAAAAAAAAGATCGATATTCTTTCGGGACATCAACCATTAGATCATATTCTGCACAGATCTCAAAACACTCCAAACTCTCTCATTCATCTATATGCATAGATTTCATCGTGGCTATTGTGCGATCCAACAATGCATATCATAAAATAAATAAAAAAGAAGATGAATCATTCTTCCCTACATCTAGCAACGGGGGCAGCTTCTTGTTAGAAAAAGAATAGATGGTAAGAAAGAACTTATCGGTTGAGGCGTGTTGTCACTGTCCTTCAGAATAGATCGCGCCCCTCAGAGAATGAATCTCGGCATAGCAGGTAATGGCGGCCTCCCGCACCCGCGCAGGGGGTCCCCCCTTGCACATGATGACCGAGCGCGATGCACCCGATTAACCCATTTCCGGATTGGATTTATCAATTTTGCTTTGGACCTTCATTGGGCTCGGGTACGTGTGGGCTACTTACTTTCTTTGCTTCACCAGGTTAAAAGGTTGAAGACTATATAAAGACCATTTGAGTTTCATTCTTTCTAATGTAGGACTAATGAAAGTATATATGACAAAAGAAGAGTAGGCTTGGAATTTTGTAGTACTCCAACACTTGTGGGTCCATTTGTGCGTAGAAGTGCTAAACAAGAAAATAGCAATTTTTTTTTTTTAAATACGATCCACCAAGATAGCATAAGGTGAGATTAGATATTGTATCCATGATGATGGCAATTTCCTGATAAATAGCTGGGTCACAGATTAGGCAAGTTCGGCACTGGTAGACAGGTGCGAGTTTGATATTTAAAAGAAAGTTATACTGTAAATTTGATATTTTTGTGGTTAGGATTGGTTTGGTTGGGTTTGGCTAGTGTTGGTTTTGTATCAAAACACGTCTTGCCCACCCAACCAGAGTTCAGGTTGGGAGAAACATTTTGGTCAATGAAAGGATGTTGGAAAGCTACAGCAATAAACTAGCTAAATTAACCAACTGCTGTAACGAGTCTTGACCAAAGGATGGATGCTGGATGCAAAAATATTTGTGTAATTTTCCTTCCATGTATGAACATGTCGAGAGCAATAACAATCATGGAAGTCCAAAAAAAATTGGATGAGCTTTTATCACAAACAAAGAATGAAAGAAACCCATTCATATTCCAAGATTTTCTTTTAATGCCTCAATTCTTATTGATTAAAAACTTTGTCAAAATCTTCTATCATTAACAGTGTCTCACAACTATCAAAGTACGATGGGGTTGAAACACGAGAGTGCCTGCCTCTGAGCTATAAGCTCGTAAATTGTATCAATTAAAAACTATCGAAGTATTTGTCTGATTCCTATTGTCTCTGTTCTAGATACAAAGCAAGTCCACCATATGCAGCCAGCTTTGAGTTTAGATATGTGGGTGGATTAGGGTTTGAATTGGTCCCAGCTAAGCTGGCTTTTGACTGGACTTTGGATCTTCAATTGATAAAAATGGGAAGATACTTGGAACTGAAATTTGAGCTCCAACAATTTTCTAGTGGTTTCGAGTCTAATCTTGACTAAACTTGAGCCTGACCTAAAACTCGAGATTGACATGAGGCTTGGCTGAGCATCTTGCCCCCAACTTCTATCCCTCCACTTCGGCACCCCACATAGTTATAATATTCTTCAAATTATTGAAAAATTCTTGAATTATACTTGGTTTTTCTTTTGATCGGATGAAAATCACAATTATTGTCCAAAAAATGAAATTAATCTAGAACTATTCAATTATTCTCGAATTATACACAAATTCTATGATTTTAACATTTATTCTTACTTATTTTTAAAATGTTGCATTGCAAGTTAATAATACTACATATCAGTGCTAGGTAATCTTTTTTATTATCATCAAATAGCTCTGCTTCTCCTGTACCTATTTTGAATAAATACATTTAAAAATATTTTAGAAACTCTACATTTTTTTTATTCTTCCTCACTTCTTCGCTATCTAAACTCTTTTTGAATCTTCAGCAAATTTTTCAAATTTTTCTAAATTTTGAATTATTACATCTGGCCAAATCATTCTCTATTTTTTTTTTTTTTTTTTGATGTAAGGGGAGGCTAGAGCCACCCAAAATTATTGAGTTATGATAACATTTACAGTATCATGTACAGAGAGAAAGATACAAACAGAGCGTGATATGCACAGCCTAGTTCTAGAGAGAACATTGTCTAATACTGAACCTGTGAATATGCTCACAATCCCTCCTCTTCTATCCCTCTTGGTTAGCTCTCCTCTATGGCATTCTCTCTCTCTCTCTCTCTCTTCCTGTTCTCTCTCTCTCGTGTTTTGCATCAGAGAGTGATTTTTTCTGTCAATCTTAGATTTGGGTCAGCTCAATTAGACTTAAGCAAGACTTGGGATTAGGCCCAAATAGGGTTCGAGCTGCAACTTAGCAAATTTTCCCGAAACTAAGCTTGGTCTAAAGCTCGAACGCTATTTCTAAGCTAGATCCACGCTATAGGGAAGCTCGACCGAGCCGTAGCCAATTTCTAGTCGTAAGATAGATCGAATAGTTTGTTTAGCGAAGCTATAACCTAAAACATCCATAACTAACCTAATACTTGTTTGTAACTAACCTACCTTATCCAATTTTCCAACTTTTGTTGATATATTGATTCTGTTTCCGTTGCCTCATCTAGAGTTCCCTGAGGAAGTAAGAGTGCAAAAAATTATAACCAAATGAGCCAATTGAGCTATCATAGGCCAAGTGAAGTTAGCCATCTTGGCAAGTCAAATCCAAAATTCTATCAGGTCATTTGGCATGGTTAGGGCCATGAAGTTTGGTTCAATTTCGCATGGACCAAGATAGCCGGCTTGTTTGGCTCGAATTGAGTGTGAATCTAGCTAGTTTAATGGTATAGGTCTAGCAAGCAGCTGCCATAGATCTGGCCTGGTAAGTTGGATTAGAAAGGCTCATCTATGACATTCTGCATCATATCTGGATAGCTATATACCTACCTCATATTCCTCATATATGTTTTGGACAAAACATATTACTTGCATATTATAGCAATGTAGACATGAACATAAACTTAGAAACATTTATCCTATAAATTACCATATTTCCTCTTTTCTAAGAAACATAAACTCCTGAAAAACTATCAATGTCATTGCCATGGTTATCCACAAGAATTATTCAAAGGCATGATTCAATTATCTTCCATTATCTGTGTTTGTTCGTTTTGTGGCATAATTCACAAGGCAAATACAAAGGGAGCAACTAGGATGCAGCACAACGGCTAAGTGATTTTCTAAGTTACACTCGGAAGTTACTAAAAACACGGTTGGTTTGGAGTAAGAGAAGAAGGAAAAGTATGATCAATAGAAAAATTGAGAAAAGCCGCATATTTGGTTAAAGTTTCAAAATGAGATAAATGAAAAACTAGCATTCCGATGAGAATAAGATTTCTATATTTCATGAGATAGAAAAATCCATATAGAATATAGAAAAATGCAATTTCCATCGGCTAAGAACTGAGGTAAAACTTTTTTCTAAATATGCCTTTAAGCTTTTAGTGAATAAGATATAAAAATTTTCTTTATTAAGAACACAACAGATATTTTATACAATTTTTTTCAAAAAAGTAGATACTCAATTAGATATAAGCTATTTTGGAATGTGCCACTTTTTTATATCAACTAAATATACAAAAAATATTTTTTTAAAATATTATATATCTAGATATTAATTTTTTAAAAAATATTTTAATCAAAAAAATTCTAAGAATCAAATGAGTTAAACATATTATTGGGCTAGAAATGAAACCAAATTTGTAGGTTTTAACAATGTGGATTACCCCGAGTTTTTTTATTTTTGGTACAGCAGCGGCTCATATATAACGGATGTGCATGCAGCCCTACCTTGAGTTCAATGAATAGAAGAGTGAATGCAAGGCACAAATGCTAGTGTTTGAGTTCGGCTACCGAGGATATGTTGCTCATGCTGTCGGTAATTGTTCTTTCGAGGCAAATTGTTGAAACGAGCATGCCACGCATATACATCAATCATTTTCGTTCGTGGTGAACACGCATCTCGAGACCTATACTTTATAGGCCATGGGGGGATGCTTGACCCAAATCTAGACCCAACCCACTAGCTTCTCAAGTTGGATTAGGTCGATATAAAACATAACTTGAATCTCATAAATAATATTTAAATCTAGGTTGGAGCCAAATATAGTCATATTCACCATTTACGTGAACCATCTAACAATCAAGTGAGAGGAGGTCAATACTTAACTATTTAACCCATTTAACTTGTTTCACTCTATTGTAGATATAGAAGATGAAGAACTTTTATTAACCACACAACCATAATGATTACAAGGGGAGATATATATACAACTAATCTGATCAATATGCTTAGAGAGAAGAGAAAAAGTTGTTGCAATTGCACACTATTTTACAGAAAGATCAAGTCTGGTATAACATACTAAAGTGATGATAGAGAGAGATATTTCTACAGATAGGAAGAGTCGGCAATATCTCTATAGATGAGATATATTTGTTATACGCCCCCTTAAGATAGGCGTCCCGTCAGCCATGCCTATCTTAGACCGTAAATCCTGAAAACGATGTCGATCAAGAGGTTTGGTCAGAAGATCGGCCAGTTGATCATGAGTATTGATATGAGAAACATTCAAAAATCCTCGGGAGACATAGCCATGAACGAAGTGAAGATCTATGGCAATATGCTTCATTCGAGAGTGAAGAACAGAATGAAGACTCAATTGGGTTGCACCAACATTATTACAGAAGAGATCTGGCAGCTTAGAGAGCTTGACACCCAGTTCCCCAAGCAAGAAAGCTAACCAAGCAATCTTAGAGCTGGCCGTTGCTAAAGCCCAATATTCTGCTTCCATGGATGAGCGAGCAACAACTCGCTGTTTGCGAGTATTCTAGGAGATTGGTGATTGACCAAGAAATACAATATAGGCCAAAGTAGAAGTTTGGTCATTAACGTTGTCCGCCAAATCTGCATTAGAGAACCCGCAAAACTGAAGTGAAGAAGGGGAGGAGGTTCGCCAGCTGCACGCCATAGAAGATTATCTGCTTGAGATACCGAAGCAGACGCTTCAAGGCAACCCAATTGGATTCAGTGGGACAATGCATATACTGAGCAAGTTTGTTCACTGAAAAGCTAATGTCAGGATGGGTGATGGCTAAATATTGAAGAGCTCCAATGAAGCTTCTGTAGACAGTGTTGTCTGATAGAGGTGAACCATCATCAAGCTGCAACAGAGGTTTGGTTGCCAAGGGAGTGTGCACTGACTTAGATCCTTCCATGTGGGCATGTTCAAGAAGATCCCTGATATATTTGTGTTGAGTTAAAAACAACTCCTGACATGTTGGAATGACCTCAACACCAAGAAAAAAATGCAAAGGGTCGAGATCCTTCAGGGATAACTTCTTGCCAAGGTGCTCAATAACCTGGGAGACAAACTTCGGCTGATTCCCTGTAATAATGAGATATCTACATAAACCAAAAAATAACAAAGAACACCATCTTTGTTGTAGATGAAAAGAGAGGAATCAGACTTGGAATTGATAAAACCTAAACCTATGATAAAGTGTCGTAATTTCGAATACCAAGCACACGACGCCTGTTTCAGGCCATATATTGACTTCCTGAGACGGCAGACATGGTTGGAAAAATGCTGATCAATGAACTCTGCAGGCTGAGCCATGTAGACTTCATCCGTTAGTGTGCTATGCAAGAAGACATTACTAACATCCAATTGCCGCAAGGACTAGTAGGGCCGGCCCGAGCCCTAAGCGACCGAGGCGGTCGCCTAAGGCCTCGGGCCAATGGAAGGCCTCCGGAAGGCTGACCAAAAGGAAGCAAAGGCTCCATATAAAATGGGAATAGGAGCTGGCTACGAGTCTTTCCCCTTGATGGAAGGGAGGTGGAGAGTTTCCCGGCTTGCAGAGGGGCAATTTGGGAAGTTAGGGACAATAGTTTTGTTTTGGGTGGAGAGAAAGAGAGAGGAGGGATTTGGTTGGCTTGATACGCGTCTGAAGCCACTATTATCTTTCATCCCTTCTCTTTTTTAGTTTTGGTCTTGGTTTTCCTTCCCTCACATTACTCCTGATCCAGCTGGGCCATCAGGAAGAAAGATAGGGGGATTGGAGATGGACTTCTTGGAGGGTAGAGAAAGAAAAGGAGGGAGGGGGGTTGAATGGCTGCCGTGCTGTGATGTTGCAGTACTCACTTGAAGGGGAGATAGTGGGATGGGACTTTTATTAATTAGATGGAGTGAATTTCCCATAATGCCCCTACTTTCTCTTTATTTGGCCCTTCCTTAAGCATAATTAGTTTTCCGTGCTTTCATTCAAATATTATATTAAACTGGAAAAACCTTTTATCTGTCATTGTTGCATACATGCATTTTTGTTGAAATAATATACTTGATGGCTATCTATTTTCATATCTTTTTTCTAAGTATTTTATACTTATTAAATTTTTTTTATTATTAAAAAAAAAGGCCTCATTCACTGAATCCGCCTTAGGCCTCCAAATATATTGGGCCGCCTCTGAGGACCAGCCATGCTGAACAGCCAAGGAAAGAATTGTGCGAACAGTCACTGATTTAATAATAAGGCCGAACGTCTCTGAATAGTCAATATTAGGACACTGATGGAAGCCCCTGGCAACCAGACGAGCTTTAAACTTCTCAACGACACCATTAGGCAATCTTTTAATCCGAAATACCCACTGTGATCCAAGCAAGTTCTGTGATGGAGAGGGAGGAACTAAGTCCCAAGTACCATGACGAAGAAGAGCATTGAACTCAAGAGACATAGCCTCCCTCCATTTCGGATCCTTCAAGGCCTGAGACACACATGTGGGTTCCATGATCAATGGTATAGGATGTTTGGTGACAGAGAAAAAATGTTTAAGCTTGAAAATATTAATCATAAATCTAGTAACTATGGTACGTCGTGAAGGTGGGTTGTGCGGGGAAGGTGAAGGTTCAGAGGGTAAAATCGGACACGGAGAATGCGAGGAAGTAACAATCTGTGAAGACTAAAGCAGTCTAGGTGTAGCTGGTAATGGTTCGGAGCTAGCAGAAGGAGAAATAGAAGCAGAGGGCACACAAGTCCGAGTAGCAGCGGCACGAGAATATTGCTAAACCATAGGAGGGACCTCTGGAATAGACGCATCAGAGATAGCTTGTGATGGTGAGGAGAAAACAGAACCTATTCCAACTGAGGAAAAATCCTGGGAGACGGTTGAAGAAGAGCAGAAGGACACAAATGGCATGGACTCCTCTGCAAATACAACATGCCGGGACAGATAGATTTTCTTTGTTGATAAGTCCCAACATTTGTAGGCACTTTGATGAGTGGAGTAGCCAAGAAAGACGCACTGGTGAGATTTAGACTGCCGCTTATGAGAATTATATGGCTTTAGCCATGGAAAACACAAGCAGCCAAAGGTCTTAAGGTAAAGATAATTGGGGTAGCGACCAAACAACACATGAAAGGGACTTTTGAAATGCAGAAGAGGAGTAGGCATACAGTTTATAAGAAAAATAGCTGTTTAAAAAGCATGAGACCAGAATTGAAGGGCATCAATGCTTGATGAAGAAGAGTTAATCTCATTTCTATAATATGCCTATGACGACACTCAGAAGTACCATTTTGCTGTGGTGTATGGGGAGCAGTAATAAACCAACCAATACTATGTGTAGCAAGATAAGGTTTGAGTTTTAAAAACTCCCCACAATTGTCTAAATATAAGTTTTTAACAGGGTGTTCAAATTGTTTTTCTAACAGAGTTCGAAGCTAGATGAAAAGTTGTTCAACTTCAGATTTGTGGACCATAGGAAAGAGCCATGAGTACTTTGTATAATGATCAATGAAGACGACATAATACCTATAGCCATCCACTAACATTTGAGGAGCTGGACCCCAAACATCAGAGTAAAGAAATTCAAGAGGTTTTGTACTAACAAGTGAAGATTGACGAAAGGAAAGTTGATGAACTTTATTGGAATAACATGAAGTACAAACATCAGAAGTTTTGGAAGAGCTAGAAACAAGAAGCGAATGTAGGTGAATGATCTTGGAGACAATCTTTGAGCTTGGATGACCAAAACGCCTGTGCCAACCGTCTAAGGAGGTTTTCTCACCAACGCAAGTTAGCACTCGTGACGGTAAAGTTCTTGACAGAGCCTTCAGTGGATAGACTCCATTCTCATAGACACCCCCCGTAGGAGTGGTGCCCCCATTCTCATGTCCTTCCCCAGATAATGCCTTCAATAGACACATGATTAGTTTTAGTGAATTCATGGACTGAGATAATGTTTTTCTTAATAGCAAGAACATATAAGGTGTCATAAAGTTTAAAAGTGCAAGAGGAGAAAGGAAGAACCACAGAGACCACGTGAGTAATTGGCAAACCTGATCTATTACGAATAACAACTTCATCTGTACCATCATATTCAGAGTGAATTATTAGATTAGTAAGCTCAGAGGTGACATTATGAGAAGCTACTGAGTCCACTAGCCATTTCTTCTGAGCATAAGCAGTAGAAGTAGCTGTGTAATTTGCATTTGTATCTCCTCCTTTAGCCTTAATCATTTGACGACATGTGCGAGC
This sequence comes from Phoenix dactylifera, assembly GCF_051530095.1. Lineage (NCBI taxonomy): Eukaryota > Viridiplantae > Streptophyta > Magnoliopsida > Arecales > Arecaceae > Phoenix > Phoenix dactylifera. The sequence goes on along the minus strand of NC_143190.1, from coordinate 14,801,149 downwards.
AGAATGACCAACCTTATCACACCATTGGCAAGTGATAGTCGATCGATTTTGCTTTGGGAAGAAAGATCTTTGATTACTGGCAGCAGGGTTACGATTTTTCTGGCGATTGAAAGTTTATTGTAGGAAGACTTCCTATTAGTAGCATTTGCGGTAACCACCACAGGGTTGACAGGGCTATCAAGATGGCGCAAATAAGCTTCGTGAGATATCAAGAGATCATGAAGCTCTTTAAAGGAAAAAAGGTTTCTCCTTGGCATAGATAGATGCCACAATATCTCGGAATTTAGGGCCTAATCCATTGAGAATATAAAGTGTTAGATCATCAGGAGATAATGGAGTGTCAATAGCAGCAAGCTCATCAACAAAACTCTTGACTGATTGTAGGAACTCAGTCACAGAGGAAGATCCACGTTGAGCCAAGGATAGAGACTCCTTGAGTTGCATCACACGGGAGCGGGTTTTGTTTGCATATAACCGAGTAAGAGTAATCCACGCCTTATGAGATGTTTCACATGTTGCAATAAGTGGAATAACAGTCTCAGAGACGGAGGAGAAGATGGCATGAAGAATCAGCTTATCTTGATAGAGCTAATGGGAGTAGGCGGCTGCCGGAGCATCACCTTGAGAGAAAGAGACAGTGGTCGGATGCTTAATCATTCCATCAATGTAGCCCATTAAATCATAGCCAATGACCAATGAAACAAACTGAGCACGCCAAAATGAGAAGTTTATCGGCTTGAGTTTGAGAAAGAGCTGAGAGGATGCATTTACAACTACTAGAGGTGTGGTGGCATTGACAGAAATAGGTGTGTGTATGACTAGAGTGGTGGAGGAACTTGAATCTGCCATGAGCGGAAGTAGGAGGATCCTTTGTTGTTCGTGGGAACTAAGGAAGCTCTGATACCATATAGAAGATGAAGAAATTTTATTACCACACAGCCAGAATGATTACAAGAGGAGATATATACACAACTAATCTGACAACATGCTTACAGGGAAGAGAGAAAGTTGTTGCAGCTGCACACTATTTTATAGAGGGATCAAGTCTGGTATAACAGACTGAAGTGATGATAGAGAGAGGTATATCTCTACAGATGAGATAAATCTGTTATAGTAGATGCAGCTAGATAGATTACTTATTTAATAAAATGATCTAATTTGGATCTAGATTTTTAACTTGTTTAATAAATTAGTTAGACCCAATCTATCTCTTATTCGACCCGACCTAATTGCCATCTCTAGGAGGCAGATTGCTGGAATAAAATGAGAGGGATTAATCTAGATGAACTTTATTCGATAAAATGAGAAGGGCATTTGAAAATAAGGAGAGTGGGTTTTCTATACATTCGAGTTTTTATGTTGGAAACATTTTCTATCGACCCAAATAGGCTAAAATAATTAACGAATTAGGCTAGCTTAGGTCAAGTCGAAAATACAAAACTCATGCTCGACCTTGTTTTGAAAGCAGATGTGATATTTTAACCCTAGCTTGATCCACATATCTTAAAAGTTAAAAAACATGCCAGATCGGGTCTAATCAGGTTGAGACTGCATCAGGTCAAGGGACAACCCTTCTATTTGCTGCCCTAATCTCATCGAGCGGCTTCTGTTATAAGCTATGTCTTCTATAATAACTTCTACATGATGTTATGCCTCTTTTAGTTATCATAAGGAAGGGTCTTTATATCGAAGTATGTGACATCATAATGAAAGCATCCTACTGTCTTGTAAAATGGTTTACTACACCTTGTCACCAAATTGTAAGCATGTTTAGTGCTGCATCAGAATGGCTGTTGAACAATTATCACCGACCAGTGCTGTGCCATGCTGGACCTGTGGAAGCAGGTTTGGGAATCAAAGTTGGTGAACAATTAGAGTTAGAAGCCAAATTTGGCATTATTAGGGCTCTTAGTGGGCCCAGGAGAGTCCAGCTTACTAGTAGTTGTTTCACTTTGGGCACTGAGATTGGTTGATATTCTGTGAGGCAAGATCAGGTACATATATTCAATATAATAACATCTATTTCGTTGCTTCCTCTTAGTTGGACATGTCTTGCTGACCACTAAAGAGAAATTATGTAGATCTATTCTGATATGTAACACAAACTTCCTGAACTTGGTTTTGAAGCATGTCCAAGCATTCCTATTTCTCCACCTCATGTCTTCATGTTTTGCAGGCCACCTAGAATTCGAAGCAAAAATTGATCATATTTCAGGTTTTTACATTATGTGGAGATTTGTTTTGGGTGTGAAAATCTATATTTAGGCCAATTTTAGGCTTAACTTGAATATTTTAGTTTAGGCTCAGGTCAAGTGTAGACTAATTAAAACCAATTTCAGACGGATCATAATGCAATCTGCCAATATAACTGATGTTGTCCATCTTTGAATTGGGGCATGTCCTATTGGTCAAATGGTCATATCCTTTTTTTTCTTAACCATCAGATGTTATCACTTCCTATCTTGGATGATGCATCCTTGGATTGTAGTTCAAGTGGATTTTTCTCTCTTCCTAGCGCCCACTCTCTCTCTATATATATCCATGCATGCATGCATGCATACATACATGCAAGGCTAGCTTCAGGTTTGATTTTACCGTTAAACTCTCAGATTTTTATAAGAGATACATCATTTTCGTCTACTTTGATTTGATCAACTTAATTCTGGCACTTCTTTCTAGTTGGTCGCTAGCTAGATAGTTGAGATACGATGTAAACAACTATATAAAACAAACTTCCTAAACTTATTCCTAAAGCATGTCCAAGCTTTCCTATTTTCCTACCCCATGTCTCCACATTTTGGGGCCACTAGTGTGCATAGAATTTGAAGTGAAAATCTATCATATTGCAAATTTTTACATTAAGTGAAGCTTTGTTTTAGGTGTGAAAATCTATTTCCCAGCCAATTTCAGGCTTAACCTGAATATGTTAATTTAAGCTCAAAATCTCTATTCTATAATGAATGATAAAGCAAACAAAACAACAACCAAATAATAGCTATTATTTGAACAGTCATTCACTAGGTAAACAATTTTAAGACAGCGAGGACTACTAGATATTACCAAAACTTGTAATAGAAAATTAAGAATTTCGATTAGCTCAAATGATAGCCTTCCAATACAAAAAAGACACATATTTAATATATTTGTATGATTTTGATCCATACTCCTGTATATCCTAATTCTAAGAATATAGATACCTAAAGTAAGCCAAGCCTGCCTGGCATTATTGTTATTTTTGTTGAGGATAGTATTTGCAAAACACTTCGATTATTTTCTAATTTTATATTTTAATTAAAAACAATTAATTCTCACTCCAATGTTATTTGCTAAAAATTTTATAAGTACTTTTTTTTTGTGCAATGACTGCTTATACAGCTCTTGCAAGCATAGCCAACGAAAGAAAAGAGTATAAATTATTTTACAAAAATTTTATAAGTACTTTTTTTGTGCAATGATTGCTTATACAGCTCTTGCATGAGCATAGCCAACGACAGAAAAGAGTATAAATTATTTTACAAAAACTATATCTATTAGATGTGGTTAGGTTTATTTTGTAATTGTTGGAAATAAAAAAATAAAAATAATACCAAAGTTGGTCTTAAAAAAAAAAAAAAAAAAAAAAAAAAAGAAAGAAAGAAAAGAAGAATAAGGAGGAGGAGGAGGAGAAGAAACGGAAGTTACGGCGGGTTCCAAAAAGCTAACCGTTTTGGGGCAGCTAAAGAAATAAAAAGGGAAAGAAGAAGGGCAGGTAGAAGAGTGGGTGGGCCCCACATAGGCTCACGCCAGCTGTATGGCACCGCTCGGTGGACACCCTGTCAACGACACATGCGCACACGATTCAATCATCACTTCTCCTCCTCCTCGTCGCCGTCTCCGCCTTCCACACCAAACCATACGAAACCGACCCCTTTTTTTAGCCCTCAATAAACGCTAAAACCACCTACCGCACGCCAAAAGCAAGCGAGGCGCCAGCGGGACTTTCTCTCCCCCCGGGCAGCCCGGGCAGCCTGCCCGAAGCACCTTTCCCCGCTATAAATCCCCTCCCCTCCCCTCCAGTAGCTCTCTACGGAATTCCTGCAAACACCAAGCGATCTTGTTTTCTCTCCCTGTTCGCTTAGTTATTATTCTTCTCTGATCCCAAATGGAGGCTGGTTTGAAGCTAAGGTTCTTCGCCGTGGCCATGCTGGCCGTTGTGATGGCCTCCTCCCTCGTGGAGAAGGCGGCCGCCGCCGACGCCCCAGCCCCCAGCCCCACCTCCAGCGCCTCCGCCGCCGCCCCCGCCCTCGCCTCCCTCGCCACCATCGCCTTCGGTTACCTCTTCTGCTGAACGGAGAGAGCGTCGTCTTCGGATGCGGATGCCTCGCTTCCGTTGTAATTTGTTCATCTAATTTTGTTTCTGGTTTTGTTTCGTGACGGCTGGTTGGGTTTCATTTCGGGGGGTTGGCGGAAGATGATGATTCATCCGGTGAGGGATTGGTCGGGTGGGGATGTAACGTATGTGTATGGGTGTATGTATATGTATGCTTGTATCATGGTGTTGATGCTTATGTGATTTATTTCATTCATTGGTGTTAGAGAAATAAAATGTTGTATTTTGGTAGCATTATTGTTGGCATGATCAAAAATATTACGTTTGCAGTGCCATGCAATTTCTTTCAATTATATTAGGTTGATTGTGCTTTTTTTTTGTGTGTGTGTGTGTGTGAATCGGCTGCTCCCACTATCCTAAGCACAGCCAGCTACGTTAGAATCAAACAAGTAACACAAAGCAAAAAATATGCAGTGAAGAAGACGATCAAGTCAGCATCTTGGTTCGTCTCCCGAAGGATATGCCTAATCTAGAGAATCCGACAATTCCAATGGTTGTTTATGGTAGTTCCAAGTTAGGCACATCTTGAAAATAAGTAGCATTTTGCCTATGCAATCACCAAGAATGAATACCTTCAAACCTTGCAGCAAGCCTTGAGCTATCTTGCCTACCTTGTTGCTACTGCTTGTGTTTGCTTTGACCTTGAAAAAGGCCGGGTGGTTAACACCTCCCTTTCAATAAACCAGAAAAAAGAAAGAAAAAAGGATTCACATGGATTGAGTTGGATTGGTGGGATCTATTATCTGTACCTTTACATTTGTTGACTTTTTGCTGTCCGTTTATTATCTAAGCTAAAACTTAATTAAGTTGGAGTTAAAAACATGCAATGCAAAAGTTTCTATGCAACTGAACTCTTGGGCCGAAGCTAGGCTCTTTCTGTCAAGCTTCAAATCCTTTTTCTTTTGATATGAGTTTAATGTTATGTGCATATCACCCAACAAATATTTTTTGAGCAACTATGTCATATAAAAAGGACATGGAGCTGAGTGTTTTATTCTCGAGACACGACAGGCGAATCAAGTGGGTGGGAACAGAAGCAGCCGGGTGGCCTTAGCTGTTCACATGGGCTATAAGCATGCATGCAGGCGTCCTATCGCTGGCAGTCTTCCATGCATCGCTGGATCCACGAGTTTTAGCTTGCTCCGTACCACCGCTTTCTCTCTTTGGTACCGGTCCTCTGTTACGTGAATGGATGCTTCACCCAATTTTATCTCTGCTCACCCACCGTGTGGGAGGCCAAACACAACATTCCCATGTGAGCTGCCCGATCTGCATATCTGTTTTTTTTTTTTTTTTAATGGTACAGCTGGACTATATAAACCAGAAGTAACAGAAGACTACTAAGTCTACAAAAAATCTTCCGAATGATGAGCAACAAATGAGACGACCCAATCTGCGGCTTAGTTCGCCTCTCGAAATATCTGTTGATTTTACAAGGTATAGGTAGCAAAGAACACCTCAGAATTTTAGGGAACTAAGGTTTAGGGTAGCACATTTCAAGCTAACCTTAGGCTGTTATGCATCCACTGTATGTATCAAGGGAGGGGGGAGCATGATCAATTAGAAAATAGCGAAATGTATCATATTTGATTTAAGTTTTCAAAGAAGAAAGATAAAAAAGTCACTTTTCTATTGGTTGAAAATTGGTATAATTTTTTTTTTTTTCCAAATTACTCTCAAGCTTTTAGATAGAAGAAATAACATATTTTTCTTCATTAAGGATATAACAGATATTTTATACTACTTTTCTATAAAAATATATATTCGGCTAAATGTAAGCTACTTTAAAATGTGTTAATTTTTTATGATTAATCAAATATTCGAAAATCACTTTTCTATATAGTGTATGCTCAGGTATCAACTTTTCAAAAAAAAAAGGGAGGGGGAGCGCGGTCAATGAGAAAATAAGAAATGCATCGTGTTTGATGTGAGTTTTCAAGGGAGAAACTGAAAATTAGTATAATTTTTTTCCATAATGCTCTAAGCTTTAAATAAAATAGGTAACATTTTTTTTATTAAGAATACAACAAGTGTTTTACACAACTTTTCTATGAAAATATATGCTCGGCCAATATAAGCAATATGCCACTTTTTTATGGTCAAAAAAAATTAATTCTAGTGAGATTTTTTTTTCTATGAATGAAATAAATTCTAAAATCTTACAAAACTTCACAATAGTTGGATGTAAAATTAGGACAATTTTAATAAAATTATTTTTTATTTAAATACAATAAGAATGCTGCTAGCAATTATCTATTAGATCACCAACAGCTTATTATGCCGATGTGGTAGCTAGTTCAGAATTGGTGCGATACATGATATGCTCGGCGATGTCGGTTCGGCCCCATCTACTCTTCATCTAGTCATAAATTTTCATATTAGACAAGTAAACTGGATCTTTAGCATTTTCCTTGCAACAATGTAAATATACATGAAAATTAGAAGCAAAGTTAATGACCGTTAAGTTGGGATGCAAGATCATTATCCTAAGGTCAAAATGATTTCTGTAACTATGCGTTCTGACATGCTAAACAATCCTGACAGGCAAGAATATGAAACAAGGATCTCTCTCAAAGGAACCTTAGCTAGTTCATTGTCATCATAAAAAAAAGAAAAAAAACATTTTAGCAGATTTTTATTCACTAAAGAGTATCTTGATTTTCTTGCGCAAAAGGTGCTGAGGGGTTACCACGATAGATACAAAAGAGGCTACTGAAGACTTTGTTTTGTAATTAGGATCGACGTACATCAAGACTGAGGGAAAGAAGCTTCCAAATTAAGCTTGGCAATGACATTTTAGCAATGTGCGACACGTATTAAACATGAAAATAAGATGTGGTGTTTTAATGAATTTAATTGGACTCTGTACAAATTTTTCCTATTCTTGAGGAAAAAAAAGTCGCTGTGATATCTATACTTCATAAATAATTGGGCTACAATGTACGTATATTTTTTAATATATATATATATATATATATATATATATATATATATATATATATATATATATATATATATATAAGAATGATAATTTTTTTAAAAAAAACTTGTTTAACTATTTGTTAAGAACCCCCTAAATGAAACGAGAATGTTGCAAATTTAGTGAAGTTGACATAGAATTCACTAACCATCGAAGGTTAGTTCCAACCAATCCAAGTGGGAATCCACCAGCTGCTCTCTAGTCGTGAAGGAACTGACTTTTTATATTTTAATGTAATTTGCATCGACTCAGGGTTTACTCTCTTTCTATTCTTGCAAACATGCAGCTCATTAAACATTACTACTTTGAACGTTAAATTTCGATCTAAATCAAGGTTGTCCCCAATTTCTTTGTTTTATTCTCATAAATATTTTATGAGAACTCGTGCGAGCGTGTGTTTAGTCCTGCATCGGTTATTCACTATATAGATCTTGGATATTTATACAGAAACAATGATATACTTTGCTTTTAATCTTTAATAATATTGTGACCCGCAGCATCCAAACTATTGAACAAATAAAGGATTCAATCAAGAAGTCATACGAAAAAAGTGTTGTGGATCATGTCGGAAAATATATTACCTAAAAATTGTTATATTATTATTATAGAATAGCATTATAAAAAAAATAGTCTACTAAAATAAATTTAGAAGATTGAAAAGATCTTATCTGGATCGAGGTGTGTGATGCACACTGCTCTAAGAATGTGATCTTGACCATACTAGAAATTGCAAGTTGATTGTATATCAAATTAAGTTTGATTGCATAGAACTAAATTTGTAAGAGAAGAACCAGCACATCCGGATTCATCATAAATTTGTAAGGCAACTCAAAAAGAGTAATATTATTTCGTTGGAATTTGTCAAGTTTGAAAAAAACTTGCCAGATCAATTAACTAAGGGTTTGTCTAGGAGTGAAGTCTTAAAATCATCGAGGGGGATGTGGCTTAAACCTACTATTTGGTCACCGACAGTGGATCCCCAACTTCTGTGCTTGGAGATCCCGTGAAGGAGGTTCAATGTGGTAGAAACGAAGCTGATTGAGTGATCATATCAAAGCATATTTTCGGAGTACATCTCCTCTAATCTCTATGATGAGTGCTTTTATCAATGACAAAAAATATTTTGAAAATATTAAGTTATACTCTTAATGAGTGCAAGACAAAATTCTTCAGGGTATTAGGTCACAAATACTTTTGGAGGACTTACCTATATGAGAATTGTAGTATAGACCGCAACTAGGGGTTTGGGCTAACCCTAAGAAAATTATCATGAAACATCGAGGTACTAAGTGCAAGACCTTTAAATGGCATCGACCATAAAAATCTAATTGATCCATACTATGTGTGTGATAAGTAGAAATCCGTGTCAAAGGACCAAGTTCAAGGTCTAATCCACTATGATTCCTTTAGATAGATATTATCAATACTAAGTGAGGTTCAAGTCCACAGAATAGTATAAGTTATTCAAATATTCTACTTTATGACTTTCAAAAAAATTTACAGACATAGAGTTTTATTTATATTTGTAATTGCATATCACAAGTAGCAATTTCTAGGTGCACGTTAACTTTCCAACGGATCAAAATTATGCAAGTAAATGTAAATGCGTCCAAGGCGATCGAATTTGTTTGTGTGGTCCTCCGAAAACTTGGTGCAGTGAAGCACAGTGAACATTGACTACCAGGTCAAGGGCAGGAGCTCCCAGGGACCTCAATGGTACAGGCCTCATCGTTATCACCGACCCAAGTACGCATTTAACTCAATCTTCTAAATTAATTTGGTATCATTGGCTTATGTGAATGCAGTAGTGCTTACAAATCTCTCATTCTTTTTTCCTAACTGCAGGCCATGAGATAACTGCAAGTACGTTTACATTTGAAGAAGATGTGGCTGGTCAGCAGAAGATACGAGAGGGAATGCGGAATGTTCTCTTCTTGGCTGGTTTATGAAGAGCCGATTCAATCTAGTTGTAACTTTCCTCATGCATATGGAAGCACAAAAAACCTTAATCTCTTCATAATAATTAACTTGCAGCAATCTCCATTTACTTGATGATCTCAAGTAACATTCTAACATATAATAAACCTTGACTCTTGCGGAACAAAGGGAGAGATTTTTTTTTTTTTTTGGTTGTTTGTCGATAAAGAAGAATATCTAGAAATCATCAATGTCTGACAGAGCTCCAAGCACACCCATCCATTTCCTCCCCACTAGTCAACATCTTCTCCTTTCTTTTGGCTTCCTTTCCCCTGTCCTTTATGTGCACTTTCACATTCGTCTAAAAATTTCCTTCCTTTTCCCCTTGGAGCCGTCTCTGTGTCTCAGATATTCTTTACCTTCTTCAAAAAAAAAAGTTCCAAACCCTCCCGCCAATCTCTTCTACAGTCTCAGTATCTCTTCATTCAGCCTCTATTTATAAAACCCATCGCTTACCCCCTCTTCTAGACACAAACTGAATAATCCCAAATGGCATTGCTCCATTACCATCTCCTCTCCTTGTTCTTCTTAACCATTGCTTCTGAACTTGGACTAGCTCTCCACAGCCAAGACCTCCTTTCCCTTCTCTCCTTCAAGGCCTCTGTCGATCCCCTCAACACTTTGTTGTACACTTGGGAGGGTTCCAATCCATGCTTGGGCTTATGGGTCGGGGTTAAATGCTACCATGGAAGAGTGGCGAGCATCTATCTCGATGATGCCTCGCTGGTGGGGAGTGCAACTCCACTGTTTGGTCTGAGCCAGCTCCAAGTCCTCAGCCTCAGATGGAATGCTCTCAGTGGCTCCCTACCCCATCTGACCAACCTCACAAACCCGAGGCTGAGGCACCTCTTCCTCTCCCACAATCAGCTTGATGGAACTCTCAACATTTCGCTGCCTTCTTTGCTTTCGCTTCAGATCGAGCACAACGATTTCTCCGGTGGGCTGGAAGGATTGCAGCTGCCATCTGTGGAGGACTTCAATGCATCAGCGAACCGCCTGGCTGGAGAGATCTCCGGTGGCCTTTCGAAATTTCCAAGTTCAGCTTTCAATGGGAATCCGGCTCTTTGTGGTTCACCTCTTCCAAGCTGCAGCAAGATCTCCCATTTGTCTGATGCTGCGAATACTAGTCCGTCTCCAGCTCCTACGGTTGTTAGTACCTGCTCCAGTAGAAGCTTGTCTAAACTCGGTCTGACCGCGCTCCTGTCCGTCAGCATCGGTGACATGGTGGTGATAGCAATGGCTCTGGCTATCGTCGCAGGAATGTATACATGGTTTAAGAGGAGGTTTTCGATGCCTCGGAATGCTGCTGCCGGTGCTCGGGGGCTTGAACTGCATCATGGATTTGCTGAAGAGAAGGAGGAGACAGATAGCAGATTGGTTATCTTTGAAGGAGGGGAGGATATGAGGATGGATTCCCTTCTAAAAGCTTCAGCTGAGGTTCTGGGGAAAGGGATATCAGGGAGCACATACAAAGCAGTTCTCGAAGATGGAATCATGGTTGCAGTCAAGAGGCTTAGCGGGGTGCAATTTCCTTCCCACAGCAAGGCTTTCAATCAACGCATGCATCTGATCGGAAGGCTGAGGCATTCCCATGTGGTGAGCTTGAGGGCATACTGCAATGCCCATGAGGAGAAGCTTCTCGTCTATGACTACATGCCCAATGGAAGCCTTCACTCCCTCTTGCAGAGCAACAGTTGAGTCTTCTGAACACTTCATAATTTCTTGGAGCAGTCTCCAGTGAACGAACTGTATCCATATCTCATCTACGAAGGAAAATAGTTTTTTGAAAGGAAATTGCAGTAAAAGAGCTAGTAAGTTCAGATTTGAAGAATAATATATATATATTCTATGTTTTCTTTTGGTTCTTTTGCAGGAGGAAGGAACTTGGACTGGAGGAGTAGGATACAGATACTGATGGGAGTAGCCCATGGTCTCAACTTCATCCACACCTTCCCTGCACGGCCACCACTGGTTCATGCCAGCATCAAACCATCAAACATCCTCATCGATGAACACGGCAACGCAGGCATCTCAGAATGCAGCATAATGTGCTTTGCGACCAACTTTCAGTACCAATCTTTGCCCCCTCATGCTTCCACCCTTTTCCCCCAAGGAATGAACGCTGCAGCAGCATCAACTTGGCATGGCTACAGAGCTCCCGAGCTCTCGGTGGGCAAGGGGAAGGCGACCCAGGAATCGGATGTCTATAGCTTTGGGATGGTGCTATTGGAAGTGGTGACAGGTAAAGAGATTGATGATGGGGAATGTGGAGGGCAGATGATGGGGATGGTGAAGATTGGAATGATGTGCACCGCAGAATGCCCTGATGAGCGGCCGAAGATGAGTGAGGTCTTGAGGATGATGGGTGAATTTTTGTAGGGAGTAGCATGTACTTCTTGATCATGTTCTCTGAATTCCAGCACTGGAGGCTAAATTTTGTTACTGCATAAACAGTGCTTGCTTCACAATGAGCCCTGTGATTTTATTTGGATGTGTGCAATTTTTCATCCAAAGGTACCAGTTCCTAGCACATCAATGTAGAGCACCTTTAAATCCTGACTTTGCCAAGATAACTTAGAGGCGTTTTGCAGAACAATGGGCCCAAGTAAGAATTAAAAAAAGCCGAAAATGGCTCAGTATGCCAAGAAAAATTTTACGGAAAATTACTTTTTCATCCCTCTAAAAACCCTACTGTAACAGGAGGTCCCTGTTGATCGAAAACAAAACTTCCGGTCCACCACTAAATGGTTCTTTAATTCCCAGTCCCTGAGTTACTATTTCCTTTAAAATATAGTATCCAAAGTGCCCCCAGGTTACGGTAACTACCCCCATATTGCCGGAAGCGGAAAAAAAAATCTCCCGCGTTCTGTTTTCTATCCGGAACACACTTTGTTTTTCTCTACTGAAGATGCTCCCAAGTAAGCTTCCCACTTGCAGCCCTTAAGCGAAGATGCCCCTGGTGATCCCACGGAAGATGTTTACCGAAGATGACTTTGGAGGAAGATTTTGAAACAGAAAAAAGATGAAAAAATAGCCCGCAATAGGGTACACGTTTTTGTCTCTGTTCTTCTCTGTTTTGTCTTTGCCAATGAAGATTGTTTGGTCAGGGAAGAGACAGGCACCCATTAGGATGGATGCTAGACGGATAGGGAGAGAGCATGTTGAGCCTTGTGTTGACCTAAAAACGTTGAGAGTTCCTCTTACTCTTTACCTGTTTCCTGTTTGAGCGAACGCTGATAGTCTCTCTTTCTCTATGTAGTGAGGCGCTGCTCCACTATATTCCTAACTCTGTTTGCAATTCAAAATTATCTATTCATTGCCTCCTCTTTTTTCCATTGTCATGGCTTCATAAGACATTGGTAGCTCTGTTTTTATGGCCATTTGTTGTTATGGTAGCAAAGCTGTGATTATTTTCATCTCAAAGGACACAATTCTTGATTAAATTTTTAAGGAAATAGTTAAAAGGTGGAGACATTTATCTTCTACAATGATAGAAGTTAAGTTTTATATTCCAAACAAGTATAGAATGCTTGTTACGCTCATGAGCGATAAGGATGTTCGTAACATGCATCAAATACACGTCAACTTAAATGCCAAGATGATCGAGATGGTTGTTACTCATTCTCCAACCTTGATCGAAGGTGCTGCTGTGGTAATTGAGAGGTATTCCATATTTAAAATTTTAGTTTGTGCAACGGACTTTAGTAAGTTTGCTAAAATAATGTTTATCCTATTGTATGGACAGTGGCTCATCCTATTGTGCTGAAATTAGTTCGAGAGGAAAAAAAATTTCGAAGGTTAGCTCAAGTAATTTTGGTCAGGTTGTTGAAGAAACAAGAGCCGCAATTGAAGAGGAAGCAAGTCAAAAAAATTCGTTGGACGCTTGGAAAAATAGTATAGAGGGCGTTGGTCAGAAGTTCATGAATGTGGAAACTCTACGTGACACCATTCGCAATTATTGTATTGCAAATTGCCGAAATTTTGTCTTCGTGAAGAACGATCGTGATCGAGTTGCTGTAGAACGTGTATATGAAGATTGCGAATGGCGTATCCATGCTTCTCGCCTTGGGAATGGTGAAAAATTTGCAATTAAAAAAAATGCACCGTAACCACACATGTGGAGGAGGGTTGCAAGTGCGGTCTCATCCAAAGGCTTCAAAATGTTGGGTTTCAGCCAACCGACTTAGTGTGGAAAATCGACTATTACATCACATTATTAGCCAAATCCTCTTTCCCAAAATAGGTAGGTTTGATTTTGTGTCCGAAAGAGATATTCTTGTTATGTTCCACATTCTGAACAGTAGCCCCCAAGTTTACCTCACCTCAGGATTAGACACATGGTAGAGTCTGTTGGAATTTGAATGAATTTTGAAAAGTTTTAAAGAGGTGTAAATAAAAAGATTTGTAACCCCCAAATTTTTAAAAGAGTTGTTATAACCTTTAAGTATTTCAAATTCCATTTGGAAGTTTCAAAACTTCCCATTATCTTTCATTATGGCCTTAATGAGGCCATAAGTATTCAACCGTTATGGTTGGATGACAAAAGGCCTATAAAAGAGCCATTCCTTGTATCTAAAAAAAAAATATACAATAAAAAATCCTTCTTCTTCCTCTCATTGTTTCTCTCTACCACCATTCTCTCTTTTACAATTTTCTATATTATTGGGCAACCGATATAGACTAGGTAATCTGCCTACTACAGACGTGCACTGTAGATTAGGCCCGTTGTGAGCCGTTTGGGTTGTATCTTGGAGCCGTCGCTGACCGCCAATACCTGCACGTGGGGAGGCAACAACGGTTTTAGGACAGTGCGTCTTTTGGCGTGCCTCTCACACCTCACAGGCCAGATATTTTCTTACCACTATTTTATTAATTGTTAGATTTTCTTTTATGTGATTTAAATATCTACAAAGCATCTTGGTAGATCAACATTCTAAAACCGTTGTTATATTGTTTCATCTATATGTTTATATATTCTGCAAGATGCATAGTTGAACACTGTTTTTGTTCATCTTTGATAGAAATCATTGCTGAATACACTTTAAATAATAATATATATATAGTTTAGCTTTAGATTCTCAATTTTAATATTAAACTGTTTAATAAAAAAAACAGTTTACTGCTTAATAAAAAAAAAATAGTTTACTGTTTAATTTAAAAAAAAAACCAGTTTACTGTTTTACTGTTTTAATAAAAAAAAGTTTACTGTTTTGATCAAGAAAATAGATTACTGTTTTAATTAAAAAAAAAACAGTTTACTGTTTTACTGTTTTAATAAAAAAAAAGTTTACTGTTTTGATCAAGAAAACAGATTACTGTTTTAATTAAAAAAAAAACAGTTTACTGTTTTAATTAAAAAAAACAGTTTACTGTTTTAATAAAAAAAAACAGTTTACTGTTTTAACAAAAAACAGTTTACTGTTTAATCAAAAAAAAAAAAACAGTTTACTGTTTTAATAAAAAAAAACAGTTTACTGTTTAATAAAAAAAAAAACAGTTTACTGTTTAATCAAAAAAAAACAGTTTACTGTTTAATCAAAGAAAACAATTTACTGTTAAAAAAAAAAAACAGTTTACTGTTTCAACAAAAAACAGTTTACTGTTTCAACAAAAAAACAGTTTACTGTTTAATTAAAAAAACAGTTTACTGTTTTAATAAAAAAAACAGTTTACTGTTTAATAAAAAAAACAGTTTACTGTTTAATCAAAGAAAACAATTTACTGTTAAAAAAAAAAAAACAGTTTACTGTTTCAACAAAAAACAGTTTACTGTTTCAACAAAAAACAGTTTACTGTTTCAACAAAAAACAGTTTACTGTTTAATTAAAAAAAACAGTTTACTGTTTTAAATAAAAAACAGTTTACTGTTTAATAGAAAAAAAAACAGTTTACTGTTTAATCAAAGAAAACAATTTACTGTTAAAAAAAAAACAATTTATTGTTTTAATATAAAAAATAGTTTACTGTTTTTAATTAAGAAAATAGTTTACTGCTTTAAAAAAAAACAGTTTACTATTTAATATATATATAAAAAAAAAGTTTACTGTTCTGATTTAAAAAAAAAAATAGTTTTGGTGAAGATATAAGTATTAAATCTAATTGGTGACATTAGGGTTGTTTTCCTTTACAATTATTAGTAAAGTTATTGTTACATAGTATATTATTAAGAGATACTCTTAGGAACATCTTGTTTAAATTTATTCATTAGTGACATTATTGTTATTATTTTTTCTCACAGTTGAATACTCTACTGCCTTTTTTTTAAACTTTAAAAACTTAGAGTTTAAAATTTAGAATGGCAAATATGGAAGAAGCTAATAGTATTAAGCCTGAAAAATTTAGTGGACAAAATTTTCGTAGGTGGCAAAGACAACTTAAATATTGGTTGACTGTGTTAGGACTTGTATCTGCAATAGAGGAACCACGGTCTAATCAAGAGTTACCTTCACAAATGACTAATGAGCAAGTAGAGTACCACTGCTATAATAGAATACTTAGTGCTTTGTCTGACCACCTTTATGATGTGTATCATGCCACTACCTCAAGTGCAAAAGAACTTTGGGATGCTTTAGAGGCTGAATATGGGATGATAGATGCTGGCATTGATCGGTTTACTGTCTCAAATTTTAATAGTTATAAAATGGTAGACAATAAACTAGTGGGAGATCAAATTCATGAGTATCAAGAACTTCTTAGAGGAGTTGAGAAAAAGGGAACCAAATTTAGTGAAGATTTTAAAGTCTCCTGTCTTATAGATAAGCTGCCATCATCTTGGAATGATTTTGCTAGGACCCTTAGGCATAAACAAGGAGAGTTAACCTTAACCCAAGTCATAAACTCTCTTAGAGTTGAGGAAAAACATAGAGCCAATACTAAGAAAGAGGATGAAAAGACTCTTAAGGTGAACCTAGTTGAAAATAATACTAAGAATTTTTACAAAAGAAATAATTTCCAACATAGGGGTAAGAACTTCAAGAAAAATAATAAGTTCCACAATCGTTCTAACCAAAACCAAAACTTCCAATATCGTAATAATAATAATAATAAAACATTCAAGGGCAAAGGAAGTGAGAAAAGACTATGCTTTGTTTGTGGGAGAACTAATCACATGGTGAAAGATTGCTTCTTCAAGAAGACTGAGGAGTATAAGCCCAAGCCCAAATCAAATCACTATCAAAGAGATCCAAAGGCCCAAGTCTATATGTTGATGGATCAAGAGAATTCAGCCGAGCCATCCTTTAGGTATAACTTTAGTTCTTCTTCTATTAATTTTACTTATGGAAATAAAGATTGGTGGTTAGATTCTGGAGCTAATGTACATATTTGTTTTGATAATGGTTATTTTAAAACTTATCAGAAATCAAGTGGAGGAAGTGTAACATTAGGTAATGACTCTGTTGCACGTGTGCTTGGAGTTGGAGACATAGATTTGAAGATGACATCTGGAAAGATCTTAACTTTGAAAGGAGTGCGACATGTTCCAGAAATCAGAAGAAATTTAGTTAGTGGGTCATCCTTAGTCCAACAAGGATACAAGGTTGTTATGGAATCCAATAAAGTTGTAATTTCAAAAAATAATGTATTTGTTGGGAAAGGATTTATTAGTGAGGGGTTGTTTAAATTAAATGTACTTTCAGAAGTTAAAGTTATCTCTTCAAGTGTTTTCAATATTGAATCTTCTAATGTATGGCATGAACGATTGGGACATGTACACTTAAAGAAAATTAAAAGAATGATGGATCTAGACTTAGTCCCTAAGTCCAATCTAAACTTCAAACATAAATGTGAAGTGTGTGTACAAGCCAAACAACCTAAAAGGCCTTATAAGTCTGTAGAAAGAAACACTCAACTCTTAGAGCTCATACATAGTGATGTATGTGATTCGAACAGACCACCTACTAGAGCAGGAAATAAGTATTTTGTGACTTTTATAGATGATTGTTCGAAATTCTGCTATGTGTACTTAATAAAAACTAAAGATGAGGTGTTTAATAAATTCAAGATTTATAAGACCGAAGTAGAGAATCAATTAGAAAGAAAGATTAAGAAACTCAGATCCGACAGAGGAGGTGAGTATACCCTTACTAATTTTAGCATCTTCTGTGAGGAATATGGAATAGTACATGAAATAACTCCGCCATACTCTCCTCAATCTAATGGAGTAGCTGAAAGAAAGAATAGAACTTTAATGGATATGGTTAATGCGATGTTGATAAGTTCTGGGCTACCTGAGAATTTGTGGAGAGAAGCAATTCTTACTGCATGTTTCATATTGAATAGAGTAACTGTCAAAGATAATGATAAGACCCCTTACGAAATTTGGAAGAAAAGAACACCTAATCTTAAAATCTTGAAAGTGTGGGGGTGTTTAGCTAAAGTAGCAATCCTTGAGCCTAAGCGAAAGAAAATAGGGCCTAAAACTATAGATGCTGTCTTTATAGGGTATGCTCAAAATAGTAGTGCCAATAGATTCTTAGTTATAAACTCTGAGATTAGTGAAATTTCAAATAACACAGTTATAGAATCTAGAGATGCTACCTATTTTGAAGATATATTTCCTTATAAAAATAAAATTTCACACCAAGTAATAGATAAATCATCTACTAATGATAAACCTTCCACTAGTACAAGTGCATCTAAGGAACCAGAAACACAATTAGAGTTAAGAAGGAGTAAAAGGTCTAGAATAGAGAAAAATTTTGGAGACGAATTTTATACCTTTTTAACAGAAGGAGATCCTACTACCTATAAGGAAGCTATGTCTTCTTTAGATGCTCCATTTTGGAAGGAAGCTATACAAAGTGAGATAGAGTCTATTAT
This sequence comes from Phoenix dactylifera, assembly GCF_051530095.1. Taxonomy (NCBI): domain Eukaryota; kingdom Viridiplantae; phylum Streptophyta; class Magnoliopsida; order Arecales; family Arecaceae; genus Phoenix; species Phoenix dactylifera. Next base: position 14,783,003 of record NC_143190.1, on the reverse strand, counting down.
TCAAAATAACACTTGGGAGTTAACTAGTTTACCTCCTGGAAATAAAGCTATTGGGTGTAAATGGGTGTTCAAGAAGAAGTTAAAACCTGATGGAACCATAGACAAGTACAAAGCTAGACTAGTAGCTAAAGGTTTTACACAAAAGGAAGGAATAGATTACTTTGATACATATTCACCTGTATCTAGGATAACTACGATTAGAATTTTAGTTGCTTTAGCATCAGTGCATAATCTAGTGATTCATCAAATGGATGTTAAGACTGCCTTTCTAAATGGAGACATAAATGAAGAGATATATATGGAGCAACCTGAAGGTATTGTAGTTAAAGGTCAAGAACATAAGGTCTGTAAGTTAGTTAAATCCTTGTATGGTTTAAAACAAGCTCCTAAGCAATGGCATGAGAAGTTCGATAAAGTGATCTTAGAATATGACTTTAAGATTAATGAATATGATAAGTGTGTGTATTACAAAGAGAGTAATGGAGAACATGTGATCTTATGTCTTTATGTTGATGATATATTAATATTTGGGACAAATTTGGAGATAGTAAATGATGTTAAGTCTTATCTTTCTAGAAAGTTTGACATGAAGGATTTAGGAGAAGCCTATGTAATTTTAGGAATGAAGTTGGAAAGAACACCTAATGGAATTACTCTTAATCAAACCAGTACAATAGAAAGGATGTTAAAAAAGTTTAATTATTTTGATTGTAAATCTATATCAATACCATATGATCTAAATGTGCATTTGAAGAAAAATAATGGTGAACCAGTATCTCAACTGAAGTACTCACAAATGATTGGATCATTGTTATACATAGCAAATAAAACTAGGCCTGATATAGCATATGCTGTTGGGAGACTTAGTAGATATACTCATAATCCTAACAAAGATCATTGGATTGCTTTAGAGAGAGTCTTTAAATATCTTAGAGGAACCATGGAATACTCATTGTGTTATAAGGGATTTCCGAATGTAGTTGAAGGGTATAGTGATGCGAATTGGATAACAGACAATATGGATGTAAAGTCCACTTCAGGGTATGTATTTCTTTTGTGTGGAGCAGCAATATCTTGGGGATCTAAGAAACAAACTATTATCTCTCGGAGTACTATGGAGTCAGAACTTATAGCTTTAGATACAACTTGCTCTGAGGCTGAGTGGATTAAGAACTTGATGCTTGACATGCCTTTAGTTAATAAACCCATGCCTGCCATTTTCATACATTGTGATAGTAAGGCAGTAATAGAGTTAGTAAGGCAGGCACATACTAATAAGAAAATGAATAGACATTTGCAAGTGAGGTACAAATCAGTTAAAAGCCTATTGAATAAGAATATTGTATCTTTGGAATTTGTAAAATCTGAGAAAAATATAGTTGATCAGCTGACCAAAGCTCTTTCTAAGAGAGCTGTCATTGACTTGTCGAGGGGGATGGGCTTAAGCCCATAAGGGAGTCACCTAGGGAGGTAACCCAACCTTTATGATTGGAGATCCCATGAAGAAGGTTCAATGGGTAGAAACAATCCATATTGCGTGACTCATTTCAGCACTAATTTTAAGGAGAGAGTCTCCTGCTCATCCCTATGGCAATAGTGCTTTGATATGTGACGTTAAGGAAGGGTATTACCCTGAATGAGCCCGAGGTAGGCATACTTCTGCAGGATATAGGTCACATGTATTCTTGGAGGACTCACCTAAATGAGAGTTGTCGTGAGGCCGCGACCGTGAGAATTGGGCTGTTCTCTAATAACTCTCATGAGAATCAAGATTCAGCGCATGGCCATAAATAGCGCTAACCCGCACCAAGTCTATATCAATACTATGTGTGTGGCATGTTAAAATCTGGTCCAAAGGGTCTAGTTCAAGACTTAGTTCACTATGATCCTTCAGGTTAGAACTGTCAACACTAAGTGTAGGTTCAAGTCCGGAAGACACCTGCACCCATTGCATAGTATAAAGCTGCCCAAATTTCTCTCTATATATATATGTATATGATTTTATAAAGTTTTGAAACTTGTGGGGGACTGTTGGAATTTGAATGAATTTTGAAAAGTTTTAAAGAGGTGTAAATAAAAAGATTTGTAACCCCCAAATTTTTAAAAGAGTTGTTATAACCTTTAAGTATTTCAAATTCCATTTGGAAGTTTCAAAACTTCCCATTATCTTTCATTATGGCCTTAATGAGGCCATAAGTATTCAACCGTTATGGTTGGATGACAAAAGGCCTATAAAAGAGCCATTCCTTGTATCTAAAAAAAAAAATATACAATAAAAAATCCTTCTTCTTCCTCTCATTGTTTCTCTCTACCACCATTCTCTCTTTTACAATTTTCTATATTATTGGGCAACCGATATAGACTAGGTAATCTGCCTACTACAGACGTGCACTGTAGATTAGGCCCGCTGTGAGCCGTTTGGGTTGTATCTTGGAGCCGTCGCTGACCGCCAATACCTGCACGTGGGGAGGCAACAACGATTTTAGGACAGTGCGTCTTTTGGCGTGCCTCTCACACCTCACAGGCCAGATATTTTCTTACCACTATTTTATTAATTGTTAGATTTTCTTTTATGTGATTTAAATATCTACAAAGCATCTTGGTAGATCAACAGAGTCTGCCTCTAGAGCTAGGGCATCCTTGCCATATGGAATGCTCTTAACCTTAGTCTTTGAGGAGTTTGGTGTAAATATTGAAGGAGAGTCATCTACAACTCTTTCACGTTAGGATACTTACAATGACCGGTCTCTACATCGAATGGGTTTTCGTAAGAAAGTCGGTCAATGGATAAGAAAAGATGAAGCGAAGACCAGTGTGTGCCATAGAAAAGAGCAGCGACCTGTCGTAAATGAAGAATCTTTTGATCCTCCCACTGAAGAACCAATTCCCCAACCTCAGCAACCCACTGAAGTTAGACTTACTGATGAGCGGTTCAGAGCACTAAGGGAAGATATCCTGCAAGAGTTAAGAAATTCTAGAGATGTAGCTTCTACAGACTTGGTACCTTCTAACGCGACCATCTCTCAGTTAGTTGCTGATATGAGGGCAAAATTGGTCAGTCTTCGATGCCTTATTCAAGGACAGTACCAGAGATTTGTGGACATAGAAGAGGACACAAAAAAGCTTCAACAATCTGTCAGAAAGGACATCGAGAAATTGAATGAAAATGCAGAGGAAGTATGCAACAAACTTCTACAAGGACTTTATAAGAACAATCAGACTTTAGCTCAGCTGAACAAGTCCATCTCCAGTCCAATTCTAAAGTTGCAGACATTCTGCAAAAAGTTTCAGAGGTACTAAGTCTTCTATTGGGGAGACAGGCAAGACTTTCTTCGAGTTTCACTGCCCCTTGATTTCTTCTTTTCCTAGAAACTTAGGTTATTTTGTCTGTAAGAGTTTAATAGGTCTCGAAGACTCTCATTGTAATCTGTACAAGTGTAATGAAAAGTTCTATTTTTTACCAGCATCGCTTGTCTCACATATATTTCTTTGCTGGTAATTGTGTATTTGCAACATCGAGAAGATTGCTAAAAAGGGGGAAAAAAGAGAAGTTAACTTGATTAAAATTTAAAACTTAATTAGGCTGCTCATTATGGAGTCGACCTCAGCAACAGCCGAGTCGACCGCAATTTTCCAGAGTGAAAGAAAATAAGTCCAATGAAAGGCTGACGAGTCGACCCCTTGATACTTAAGTCGACTCAAGCTATTGTGGGGTCGACCTCATGCCAAGACGAGTCGACCCCAGAAGCGTATCAGGGCAAATACAGAAATCAGCTGAAAACAGTCGAGCCGTAAAGTTGGGCCCTCATTCATTCGAGTCGACCTCAGGAGCCTTAGAGTTGACCCCAGTAAATGGCGAGTCGACCCCTTGAGGATGATAGTGTTATTTTGATGATTAACAAGCAATTATCTAGAGTATGCTATAAGTTAAATTGATACTTCATTTATAAGTTCATTACTCTCAGTATATTTGGTTAATTGAAAATAGATACATGACCTTGTTCATTTGAATGAATCTAACCTTGAGAATGCAGCAAAGTGTGGATTGAGTTGACCCAAAGGTTGATTGGGTCAACCCCGGCACATCAAGAAATCATTTGGCACACTCCTGCAAAAATGGCACAAATGAACAGTGAGTTGGGTCGACCCAAGGTAAGCATGAGTCGACCCAACCTTGAAGAACCTCAAAAACACAACTGAAGAATGCTCTCTGGATTTACTGAGAGGGTCGACCCAAACAGTGGTTGAGTCGACCCAAGCTTGAGTCGACCCAAACCCTGAGAGGGTCGACCCAAAGGCAAGACAGAAAGACAGACAGAAATTGGTTCTCTGGAATTACTGAGAGGGTCGACCCAAGAAGAAGTTGAGTCGACCCAAGTGGACTTTGAGTCGACCCAAAGAATGGTTGGGTCGACCCATGGGAAGGAAGGCTGAAATTGAAGTTTCTGTGGTTTCTGAGAGGGTCGACCCAAGGAATGTTTGAGTCGACCCAAGGCAAAGTTGGGTCGACCCAAGGACAGGTTGAGCCGACCCAAACACGGGCTGAACAGTAACGGCTAGTTCTGCAACTGTACTTTTTGTCCTTTCCAAGGTGAGTAACGGCTAGTTTTTCAAATCTAGCCATTGGGACTTGTCCTAAGAAGGTGGGAAGCTATTTAAAGGGGCACTATTCATCAGAGAGAACAACTTTTGAGTTGAATATCAAAGAGTACCCAAGAATACAAAAGTGCCCTAATCTTCTTCATTAAGAGCTTCATTCAAGAATCAAAGAAAGGAATTGAGCAGATTCAAAGAGGCATCAAGAGCTCCATCCCCTTTAAAGAGTGAAGCATCCTTGACAAAGAAGAGCAAAGCGACTTCAAAGCGATAAATACTTTCTAACTCTTCCTTGTAGCTTATATTGTTTCATATGCTCATTTAGGAGTTTGAATCTTTCCTTTTGTTAATTAAACACTTTGTAAAGGTTCGTTGGTGAGCCCGCAAAACCAACAAAGGTTTTTGGTGAACCCGGAAAACCAAAGTGTAAAGGTTAGTTGGTGAGCCCGCAAAACCAACAAAGGTTTTTGGTGAACCCGGAAAACCAAAGTGTATAGGTTCGTTGGTGAGCCGTAAAACCAACAAAGATTTTTGGATTGTGAGCCCGGAAAACAATCCAACTGTAATCCGCGACATTATAGTGAATTCCCAAGGGGACGCTTGGGGAGTGGACATAGGTGCTAAGGAGAGCACCGAACCACTATATATTGTTGTGTTTGTGTTGTGCTTGTATTTTCATTTACTCTTGCATCATCTTCTACTCTTGCGTTAGTTTAACTCACTCAAATAGCTTAAGAAAGCATCCACCGCACTTAATTAAGAAAACGTTTAAAGCATCAAAATTTAGAAGAAACCAATTCACCCCCCCCCCCTCCTCTTGGCTTGTCACCTTGGGCAACAAGTGGTATCAGAGCGAGGTGCTCTAATAGTGCTCATTGATCTAACAATCAAGAGTCAAAGATCATGACAACCCAAGTGGGATGTGCAATGAGTGAGGGGCAATCCACAAATAGACCACCTCTATTTAATGGCACAAACTACACATATTGGAAAGCTAGAATGAGGATATTCATTCAAGCTTCGGACTATGAACTGTGGCAAATCATCACTAGAGGACCTCACATACCCACACTTAACATAGATGGCACTATCATACCCAAACCAGAAATGGATTGGAATGAAAGTGATAGAAGATTAGCACAGTTAAATGCAAAAGCTGTAAATACACTTTACTGCTCTTTAGATGTAAATGAATTTAATAGAATATCCACTTGCACCACCGCCAAAGAAATTTGGGATAGACTTGAGATCACACATGAAGGGACCAATCAAGTTAAGGAGTCCAAGATAAACATATTAGTACACAAGTATGAACTGTTTAAAATGGAATCTACTGAGTCCATAACTGATATGTTTACTCGTTTTACTGATTATATAAATGGGCTTAAAAGTTTAGGAAAGTCTTATTCTAACTCTGATTTGGTGCGTAAAATTCTCAGGTCTCTACCAAGGAATTGGGAGGCCAAGGTAACCGCTATTCAAGAGGCAAAGGACCTCAACACACTGCAGTTAGAGGAGCTCCTAGGATCTCTCATGACCCATGAGTTGACAATGAGGCAAAATTCAGAAGATGAGGTCAAGAGAAGAAAACCCATTGCCCTAAAGACTACCACCCCTAGACAACAAACTGAATCGGAAGATTCAGATGATGATGAAGATATTGATGAAGAAGGGATGGCAGTGCTTGGGAGAAAATTCAGAAGATTCATGAGAGGTAAGAATAAGTTCCATAAAAAGAAACCCTTTCTTAAAGGTAACTCAAGCAAAGAAAAGGTTAAGGATAAGGAAAAAGAAAAGGAGACTCCCATTTGCTATGAGTGTAACAAACCCGGGCATTATAAGATAGATTGCCCAGATTTGAAGAGGATGGCAAGAAAGTTGAAAAAGAAGAATTTTATGGCCGATTGGAGTGAAAGTGAGGAATCAAGTTCGGAGGACGAAGATCATCAAGACACGGCCCAAATATGTCATATGGCCAATGACGATGAGGTAGATTCTGAACTTGACTGTGATTTTACTGTTGATGAATTGCATGATGCATTCTTAGAACTCATGGAAGAACATAAGAAAGTAATTAATAAAAATAAAGCTCTAAAAGAAGAAAATCAATCTCTCATTAAAGATAAGATAAAACTGTCTCATAACTATGAAACATTAAGTAGGAAACTTGAAAATGAAACCAAAAATCTAATTGCTGAAAATGTCAAGCTAAAAGAAGATGCTGAAAAATATAAATCTTTGGTAGATAGATTTACTCTTAGTTCTACCAAATTAAACTTGATTCATGATAGCCAAAAAGCTGTATATGATAAGGCCGGTTTAGGGTATAGAACAAATAGGAAACAAAAACTCTTAAAGAATATTTTTGTAAAAGCTAAAAGGGAAAATATTACTTGTTATTGTTGTAATAAGATAGGACATAGAGCATATGAATGTAATTTTAGAAAGTCTAGTCAAAACAGATCAAGTAATAATCAAAAGATAAAATTCAAGAAAGTTTGGGTTCCAAAAGGAACATGGAGTACTAACCCTAAAGGACCCAACTTAGCTTGGGTACCTAAAGGTTCTTCTTGATCTTGATTGCAGGTGTGTCTTGCAGCTGATAAAATGGAAAAACGATGGTATCTAGATAGTGGCTGTTCAAGACACATGACCGGTGACGAAGATCAATTTGTCACCTTGGAACCAAAGAAAGGTGGAGTAGTGACCTATGGAGACAATGGTAAAGGGTATATCATTGGAAAGGGTAAAATTTTCATTGCTCCATCTATTTTTATAGAAAATATTTTATTAGTTAAGGGTTTGAAACATAACCTTCTTAGCATAAGTCAATTTTGTGATAAAGGATTTAAAGTTACATTTGAAGCATCTGTATGCATAATCACAAATCCTAAAGATAATAGCATTGTACTTGTAGGACAAAGGCAAAGAAATATTTACTTAGTAGATCTTCATGAGTTAGGCAAGAAAAATGGTTTATGCTTAATTACTAATGAAGAAAAGAAAATTGAAACTAGTTGGCTTTGGCATCGAAGATTAGGACATGCTAGTATGGAATTAATATCAAAACTAGTTAAGAAGGAATTAATAAAGGATGTGCCAAAATTGATTTTTGAAAAGGACAAAATATGTGGACCATGTTCATTGGGAAAACAAACTAAGTCATCTTTCAAATCGAAAAACGTAGTATCAACAACTAGACCATTTGAACTCATACACATGGATTTATTTGGACCTACTAGAACTACAAGTCTAGGAGGAAAGAAATATGGACTAGTTATTGTTGATGATTTTTCAAGGTATACATGGGTTTCATTTTTGGCACATAAGAATGAAGCATTTTCAGAATTTTTGAAACTATATAATAAAATCATAAATGAAAAGAAACTCACCTTAGTAGCCATTCGAAGTGATCATGGTACTGAATTTGAAAATCAACACTTCGAGGAATTTTGCACTAAAAATGGAATATCACATCAATTTTCAGCACCTAGAACGCCTCAACAAAATGGGGTTGTTGAAAGGAAAAATAGGACATTGGCAGAAATGGCACGCACAATGTTGTGCGAGTCAAATCTTCCAAAGTACTTTTGGGCTGAAGCTATAAACACCTCTTGCCATATTCTAAATCGAGTTTTAATACGACCTATAACTAAGAAAACTCCTTATGAACTTTGGAAGAATAAGAAACCAACTGCAAAATATTTTAAAGTGTTTGGATGTAGATGTTTTATCTTAAATAATGGCAAGGAGGACTTAAGTAAATTTGATGCCAAGTCAGATGAAGGTATCTTCTTAGGATACTCCACATCTAGCAAGGCATACAGAGTATTCAACAAAAGAACCTTAGTAGTAGAAGAGTCAGTCAATATTATATTTGATGAGTCTGATAGTGAGTCTGCTAGGAAAGAAAATACTATTGATGATGATACAGGAATTATCGACTTTGAAAAGTTGAAAATTGATGACGTGCCAAATCAAGATAAGGGAGATGATTGCGTGCCACCACAACCCCAAGACGTGCCAAAAGAATGGAGGTATGCACATGGACATCCTAAAGATTTAATCATTGGTGATCCATCTCAAGGGGTAAGAACTCGATCATCTCTTAGAAATTTAAATGATTATCTTGCTTTTGTTTCACAATTAGAACCTAAAACTTATGAAGAGGCTGAAAAAGATACTAACTGGATAAATGCCATGCAAGAGGAATTAAATCAATTTAAAAGAAGTAATGTATGGACATTAACTGAAAGACCAAAGCATAATTCAGTAATTGGAACAAAATGGGTATTTAGAAATAAATTAGATGAAAATGGATTAGTTATAAGGAATAAGGCTAGACTTGTAGCTAAGGGATACAATCAAGAAGAAGGAAGAGATTTTGATGAGACATTTGCTCCTGTAGCTAGATTAGAGGCTATTAGATTGCTTCTGGCATTTGCATGTTTCATGGATTTTAAATTATATCAAATGGATGTGAAGAGTGCATTCTTAAATGGTATTATTGAGGAGGAAGTATATGTAGAACAACCTCCAGGATTTGAAAATCATGAATTGCCAAATCATGTGTTTAAACTACATAAGGCATTATATGGATTAAAGCAAGCACCTAGGGCTTGGTATGATCGACTAAGTAAATTTCTGCTTGAAAATAATTTTTGTAGAGGAAATGTAGATAAAACTTTATTCATCAAAAGAAAGGACAAAAATCTATTAGTGGTGCAAATATATGTAGATGACATAATCTTTGGTGCCACTAATGATACTCTATGCAAAGAATTCGCTGATTTAATGCATGGAGAATTTGAGATGAGTTTGATGGGAGAACTAAGCTTCTTTCTAGGATTACAAATCAAACAAACCAAAGAAGGCATTTTCATTCATCAAACTAAGTATACAAAGGAAATACTGAAGAAGTTTGGGAATGAAAATCATAAGGGAATTGGCACTCCAATGAATCCTACTAGTAAGCTAGACAAAGATGAAAAAGGGAAAAGTGTTGATATTAAGCTCTATAGAGGACTAATTGGATCCTTGCTCTATCTTACTGCTAGTAGACCCGACATTGTATTTAGTGTAGGGATATGTGCTAGATACCAATCGGATCCTAAGGAGTCACATTTAAGTGCTGTTAAGAGAATCCTTAGATACTTAAGAGGAACTACCACTATTGGATTATGGTACTCGAGAGACTCCTGTCTAGATTTGCTTGCATATTCAGATGCTGACTTTGCTGGATGCAAGTTAGATAGGAAGAGCACAAGTGGCACATGTCAATTCTTAGGAAATAACTTAGTATCATGGTTTAGTAAGAAGCAGAACTCAGTGGCATTGTCCACAGCTGAAGCTGAATACATAGCTGCTGGTAGTTGTTGTGCTCAAGTATTATGGCTCAAGCAACAACTAGAGGACTATGGAGTCAAACTAGATAATATTCCTATTAAGTGTGATAATACTAGTGCTATCAATCTCACTAAAAATCCAGTTCAGCACTCTAAAGCCAAACACATAGAAATAAGGTACCATTTTATTAGGGATCATGTGCAAAATGGAAATGTATGTATTGAGCATATATGCACGGAAAAATAATTGGCCGACATATTTACCAAACCATTGAGTGAAGATAGATTCTGTATGCTCAGGAGGGAATTAGGCATATGTGATCCTTTTTATTAAAGAAATATAAAAGGGAGATAGTAGTCTCATGATACATTCCTCTAATTTCAAAAATCCCATGAAACATGAGTCAAATTTGTTATCTATAGATTTCTTACTCATGTATCATTGTTCCATAAAGAGTTTATAAGGATTGGAAGCAAGGAAAACTTTTTAGAAGCAAAAAGGAAGAGAAAAGAAAATTTCTGCACTTGGGTCGACCCAACCCAGAACATGGGTCGACCCAACGTTGAGTCGACCCAAGAAAAATCTTGAGTCGACCCAACGTCGGGACCCCACTGTTAAAAGGGGGCCCGAGAGCACATCTAGGGCACTGTTTGCCCTTTGTCTTCTTTCGAAAAGACTAGCCCCCACTCTCCAGTCTCCACTAAACTCCTCCAAACAGTAGATTTCCTAAGGATCTTGGAGAAATGGGACCCAAACGAGCCGTAGCCAAGAGATCCGGAAGAGTGACCCGGGTCCAACAAGAGGAAAGGCACCCTACCGAGCCTTCTCCCGTGTCTCCAAGACGTGAGGCACGTGCGGAGGTCCCTCCTCCTCCTTCCCCCTCAGTGATCCTTACAAGATTTGCGGGGAGGCCGGTTACTACCGGGAGAAGGATCCATTCGGAGTTTTTCAATCAAGAAGGGTTTCGGATTTGGGAATGGATCCAAAGACAAGGTTGGGAGTATCTTTGCTCCCTAGATGTGGTCATCTACCCCGGGTTGGTACAAGAGTTCTATGCCTTCCTCAAGACTGGTATGGGAGGGCTTGTGTCGGAAGTTCGAGGGGTTCGGATCCGTGTATCCGAGGAGAGCTTGAGTGAGTTACTACACCTACCCTGCATAGGAGCCACTCCGGAGAGGCCAGAAGACAAAATGAGAGCTCTGCAATTGATCATGGAAAACGAGAACTTCGATTTTTCTCAGAAGGTAATAGCTAGTTCTCTTTCCGCTGAGATGAGGTTATTGCTCAATATGATAAATAGGATTTTATTTCCGAAGACCGGGAGATTTGATCTCATCTCAGAGCGAGATCTAGCAGTTATGGAGTGCATGATTCGGGGGACTCCTCTAAATCTTCCGGCTATGATATTAAGGCAGATGAGGAAGGTGATGTGCAGCAACAGGGTATCACTACCTTATGGTATGATACTTACATTGATCTTCCGTCAGCATGGTTTATCTCTTGAGGAGGAGGCATCCAAGAGTCTGCATCACACGGACACGTACACTGCACGGACACTCATACGCATGGGATATGCGAAAGTGAACGGGCAGTGGATTCACACCGGTGCAGGCATTCAGGGTGAGGCACCAGAGGGAGAGGCACCAGAGGATGAGGATGAGGAGCCTATGGATCATCCTACTGTACCCTCAGAGGCTGGACCATCGTCATCCGCTCCTCCGACAGATACGGATGACTTCTGGAGCAGGATGACAGAGCTCATGACAGCTCAGGCGAGGACTATTACTGACGGGCTCACGAGCCGATTGGACGCCCGGTTGGATGTCATGTCTGCTGAGATCAGTGATCTGAGGCAGCAGATAGGAGCACTCCGGAGAGAGAGAGAGACACATGGACCGTCTGTGCCACAGGCTGCTGAGTCAGAAATATCGGCACAGAGTCATCCCGCTCGTCGTGCTCCACGCCAGACACAGTCTCACCAGGCTCGACCTCCCCTCGCCACGTATGCTAGGAGGATGAGGACTAGATCCCAGCCATTAGATTCCCCCTAGGCTGATCTTAGCGTCTATGTTTAGAGCCTAGGCTAGATATCTAGTTCTCACATGTATCTTGCTTTTCTCCTATGTATCTTGTTTTTATCTTATGTATCTTTAAATCTTGATTAAGGAACATTGTATCTGTCTTTGTTTTTGACATGAATGTATGAAAATGTTCCTATTTTGATCAATGAAGTTTGAAGTTTATTATTTATTGCATCTTTTCCCATATATATATTTTTGATGATAACAAAAAGGGGGAGAAGAAAAGAAAGAGTATTTAAGAAAAGAAAGAGTATTAAGAAAAGAAAGAGTATTCAATTTAAGTAAAGAAAGAGTATTTTATTTAAGAAGTAAAGAAAGAGTATTAATTTTGGGAGAAGTAAAGAAATATAACAAAAAGGGGAGAAATAAAGATAAAAGTTATGTAAAGAAAAGAGAAATAAATGGGCAAACAAATTGAAAATCATATAAGAAAGCTTATACATCTAAGGGGGAGCAATTTGTAGCAATGAAATTGACTAAATCAAAAATTTCCATCAAAGTTCAGAATTTGGCACATATAAATTCAGAATTTGGCACGCACCTCTCGCACCCCGATACATAACCTGAAACTCAGAGTTTATCTCCAATTTTTGAAGTTTCATTGCTAATGAATTATAAATGAAAGGGGGAGCAATTCAAAAAGTCAAATTGGCAACATTTGAATGATATAGGGGGAGATTTCACAAGTATATATGAAAAGCTGAAATTCAGCAATTTAATCCCTTTTATAAACTGATTTTAAAGACAAGTATCAATAGACTTATACTCTTTATTTTGTAATCATCAAAAAGGGGGAGATTGAGGATGATAGTGTTATTTTGATGATTAACAAGCAATTATCTAGAGTATGCTATAAGTTAAATTGATACTTCATTTATAAGTTCATTACTCTCAGTATATTTGGTTAATTGAAAATAGATACATGACCTTGTTCATTTGAATGAATCTAACCTTGAGAATGCAGCAAAGTGTGGATTGAGTCGACCCAAAGGTTGATTGGGTCAACCCCGGCACATCAAGAAATCATTTGGCACACTCCTGCAAAAATGGCACAAATGAACAGTGAGTTGGGTCGACCCAAGGTAAGCATGAGTCGACCCAACCTTGAAGAACCTCAAAAACACAACTGAAGAATGCTCTCTGGATTTACTGAGAGGGTCGACCCAAACAGTGGTTGAGTCGACCCAAGCTTGAGTCGACCCAAACCCTGAGAGGGTCGACCCAAAGGCAAGACAGAAAGACAGACAGAAATTGGTTCTCTGGAATTACTGAGAGGGTCGACCCAAGAAGAAGTTGAGTCGACCCAAGTGGACTTTGAGTCGACCCAAAGAATGGTTGGGTCGACCCATGGGAAGGAAGGCTGAAATTGAAGTTTCTGTGGTTTCTGAGAGGGTCGACCCAAGGAATGTTTGAGTCGACCCAAGGCAAAGTTGGGTCGACCCAAGGACAGGTTGAGCCGACCCAAACACGGGCTGAACAGTAACGGCTAGTTCTGCAACTGTACTTTTTGTCCTTTCCAAGGTGAGTAACGGCTAGTTTTTCAAATCTAGCCATTGGGACTTGTCCTAAGAAGGTGGGAAGCTATTTAAAGGGGCACTATTCATCAGAGAGAACAACTTTTGAGTTGAATATCAAAGAGTACCCAAGAATACAAAAGTGCCCTAATCTTCTTCATCAAGAGCTTCATTCAAGAATCAAAGAAAGGGATAGAGCAGATTCAAAGAGGCATCAAGAGCTCCATCCCCTTTAAAGAGTGAAGCATCCTTGACAAAGAAGAGCAAAGCGACTTCAAAGCGATAAATACTTTCTAACTCTTTCTTGTAGCTTATATTGTTTCATATGCTCATTTAGGAGTTTGAATCTTTCCTTTTGTTAATTAAACACTTTGTAAAGGTTCGTTGGTGAGCCCACAAAACCAACAAAGGTTTTTGGTGAACCCGGAAAACCAAAGTGTAAAGGTTAGTTGGTGAGCCCGCAAAACCAACAAAGGTTTTTGGTGAACCCGGAAAACCAAAGTGTATAGGTTCGTTGGTGAGCCCGTAAAACCAACAAAGGTTTTTGGATTGTGAGCCCGGAAAACAATCCAACTGTAATCCGCGAGATTATAGTGAATTCCCAAGGGGACGCTTGGGGAGTGGACGTAGGTGCTAAGGAGAGCACCGAACCACTATATATTGTTGTGTTTGTGTTGTGCTTGTATTTTCATTTACTCTTGCATCATCTTCTACTCTTGCGTTAGTTTAACTCACTCAAATAGCTTAAGAAAGCATCCACCGCACTTAATTAAGAAAACGTTTAAAGCATCAAAATTTAGAAGAAACCAATTCACCCCCCCCCCCCTCTTGGCTTGTCACCTTGGGCAACACCCCTTAAGTGGCACAGAGCAAAAACAAAGAGCAGCCGAAATCAGCCAAGCCTAAGTGTCGACCTCAGGTAGACTTGAGTCGACCTCTGGACAGCTCGAGTCGACTCCTATTCTAAGGGAGTCAACCTTTAAGAGTCTCAGAGAAATCTAGAAAAGTCACTGGTGTGCCAGAGTCAACTCTAGTCTATATATCGAGTCGACCCCTGAATTTAGGAGTCGACCCCAGAAGAATTCCGCTGCACACAGTTTCTCAAACTCCGATACGCTTTATGAACACAGATTTGTTGGTGCTCTTCATTGTTAGTTTAGTGCGGGTTGATAATGTTACCATGAACTAGGTTGGTACAAATCGATTTTCATCCATTCTGAGATTGCATTTGATTTAGGAGAAATTTCCAAACTGAATTACGTGACAACCTGAAAATATGTTCAAGTGGCTCAACTATAATAAGTCATCATGAACTCCTAGTTAAGCAATGAGCATGACAGGAAGTTGAAAAAATTGCCAATCAATATGGACTTAGCAAGGAATAATGATATTATATGTTAGAATGTTATATTACACACAACATGAAAATTACAATTGGACAAACATCCTTTACAACACATTTACAATCAAGTTTTACAACTCATTTCCAATCATATGATACAACAAGTAGTCTACGATTTCTTTGTACATGTCCGAACTCCGTACATTGACCAAAACCTATCAAAGGCAATACAGCTGGAATGTAATAGAATACTCTTGCAGCCCAGCTCCTGTATAAAGAAGGATCCTTCAATTCTTTCTGCAATGGTCTCGTGCTGCCTTGGGTAAGTCCCTTTGCAAACATAAGCATATATGCCCCGCAGTCAACACTATCAGTTCGTTGTTGTGCACATTGTCGAATTTCATGATATGCTAATTCAAGGATACAAAATCCGACATAGTCGTTTAGCCACGTTCGCACAAAAGATGCCTGCAATAATGTGAAGAATGCAAAATTTTAAGAACATATCTATAATAAAGAAGGAAAATCAGTAATATCATATTGTACAAGTGATACCAACATATCTAATAGCGTCGTCCGCAATGTCGAAACTCCACAAGGAGTTGTAGCATTCGAAACGTTGCTCCTTCAAGTCCAAAGAAAGTAGATACTAATGTCATCCCGTATTCATCGGAATGAAGAGATATCTACACTTTTCAAGATCGGCACAACTGAATTCCCGAAGCCATGTTTGAATACTAGGCAGCAATGACTCTATGATTCTTTTGGTAACATCAGTGGTAATTGAGAGGTAATCCAATGGTAGATGCTGGAGCACGGCAGCCTGCATACAATTTATTTGTTACAGCAGCATTGGCACGCTGAATTTCAATTAGAAATATGTAAGGACAAGACATGATGAGCAGTAAGTCAAAACCTAGATCTCGCAGTGCAAATATAAACACGGATTGTCAATAATCTCAGTATATGCTCGAGAAAGAAGCTCCAAATGCGAAAAATATACATTGATTACCTGTACGCAATAAAAGAACATAGCAGTGAATACCAGTGAATACCAAATTATATTCCTCCAGTAAAAGTGAGGTAGAAGCATACGTTACTCCATAGTGGCTTGTCATGTAGGAGCTGCACTAAGGCATAAGGGTTGCATGTAGGTTTGGTACGATCTTCGTCCTCCCATATTATATCCCTACATAATTCAAATGTTTAAGCAATTTTCAATGCGATAATTGTGAAAAACGGTAAGTTAATATAATTAACTTACCCAAACTCATGTTCTTCAAGAAAGAAATTAATAGCTTCTTCATAGTAAATAGGGAGTATACCTTCCCCCTTCCCATAATAGCTACATTTCAGTGCCACTCTCTCAAGATCTACCACTTTAGTGGACAACACTATATTCTAACACATATTTAGTGAAAACAGAAATTTTGATTACGAAAATTAACTTTATAGACTTAGCAAATTCAATATGGATACATAAACACATAAGGACGAGACAACATTTCTATACCGCTCCCAGGGGGGAGGTTTCCTCCCATGTTGGAGCAAATTTTTAGAGCTTCATTAATGAACTTGTCGGTGGGTCGAATATGTTGGTTGACCGAGCGGGCAAATCCTCGGTTTGAATAGTAATTTCCGTACAAACCTCACCTATTTGGGCAACTTTCACCTTTTTTTTTAGCCCTTTTATAAGCCTTTGGAAGCTGTGATATGGCCTTCGCTTTCTCCGATGGCTTCCGCTCGCGTGCTTCCAGCTTCACGCGCTTGCATAAGGAGGACACATATGAGCTCGGAGCTCCAGCTTTCTTCTTAGCTTCAGCATCGGTGGACCAAATAACCTGATAGGAAAATGCATTTGAAGACAATTTATACTACCATTCTAAAATCATATACACTACGTACCAAATAATTACATACCTCCACCGAATCAGCACTATGCTGCATATGATCTTTCTAAAGAGCATCATCGTGAATAGGTGCAGCAACTGTAGTATGCTCCTTCACATAACCAAGGAAGATCATATTTAAATCAAGCTAGTCGATTCATACTAGAACTGATAGTTAACTTGTCAGACCTTATGCAGAGGAAGCATGCTTACCTCAGCGGGAACTGTAGCATGCTCCCCAGGTTTATCATCAACCAGAAGGCCCTTATCATATAGGACCTTTCCTATTCTCGACATCCTCTTATCGAGTTGTTCTATACGGGTATTCTCGACATCCCCAATAGGATGAGGGTTTGGTAAACTAAAGCCATGTTGTAGCAAACACGTCTCAAGCACTGTGATACGTGTGTGAATGCCCCGCAGTGGATGTTGATCACTTTGGCTGGATGACGAAACTTAAAACAACACAATAATGAATGTGGTATATGAATTGAACAAACTGTAGGCATACAGCCATGTGTGCAGACTTAAACTATGTGCCGGCAAGTAAAAAGTGCATGCCAAATCAAAAGTGCTTCTAACTGTGTTCGGAAATGCTATGTCACAGTAAGCTAGTAATACCTGAGTTCCGACATGCTTGGATTGTTGTTGTTCTTCATCCGTACGCATCTCAACAGGCCGTACTAATTGTGGCCTTCCTTGCGAGAGAAGGTGCAACTCCTCCTCTCTTGGTTGTAGATTCTCAATAACCTAAAGCGAGCGAACAGTTAATTTTACGAACAAGTTAAAATATTTCCAATGTAAGAAATCAATATTCAAACCTCAAATCGTTTTAAATTCTTCATAACATCCGCAATCACGTCCACCCTGCGAGGGAATGGGGTGTTGTTCCAACGTACGAGATGTGGATACATGAACGGTGACCGGTGGCTTCCAACAATGCTGTTAGCATGCTCAATAACCCATACCTGGCAAAATGCATTATAAACATCAAATTACAACTAAATATATATATCGTAACAATGAAATTTAAAAAAAACATCTTTTGATGCTCACCACCAGAGCGACCGTGCAACCATCCATATATCTAGCATATCCTTGGGCTGTGATATTTCTAATCTTCATACTATCGGCTAGACTAGGTATTTGCTGCCGAAGAAAAGAGAAAACGGCAAGACCCCAACTATACGAACCTAAGCGGTCTAAATTATCAACATATGAACATAATGTCTTAGGAACATAGTAGTGTGCGGTTGGAAAGAGGATAGTCCCAAAGAGATAAAGAACCCATAATTTTGTAAAATCCTCCACATCTTGTCGCCTGCTCTTACCGACAAGGACTTGTAATCTATTTTTAATTACATCTCTATTGGCTTTCTGGTGGTCACCATCAAAAAACCGGGTGATGAGGTCAAACGTAACCCTCCCCTTCCTATGCAGTTGCACCTCATCACCTGTGGCATTCAAACCAAGGATTAGTGCTAAATCAGTCCCCATAAAAGGCACTATAACCCTACCAAACTAAAAACCCTCCTCAACATTATCCCAAAGGGAGAGCAATGTGTCCAACACAGGCCTACTCTGTTTTATATATGGTAGACCTAGCATGTGCCCAAATGAAGTGCCACGTATTCTATCCTTCTGTTCATGAGACATATATGGGATTAGGGTGACCATAAAATTTACAAAGTGGGTGAAATAACACCTTCCATTCACCATATTACTCGGGCCAACAGAGAATTTTTTGCCGGTACTCTGCTTTGGGGCCATCTTAGATTTCTGCATCACAAATATAGTTACAAATTATATTTTTAATAATATCAACGCAAAATAAATCATCCTGAAACTAAAACAAAGACACAATTAGCACAGAATAAACATATTTTTCCACAATAAATATCTCAAATATGCTACCACAACCTCTCTGTCCATTAATTCGGCAAATCCTATCCATTCCCATAAATATCTCAAATGTCGTACAATACTGCATATCACATCCGTATTCAAATAAATTATTGGAGAAAGTATGCGGTGACAAACCTGTTGAAGGAATGCAGAGATGCCTCAGGGAAGGTTGGAGAGACCAATGTCCACCTAAGCTTCCGCTACAAACGAACAGGGCGAAGTCGGTTCAAAAGTCGACTCCGAGGCCGGACGAAAAATATCTCCTTGCTCCTCAAAATCGGGTCGGAAGGGTTCTACTTTTCGAAAAGGCGAACGGCTTAACAGGGGAAAAGAGGAAGATCGAATACCGTTGGGACGTGGTTTGCAGTTCTATGGTTTGAAACCGGGGTGTAAAAATCAAACGGAATCGGACGAGATTTTTATGGATTTTTTTTCGTTCGAAGAGAGGATTAGGATACGAACATTGGGGACGAAAGGAGGGCTGGAATCGGTGAAGTTTGAATAGGGCTCGTTCAAATGAACAGAGAAGCATACGACGAAGGACGGAAGAGGAGAAGGGTCAGGGGTATTTTGGTCTCCTTTTGGCATTTCAAATGTCAATGGACCGCTTATTAAAACAATAGTCAATAGGAACTATTCGTTATAGACGGGTCTAACTTTGGACCGCTTATTAAAACAATAGTCAACAGGGACTATTCGTTATAGACGGGTCTAACTTTGGACTGCTAAGCAAAATTTTATGCTGCTAAGAGAATAGATTTAGGCTTCGTTATTTTGAAACTAAGAAATGAAGCTATTTTGGAGGGGAAGTTCATAGAAAAATGTCTTGTTTCTAGAAATACAGAAACATATTACATTTGTTTTGTGTAAAGAATTTTTTTAAATCACTATGCCGTTAGTCTCAAATGAACTCACAATTAATATATATAATGGCATTTGTGAGGACCCGTACGGACGTGTGTTTAGTCCCACATCAGTTATTTGCTGGATAGATTTTTAGTACTTATACAGGATCAAAAAATCCAAATAATATCTTTCGGCTAGTATTTTGGATGTAGGTTCTTATAGCATACAAGTCGGTAACAAATACTACACATAGGACACACTAATTAAATGATCAGTATTCCAATAAAATCCAAATAAATAGTTTTTGAAAAAGAAAAAGTGGCATCCTATTGGGAAAATGAATTTTATTTTTTTTGCAAAATTTAAAATATTTATTGGATCTAGCTGGATTACTGGAGAAGGAGTCTCTTATCTCTGGAAGCTGTTTGGCATCTCAAAAATCATATCATCTCATGTCCTTTTGAGGTGGCTCCATTTCCATTCCCATATGCTGTCCTCCAAGCAGCCTTAGACATAATCTTCCAGTTTTTTGGTGAAAAAAAGTTCTTGTTTTATTTAATTCTATTTTTGGTTTAGATCTAAGATTCTAACTCTATTTTTTTTTTTTAAAAAAAAAAAGGTTATGGGTTTGCTATGTTTTAGTTTGGTTTTATACCTAATTTTCCTTTTCAAAGAAAGGAGCAGAGTCTCGCTTGTAGTGGGAAAGCGGTGGCTTGCGTCCGGCTCGAGCAAGGCTCACAGCGGCCCCAATCCTTTTGATTTTTGAGGAAAAGATAGCTTTACATAATTTGGTTGATTGATTTTATGGTGAAACTTTTTGGTTAGGAGCTTCCAAGTTGGGTCTGCCCAATTGAACAACTAGATGAAATTGGGAAGCAAGGATCTGAAACTGATGGTTTGAATCATTGGATTTACTATTTAAATTACTTACTGACCAAAAATCATGTTAATTGAAGAATGCATCAAGTGAGTATTATATCGTGTTACTTAAATCATCATTTTAACCCTTTGATATTTGGGATTTTTCGATTATGGAAATTTTTATCATAGGCTAGTCTAGATCATATTAAATAGCTTGGATCATCCATATTAGACTCTCTACAGGGTCATCTAACTTTTAATCATTTGATAGATAATATCCGAATCCACAAACGAATAAGTAAATTTATTCTGGGCCAATTTTATAGAATCCAGGAAGCTCGTAAATAAGAAACTTATAAATTTCTATTCGGCATGCAGTCATATAGATTAATCTATACTGCCATATAGAATTTAAGATACTATAATGGAAGATGCTTATGAAAATTGTAAGCCATCAAATTTGTAGATATAAGGAGGCTAACCAACCATAATTGATTAACCCTCCGTTTAGGAGTTTTGGGGAGAAAAGAAAAGAAAAGAAAATTTTAATGAGGAGGAAAAAGAAAAGAAAGAAATAGAATAGACTTTTCTCTCCTCTTGTTTGGGAGTTTGAGAAGAGAAGAGAAAGTACTTTCCTTTCTCTTGTTTGCGAGTTTGAAGAGAAAAGAAAAAAAACATATCTTTTTAATGCTTTTACTAAAATACCCTTATTATAAAAGGGGCATGCTTATGAGTAGATGTGCAAATGGATCGGGTCGGATCGGGTCATAAATGACCCCGACCCAATCTGGATCCTTGTTCAGGTCCTAATTTTAGACCCAGACCCAACCAACTAGAAAATCAGATCGGGTCGGGTTGGGGTCAAGGCTAGGATATATTTATCCTTCTAATTTGGTACTTCTTTAATTTAAGGGTAAAATAGGTATTATAAAAAATTTATTAAGTTCCAATTTTTTTCTCTCCAAATTTTCTAACTTATGGAAGGAAAGAAATGAGAGAATTAGAGCCAAAATTTTTCCTTCTATTCTCTCCTATTCTTTTTCTTTCCCTCTACTAAAAAACTTCCAAACATCAAAATTTTTAACTTCTCCTTCCATTCCATTCCTTTCTCCTCAATTCCAAGTTTCCAAACTCTATGTTAGCATTAGCCAGTCTGTCATTGGAAATTAGGTAATATAGCTCCAAGGGCAGTCAGCCAATTCGGAATAATAGGAGGGAGGAAAAGATATAGTTCCAAGGGCAGCAGGAAATAACAAATTAGTTCAGCAGCCATCAACTTTCCACTGAAGCACAAGGAAAACTAGATGATTTGTCTTATGGAGCCATCAAATAGAAGAAGACAGCTAAATCAATGGTATCCATGCAACTGTGCAGCAGTTCATTCCAAGATTTCAAATCCAAGTAAGAGTACATGAATGCAGTGGGACCCCATAGAGCAGAGTGGTCCCTCTGTTTTCAATCATCGCCTTGCAAGATTCATCAATTGATGTGAAGGAATTGTAATAAAATATATTCAGTTAGCAGAAATATGATAGAACAACAGAGAAAAATAAATAAGAGAGCAGAGAGAAGCTCATATTATTAGTTTGTTGTCCAACCATCAGGCTGACCAAGTTAGAGTAAGAAATGCATCTCTATCTCAGCAAGTACTAAACGCCTATCAACAATTTACTGATTCAAAAGTTACAAAGAAACTGGACTCTGAAATCAGATTTTCAACCTCTGAAAGTTAAGAGTGATCAAGTACATGGACAGCTGCAACAACCATTCCAAAGTTTTTGGACAGATAATAGAAATTAATCTCCCTCTGAGGAATATAATTGCAATGCCATCACCTGGATTTAAACCCAAGGCTCCCTTATGGAATAGGCTGAAATAGGTCTAATTTAGAAACATTAAAATAAATCAATAATATAAAATAAAAATAAAAAATAAAAAAGGATAGTCACTCTTTGCCTCCTATTTACGAATAGAAGGAAGTCCTGGGAGAGTGTAAAAAAAGAGAGTGGGCTAGAATAGTCATGCTTGAGGATGATTTGACCATGATAATTGGCTGGATTCAGAGGACACCAGCAACATGAGTGGGTGCCACCTCTTTCTTCGAAATATTCACATCATAATTAGTGGCGGGATGGTTTTTTAGACCAAGCATGTTTATAGAGTGGCTAACGATGCGGTGGATTAGGTAGTCTCGTATATAAAAAAGTTTTATAGGTTGAAAAAAAGAAAGTTACCTAGAGCGCCCCATAATTTAATATGTTTTAACTTTCTAATGGTTATACATAGTTACATCATTTATGCACCAGTTGCCGGATCGACTCTCCATTACAATAAAATTTTTATTTAAAAAGGTAAGAAAACAGCTGGCAATCCTAGCCGACTGATTTCCGAAAAAAGGACAGCGGGAATATGTCTTGTCATTTTACTGTTCTCTGTGGGATACCGACGGAGTTAACCAATTTGTTCCGTAAATGGCTGAGCCATTTTCAGTATTTTCAAGCCGTTTGGGGGAATAATAGGGTGCCGGTGCCAACCAGCGTGGGTTAAGTGGACTATGAGTCACTTCTGGGCCCTTCTTTGATGTTCAAGTGCGCTGCCCCTAAGAGAGAGAAAAATATGCCGTTCTTAAACATCCTATCATATTTTAAAGTAAATTATAATTTTTTTAAAATTAAAATAAATTATATTCATCTCTAATAGTTGTTTATTATTATTTAATATTTTAATTTATAACTTAACAGAACATCAGTAAAATGGTTAATCTTAAATAGAATCTAAATACTATATTAAAAAAATTAAAAAAAATAAAATAATCTTAAGTGATATAACAATCATTCAAAGATATAAGAAAGCGTGTGCATCATCCTCCCCATCTAAGGATAATTTCAATTTTTTTGTATAAAATAAATAATTTTACTAATACTGTTAATTTCATTGGTGGTAAGCGTAGGTTTTACGAAGTATTGAATGCAAGCATAATAAATGTAAATTTTAAAAGAATTTTTAGAATTTTAAATGAATCAAAAACTTGAGCTGGAGAAAAGCTTCTAAGAACTCTGGATTCAGGAAGGTCCAAGGGGTGCAGGTGACGACCACCCTCTACTTCGTGACATCTGAGCCATGACGAGAGATGAAGTGGCCTTTTAGGCTAAGCATGTCTTCCGTGAAGCTAATGGGGCTGCGGATTGGATGGACGCCTATATGATCAATCATACGACTAGTACAGTATGGGCTGGAGATGAGGAGCTATCTTGGACACTTCGAGATATTCTGTTTTCTGACTTTATTGGATGTATTCGTATTCGTCAGATATGAATCACTTATCCTAGAAGAAAAAAAAAAAAAAAACTCAAAACTCTAAAAGAATATCAACTGGCCTGCAAAAGAGATGTAGAGGAAGTTGAAAAAGACGCAAAGTAAGTTGCCACAATGTCCCTAATGAAACAAATACTTCTGAAGTTTCGTGCGGTTACCGACACCAGCTATAGTTTAATGATAAAGCACTAGCTTTGCTTGCGTTTGAAGGGCACGAGGAGAAAAGTGAGGGCGAAAGGGACGTGGAAACCGATCCCACGATGAATGATGGATAAAGAAGCACGAAACGCAGCGAATGTGGCCTTCACAGTGCCGCCTCTGCACTCCGACTCAAAAGCCTCCCTCTCACGGTCAGAATCAATGCACAGCTACCTCATGAGGGTATGCGACAAGCAACGAACCATCCATCTCTTTGTTCCTTCTCCAGGGCCACATCAAAATTCAAAGTTGAATGCTACTTAGTTCCAACATATTGACCAAGGAAGGTATATTTATTTCAGGACATTATTAGTCCATTCCAAGTATGTGACAATCTTCTCCGATGACTATTCAAGTTGTTTGAAGTGAAGCGTTTATGCAGGAAGGGCAGTGATGTTAAAAAGGCTACAGATATTTTATCTCCCATAGAAGTGACCATTCTTTTGTTAATTGTTTTTTTTTTAATAATAGGAAGAAAGTAACTTGTGGGATGGAACCAAATTCATTTCTGCTCTGATTTGGACGCTGGAAAGATATTTTAGAAATTCTATAATGGTATAAGTTTTTATACTGAATACGGTTAAGTAACGCATTAATTTCTGAAAAGAAAGCTGATATCACTGCAATTATTCATCTATTCCGCACCATCCTACTTCATCAAAGTGGAATAATAATTGTGGTACACACCAAGGATATCTTTTCTTTTTTTCTTTTTTTCTTTTTTTTGGGACCAGTGCTCACAAGAACGAAGCAATCCTGCCCCTGAAACTATTAAAGTATTCATAACTAATCATTAAATAACTAGTCTTTTAGAAACTGTTCTCCTCCAGTATACTATTCCCCTTCCACCATTCTTCCTGGGTGCAGAGCTCGGAAGTGCACCAGGTACATACCATTTGATGAGATCTTCTGGAACGAGAGCAATGGATCAGAGCCCATCGTAGTATCCACGAAATGATATGTGTGCCACGTTTTGATGCCTTGCCATGGGAGCCCCCCTCACTGCTGAAAGCGCCTGGTTCAGCCTTGTGGCCTGCTGCACCATCTGCGTGATCCTCTGCAAAAATTCCCAAACCAAATCAATCAGCGAACTGAAATCGAGTTTTTAAAGCATTCGATGCGAATTATTCGGAGGATTTGAAAGGAGTTAAATGAATCTTTAGTAGGGGAACACGAGACCTTGTCATCGCCATAGATCTGGAACTGGATCCTCTGGTTCTGGTGCTGCTGCTTCTGCCGCTGCCGGCCGCCCAAAAGAAGCATACATAGGGTGGCGGCAGCAGCCACTCCAGTGGAGCAGAGAGCTCCAATACCGGTCAATCTCCACCTCCACATATCACAACCAAAGCTCTCCCAGCAAGGCTTGCCTTTGACCTCAGACTCCAGATGGTCCTCGTCTTTCTCCGCCTCTTTCTCAAATGCTGAATTCTTTGACTTCGTGTGCTCCTTCGTTTCCTCAACCTTGCAGTCCTCCTCCTCCTTCTCCTCCTCGAATCGAATTGGGTCGGGTTCGATATGAGGGATGAGCCCCCTGGTGTTGGACTTGGGAGAGTTCATCTTGAATTCATTCTCCTTCACCTTGAAGAAGACTTGAGACACCGCGTCATGGTTGGCTATGATCGCCGGAGGGATGACGCCGATGTCCTTGAACTCTTTGGCTAGCTCATCATCTTGCTCCTCCTCCTCCTTCTTCTTCTCTACTATTGGGTCCGGACCAGTTGGACGTAGAGCTTGTTTGGTTTCGCTTGCAGGGTTCGAATTCTCCTCCTCTGCATGGGTGAAGCGAGAGGTGGGTGACGGGCAGATGAAGTAATTCATGTCGACGATTCCTTTGGTATCAAAACAGATCTCCTTGGAGGATAACTCCTTGCCACCCTCATGGCCAAAATCCAGGAAACTCTTGCCGTCAGGGAGGAACTCCCACTCCTCCAGATCCATGTCTATGGAAGTTTTCTCCATGGGGAAGGAAAGAAGGGGTTATAGCGATCGATACAAAGAGGAAGGCTTAGAAGAGAGAGAGAGGGTGCTATGGAATCAGTGGGTGATCAAAGAAGGGAACTTTCCATGATGTGTTTGGGGGCTATGGGATATTTCTGGGGAAGCAGTGGCAGCCCATGGCGTGTCTTCTTGCCGTGGGGGGGGGAGGGAAAGAGGTTGACGGGGGCTTATCCTTCCAACTAGCGACAAATGAGGTAAGGTGTCATTGGGGCCCACCACTTGAATTATTTTATTTATCTCGACCTTTTTCTGATGAGCGTCACTATATTTAATAAACAAGATAAGACGTAGCTTCACAAACACTTACCGTGTACCAAATTAGCTTTGCTCTGCTTGGAGTTCATAATTATTCCCCTTTTTAAATCATTCGAGGGTATCGTTTGCATGAGCCCACGCCACCTATTGTTGGAGTTTTAATTTATTAAAAAATTAAATTTTAAAAGTAAAACCAGTCTCGTCCCAAAAGTTTTTTTTTTTTTTAGCTTCATATCTGATATATGAAAGCAAGTCTTCTAAATTTGTTTTAATATCTAGTTTGCTTCTTTTAAATTAAAAGTCACAAAAAAAAAATCTTCTAGATTTATGTGGTCCATGAAATGGTCACCCTGCTTTGCCTTTCATCAATAATTTGTCTCACTGCTTCGGTTGATCTATCAAAAATTTATGAGATTGGAGGAGCCGACCCCACCTATTATTAGAGTTTTAATTATTAAAAAAAATAAAATTTTAAACGTAAAACCAATTTTGTCCCCAAAAGCTTTAAAATACTTCGCTCTTTAGTTCCACATTGGATAAACGAAAACAAATCTTCTTGCTTAAATAAAAATTCTTCTTAACATCTGATTTATTTTTTTCTAAATTAAAAGTTGCATGAAAAAAATCTTCAAGATTTATGTGGTCGATGAAATGGTCACTCCGCCTTTGCCTTTCATCAATGATTTGCATCACTGCTTCTATTGATCTATCAGGAATTCATGAGATTAGATGAATGGAAGGGAGTTGCAGAGCTGCTTTCTTTAGAAATGTGGTGCCATCTTGGCCATGCGTATGACCTTTGATGTAGGTTAGCCACCTACCATTCAGATCACAAGGAGTGCATGAGTTTGTGGTAGTTTGTCTATTTTTAATCTTAGAACAGTTTGTAAAATAGCGAAAGGTTGAGTTGGTTGATTCAATATATAGGCTTGCGACAAATATGCATACACTAATTTGGCTTTATCCTGCAAAGAGAATCTCTTCCTAGGGGAAGAAGAGTGTGGAGTTGCTTGAGATTTGGGTTAGAATCAGGTTTGATGGAGATAGGATAAGGAACAGAAGTGGAGAGTGGCAGGACGAATACCTGAAGATGAGTACAGAGAATCTAGTGATCCACACAGCTTGTTTGAGACGCTTGTAAGTTTGCAGAGGGGGAGAGAAAAATCTTCAACGAAAGGTTCAAACTATTAGAATCACAATCTCTTCAAAAAGTTACTAACACTTGCTCTTTCATCAAGAGCTGGTGGAAAGAGCTTGTAATGATGCTGGTTGCTTGATTGTAAATGTCATTATATGTGTTAAGCCTCATATGTAACAATTCAGGACCTTATCCAACATGGCTAGTCAGAAAATATTATTTGAGTTTCTTGATCCTGTATAAGTATCCAGGATCTACGTCAGGCTAAGAATTTAAATCCATTCAAACCTAATCACAAATGCAAATCGGCCCATGGTTAACTTCAATGGATCCGTATTGTAATGTCCCCTATTCCATATATGGGCGGGTTAGCTGGAAGGTGTTATTTAAGTTTTTTGATCCTGTATAAGTACCCAAAATCTATCCAACGAATAACTGATGTGGGACTAAACACATATTCGTACAAGTTCTCACATCATATATCTTGTTATGCCATTCCTTACCAATTCAAGCTTTGGAATTAAGCGATCAGCTAATGCGATAGCTAAGATTGCTGTCGGTCATCGATTAAAAGCCTCTCCAGGTTTGTTTTTCATTTAACCTAAACCTATGCTTTTCGAGTAACCAAAAGTTGCCATAAAGATTCGTCTGGTAATATTACCATGATTCGACGATAATGAGGACACCAAAAAAATTATGGTTAAACAAATTTTTGGCATTGAAAGCACTTTCCATCACTATCTATTTGTAATATTCCTTCTCCACTTCATTCATAAGGTTACAACCATCATAATGAGAGAACTCATCCTCATCAAAGAAAACGCAGGTGCAAAACTAATTTGACCTTTATTTTATTACTGTTAGGAAAAGTTCTATTTGGAGAATTCTTATAAAACATGAACATTTGTTGCAATTTCGCAACGAAAATATAAGGGAACTCCAAAAACTGCAAATCCACAATTCCCCATTCTTTCTTCCTAAAGGATTCTATTTTTCTACTTCTTATTGGATGAGACAAATTATTAAGTATTGTGAGTAAGATATATAAGGCCTTAACATTTCTCTTTTTTGAGGAAAAAAAAACCAAAAATGCGACTCAAGTTGCTGGCTTGGCAGAAATTTGAACAGGCTGCATACAAAGAACATTATATAAGTAAAATCCACTTGCATTTTCTATTCTTTCAAATGCTATACCAGAAATCTGCATTTCATGATCTTATGAAGGCCAGGATTCATGGAAGCCTTTCTTCCTCAAGGAACAAGAGTAGGCTTTCAAATTATAACTTAAAATACCTAACGACAATCAGCAATTCTGCTCAGTAAACAGTTCAAATTGAAAAAGAAAATGATTGATAATCACTAGGTAAAGCAAGCAATTAACCTTCATGTTAGGCTCGGCTTTCATATGAGAAGCTCACAGACATATAATTTGATGATATATGAAGGAAACCGTATTCTTGAGAAAACAATGTTTTGTGTGTCACAAGCTTTTGACTCATTTATCATACATATAACAAAAAGACCTCATCCCTAATGATAGTTCAATCCATCAAAGTTTATCTTAATCTAGTCCATTGAACGAGAATTCCCCCACAATATTGCATGCAAATTTCAGGGCTTGCCCTGCATGCAGGGCTACAGTAATTGGTAAGCCTCATTTATGCTGTTCAATAAATGGACATCTAAATAAAGATTGGAGATTGCTCCTGATGCTTTGTGTCATACAAAGGTTAGGTATCATTTATATCATAGTTATTAAGGGACGGGTTGCATCTTTCGCGTGACAGAACGACTCACCTGCCTTCACACGAAGCACTGTTGGATACTTCGAGATCTATATAGGTGGATGAATTGAGGAGTTTGAAGTATTTTGAGATCTGTGCAGGGTGGATACAACGGTCAACATCGCGAAAGAAGATCAATCATTCTTTGGTATTAACTTCAATTAGAAGCCTGGATTTTCTGAGTAGAATCTGCCAGACATCTGAACCACTGACTTCGTAAAATTATGGAATCAAACATCTCACCGGAAAAACTAACTAGTCTGAGTGCAAGTGAGCGCATGCCTCCTGGTTTATAATTATAAGGAGGCTTGACTAGTATTCTCATCTAGAGAAGCTCATGGAAGAACGATCAAGTTGAAAGGTAATCATGAGGCGCTAAATTAATAGATCATATTGGCTGTGAAGTCTAGATTTGAAGAAGAAGTTTATGATTTTTTTTTATGGAAAAGGAAGTTTATGATTGATTGATGGATTGATGTCTCAAGGAGGGGCATAAAAGTTAAGGATTGGCGTTAGAGAAATCAAATCGGGTCTGATAACAAGAAGAATAATTTAAATACCAGGTTTGGAAAAAGAATGCAAAACAGTTGTCAGATTGATTGTTAGCTGAGACTAAAAAACAGTCAACTGTCATGATATGAAAATGAAAGATATCCATCTGTGTAGGCAAGCATGCTTACCGCAAGGCAAATAGTACAGCAGATCATCAGCTTCCCCAATTGCGCATCGTGACATTTTATTTTTTGATTTTTTTTTGATGCGATCATACTAGGTTTGTATGATCCATCCGCCCGATCAAAAAAAAAGAAGAAGAGATTCAATGTGGAAATGCAATAGGTTAGATTATTTGTCATCACAAAGCAGGATGGGATTTATCTAAACAGATTTGGAAAAGGATGTCACAATCCAATCGAAAAACTTAAGGTTGTAGGTGGATGGGTCGACAAGTATATTGAGTACCAATAAGGTCTTTTCATTATCCAATTTGGGATTATCACCACTCTCCCAACTAAAGGAATTGAAAGGAAACTTGAGAAGATGCAAACACAATTTAGAGCATGTGTGATAGATTATAGAATTTTATGTATGATAACATTAGGAGCAAGATTGATTTATAAATAATTATTGTTAAGCAAGTAAGATGCATCTGAGAAAAAATATGGATATACGATCTCCGAGTTGATAGAATGCTATTTTTCTCTCAACTTTGTTGATGGTGAACCAATATACCTACATGAGTTTGATATTTATCTTTACCGTATCTTTTAAAAAAGAATAAGAATTAAATCAAAAAAAAAAAAATTTTGTGCGAACATGTAAGAGTGGAAGTAGTTATCTATCCACCGTTGAGCACTTGTTTGGTTAGTATCATCCCTTTTCACTTAGAAAAAGGAGATTGTGGTTCAATTCCGGCCGAAGCATGAGGTAAATATAAAAAAGAATGTGGAATCAACCCCTCCAATCTAAAAGAATAATAAAAAAAATCGCCTATCCAGTCCAAGATGCTATTTGGATTGTAATAATAGGGATGAGAAAATGGATGATTTTTATTGTTACCATGTAAAGGATGTTCATTATTTTGGACAACTGACCATGTAAACAAGTCTTGTAATCTAGTTCTAGGCAAAGCTTTCAATTTGTTAAGTGATGTAATACCTGTCGTAGCCTTCCTTATTGCAAGGACGTATAGGATTTTGATCTCTCGTAAGTTGTTCTTCAAAAATTTTTAACATAGAGAGATGCTACCACAGAAATTTGTGACACAATACATAAATTGCCAATCTCAAGCTTTATTTCAGCTAGATCATATGCTTAACCTTCAAAATAGCTGATTAAATGAGATGGCAAACGGGAGAGCATACCAATTGGTAGAATCGATAAAATAATTAAATGTTGGATATCGGTACATTGGGTTCTATCCTGCCCTCATCGTGCCGAACTTTCTCGACTTCTAGTTCTTAAAAAAACAGCAGTAATAGTAATAGTAGTAGTAGTATTTGCAAATAATAATAATAAAGAAAAAGAAAACGAGCAACGAATTGCATTCTTGGCAAAACAAATTGTTGTTCTAACAAAGATATCCAACTGCCAATCTAGCATACAAATCTCAGGTCTAGGGTTTATGCATTGCGCATTGTATGGTTGATCATCCAACGGAGTCCTAACTACGTGCAGAACACGATGACTCGTAGTGATACGCAGGACATAACGTAGATATCCCATAAGAGAAACTAGTTTTATTTATCCCCTTGGATGCGTTCTCCATCATGAGAGCGCCGTGACGGCATGCATGTGGTGTGGTGAACGTAGCAAATGGGGCACGCGAGATTCCTACCACCAGCCCTTTCATTGACGCCGGCCCTTCCAACTCCCCACAAAGATACTTATCTATCCCTTCAAGCATTCAGATACTTTTTCGCACAATAATAATAATAAAAAAAAAGACTAGCAATTTTTTTTGATCGTCGAGAGACTATGTTATGCAATCCTAATCTCTTCAGTACTGCTTGTTTACCTTAATGCGATGCGCGATTTTGCTTAGACTTATCACCGCTTATTGTTGATTTGCTTACCTCCCATTAGCTTCGAGTTGAGCATTAGAACACTGACTAATGATGCGATATAGACGTAGTTTTCCATTTCTGATTACAAGAAACATGGCTCTTTAACAATTCAAGGGAGAAGAATCTTCACAATGGATATTGTAAGCAATATCAAAAAATTTTATATTATTGTCTGAGTTCCTCCACAAACATCCTCCCTCCTAAATCCTAGAATTTTGGACGAGCCTCCAGCTAGTCTCGAACATAGGTTCTTTACGTGGATCTCCTCGTAGGAGATACAACCCTCTCCAGAACTCCATGCAGCATTTGTCCTCTGAACTATCTTTTCAACCAAAAGAAACCTCCTATCACTGCCTCTCTCTGCATCCAAATGGTTGAGTTTAGTGAGAAAGCTCATGGAAGCCTGCTTTAAGATAACCTTTATAATGCGGTGCGGAAAGCTACTGGAAGGACCAGACGAAGGTAGCATTGTCTTCAGGTTTATATTGAGTCATGCTCTGTTGGCGAGACTTCACAGATAGATAGCTAAAGCTGAGATCACCAACTCGCACAACCCGAATTTAAGCAGCATAACCAGTGTGTTGTCTGTTGGCCAGCTTGGAATCCTTTCATCTAAGATTGCATCAACCTTCTAATTAGATCTGAATAAAACATGGCCAACAAGATTACAAGGCATTGCAATGGTGCATCGAGCCTGTCGTCAACAGATACAACATGAATTTCAAAGGAACATCTCTAATACATGTAGGTGTAGAACTTTCTGATGATTGCACAGAAACTGACGGCAATAATAGTATGGTGATAATTAAACTCAAGAATAAAACCATGTATCAAGAAGATTCCTTGACTGAAAGGTAATTTATAATGAAAACCCATTGTGGATTGGGCATTGCAGTAGCAATGCAGACTACCATAAAACTAATATACAAAAAAGATCAGGTTCTCAAAAATTTACATGCTAGATGCTTCCCATGTCCCAAATCCCATACCAGAAAAAGTACATAGATACATGACGATGAGGAAATAGATAGATGGACTTGCTCCCTGAGAACATGAAGACCCTGTCCACCCACTGGTTTCCTTACCATGGTCAGAAATGGATTAAAGAAGGATAAAATCATGAGCCTAGAGGGGCCGCTCTGGAGGCAGATGACTCGCCCAGTGAGACAGAAGCAAGGGAGGAAGCCCAGGCCCGAGCATTGTTCGCCCCCTTCCGAAAGTTCCTCGTCTTATTGCAGAGCCTAAGCTTGCTCCACAGCTTCTTGATATCGAATACATGTTGTGCTTGCTCCAAAAGCTGGCTCCATTCGCCCAAGATCCCCAAGTTCAGCTGCCAGGCAAGTGAAACCCAGAAGGCTCTGAGGTGAGCAAAGATCACAGGGAAGAAACGCACCATTGCCTTTAGACAGACAAAAAGTAAACTAATCGCTATGTAAGGTTCATGGGCTATCAGTTCCTTCAGAGATCCATTCCATGGCCGAAGGGATCCCACATTTCTTGAATTGCTGGGCTGATCGACCGCAAAATATGAAACTGGATCAAAACCTGCATCACAGAAGCAGGATAGTGTATATAAGAACTGAGCTGTTTTTTAACATCTGTTTCTACAGTATCTGATGACCTCTCTTCTATCAGCAGATGGTTGCAATGCATATGAGTACAGACTATCAGTACAGCACAAAGAACAGACAGTTAAACTCAGATGCTAAAATCTAAATGAGGTAAAATTTATATATTTAAACTCAAACAATTTCTTGAGAAAAGATGATAGGGTGCACATCCTCAGAAGTGATGATTAAAAAAAGGAGGGAGTACACAAAGTAGAATATTGGAAAGCAAGGATGGAAGGTTTTTAATTCTGGATATATCAGTTATCTCGATCTGTGGTTGAGACTGAGATAAACCGAGCCAATATGATAAATGGTAAAATTTCGACAGAACTGAAATTTTCCAAGATCTCGACCAATATTTTTGGACCAAGATACCAAAATCTTCCCCAATATGGTAAAAAAGAACTATCTTTAACATTAATTTCAAGATTTATTAATTAACAACCTGTTTAAGGATGTAAAAAGTGATTGGAAATATCATATCGAACAATATCTTGGATTTTATCAATATATGTGGCCGAGATAATAGAACTGAGATTTTTACATATATGATACCAATAGAAACCACGATCTCAGCTGAAATGAAAACTTGCAAGGAACAGAGAAGATGGCTCTTAAATTCTTTATTATTGTTTTCATAAATGCAATTCCTTTTTTGAAAGGTTCAAGAGTCCAGCTTTTAATGGAAACTAATTAATGAATGCAGTGTGGCCTCCTTTTCGCAGCACTCTTGCATTTAGAGTACAGGAAAAAGAAAGTTGGGCTTGCAATCTACTGACGAATGATTCAGTGGTGTGAAGTTTTGCAATAATTCACGAGCACTTCAGCCAGTTTCCTTTTACAAATTATTTGCGCATTTTGTAAAGCTTCGCCAAATATTTCAACTACAACCAGGACAACATTAGTGTCAGGCCAATCAAATCACTCTTGAACCCTAAGTCAAACAAGACAACAAAAACCCTGTCTAGGTGCAAAAATTTGCTTGTTCTGCTCCTGCTGCTGCAAGTTTAATAATCAGGCCATGAGAAAACCCAGCCGAAATCAAGCGAGAGCAGGATTCAAACCATGTACCTACCCCAAGTGACTTTACCAACTGAGGCAGTTGGCACCCTCAAGAATTTTATCTTCAAGCTAACTTTTTAAGACATAAGAGTTGGAGACACCAGATGTGCATTATGTGGATTAAGTAAAAACAATTGGAAGAAAATTAAAAAAGCTAAAGGGAGCCACCTGTAGTTTTCTTGTAGAAATTCACGAGGGAGTTGATATCTTTTGAGCCACGGTATCGAACCATCATTGTTCCATTGGCTAATAGTATAGCTGGAAAACTGTGAATCCCATATCTTGAGAAAACACTGCTTGGCATGTGAGAAGATATTAAACAGAAGCCTATTTTCATGCTCAGAAAACAGATCATGTATACCTTAATGCAACAAAGGCTATGGGTACCATAAATTTTCACATACCTTGGCATGGAAGAAGATTCTTCAACTGCTAAGTGCTTTATCTGAGGAAACATAGAGCTGAGGGCATTAAAAATGGGTCGAGTATTGCTGGAGAATGGACACCATGAGGCAAAAAAGAAAATAGAGTAATATGCACTTTTCTGGCTGCGACTCAACTCTTGCTCAAGTGTCTTGCCACTCACCTTCAAAAAAGAATAACATTAGATCTTTCTCTCCACCATAACCAACAAGAGGGTTTTCACATTAACCTTGCACATAAACTCATTATCATTAATATGGAAAGTGTGGCTTAAAGTCGACAAAGACACCATGGTAATGGTGCTTTGCAAAACCAACAAAATAATATCTGAAAGGGAAAAAGAAGGAGAAAGAATGGATTGTAGGCCAACTACATTTTTGTTTGCATTATGACATCAGATATAAACGTGATTTCTCAAAAGAAAGGAAAATTTAAGTGATTAATGAACATAATAAGTATCGAAATAAAGATATTTTATATATTTGAAATATCTAACAACATGACATTAAAAAAAAAAAAACCTTAGAGATGAGTCTGCTGATTGTTGATCTCACCCTGGAAAGCAAGCATTCAACATGAACTCAGAGAAACCACTTCAAAAACAACCATAGTCTCATTTTTAATCAAGTCAGGCAAACCATGTCAAAAGAATAGTAAATTCTCCCAGGACAGGTGGAGCGGTTCTCTCTGGAACAATTAAACAAGACAAAAAGCAAACCATATGCCTACAATATGGATGTAGAAGTATCTTTAACATGCTTTTCAGGTGTTTCTTGGATAGTTGGGAAGTCGAAACATTCTCCCAACAGATAACCTGAACTTTCTGAATGCACTGCAACCAATTACATTCTATACCTCCAATTAGGCTACAGTTACAACTTCAGAGATAACTAGCTTCAAAAGTGAGTATCTCTTAAGACAATAATAAAGGGAACAATTGCAATGCTACCACAGAGACAACAGAAAATCTGCAAGCTATAACAAAATTCACTATAAATAAATAGAAAACATCTTGCAAGGAGGTTGGATTTCCCAAGAATGTTACTGTGGTCGGATGGGTCAGATTTTCTCAACATCCTCACACATCCTCACTCCATCAGGTAGATGTAGACAGGACTTTTTACACATCCAACCACAGCAACATGATTGGGAAATTTCAAGATTCCATTTCCTTTTATTTATGTGAACAATGTCACATGATATTTTCTATGGCCGAGATGCCAGTGCATGAGGTTTCTTATTTTAGGGTGAATTATCAATGACTGCAATCAAATGATGGGCTTCTACGATGATTTAATTAGATTAACACTTAGTCCAACTCTCCAGTCAAATCATGAATAAAATAGATTGGTAATAAATATGAACTCATTTTACTAGCCCGTACCATTAAAAATGGTAAAATTGGAGGAAAAAAGGAAGAACGAGAGCTGAATAAAAAGAGGAGAAAAGGTAAAGCATGCTAGCCTCCATGGACTCAGAGAACTGGTGAAACACAAAGCCTTTCCCTTTGATGTAGATAAATCCAATCATCAAGCTTCACTCTTATAATAGCTCTTTAAACTACTGGGACCTAGGCCTAGCATTGGCAATTCTCTCAAATTTGACTTCAATCTTTAAAGTGATGAGTTAAATCCTTGACAACTTACATTTAATATGTTTTCTCTAGCTTGTAAAACGAAAACCTTTTGCATATGTGCATGCAATATGCATGAATTTGTCATAATACTGGTGCACAAATAGTTAATCCGATCTATGATTTAATGCAGATTTAATCAAGGACCCGTGAGAGCCAAACTTTCTACAAAGTTACTATCTTAGCATTTTTGACCATAAAAGGCCACTTCTCAGCACGATAAAAAACAGAACATGATTGAAACCCTTGGTTTTTTTGTTTAACTAAGTTGGTTAAAATCCTCCACTATTAATTGAATGACAGGTGCAATTGCTTGAAATCCAACCTAATAAACAATTCAAGAGAAAGAAAAGCAAGGCATTGCACAGTTAAACATTACTAGGTTGAAAATGATCTATGCTTGACAATGAACTTCATAGATGCTATTAAATGACCAATTGGGCGCACATCTAATTACCACCACAATTTGAATCTTCATTTTTCCCTCTTTCCTAAATCTATTCCAAGTCTACAAGATATTAATGAGTTAGTTGCTCCTTGGTAGCATACGAGTTTAAATTACATAACCTACACTCCTGTCAAACTGCCTTTCTTGTTTCACAGCACATTTTTCTTTGGTGAAATGTTTCCAGGATGTAAATTCATCATCTTTTTTCATACTGTAATAGGAAAAGCCAACTATGCCAGGAAACTAAGATCAAGGTTATGGGTTGATGAAAAGTGTTCTGAAACTATTGACCCCGCGCAATCCATTTTGACATCTGGGTAATGGGCAGTCCACCCATGAACTGTCTAGTTGACCTGTGATATCAACCCTAAAAATTATAGATACTTGGAATAATAAATTATCAAAAACAAGAAATATTTAAAAAAAGATTATAAAAATAGATAAATACTCGTGCCATCATATTTATCAATTTAGTTTCTGATCAGACATCTCTATATTACAACTGATTTGGATCCCTTAATACTTGGATATATGCACTGTAGTGCAAAGTCAAGCCATTGGTGGTTTTAGTTCCCAGATAATAAACAAGAGCATGATACTTTCCACTTCAGGAATCATCAGTAAAAATTTACAACATTAGAAATTAGTAAATTACTGGACCAAATAGTCAGCAACATGATCACGAGACAACCAGATAACAAGATCACAAAATAAGCGCCAATGCAAGTCCACATATCTGGTCAAATAGGACCATATTCACTCCTATGGATAAAATTAGCACGTCTTTTTATTAAAAAGAAGTTTGAATAGGACTCCAAAATCCCAAGCTATTTCCTCATAGAACCTCCATCAATGAATCTCTACTTACACGAACAAGCACGAGGGCCAAGCAGTTTCATGATTATTATCATGTTCATAAGGGGACAAATTCAATGCAAAGGGATTGTTGGCAGATGATGACAGGAAAAATATTTTCCCAATTGGCCCGAATTTTAGCCAAAGGGCCATCAGCTGGTGGCCGAGCACAACTGCCAATTATGCAGATGAAAAGATTGGTGCCTTGCAAACTCTTCCTGGTGACCACTATTTGATGAGATCTTGCTGGTGATCTCCCCCCGCCGCCCTCCTCACATTTTCTTCTTCCAACGTCCGGCAATGAATTCAAGGATCAGGCGGCTGAACAAAGGAGAGCTATGGCTTTCCATTTGAGGAAATCTATGGGATAGGGCAAAAAATAGTTTATACCTTTTAATTTAACTATAGAACTGGTTCGCCTGCGGGCCATCCAACCTTTGACCCAGGCAATGTGAACAATGGATGGGTTTCTATGAATAGCAGGTTTACACTTGACCTAACCCATTATATGCAGCAGGTAGTTGGTCAACCCAAATGTGTCTCAAATCATAAGATTTGTTGTCACAAAAACAGACAAGATTACTAATAGAAGGAAAATAAAATGAAAATAAACAAAATTACAAGAAACTAGCACACAGAAAAAGATGATAAGTTCCATGTACAAAAAGCATCTCCAAATAAACGAGTAGCAAATTGCAACAAACATCTAAATACAGGTCAAGGCATCAAACAGCACTGGAATCCCATGACGGTAATGGATTCAAGAAGTAAAACTGTAGTGGCTAACCATCTAGTTTACACTTAGACCCATCAAGACTGAAAACCTCAACAAGCAATAGCAACAGTAAAGGTATTAGCTAGAATAAGCCAAAAAAAATAGTTTAAACTAAGAATTTATGGAAAACAGTATCACTGAATATATAATGCTTCGGTAGTGATATTATAAACCTTAACATATCAAGAGCCATCCCATCAATTTGAGCAACTACGACAACAATCTTACGTTCTGGTCAAATGTCTGTTCGCAGGAATTTATGAGCAGCTTGGGATTGGATCGACCCAGGCTCAATTCAGGCTCGGGTCAACAAGAAAATGAGTCAAGTTCAAACAGTTTTTGAAGTTTGACTTATAAATGAGTAGAGCTTGAACATAAGCCAGTTGGAGAAATAATGTGTAAGCTCAGCACGGCTCAGTAAAAGCTAAGTTGAAAGCTTAAATGTGCTAGGCTTGAACAGCTGAAGTCAAGCTCAGCTCAAGCACAAGCCGAGTTCGTGCAGCCCATGTATATAGTAAGCCGAGTTCGTGCAGCCCATGCATATAGTAAGCCGAGTTCGTGCAGCCCATGCATATAGTAAGCCGAGTTCGTGCAGCCCATGTATATAGTAAGCCGACTTCATGCAGCTCATGTATATAGTGAGCTGAGTTTGAGCAGCTCATGTATATAGTGGGCCAAGCTTGAGGAACCTACAACTCGGCTCAGCTCGTTTGCATCCCTATGTGTGATAATAACTATCGATCAAAACATGTACTACCAAGTAACTCACATTTTCCTTATTGAAAGAAAACTGCATCAAAACATACATACATAAATACATATATATATATATATATATAACACCTAAATACTATATGAGAATGGCCAAGGTGCAAGAATACTATAAAAATATCTTGCACAAAACTTAAAAAATGGAAACCCATGTACATACAAAGCAAGAATATCCTTACTATTTATTAGCTAGAAAAGAATCATTATAAGCTCTAACATGATCCATCGTAAATATTTCACTGTAACAAACCCATACTCAAGGTTCGCCGTCTCGGTACCGGACCCCGTACCGGTGCCACACTAGCATCGTGTCGGTATGATACGAAAATTTTTTGGCGTACCTAGTATCAGTACGCCATCTGTATCGGGTACTGGTACCAAACCGATACAGTACACACCGTACCACCCGATTCAGTACACCCTGTACCACCCGGTTCATACCGATATGGCGTACCATGCTCGGACTGCTAGTGATCATGGTATTTATGATTGGATTTGAAGAGATTTAAACCTTTAGCATATTGAGGAGACCATAGCTTAAATGGGAAGAGAATAAGAGTATGTGAGAGCCCATACGAGCGTGTATTTAATCTCATATCGATTATACAGAGCTTGGATACTTATACAGAGCTAGAAAACCCAAATAGTAACTTCTAGCTAGCCTTTTGGATAAAGTCTTAAGTTGTTACACCCTGAGTCCTTACAAATAGTATCATAGCAGCATGGCCCATTTGGACAAAGAGCACTGCAACGCAAGCCTACGTGGGACTAACCATGGGACAATTATAGTATTTGTCATTGGATTTGATTCCATTTGGACTCTTTGGGTGTATGTTTAGTATGACATTAGTTATGTGCTGGAGAGATCTTAGTTACTTATACAAGAGAGAGAACTTAAATAATACCTTCTAGCTAGTCTTTTGCATAAGATCTTGGGTCATTACACCGATTTCTAACACAATGTCAAAATACGCTAATGATCACGCTGCCAATAAATTTTGGTGGATACCAAGCATCTTTAAGTCAATGTGACATGAAGTGTTATGACCATCTAGGGGTGCTTAGATTTCAGGCTTTGATACACAAGGAAAGACCTGTTGCAACTCCCGTTTAGACTTTAAGGGGAAAAACTTGGTTGTTGGGGGATGGTAGTAACTTATATGGAATTGAATTCCGCAACTTTACATATTAAAGAAGGCAAAGTAAACTCCTCTCCAAAAACGAAAAATAAAGAGGGCAAATAAAATGGTAGTATGATATTTATGAGATACACAAATACTACTTTATGTCCGAATCTGCTATCCACCTAGACGAACATATTGCCAATTGTTTCCAATTGAGGATTGAACGTCCTAGCACGTTAACCTTATCTGAATCAGGGAATTCATGAAAATCACTTGTATGTCTACTACGAAAGTATATATATAATAATATTTCAAACATGGCATAAAATATGCAATAGGAATATATGGATTCTCTCTCTTTCATGCATGGGAAGTGTATTATAAAGTAATATGATAGAGAAAAATGCATGCATAATACAAAGAGATAAATTTACCAAAACAATCATTTAAACAATCTCAGTATCTTTCACAAGCCTTTCATAGTGTTTAAGACTTTTTGTAAAGCAAATGCAAACCTCGTATTGATTTCTGACACACCATTAGCCTTATATGGTAGTGTATAGTTTCACTAAAAAAGCTAAGAAATAATCACTACTAACTAATTAAGCATTGAAAAATGGAAAATATGTATTATTTAAAGATATTGACCAATGAAATTCCTCTCTTTTTTCTCTATGCTCTTAAGAGTTTGATGTTCAAATACTTTGACCCTAAGCTTGAGGACTCCAGCTCGATAGCCCTCTGCAGAAGCAATTGGTGGTTTGGAGAACCCTCCAATGCTTCTTCCTTAGAATCATATCGTATGAGGCTTAAGCCCTGTACTTGAATCCTCCTCAGGGCTTTCATTTACTGAGAGATGTTTTCCAGAAAAACTGAAAAGAAATAAAGTCATGCATGTATGAAAGTAGGATATCACTATTAATAATGATGAATTTGAATTTGGTCGGCTAGTGGCAAACTACACATGCACGTGGTGCATGAGCAGCTTAATTACAACAGCAAAAAAAATAATATATATATATATATATATATATATATATATATATATATATATATATATCAGCATACGTTTTGGAAAAGCTCTAAGAAACTTTCAATCAATTTAGCAGCAGCATATGCATCTTGACTATTTGGAGGAGTTCGGGCATTGCGACTTGCTATATAAGGATAGTTTTAAAAGGACGGCACTACAGTATGTTCCAGTTAGATGCTAAGACATCTCTGGTTGCTTGTACCTCAATAATTGTGAGACATGAAATCTAGATTGCTATTTTCATCTCCAGGACTTTTTATTTTCCTTCCTCGGTCTTCGTTTCTCAATTGTACTAGAACATGTTGCCAGTTATTTTCCACTTTAATATTAAATGTTTTAGCACTTATCCTTATATCAAGTACTGGCATCCAAACCCCTTAAATTTCTTAACCACACATTCTTCAAAGGACAGCATCAAGCATGACACTGCATGCAAGATGTTCAATTTTTTTCTTTGCATGCATGGGAATAACACGTACTAAAGAATACGGGTGCAAAAAGACAATCAGAATTCAGTCAGATAATCCATAAAACAAGGGTTATTGAGAGAGTTATTTCCCCAAAAAAAGCAACTCAAAGAGAAATCAGATAAACTCTTTTATAGTGATGGGAATTAAAAAGGCCTTCATGAGTCCACCAGCAATCTTGGCGCTTCTCTAACAGCTATACCTAAAGCAATGCATGCCTATCATATTTTTCAGGCAAACAAGCAAGTTTTCACGTTGCCCGCTGAACGACTCCAAAATTTTCCACATATTCAAAACTTTCAGCCCTGAAAAATGTGAAGACAACAAAATCACATGCACGCACAAGCCAGGATTCGGATTCTTTCACCATTTCACTCCAATAAAGTTAGAACCTATAGAATCTGACCGTGAGAAAATCAAAACCTCAATCCAAGAAATCTCATAACGAAAAATTACTAGAAGCCCCAAAACCATATGGGCAAACCCAGAGAATCTTCAAAAAGCTCCCACCTTGCAACGGCTCCCAACGATGAAACCAAAACAGCACGACCAAGACGCGATTTTTAGGACAAAACGAAATCCCACGTAGAGAGAATCGAAAGAGATCCACGAACAACACGGATTATGCGCATCCATAGAAGCATGTACGAGGGAGGAAAACAAAACCCTACCTCCAGAGGCGGCAACGGCTCGATCCAGAGAGGGCATTGCGATTTGACGACATCGAGGAAGGCGATGTCCGATCGAGGGCAGATAGGCGTCGCCGCGGCGGCGGCGAAGGATCGGGAAAAGGAGAAGGAGGCGATGGATAGAACGAGGAGGAGAGGGAGAGGGGAGACGGCCATGGAACGAAGGGAACAAGGGAGAAGGCGAAGGGATGGGGTGGAGACAAGAGGCCAAGTGGGGGAAAGGTGGGATCTTTTTCTCTCTCTTTTCTCTGGCCTCGCCTCTCCTCCGTTTCGCGGATGGATTGCTCCGGTTTTATTATGGGTCGTCCCTTCTCCTACCGCAGTTTAATTCTCTCTCTACTTCGCCAATCCGGACCTCCCACCAAACGCCCTCCTGCCATTTTTGTTGTAGGTCAGGCAAGTGTACATAGATAAGCCCCTAACTTTCTCATAATTACATACAAGTTCTTGGTATAAATATGGTGTTATATCTTGCCAGAAATAATTTATATGTATCTTTGGCACTGAAAGAGCATAAAATATTTTATAGATAATTCTTCTTCACATCAGCCTTAAGTTGGCATCCCTTCAACTCATACTTTGCCATTTGCTTTTTTTCTTCTATAACTTTTAAATGTTTTAGATGTTTCTTTTTCATCGTGCATCTTATTTTTCGCTCATTGTCAATTGATGAAAAATGAAGGGTCGATAAGTAAAGAATATTTACTACTCTACTATTATAATGAAACTGTTCAATTTCAATAATTTTCCTATTTCAACTATATTTCTTTAATTTTTTTACTCAGCAACAAATGCCCTGCTACGCATACCTAAGAGTCCGATGTAGTTGAACACCGAAGACGTCCCTCGTATGCAGAGTAAATACAAAATTGTAATTCGCAGTATAGTTGGTTTAGCCCTATACATAGTAATCAAAAGCAGGAATCTTTTAATTACGACATCGAAATTTTATAAGAGGGCTATAAATGGTTCTAGAAAGAAAGAAAACATGCAATAAGATTGACTTTTAAAGCAATAAGAAATAATACATCAAGCAAAATGTATATCTCGGACTTATATCGATATTATAAGTGAGTCTTGACCAAAAACTATGTTATGGAAAGGCACTACTAACAAACCCAACAAGGAAATTAAGAAATTGCTGAGAAAGTAAGTAGTTAATTTAGGATTTATAAAAGCATAGAGCAATATTAAATAAAACTATTTTTATTTTTTATTTTTAAGTAAGGTAGCAAACTTACATATCTATTGTATAGATACAACCCTTAGTGTCTAGATTCAACAAGTCACATAATTAAGAGGGTGTTGATGAGCAAGCTTTCCAGGGCATAAAGCCTTGGTAAAATTATTTTTCTAAAGGAGTTACTCTGAATTGTTTGCGCTAACATTTGGTATAATTTATAGGAATAAAACAAGTAAATATTAATTCAACTAAAATTTCTAACTAGCAATGTAGTTATAATGAGATTTTATTTTGCAAAATAATGAGCATATCAAAATATATATCATTTTACTTATGTTGCAAGGCAATAAGGAAGAAAAAAGACTCCTTTGTTGGGAGATTCATCTCCATATAAAAAAATCACCAACATTTGATTTCCATTAATTTCGAAAGTCTATTAACATGAAATGGTAATATTAGATAAAAAAATTTAATAAAAAAAGATAAAAGGAGTAATTAATCATGTACTGATGTAGATAGAATGTAATCAAGTAAATACATTTTTGTGATGGAAACCTTGTCAAATGGTGCTATTATGCTAAATCTTGTAAGATGGCAATTGA
This sequence comes from Phoenix dactylifera, assembly GCF_051530095.1. Taxonomy (NCBI): domain Eukaryota; kingdom Viridiplantae; phylum Streptophyta; class Magnoliopsida; order Arecales; family Arecaceae; genus Phoenix; species Phoenix dactylifera. The sequence continues at coordinate 14,738,696 of NC_143190.1, read as the reverse complement.
TCCGTGCAGATCTTTACCATTGCTTCGTCTACAATGTATCAAAAAAAAAGAACAATACATCAACGGCATGACTTTTTTCTTTTTATTCATGTATTAGGTTCTCTTTTTAAAACTGTATCAAATTATCAATGATAAATTTCACAACTCTAAAATTACTAAGAGTATGTTTAAAATCACATTTTTTATAACCTTATTTTCTCAAGCTTCTCTTTCTCAATCCTGATCATCATAGTCATTACCCTGATGCACACAATCCATACTCACATGGCAAAATACTTCATAATAATTACTGCTTGCATGTCTAATTGTCATATAAATAAAAAAATACAAGTTCATTAAAAAAATTGACACTCCCAAACCCAAAGGTACCGACATTTTACCAAACCTCATTGACAGGTGAAATCCAACGGTAACCGTTTTCTTTGACTAATCTTGTCTAAATGGGAAGATCACAACCGTCAATCCAACGGTACCTCGCGTCCACGCCAGGTTCCGAGCCAGGCGAGGCCTGGGAGAGAGCCGCGGCGAAAGGCGCAAAAGAGAGGGGTCTGGGGCCAAGACTGGGGGTGTTGGAGTTCGGACGCCGCCCACGCTCCGATGCAGACCGCAAGAAGGCGACTGCTGCGGGCTCTCCTCTTCCCCCGCCCTCCTCCTTCCTCTTCTTCACCGATAACGACCCTCGCTCGCGGAGCCTCGAAGCCTTTTAATCGAGCACTTGATGGGTCCCTTCCCCGTGCCACCCTCGGCGCGCCGTGGGCGGCCATCCAAACCCGAGGCGCTAAAGTACTCGGTTCCGATGTAATGCTTCCGTCTTGAGTTCTTCCATGGATTTTTTTTTTTTTTTGTTCTTGATGATTAGTATAGAGATAAGGGCCCTCATTCTTGACGAATTCTTGGTCAGGGTCTCTATCTCGCGTTCTTTTTTAAATTCATGATCACTCTGTTCTTTTTATTTTCCTGGATGAAAACAGTGCTGGATACTGTCTCTATATATACATATTAAACGGATATGCGAGAGCACAAGCTCTAGAAAAATCGTAAAAAAATCGAGCATGCCACTCTTCTTCAGAAAAATATATTTTTCTAGAACTCTATCGAAATAAAAGTTTTCTATTCCTTCTTTAATTTGAAGTTCCACTTATCTAAAACTCTTTTTGATTAGAACTAAGTTTCTATGATCAAAGACATTCTTGGATTTAAAATATAAGTTAATATATTATTCTTATTTTCTTTTATATAACGTGCAAACGTTAGTGTATTTCTAAATCTCTCTCTCTCTCTCTCTGTGTATGGAAATTAAAATATTTTAAATGTCTGTATATATGTTTTTTATAAAAATATTTTTGACATATCGTGCAAACACTAGTATATTTTTAAATGTGCCTTACTATAGCTGTACTGCTTTATAACATTAGCTTCTCATGATGTAGGTGAGACTTGGAAATGTAATACAAAGAAAAGGTCTGCAATGAGATTCACATCTTTTATCATGCTTCGAAATTTTCAGTTTTGAATTCACTAATAAAGTTTGTTACTGACCGGTTTGGGTGGACTCTGTTGACAAAGGGCGTATTTATCAGGTATCATCATCAAAGGCTAAGTTTGTGCAATCATAAATTTGTAGGAGCTGTTTCGTTTGTTTCTCTTGCAATTGATTGTTGCCTCCATTTTGGTTTATTTTGACTTGTATAGGTACTTAAGGCACAACACACGCAGCATGGAAGGGGAGGAGCCACCATACAGGTTAGTCATCATCCATTTACTTCATCATCTTTAAAAGTTGATGCCGCTGACAACGTGTTTTCCACTTATTCAGTATTTGCTGTGCAAACTGTTTAAATGCTGATGTTACTCTTGTAGTGCGTGTAGTTTTCATCATTTTCTAAAGTCATTTAATTGTTTTTCTTGCTTAGTGATGCAATAATTTCTTAGCCAATTGCTTTTCTGTATCTAATTTCTGTTCTCTTTGTTCTTTAATCTAGTTGATTTGTTTATAATTGTATTTTTAAAAATTTCATGTACTTGTTTCTTTTTAATTTTTGTGGTCAAATTGAGTATTTGGTAAATGGTATCAAGACCTGGTTCCTAAATATCTTTCAGGTAATTCATCCCTATTATAGGAACATTATTTCTTATATTAATTATATGCTAGTGATGATGGTATCGTTCCATTCTTCAAATCTTCTTGTCCTTTCTCACATAACACTTTTGTGGACTTCTAATGAGCTTTAATGACTTGACTATTTGAGGCAAATGAAGGTTTTGTGAATAAGTGTAATATGCTCCCAACTAATTTTTATCACCTGGGATGATTTTCTTTGTCATACTATAAAAGATAATCATATGCCCCCAATACTTGTCCAACATACATATTGTAGTTCCACTTGATTTTTTAATTTGCTTTAAGTGAGAGATTTCCACATTCAACGTGCTTTTCAGCATTCACACCATTGATAAGGGTTGGTATCTGGTGAGTGTTTGACTGGCTATGAAGATGAATTGTTAGTAATTAATGCAGTAGTGTCAATTCATGATGCAAGTAGATCAAACATGATAAGGGATGATGGTGGTAATAAAGTGCTGGGATAGTTGTTATTTTGCTTTTATATGGCAAAGCCAAAGGAGCTAATGTTGGTTCATTAGCAAGCAGAACTTCATCCTCAAACTTTGGCGCTGGTTTTTGGCTGACAAGGTAGACCTAGCCCTCACAGCCTTAGTATATATTGAAGACTGAGTTGGTTTTTTGTAATAATTGATGCTCTGAAGGTTGGGATATGTAGTATCTCAAGGAGTTATTGCATCACATGGTAAAATTGTTGACTAATATTTACTTCTTTGAATCGATACATCATGGAAAGATTGGTTTAACTTATTTCATCATTCTCAGCATGAAATTCATTTGACTTTCTAAACCAAATCCCACATTTTTATGAACTAGTTATTACTTTAATTCAACTGAACCTGTAACCTCATTTTATTGGCTGTGACAGGTGGAACTTCGGGATGTTGATAATGGTAACAAAGTAACTGAAAGATTTCGTACCGATGAGGCTATTGAAAGTATGTACCAAGGATAATCTTCTTCTGAATACTAGATCTCCAATTTACCATCTAATTACTAGTTAAATACTTATGTTAATGTTCTATCTACTTGGTGGTGGATGTTGAGGTTACATACTCTTGATGTTCTGTCTACTTGATGGTACTGCAGAATCTTGAACTGTTTACTGTATGATGAATAAATATTTCATACTTTTTCAATTACAATGAGTTCCACTGTATTCACTAGAAGATAAGTGGTTTACAATTGCTAGCTATACCATAATAATCAACTTAATTCCCCTCATCTTAGACTAGAAGCTTATAGATATTGAACAAAACAAGATAAATACCATCTAAACCATAACAAGAAGAAAATTTTGTTTGTCCAATACATTTGCTGTCCAAAAGCTGTTGATTGGATGCAAGGTTAGACCTTTTGAGCTGTGTGATCCTTGGTGATGGTAAATGTTGTTTTCTCAAAGACTATTTCTAGTAAATTGGCAGCTTCTACTTTCTTTTTTTCGATATTAGATATAATTTGTTATTATCTGGAGTTTAGGATGTTGAGGTTATTTTATCTACCTGTCCGAACTTATCTTGGATTTCTTGCTTTTTTCTTCATATAAGTTAACCACAAACTGTGGCTTTTCAGAGGAGTTCAATTTGACTTGTGAATTTAGGACTTGTAACTTTGGCCAAGGACTAAAGTATCCTGCATTGCAATTGTGCTGAACATTTACATGACTGTGCTGACTTTTACTATGAACTAGAATGGTAAGACATGGCACTATTAAAAGATATGCCAAAGGATAAGTTAAGCTTGAAGACTCTTTCTAGTCTTCCTCTTTCTGTATTCTGCTGATCCCAATTCAAGTCACACCTCTGGTTCTTTGCTGTTAAGGGTCTGTAAAATCTAACTTCCCTCCTAGTGAAGGAGATGAGGTTTGGAATGGTTATTAAGATGATCTTAAATCTTGCCTTTTTTATGAGCTTGGTTTTAAAATGACTCAAGATAGATTTTCGAAAGGTTTTGTTGAATGCTCTAATACACTGTCTGTTCATTACATTGGAACAGCACAGTAAGCAAATTCTTTGTTCAGTCAATTCAGTGCAAAGCTGGCTATTGTAATGTCCCTATTCATGACTTAAAATGTTTAATATGTTTGCTATTAATCTATTGGAAAGCTTAACTATTGTGTGGTGTATTACATATAAATCAACTCGAGGTCTTCATGATGGGAGCAAGTATGCCATCTTTGTTTGTGAGAACTAACCTATAAAAGGCATATTGGCATGTTGCTCTGTTATTGGTGGGGGAAGTTCAGCAAGGTAGTATAGATCTTTGTTCTTTTAATTATTCTTCTATGGTCTTTAGAAAAAGAAAAAGTTGGTTGTGTAACTCCTAGCCAACTATTACAACATATCATTGCAATTGATTTTACACTTATAGCCTATTATTTAATAGTTAAAACCAAGCCTTAAGCTGTGTTTGGAAGGTCTTTTCTGACTTTTTTTATCGTATATCCAACTCTCAAAAGTTGTCTTTCGTATCTCGAAACATCATGCATAGAGATGGAACAGAATCTCCATAGCAACAGTTGTCCTTTTGAAAGCGGCGGTGGTTGATTCTGCTCAAATGACTGTGAAGAACAAAACAATGCTATTCTTCTTTTGTTAGGTAGTTCTCCCCCCTCTTAGAGACCAGAAAACCTAGGTGGAATCGAAGGTTTGCTTACTAATAGGCAACAAGGGATTGTTTCTCGCCCAGCCCTACCTACTTTAGTTAAACTAAATTGGGTAGATAACATAAAGTTATCGAGTTAATCATCCAAATTCCATTCAAAAAGTGGTGGATAAACTTATTTGGTCAAGGCAAAAAGGTACTTAACCTAGGTAAGTTTATTTCAGGTGGAAGGGTGAAATAACTTTGACCATCCAAAGCTCTCACTCCCCCTCTACTTTTTTACTTTCCGCACAACTTTATCCCACTAACCATGGAAGTACCAACCAAATAATGAATAGAATTATTCGCTAGTTAGCTGGTTAGGGGGTGAATACCAATGGTTAAAGCTATTTAAGGGGTGGGTTAGCTATTGAGCATATAAACACAGCCTAAGGACATGGTCACCCTTGGCAGTAACGTACTAGGCAGGAGAAAGACTTGGTTCTGGGATGCATCCAAGACCTTGGGTCTTTGCAGATTGGCTTCTTCCGACCCATCCTGGTTAGAATGGGCTAGGGCAGTTCTATCTTGATACTTGGAACAACTTAGCATCTTGGGACACTAATTTCTTTATTTTTTTGTCTTTTAATTTCTCTTCGTTCTTTTTTTTTAATGATTATTCCTGTCCATCCTGGTCCCATACTATCCCCATAGTATATCTACCTGACCCTACACTGGCATGAGCAGATGAGCCTTGGTACCGGAATTAAATCCTTGGTTAAAGGAGTCGTAGATAACTCCTCATTGACGGGGAAAAAAAGAAGAAAAACCTCAGAACTGGAACCTTCCAATGTTCTAACCGTTATGATGTTTAGGATTGTTCCACTTCAAGAGTTTTCCAAATTTGATGGCTGCTGCAGTTGGAGCTGGTCCTCTTACAAATTGGTATAAACTAACATAGATGTGCTTATTGTTAGGCTGCACTAGTGATTTTTAGGACTACGTTTATTGATATCTGGAAGACCGAATGAATTAAATATTCATGATCTTTGAAAAATTGTTTAGAGGCTTACCATTTTTTGGAAGAGGTTTAAAAAAAATGAAAGAAAAATCCATGATGCGCGATGGAAAGGACGATAGGGTTACTCAATCTTTTTCCATGTCATACAGGGGTTTTTGTTGAGGAGAAGTCATTCACATATCTGTACCAGGAAGGTGACTCCATAGCATTAATGGAGTGAGTAATCTCAGTGGCATTTATTTAAACTTATCACAGTTTATTAATATAGTCATCCTTAATGTTATTTATGTACAGAAATGTTAGGCTGAATTTAATCGTAGTTTCTTGTTTTATCAGGCCCAGCACATTTGAACAACTGGAAGTGCCCAAGGAATTGTTTGGCAAGGCTGCTGGTTATCTAAAAGGTAATACTTGTGCAAATTATTGCAAATTCTGCTGCACATTGAAACCAGCTTTGAGTCAAAATCAAGTTGATCCTGTCATGCATGTACTGCAGCAGAGGGTTTTTGTGGTATTCCATAATATTGCACTCCTATCATGCATAATTGTGTAACATATGTCCAATAAGCAACTTTCTGTGGTTCATATATCATACAGATATATACCGAAAATTGTCCAATTTGCTACAAGTACCAATATATGATCCAATGAAATGGTAGATAGTTCTTGTCTGATCACTTGTACGTAAACTGTGACAAGGGAAAATGGTTCCACAATTAACTCCTTGGATCCAATAAAAGTATTCAGAATATTATGAGATAGATATTCTCTCCACTTGGCATTCAAGTCCTTCCACTGTAACAATATCCCATTTTGGTCATTGGAAAGTATGCTGCATTGATTGCCTCACTCATTACCAATATGTATTGTTATCATTGGGTCTTGTAATTTGATCTTATACACTGGAGAAATTCAACCTCCGGGAAAAACTTCCATAATGAACTTTTTTTTTTCCTTCTAGAATTGTTTTGTGCAAAGTTATTTGAGACAATAATTGAAGTATTGCATCATTTTCTGGCACTAGCATTGTATGTACCAGGATGTGCCATGTTAATGCTTGGTAGGCATTGGCATGGCAGTATGCCAAGTAGTGGCATCCAACTGATATTGTTTCAATGCTGGAGCTGGTAAGCAACTAGCACATGTGTATCATGCTGTACCTTGTATGCCGTCTGGCACTTGGTCCATGCTCTGATAATACCGGTAATGCCGAATTTTGTAATCTAACCATTTCTCTAAGTTTAATCTAGATGTTTTCTTGTAATTTGTAGTTGATTTGCTTAGTGAAAATCATGAAACTCTGATTGACCACTGAGGTAATATCCTTTCTTGGAAACACAGCCTGGCTATCAAAATTGTTAATGACTTAAATTAGTGTATGTGGTCCTTTAGTTTTGGGGATATACGTTTATCATATGAGAGCATGCTATCTTTATATTGTTGTTTTAGTCTAATCCTTTCTAAAGCCAGCCTGCTAACGTGTAACAATATACCTATGTGTCCATGTGGAGTCTCTGAATTTTGAACACTCATTATCATTTTATGGTCATTTATACCATGAGCAGCCATTTGAGCGCCTTTCTCAAACTTACCCTTAGCTGTCAGATTTTATAGAGGAGCTGGAGCTTTTGCTCTGTCATATTTGCACTTAACAATCATTTTTTTGAAATATGTCATATGGATCTTAGGTACTTTATACCACATCAAGAATCTCGTGCTAATATCTAGACAAACCTAAAACACATGGATAAAGAAATAAACTATCTCATATAGTGTACTTTTATATCAAGGTTTTATATACCTGTGGAACGGCTGAGCGTTCTACTGTCCTAAGTGTCGGGACAGAATGTCAAGAAATGGATGGGACATTCACCGTCCCAAGTGTTGGGACATGGGGCATCCCAAACCACACTGGAATAGCCCTGTCCTGTGGTATTTAAAACCTTATTTTATATAATAAATCAGAAAGTGTTAGAAATAAACTATCTGATACAATACACTTTTATATGGTACAACAGAAATTCTCTCACATACGAAACCATTTTCATTAGGGCATCAACTCTAGCACTATGACTGGAGCCTGATAAACATAATATTGATACCGGATCACATATTTTCACACCAGGCAGATGAACCGATGCAATGAGATATTCTTTTAATTTATTTATATGGCAAGGAAGATGCACTGGAAACAAACAGAACAATTTACCTTCTTTGATTAGAAAAAAATTTGCTGTGGCCCTGTTTTTTGCATTCCATGGTTTGTGAGATGTGTAGGTACAACATTATGGAATTCCTAACCATAGATAAGATAATCAATTGAGAAGTATGAATGTACAATTGACATATTTGCACAGTTTAAATGTTATTTGAAATGACATTATCTTTTCATGTGAGTAAAAAGCATTTAGTAATTCTGTGATGTTAGTATGTGCAGCTTGATATTTTGTCAATAAGCTTGAAATGGTAGCCTGCAAACATGAATTTAAAACTTTGGACAACAGTTGAGACCTGTGTTGCACTAAATCCACTTAAATTTTTAAAAGATTCTGAAATAAAATAAAAATGATATATAACGTGCTACTGGTTTATATACAATATTAAATCCACTTAATTTTTAAAAGATTCTGAAATAAACTAAAAATGATATATAATGTGGTACTGGTTTATATACAATATTATATAATACATAAATCTGACTGGGATATTGCGTTGAATCTGACAAAATCTGAAGCTTACCAGTTAGATTTCTGATTTGATCTCTGTGTTTTGATTATTGAAAAATAATAAGTTCGTGTTATTGAGCACAATTGGCAATCCTTCATCATCTTGCTATGTGATTGTCATAACATTGTCAACTCTTTTCTCACAACAATTCAATAAGCTCATGTATACCTTATCTAGTCAAGTAGCACCTTTCAACATCCAGTTATGAGGATGCAACCCTCCTTTAACTTCCAGCTATGAGAATTTGTTGATATGTAATGTATAACATAAAGAGCTGGAGGGTGTTCTTTAAACTCGTTTCCTTTTTCATAGTTTCTCCCATAGTTCAGTCAATATATCCTATGAAGAAAGTTTATACCTTCGGAATCAGCTGTAAATTTTGAGACAGCTAGTTTCATTATATCTTTGTTTATGATTTATTTCTTGCTAAACACAGAAGCTTTAGACTATGGCTTTGTTCTTTACTTTTTCTTCTCATGAAACTCATAATTTTCTATCATTTAAAAGAACTGTTTTGACCAGTTTACTTCTAGTACTCCATACATATAGGTTTCTATTATTTATTGAATTTTTTGGCAGCAAATATGCAAGCTGTTTAAGTATTTACAATCTTTTCCACATGATATAAGTTTCATTCAGTGGCATAATTTTTTAGCACTTTTGAGGCTGAAGCTCTGTTCATCATGATGAACAGAAGACTTGACAGTGACATTACAGTATTATGATGGTAAACCAATGTCTGCATCAGTTCCTCAACGTGTAACATGCACTGTGGTTGAAGCACAGCCTTATACCAAAGGGCTAACGGCTGCTCCTCAGTAAGTTATGAGTCTTGTTGAAGTATTTCACTGTACTTTCCCTTTTCCGTCATATGCACCAATTAGTGCAAACTTGTTTCTCAAAGATACCTTGTAGATTTCTTATTATCCTGAATCCTTGATCTATTGCGGCTATATATTCTGGTAACATGAACTTCTGTTTATTTTCTCCACTACAGTTATATATATTGCTAATTGATGATGTGCTAGTAACTGCCTAACATTGGTAAGGCATCTGACTGTTTCATGCCGTCATGGTTGGTCAAGCATCTTTCTCGAATGTTTATGGAAGTCGGCTGATTGACTAAAAGCATTTTTATGGAAGTGAAGTAGAATGTATTCTTCCAAGATGTGTGCATGCTAGAAATTTCTAGACTGCATTATCTTATACCACTGAGATTTTTTCAAGCAGCATGCTTGATCCGTTTTCTTCCAATATCAAGTAAAGATCTCTCATCACGCTTCTAATACCATGATGCATAAGTTCATTAAATAGTCACTGTTTTTTCCTGTAATTATTGATCCGTTGGAGGCCTTTGCACAGAATAAGCTAATTGCACTTTGTGTTGCGCATTGTCTGTGGTCTCGATGATATATCACTTATTGAATGATAGATGTTGTAATAAGTCATATTTCCAACATACAGAACCTGTCACCATTAATTTTTTATAAGGACTCGTTATATTTTTTTCAGTAAAGAACCTTTTCTATATAGATTTGATATTTATCAAATGTCTGCTTTGATTTTTTGAATGAATCAAACTGACCAATTCTCTGACAGTTCTAGTGCTATGTTATGTTTAGGATATCTGGCTAATCATCTGTCATCTTGGTTAAAAATATCTGTATTACCTCTCTAATTCTGATTATCAGATTAATTTATATAGCATTTTTTTGTCTTAGACATGCTTATGGCAGTTTTAAAAATTTAGTGTCTCAACAAGACTGCAACCTATAATAAAGCTTTATGGTATTATATTAGTTCTGGTTGTCAATTGGGACAAACTGAATCTCCTTTTCCACTCACTAGGGAGACAAGCTTAGTTCCTGAAGTTTTACAGACTGATTTTTGTCAAGGTCTTGCCCCATGTTCTGTCCATTTCAGAACTTTGTCTTTACATTCTTTCATCAATGGTCTTAACTATCAATTTCAATTTAGTCTAAGCAAGTCATACCTTTACTAAGCATTATTCGACACAGTTCACGTTTTGTTGCAGCTCTAGTTTTGGGGAACTTACTTCTATGTTTCCAAGGCCTATTGTATAGAACAGGACATTCAACAGCTGTTCTTTTGTCCCTACATCTTATAGTAGAATGACAATTCAGAAACACATTGCATCACAGAGATTGAATTTTGAATACTGTTCTGTTTGCAGATTTTCTTTCTTTCTGGATCAACTTAACTCCTATGGCATGTACATTATATGCATTTTTTTTATTTGCACTTATCCTTACTAAGTTTTCTACCATATGTAACCTTTTTATATCTATACATGCATGTAACTACATAAGCTATATTTATTTAGGTGAAGCCTTTTTTGAGTTAGTGGCAGCGATAAAGGCATGTTTTTTTTGATGAGAGTTGCAGATATGGCCCGACATGATTCAGTGTTTTTCCTCAGACAAAGAGCAAGTAAACCAAGATTTTTGTTCTCATCAAAGTGAAAGTGCCAACACACTCTTATCATGTGCCTTTCCAAAGTTTAACTTCCAGACTGTTATGGTGGTTCTTTTGACTAATGTCATAAATATACACATTCATCTGCTACTAAGATGCCTCCAATAATATTACATCCTTTTGCTAAAGCTTTCCATGGTTATGAGGTCATCGAGAATGTCCTATTGTCCTCAAGGAAAGCATTGTACTGACCAGGAATCCTATTAGCGAACTCTTGTCAAGTTTTCCTTATGAGAACCTATAAGCAATTGAATAAGGGGTCGTCCATTATAATTCAATGGCAAATGCTTGCTTAACGAAGTTTTGATTCCTAATATGTGCGTATCCGTATGTTGATCTTTGACTAAGATATTTTTCTTCTGCGGCTTTTTCTGGTGCTTCTGTTGACATATTTTTGCTGTTTTACTGAATTCTTTGTTTATTTAATAAATCATATTATGTGAATTGTTGACACATTTCATTCAATTGGTTGAAGTTTTTCTGACTGTTGAGGAATTTCTTGACTGCACCTTTCTTGCAATGCAGGTATAAAAGAGTTGTACTAGATAATGGGCTCACTGTGCATGTAAGTGGATCATTTTACTTTTCTGTTTTACTTGTGCTACCAGTACTTCAAGCATATGCTTCTATGTTGATATGATCCTCTTATTTATATGTATAATAAGAATTGCTAGGAAGGTATTGGTACTACTATCAAGATCGCTCTGTATGGAGGATCCTCTAATTCACTAATGCTACACAGCAACTTAGTTTTTACCGGAATTAATTTAACTTACAATAATATGGAAGATGAAGATCCATCACTGCAGATTGCCAAGGAACTTCAAATGAGCTTGCTTTGTTAGTTTATATGCATGTGAGAATTGCTTGAACTTTTAACTCCCTCCACCTGCCAAAAAACACTTGAATTCTAGTCCAAGGTTGATGCTGGAACAATATAACTTAACCAAGCAACTTCATGACTTCTAATCAACAAAGACAAAAATCATGAGAACTGGAAGCTTGCAACTAAGGTTTGCAATCATAGTACCGGACTCCATGTATCAGTACCATCTTATTACAGTCTTGGTACGCGGCACGGTATATAGTAAGGTCGAGCTACTGAGTGTCAGTATGGTCTGGTATTAGTATATTACGGTATCGTCCAATACGACAAACCTTGATTGCAACTTTTATAATAGACATGGTTTATACCACCATATAGGTGATGGTAGGCCATAAGTGAGACGTATTGCTAATTGTAGATATAGAGTAGACATCATTTTATGAATATTATTGGATGAGTATTTAAACACCAATATATGCATTCATCTTGATATAATAGAACATTTTTACCAAGGTTCGCAAATCGGTACCGTGACCTGTATTGGTTAGGTATCAGGTAAGTATGGTAACGTACTGTATCATATCGATATGTAGTATGCATGCTAATGTTGATCAATGCTGGTTCACTCAATCTAGGTTTTTGTCCTAGATTTAGAGAGAGGGAGAGGGGGTCTGGCTTCTTACCAAAGGCAGCTAGTCTTGGAGATGGTGGTGGCGGTGGCTCTGGTGGAGCCCATGGCCACCATAGGCATCGGTGAGATCTTGCATGACGACAAGCGGGCGAGATAGATAGAGATGACAGTCTCAAAGGTTGCAGATAAAGATGAAGTCCCCCATGGTGGTGAGAGAAAGCGAGCGAGCAAGAGAGAGAAGTTAGGAATCAGGGATTAAATGGGGAACTATAAGAGTTTTATAAAACCTAATCAGTTCAGCTAGTGCTAGTTGAACAAAACAGAATTGACCGCTTCTGCTTGGTTTACAGCGGTTTGGGACGGTTTGGGACGGTTTGCACTAAGTCTCAGACTAAACCTGCAAACAAACCCAGATCCACATCGGTTCGCACCAAGCGGTTCGAGTTGGTTTGGCAGTCATTGATGTTTACTTTATATACAAACATATATATCCTCATTGGAAAATTTTCAAATTTTTTGTAAGGGTGTATAAGATGTAAGGTCTATAAGCTTTAGATTAGAATTTATATTCCCTTTTAAAGTTTAAACTTTTAGTGAGCTAATGCTACATGTCACATTTGCTTGTGAAATGAAAGTTTAGTCTTCAAAAAATGCTTTGTAGATTTACCAGCTCAAGTTAAAATTAAAAAAAACTAGAAATACGATTTTAGGCTTTTATCTGTCAAGTTGAAACTACTGAAATTAGATTGAAACATGAAGACTTTGGTTGAAACTGACTAAAGTTGTCAAAACTTGGTAGTTTCAAGAGGCAATGATTCCATACGCCTAGGAGGATTGAAGTTGAGCATGCCCATCACGTATCCTATTGATACATATAGCTAGGTATCCGTTGGAGTTACAACCAATGTTCATTGAATCGGTACCGATACCCGTACTAGTCAACCACTAGTATGGTGCATTATCAATTTGGTACTGCACCGGCACATAGTACTGCTTGGCATGCTAGTCAACCGATTGGTACGCCATTTTCTTAAATTTTTTATTTTTTTGTTTTCACTTCTAATTTTGATAATTATGGTTGTCTAATTTGTAATTTTATCCTTATTTTGATGTTAGTTTTAGAATTAAAGTAGACTAGTTAATGTACCTATAAGTAAATATACATACAATACAACAAATGGAGTTGATTTATTATATTTAAGTACAAAATATATACGAATCTAAAATCTCGTGGAGTGTCCATGTCCCTCGTAGTTGTTACGCTTGCGATTGTTGTTCGTGTCTGACACAAAAAACCAAGACTTCAAGAGCATTACGGCATAATCCTGCATCTATATCCTTTCATAATCTGTCTGTTGGATAGTTATCCCGAGAAGAGTAATTTATGCATCCTAGATAGGTATCTTGAGAGGAATCATCTGTTTGATACTGGGCTAGCCATTCGAAGATCTCCATGGTGAAATCCGACCTATGAGATGCTTGAGTTTGTGAAGGATAATACTCACTTGAATGCAATACCTTAGATGAACTATATCCATATGAGCCATAGCTTGCCTATGTGGAATAGGATCTGATATATCACATGGATCTAGATATGTCCAGGGACCTTACACCACGTGCGAGGTCATTTGCAGCAGTATCATTATGTCCCGAACCATCTTAAAGGATCCATCTCTTGTACGCAATAGTATCCTCATGGGCTCTACGAGGTTATGCACTATGGTCCCTATACTATGTGACATGAGTGAACTAGCACTGACCGATGAATCAAAGATCATCCTGGGACTATGAGTCATAAAGTGTCGTATCATCCTGGCCACTAGATGTATCATCGCTCGAGCTGTCATCACATTGCTATCGTAGGATAATCTGGTCTCGGAATCTGAGTATACAGACTCTTCCTTCACTCTCCAATGGTTGTGCAATTGCTTTTCCTTTTCCCTTTTTGCTGGCCTGAGTAGCTGCCTTTTTTTTCTGGATACCCCTCGTTGTTTGGTTTTGTTTGGAGGATCGACTGCACCCTCCATCCTAACTAGCCCAAGTATCGTGATAACCTCTTAGCACCTTTTAATCTAATCGTTGTTAGGATGTCTCGACCATGGAGCCTTGGGACGATCGGCTCCCCCCTGTCTCATATCGTTGGTTGGCTCGATGTAATTATAGCATGTGTTACTCTGCCCACTATTCTACATCCATCTTAGTCTCCCTTGCTACAAAACTGGCTGGTCGAGGAGGCGATCCTAGTTCATCTAGCTCTGACTGCTTCTGCTAGCCCTCAAGCTAATCAATCATCGGATCCTTATCATCATATACAAAGTTGTTGTGAAGTGTATCATTGTACTTTAATTCCACTTCCTCTCAGTGCACTTCTATCTTAGACGCAAATTTTAATGGATGTATACAAGATTATTTCGGTGCTTCTGCATGAGACCAATTGCGCTGTGGATGAGGGCAAAGGTAGACCAATTGCGCTCACAACCACCGAAGGAGATCGTCTACGAGAGGATCTAAATCATTAGCTGCTTAAAGCTCTTGGATGACCCGCCGAAGTGCAACTATCATTTGACTGCATATGCATTCAAGAAAATTACTTATCAAATACTACCAATTATAGAACATCCAAGGAGCAGTTATAGTCGACGTCTCAAAATATCGAGACTCATGCGGTCTTTGCTTACACCATAGCTTGCTTATTGCCAAAAGTGTAGGAGCCCTCCCAAAACATTTTGTCTATGGAGAAGACAGAATATGATGTCAATTTGATATTTTCAATAATTTACACAAGTTGACAAATTAGATCATCCGTAGATCATCCAGTTAACCAAAAATTATGACTTCAGCTGTATTGTATAGATCATCTGTAGACCTACAACACATCATAAAATCATATTAAAATTCAAAATTTTGGCATGATCTTTCCTAACTTTCTTAATTTTTTGTCGATTTTTGGCATCAAAAGAAAAAAAAGGAAGAACAATGGGGAGAGTGCCCTTACCCATAAAAATCAGCCTCTTTTTTTTCCATATAATTAGAAAAAGGAAGAGGGAGATGCTGAGAAGTCATGGGAGGCCTTCTCAGTGTCCCCTCGATTATTAAAGCCCTGAACTGGCTCAAAATGGGGTCAAAATGTCCAAATCGAGATGAACTACTCGATTTGCCTCTATTTAGGCCTGAATCGCTTGGTTCAGGATTAAACTGAGCAGTTCGGCCTATATTCCGAGATGATAGGGCGAACCGTCTTAGTACTCTTTCGGTTAGATTTGCTATGCCTTGAATCGAACAGTTCAGGATGGTACGACCAACCATGGTTGCAAGACTTGTGGCAAACACAATCACAGGCCCGCTGGATCCTTTGCCAATGGGTTATAAAATGGGAAGACTAAAGTCCTATCATGGGTTAAAATGTTGCCTCTGCTGGTTGGCTCAGACTGGCAGATGATAATAACATGGCACTAGCTGCATGCCAGTGCTTAGGAGACAATATAGTGCCAATGCATGCCAAGCATTGGTGAACCACAGCATGCTTTACGACCTAAATAGTGGCATCAACATACATCATCACTTCGCCAACTTGTTTGACTAGCTATGAGCTACCGCTTTGCTTTCTTACTATGAGTCTGTGAAGTATCTAAAATCTTTCTTCTTTCTTTCTCTAGTATCCATATTATGGGTTGGGGGTTTACAATTAGTTACACACCTTGTACAAAATATTTAGAAGTACTTTAGTCCTACATATGATGCATGGTTAGGATTGTAGCTGTTAGTGCGTATACTAGGTTATTGCCCCATTGGTGGATTATGAGTTATTTATATTTATTCAACACTTGTTCCTTGAGTTTTAAAATTTCATGTCTGCAGATTTCTTATGTACATTATGGGTAAGGTGGCAGGGCTAACATTTAGGTTTCCAAATTGTGTGTTATCAATTTATCTTCATTTACTGAATACTAATAAATTGCATCATGTGTATGGTTGTTGCTTACTGTTAATTAGAGTTAGTTTTGGTTTTGAATACTTGATAGTAGGTGCAGAGCAACAAACATTTTTATTCATGCGGTTGCGAAAAGGTTGGGGAAATTATCTTTTTGTAGTTTTCTTATGTGCTATTGAAATTCCTAGGTACCTCCATTTGTTGAAGCTGGTGATAAGATCGTGATCAATACTACAGATGACTCATACATGACTAGGTTAGTAATTCTGCATCACTGAGTCCTCTCTTTTGTTACTGTCAATGTTGCACTAATCTTTGACTCTTTCTCAAGTTTTCAGTTATTGTATCTTGATATATAGTGCAATAGTAACTTTTTATGCATGCCATTATCATTGATATGGCATATAGGTTGACTACCATTTTGTTCTGGTCATAGAATAGCTGCTATGTTCGGCTATGGACATTACAACTTTATTGCAGTATAATATTATAGTTTTATGTGTAGATGTGATTTAACATGATGTATTTTCGTTAAATTGTGGTATTCCTTAGTTGTTAGCACATTTCATGTCTCTTACATATCATACCTTGATAATCTTTCTGCGCACAAGAAGAGATGCTAGAAAGTAGATGAGCAAACCTAGAGAGAAATCAAATGATCTCAAATGATTTAGTTGTCACCATGTGATAAAATCTAGAATGTTTTATGTGCAAATAAGATGAAAGAAAGCCTTGAAGGGACATGCACTATATACATACATGCATACTTCCACATGAATACATACACACACACATACATACATGCATACGTGTATATGTATGTGTGTGTGTCATGACAAACGAGGATGTTGGTGGGAAATAAGATGAAATAAACTCTAGATGGGGTATGCCCAGACCTAGAATAACAGATGATCTTGATCTTTACATATGCAGAATGAGAAAAGCATTTGAAAACAGCTAAGAATACAAAATTCCACTCAAGCTTGATTCAAACTTTCCAGGCTTGCTATTCTGTCATTCAAAACCCTCTCCCCCATATGCAGGATGGCACTTAGGATCAGACTACACCGACTTATCTAAGTTTGTTCTTATCTTTGCTGAAATAATGTTTAACTGACTTTATCTTTCCTTGAAATTTTTTAGTTTCTATAACATACATATTCTGACATAATATTCATGCTATAAAATACCATGACATCATTTTCTTCAACACAAATGACTTAATTTACATTTATTTCTTGGTTGTTGGTGGCAAAGATATATATCCACAGATGAAAAATATACAATAATACAGAATCAGTTGCTATGCAATGTTGAAAGCAGGATAAGAGTGGATTACTTTGCCATCATATTGTGTCAAGCATTAACTTCTTTTCTATATTGGCTAGAGATATATTCAATTTAAGGATTGATCTAAGTGGCTAAACAATAGTCAATATTATGGAAATTCTTTTCTAATATAGGCTATTATAGACTAGATTAGAATCAGAAAATGACAAATTCACACCTAAGACCTAGATCCCACATCTTCTTCTGAGTTATAAACCTATGAAAGTATTCAGTGATTAGCATCCTAGAGAAGTGAAGGATCTGTTAGCTGACGATACATCCTGCATGCATCGTGTCCAAACTTTGATGAGCCGTGCAGGCTCCTTTTATAAGCAAAAAACCTGCATAACAGTTAAAATATAAGAGCGACTTTCTTTTTAAAACAAGCTAAGCTATTTATTTGCAGTATTTGATGCTACTTTTTTTAATTACATCATTGCGTGACTTTTTTTTACATAGTTTTCTTATTTTCATTTTCAGGGCTTAGAAGTAGTATCTATGAGATAGTAGATCCGCACTGCAAATTTACTATTGTTGCAACTCCACGGCAGGGGGATCCAAGTTTCCAATAGAGTTTCCATCTTATGTAGATGGAAGGAGATTGTGCAATTTTAATGCCATAAATTATTGCACAAGAGATGAACTTTTAGTTTTTGAAAATCTGTATATACTATTGTATCAATATTCATAATTAGGCTCGCTTTCCATATAATTGACTTTTACGGGAAGAGCTAAAAGGTTAAAATTTTGGAATTGCATTTCAACTGGACATATATTGATGTTATATTTTTATATATATGTATTTATTTTCTTTAATGCTATACACGTTTATCTAACTTTATTTAAAAGGGTATGGTCTTAACATTATGCTTTTTAGGATGTGTTGGTATTAGCTAATTGGGTTTTAATAATTTATAGGGCTTTATTGTCGATTTCCTTGGGTGATCGTTCTAGATGATATTTAGGGTTGGTCTTATACTATAGATTGAGTTTGGACTATTACAGCTACTGGGCTGTTCAGGCTCTTACCAGTCACTTATTCTCGAGCTAAAATTTTCCGTCTGAAATTTCTGACAGGAGGCGTAACTCTATTGTCCTGAAATTTGTGATGAAGTTTGACATTGTCTTTTAGTTGGATCCCTATGTGATAAACTATCCATGCATAGCTACTTTGCTTCAGGTGAGAGGTATTGTATCGATATAATGGTCGAGCATCTAGGCAGGCACATCTGAAATTTGTGTAGTAGATCATGATTCTTCCAAAAGTCTAATATATCTGGAAGTTCATATGTCTACCCAATTTCTCAAACGGTACGTAAAAATCACAGAAATTAATTGGCCTCATCTTGCACAAGAGTAGTTGACACCAGAATATGATGCTCTAAGGATTTTTCTTTAGCTACAAGACTTAAAAAGCGCAAAGGATTCAGCACCAAACACTTCATTAGTTGGAGATCCCTTGGAAATGGGTATTGGGATATGATCCCATGTGTAGGCCCCCTCCTAGAGCTGGAATTGGAGGCACATCCCCAAAAGAGAGAGTTTTACGTAGAGATTGGTTTCCTTTGTGACATGACTAATCCATAATTTTTAGGGATAAATCAAGTCATCCTCGAAAAGAGTGATTCCTAAAAGTAAGGGACTATTTGTGTTGATTGGCTAACCCAATCCCTTTTTTCAACCACTCCCTTCTCTATTGTATTTTCAAAATTAAACTTGTCAAAAGATACCATCTGGCTAAAAAGGCCTTCTTCGCCTTAGCATAAAAAAAAAAAAAAAGGGTCTTCTCAGGCTATTTTAATGAGTAATCCTTGAATACTTTGTGCTAGGAAGATGGTAACGACGGGATGATAGAGAAAGCATGGGACCATATAATTACTAAATGAGTTGGATGTGATATCACTCTTTAGATGGAATAAGATATCCCAATCTTCTAGGAGTATGTGCTTAGGATAGTTTTCTATCTCAATGATTGTTCCCTCTTTGGTGTCTATATCCAGAGAACAGGTTATTCTATATCCAGAGAACAGGTTATTCAAGTATCCAGACACTTCTTTGGCTAGGTGTAAATTATTTCCTAACAACTATCAATAAAGACTGAGATAGAGAGTCCACTTTTAAGATCATCTCATATGCTTGGAAGCTTAGGATTCGTTTGGCTGGGATATGTTAGATTATGAGATAATCTAACGATTCATAGGAATTTTCTATCTAAAAAATTGATTGTGGAGAAAACAAATTTTACCATATTTGGTTGGTAGAAAAATTACCAGAAAAAATAGTATCGGAAAAAAATTACTATGTGTGGCTAAAGATAATCTTATACGAAAATATTGTTGAATTTTCAACGATACCTTTGAATAAATTATTTAAATAATAAGTAAGTCTATTTATTGGCTATTTATGACACATTTACATGAACACGATCAATGTTGTTTATTTCGAATATCAAAACATACTTACAGAGTCAATAAATATTTTTAAATAAAATTTATATTAGAAAATATACTTCTTATTATAAATAAATTTTGGTATATTTTGATATTAAAAATTATTAATTATTAATAAATATTATTTTAGATTTATTGATAATTAATAAATATTTATTAATTATTTATTAAAAAAATTAATATTTATTAATAAATATATTAATATATTATTATTTTGTACATATTATTAATTAATATATTAATATTAAATTGCCTCCACCCGGTAATCTAGCATAGGAAAATAGAAAAATAGATATGAGACTCATCATTTATTTTATTATATCTTTTCATAAACTTTTCCTACCAAACTTGACAATATGATATAGGATTTATTTTTTAATATTAGATTTCCGCCAACCAAATAGCCCCTTAAGGAATTTATGATCCCTAAATTTTAGGCTTTATCAAAATTAGTCATCCTAAAAACTTGGAGATGCTGCACTGCAAAAGCTTTCCTCGCACGAATTTGCTCGGCGTTCTTTTTCTTTCCCAACAACTTCAGCAGATGTTAAACGGAACCTTAAGAGAAAAAAGGGTGAATATCTTATCGGCACGTGTGGACGAAATGGCAAAACGTGTGACCTCGACGTGGATGGAACATGGTCATTAACTGGGACATTTGGTTGGTGCTAATCAAGTTGATGTATCACAGAGAATGAACTCTTCCTTGTGTATATCCACTACAACAAATGTGGGTTTTGCCGACTCACTTTTTCCGACGCTAGGAAAAAGCATAGGTAAAGTTTGGCTCAGCGCCAAGCTTTGCCGACGCTTTTACTTAGCGTCGGAAAATCTTAAAAAACAACGATGCTATTAAGCGTTGTTAAAACTTTTACAAAAGACGACGTTTATAAGCGTCATTAAAAAACATAAAACCTCCGACCGCTCGCTCGGCCCCCTCTCGAGTTCATTTTCTATCGGTGGATGCCTTACTTGCGCATCGACTTCCCCGCTGCCGTCGACCTCGGCTGAGGTAAGCTTCCTCCTCCTCCTCCTCAAACTAATCTCACCTCCATCCCTAGCCTCGATCGGCGATCGAAGATTCCGCTTCTCCGCCGCTGTCGACCTTGCCGTCGTCTGAGGTAAGCCTCCTACTCCTTCTCCTCCTCCTCCTCTTTGTTTTCTTCTTGTCTTTAACTCTCTTCCGGCCCCGTCTCCTCATCCTCTGCCGGTCGATGCCCTAGCTGCGAGCCGACAGCTCACCTCCATCCCAAGCGAGCCCTAGCTACTCCGTCGCCATCGACATCGCCGTCGTCTGAGGTAAGTGATCCTCATACTCTCCATCTTGATCCTCATACACATTTTCCTATTATTGAGGTTAGGCAAAACAATGAACAATGGAAGAGAGAGCGCTGAGCAGCAGATGAGAAAGCAAAAGGATATTGGATGGTAGACTAGTAGTATTTCTAGACTAGATTTCTTGTACCTTCTTCTCTCTATTTTCCCTCCATTCCTTTCCTTTTCCATGCCTAGACTCCTCTTTTTTGAGCTTGGATTTGCAAAGAGTGGTGTTAGATTCACTTTTAGCAGAGTGTAACAGTTCACTGGCTCAAAAATCCTAATCGGCATCGCATTTGGTGCGTATCCCATGTGTTTGATAAGTGCTTTAGGGTTTAGGAAACAACAAAGACCTGGTTTTAGTTCTGAAGATTGTGGTGGAGATGAAATCATTGCCTGATCTTGTTATTGATAGAACTGCATATACTGCAATGGTTGATGCATTGCTGGCTTGTGGGTTGACCAAGGGTAATATGTATAACTTCTGAAGTGTTACCGTTGGCCTCTTTAATAATGATATTTTTTTTCATTCTTTCTTTTACTATCAAATTTTAACTTAACCATTGCATACATAAATTCAGCTTGTTGAGCTTGATGGTACGAGATATTATTAGTTAATTGTCTAAAATCTATTTTCTGTGATTATGAATGGAATCAGAAATTGTTAGAGTTTGTATAGAAGAGTAAGGCTGTCAGTTTGTTTACAATATACATTATTTGTTTATGTAGATAAATGAATCTATTCCTATAAAGTATGAATACAAGAATTGGAAAGAGGAACTTCAAAGATTACTTCAACTTTTACAGTTCCATGAACTTGACGACTACTCATGAGATGAATTCATCAACAAAAGGAAATGTGGACTTATAGCAGCCAACAAATAAATAAAGTGATTGTTCATCTTAGGAACGACTGACTTGAAACATTAGCATGCCACTGCAACTTGATCATTTACTCAATCAAATTTGTCAACAACAGCCACTTAAACACCAAAGCAGAACTCGATTGAAGCATGAAGGTTTAAACACTAGGAAGCCATAATATGTTTAGCTGTACAAATATTCTCTCAAACATCTAAATCACTATTTAATTTTTTAATTATTTTATTGTTGATTTAACGCTGGAATAGAAACTAAGTGCATAATTAGATACATAAGATTAAATCTAACATAATGCAATCCACATAACATAGAATATGTTGTATAATTCTCTTATTTCTTCATTAATTTGATAGTTTATAAACTTATAACTGTTTCTTATAGAAACTATGTAACTTTTAAAATTCTATAAATACTTACTTTAAAATTGAGAGCTCTTAGAAACCATTTAAGTGTTTTGGAACCATGTTCTGAAAGCAAAAGCCTGTAATGATATGCCTTCATTTTCAGTGCTTAAGAATAATCCTGTAACCAGTTGATTTCCTAAAGCTTCTACAAGTTGAGGAGGAGCAAGATGAGGCTGCTGATTTGGTTAGCATCCAACAGCATGTGCTTCTGAATGAGGGCATAGATAGGGTGACTTGGATATGGGATCTTTCTTGTGAAAGGTTTCTATGATTCTTTTTTTTTTCCCCACTGCGGAGGGATCTGTTCCTCCTATTTTTTATGCTACTTGGAGGAGTGCAATTCTGAAGAAGCTTAGAGATATTGGGAGGCTGTTGTTGATTAAAAAGCTATTAACAGTGGAGAATCAAACAAAGAGGAACTGGAACTTGCCTTTGAGATGTGTTCTGTGCTGAGCATTAGGAAATCGTGGGCTATTTGTTCATCAGTTGGAGAATGGTGGCAGGTTCTAAGCATTTCTGGCATTTCAATACATTTGCTTAATGTATAGAAATTACTTCTATACATTGAATTAATTAGCAATTTATTTAGATTTTATTTATTATTTAACTAATATTACTTCTTTTTGTGCATACTAAGTAACAACATGCTGCGAGGAAAACGATTCAGAGATGTTGAGTTTCAGCACACATCCGTGGGATCTTCTTCCGATCAGTCCCCACGGTCTCAGCAGCCCGACGAGCCCCATCAGCATGAGTCTCAGTCTGAGCACGTGCCACCTACTGATTGTTCAGACATGGATGACGTGCACATCTAGGGTAATTTGATTTACATTTTTATATTAATTTTTTTTACAATCCATGGATATTTTATTTTATTTTTATAGATGGACTGGGAAGAGTGAGGAGGACACGAGGACCCACTCGAGCACAGGACGTGTGGAGTCTACGTGAGGATGAGAAGATCGTCGTTCAATGCAATGAACTGGGGCAGCCTATCAAGAGGGCTGCAAGCATTTTATCGACTTTTCTAGGATCGGTTGCACGGAAGGGTCAGTTGTGTCCGCTCAACTATACGAAATGGAATGAAATGCTTCCTTCGTATAAGGTTGAGCTTCTTAAAGTTATTGAGGTAAAGAACTGAATTTGCTTACTATCATAATTTTATTTTTTGATTTATCATTGTTATAACATTCTTGACTTTGGTGTAGAAAAAGTTTATCCTTCCTGCAAATAGCCATGATTGGGTGTTGAAGTCCGTCAACCGCAAATGGAAAGAATATAAGGCGAAACTAAATGCGGACTGGAAGCACGTGGGCATGACTGAAGAGGAGGTGGCTCGTGTTTGTCCTCCTGATGTAATCCCTCATCAATGGAGGGAGCTTGTCTACTACTGGTTTTCAGAGAAAGCTCAGGTTGTGTATATTTTTTCAATACCTTAGATTGTATTTACTAATAATATAGATTACAAATTTATACATTAAATATATTATATTGTTTATTCTTTTTTTGGAAAGATATATTTCAACATTGGTAGAGCTGCACGAGCCTCTCAGACTGTTCCTCATACTTTAGGCTCGATGAGTTATGCTAGGCGTAGAGCTAAATTCGTAAGTTTTTTTCAAACTCTTTACAACTATTTTAAATTGTTCTATCATATAGCATGTATCACGATAACTAGCTTGTCAATATATTTTTTGTTGTAGATGGATGATAATGGGAGGGAGCCTGGTAAGGTGGAGTTTTATAAGATGACTCACACTCACCGAGATGGCAGTTTTGTTCGGAAAGAGGCAAGAGATATAGTTGTATGTATTAATCTTTGAATTTTTTAACGATATTATTATTAGTTCTATTATTGGCATACATTAATATGACTTTTTCTTTTGTACATTATAGGACAGGGCAACAACTCTTATTTCATAGCGTGTCGGGGAGTCATCATCATCCGACGCGACCAGTCATGTCGAAGCTCAGGTGCTCGCCGAATTATTAGGCCTAGAGCGTTATGGACGAGTGAGAGGTTATGGCATTGGAGTTACCCCCACTCAGTTGTCTGCAGTGGGAATGTATACAAGAAATGCTGGAGAAGATAGTAGCAATGCAGAAGTTAGTAGACTTCGGGCAACAATTAAAGATATGAAGGATCGCCATTAGGCAGAGTTGGCGGAGCTGAAGCAGAACCAACAAACTTTGCAGTCTCAGCTTGAGCATATTTCATCTATGTTGCAGCGATTTCTCCCTCCTCAGGTAAATAACTATATATATTTGATGACTTTACATAATTATCACTTATTTTCATTAGTTAATGATTTTCATATTCCTAACTTCTAAAGTTTTTTTTTTTTGGTAGATTTCTGATACTTCAACAGCTCGTAGAGATGATGATGGTGCTGAATCCGGTCCCTGATATTTTTGAGACAGTTATCTAAGAAGTTTTATATGTATTTTTCTTATATTTTTCAAAATACATTGTAATTCTAAACTTATTATGTAAATTTCATCATATATGACAATATGTATTTTTTGAATGATCTGAATGTTTGTTTTGATGTAAATGTAATGCAGGTTCATATTGCTATAATATGTTTCTTAATGTGTATTTGTTTTTCTAATTTTTTTTATTAAAAAAACCACTCCCGACGCTTTAAAGCGTCGTTAAAAACCTCCTTTGGTACAGGCTGGCACGCTTTCGCCGACGCGAAAACGCGTCGGTAATTACCGACGCAAATAAGCGTCGGTAAAAACATGCGATAAGCGTCGGACAAAATACAGCTACTAACCGGCAGCGACTGTTGTAGTTTATGCCGACGCTTTTTTGCGTCGGAAAAAACCATACACCGATGCTTCACTAAGCGTCGGCAAAGGTTGACTTTTGCCGACGCTTTTACTTAGCGTCGGCAAAAACTTTTCCCACTCAAGTATCTCCGACGCTTTGGCGACGCTTGTCGTTGCGTCGGCGGTACTTTAGCCGACGCTAAAAAGCGTCGCTAAAGGTCCAAAAAAGCGCCGGGATAGATCATTTTTCCTGTAGTGATCGTAAGCAATTAGTCATAGCAAACATCACAGCTATCTATTAGTCGTAAGAAAAGCTACTTCCTCACTGGTTGAATATTGAGATTTCTTTTTTTAAAAAAATTACTTTTAAGCCATCAAAATCTATGAATAAGATTTTTTTTTCTTTATTAAAGATACGATGGATATTTCACACAACTTTTCTAAGAAAATAGATGGTTAACCAAACATTGGCTAGTTTGGAATGTAACACTTTTTCATATCAATCAAATTTGCTAAAACCATTTTTTCAGATATTATATTTTCAGGAATCAGTTTTCAACAAAAATATTTCAGTAAGAAAAAATTCTTCCTCCAAACCGAAAACTCAAAACTAGCTAGGCATGCCAACAACAAAATGTTATATTTTCTTCTAAATCAAGGAAAGAGAACTTCACATTTAATGCAAAATATATAACAAAAATGCCTATAAATACCACCAAGTGCATGGTGGCAAATGATCACATCCTCAACAATATAACCTCGGTGTGCTGCTTATTCCGATCCTTCCAAACCCTAGAGAGTGGAGATTTGACATGTTTTTTAATTTGTGACCAATCGCACTACTTTACATTATCCTTTGCGGGTGGTGGTTCAATCTACTTAACATAATCTACTCTCTTGCAGTTAAGGATCGAGTTCGTGCAAGCTTTGTATTTCATTCATATCATTTCCTTCCAAAGCATTTCAGTCGAAGGAGGTTTACCTTTGTATCACACTACATTTTCCTCATAGTTAGGAACACTAAATGGAACAAAAATATTATTCTATATCTTGGACGTGCTTCTTTATACATTTTTTTTAAAATCAACCCAATGTTATTGAAAATTTTGAGACCCTCTTCATTGATGTTGGAATCTTATATAGCTTCCTTTTGGACTGAGTGAGCCAGGCCCAGTTGTTGTGGCCTTCCTTTTGGTAAATCAATGATAGGTGGAGGGAGAAAATAGCTTACATGCAACTTATATAGCGACATCGTACATTGCCTCTCTCTCCCTCTCTCTCTCTTTCTCTGAAGCGGCTGCTTTAAAAGTCGTCGAGTAAATACAACCACTAGAATCAGTCGCCACTATATCTCGGAGTCACTAGGGTAATAATGATAGGCTCCCATACCACAGTACCACTGTGTTCAGTCATATAGGATCGATGCTACCCAAAAAGCCACATTATTAGCATCCCTGTGCATATATCGGACCACCATACATGAGGTGCAGTTGGATATAAGCCTCTAAACATCAGCCAGCAAGGGGAGATTAAAGCTCTGGTGCTCCTTGAGTCAATCTACTATCTTGGAATCCTCTTCCAAAGTTATATTGTTCACCTGTAAAACAGAGATGGCAAATGCCAGTTCCTCTCATGTAGCTCTCAACCCAGCAAATAGTGCAATCAAGGATGATCAGCAGTTCTTTACATTGCTATCAAAGTTGATCTCGAGAAAGTTAGAGATGGATATTGTCTTACAAGTTGCAGCATGTGTACCGGTAGAGAAGATACATATAGGGGTGTCTTCAATCTCTGCGACCTAATGCATGGGTGCATTAGCAAACCTTATCACACCTGTTATGAATAAGGTTAAGGATATAGTTAACCTTATTCATAACAGGGAGTTTTCTTTCGAAGCCAATGATTTCCTGGAGCTGGGTATATAATTAGAAATCATGAAGGGACAATGCTATTTGCTGGAGGTCAAACGCTGTCTGCTTCTGTAATTCCATATGCAGAACTTGTAGGTGCTTGGCTGGGGATTTATGCACTTATCTCTCATTTTAACCCCCAAGAAAGTGTGGGTGGGTGCAAGGAGACTCTGCTGTAGTCGTCATGTGGCTTCCTTCTTTTTTCGGCAGGTCGTTTGCAGCATTCCCCTTGGTTTCAAGATATTGCCGTGCGGGCACTGAAAAAGGGATTTTTGTGTCAGGTCAGGTGACCGGATGCATCCAGATTTAGCTCATATCTTGACTGCTTATGCCTTTCATATTGCAGATCCCTGTCATGCATTATATCTTCGCGTTGTTTGTTGGTTCATCGAAGCCATTTTAGCTGCAATACGGGTGGGCTGAAGAAAGAATGTCTGTGTTACTCTGCATCTGGTTATGCCCATTATATCACAATCATTTCATATAATTCGAGTATGGATATGTTCAATAAAGTCAGAAAACAATAAATTTCACAGTGTCCTGGACAACTCTCTCTCTCTGACTCATAGGATACCTCCGGAGCGACACCGAGTCCCTCTGATCTCATGTCTGACCTGGAAAACTACGTCATCACTCACTACATACCAAATATTTCGAAGTAAATGCGTCTCCCTCCACCGCTGCTCGGGCATCTTGGTTGCTTCTCTATGGTTGTTTTTTTGTATTAGTTTTTTTATCTCTATAAAGCATTCTCTTTCTTAAAAAAAAACAAAAACAAAATCTTATTACACCCATGAAGGGAACAAAGTTTTAGACCCGAACAAGCGAAATGACCCAACCCATGTGGGTCCTCCTCCCCACGAAGGGCTGTCTCCTCTCCCTTGCGGAGGCCAAAGGCACTGCACTCACAAAAGGAAACTCCGATTCCCCTCTCGCCCCTTCTGTGGCCAAATAAGCCTCCACGTATGCGTGTGGGCTATCCCGGTTTACCATTTGCCGTCGCCTAAATCCCACTGCGCCAACCGGAAGAAGAGACCGCTGTGGAGCGAAGTTCATGGCGGCCAGCGGCAGCGGCAGTGGCGGCGGAGGAATCCGGCCGGAGCTCGGCGGCGGGATCGCAGCGAGGGAGTGCGAGTCCTGCCGAGCCGCCCCCGGCATCCCCTTCTGCCGCGTGGAATGGTCCTTCCTCTGCACCGGCTGCGCCGCCGTTGTCCACGGCCACAACTGGATCGTCGCCGTCCCCCCAAACCCTAACCCTAACCCTAGCCCTAATCCCAGCCCTTATCCCTACACCTACGCCTACCCTTACCCCGTCTCCAACCCTAACCTGAACCCTAACCCTAACGCCGGCGGAGACCCCAACCAGGTCGTGCAGCTGTCGTCCGACGAGGAGGCCCCTTCATCCGTCGATCCTGATGACGGCGCCGGTGGCAGGGGGAAGCGGAGGCGGCGGTCGGCGGGCGGGGCTGCGCCCGGCGGGCGGGTGGCTAGCGTGATGAGGTACAAGGAGAAGCGGAAGAGCCGCAAGTTCGATAAGACGGTCAGGTACGAGACCCGGAAGATGTACGCGGACCTCAGGCCCCGGGTCGACGGGAAGTTCGCCAGGCCGGATGCCGGCAGCGAGGAGGCGAGGGCGGATGCCGGTGAGGCGGCGGAGAGCCGGGATGCCAACGAGCGGTTGAGGTCGGACCCGAGCGAGGAGGTGAGGGTAAATTCGAGCGAGGAGGTCGGGCAGCTGGACGCTGGAGAGGAGGAACTGAGACAGTTGGATGCTGCTGATGAAGGGAGGTTGGAGTGATACTGATGGCAGGGGTTTTGGTTGATCAGTAGGCTTTGGGTTTTGGCTTGTTCAAGAGAAAATTTTTCCAAGATAGGTAGAGACAGAATTTTCTTTTCTTTTCTTCGTTGGTATTTGTAGAATTGTTAATAATTGGCTGTGGATAGTTTGAGCTCAATTTAGTGTTGGAGATAATAGGCTCTGTTTGCATGCATTTGTTATGATTTTAGCATTGCATCGAGCTCGAGAAAAAGAAAATATATGTTCACGTAGAAGTTGTGCTTACTGAATTTGGTGAATTTGCTCATGTTCAAGAGGAAGGAATCCATCATTTAAAATGGTTTATTTGAGGCACATCTCGCCTTGTCGTGAGGTGAGGCTTTGCGATAAAGCATCTTAAGCTCATTGTGTGCTATATAAAGGGTGGCATAACTTTGCACAGAAAGATTTGTGTGTGGTACTGCCTTGTGTTTTATTTTTAATCCTTCCAGGCTTTGCGATTTCCACTCTTTAATGGAGTGGAAGAAATTTTCTTGTGTATATTTTACATAATGCTGTTTGTACACAGAATTGCCATATTTAGATATGATTGCTTGTCATCATTCACTTAAAGCTTAACAAAAGCATTATGATGATATGGAATTAAATTAGGCATCTTATTCCTATGCTTGAACTTGATTTGCATTTGGACTGTTGTATCAGAATTAGACAATGTAACCCAAGTGGAAACGCAACACTCATATACAAAATCATGTTTGTTCTTGTTTTATATCTTTTTCAATATAATGCTAATTGTTTATTGCTTATGCTTTACTCCATGAGGTTTATGCTTTGATGCATTGAGAGCCTAAATTCTTCAACATTTTGAAGCTTATTTTTCCCACTTCATCAAAGTAGTTGACCATTCTTGAGTGCATAATTTTACTCAACTTCCATATCCATATCTCTAGACAAATTTGTTTCTTAATGAATAATATTTGGCAATGTTTTCTTTTGTTTCCTTCAGATTTCCTGCGAATAAAAGAAGTTCAATTATCACCTTTTTCTCTAATAACAGAAATGGTAATTTCACCTAGAAAACTGCCATATCAGCTTCAGAGAATGGCCATTTTTCAAATAGTTCATGACTGAATGATTTTCTGAACCAATTCCTAACAGATCATTCATCCATTATCCTAGTTTCATTAATTTTTCATGTATACAGATACTTCATGATTATTTATAAAACTAATAATGTTGTTTGCTGTCAATGTTGTTGTTGTTGTTGTTAATGCTATTGTACATTCTTGTTGTTCCTCCCATGCTGGTGCTTCTTCTTCTTCATCATCTTTTGCTACATTGATAAATATTCATGCAACATAACTTCTTTTGGTTATACTTTTGTTAGTTTTTAATCTTTTAAGTTCTTTCTGAATTTTCTGGATAATTGTCCAGGTAGTGAATTTATTGCTAGCTGAATTTTTCTCTCATTCTGAACTTGTTAAGTATTCTTTGAAGTGACATGTAAGAAACCTTTGAACTCAACAAAGAGATTCCCTTACTAGGAAGTTGTAGTACTTGGTAAGATGGTTCTAGTTATTACATGTGCAAGGAGTACGGAAAACCCTTAATAGGAAGTGGTAGTCGCTGGAATGTTCGATGCAGACTTCTAGCATTTAGGAAATTTTGCTTATATTTTCTCAAGTTAAGTAATTTTGGCTTATGAATGTATGGACTAGTTCTGTCCTCTGCCCATAGTGAATGAATTTGCAATTAGATTTTAGCTCCATAGTAATTATGATTCAAGCAATAACAGTAGTTGCTGGAGTAGGTGTGGTGATAGTAGCATTAGTGATAGGAGCATCAATGGCTGTAGCAGGAGCAATAAGTGGATGCAGTAGGGGCCCTGATAGCAGTCAGTTGAATCCAAAACAAGGTTTATTATTACCAAGATCTCAACTATCTTAGAGGGTTTCCTATATTAAGATGGGCTGAGATCTTAGTTTACCTTGCCTAGGACAGGAAATTTGGCAAAATAGGAAAATGGCAAGACTTCTGGTATCTCAGTCAGGGTTATAGGAATTCAGATTTTCAAGATCTTGGTTAACATAGTAAACCCTGATTAGCTTCTATTGTATGAAAATGATTGAATACTAATAAATAGTTCAAAATTATTAGTTTATGATTCTAAAAAGGCATATCAGGAAATCTTGACAGATATTTTGATATAATTTCTGCTTCATTGAAATATATTGGTTATTGGTCGGTATTAGTCAATATTGTATAGGCTGAAATATAGGTTTTATCATATCTGAGACTGCCTGATACTGATACAAATTGATATCTCAGCTGAGATACCGGCTGAGATGAAAACCTTGACCAAATATCATGAGTAGCAATAGAAACAACAGGATTGAAGAGTAAGAGTAGTAGGAATAGCAATAGTAATGGTAGTGAAGGTTTCAAACACTGGCACCAAAACCCGCACCATTTTCTATCAGTATGCCATAGGTACATAATGAAACTAAAACATCAAAAAGAATAAAAAAAAAACTGTGGGTATTGACCACTACACACCCGTATGTTACTATCGGTATGTAGGTACAGACAGTACGTACTAGTACACCCTATTTGGACATCTCAACACCCATAGCAGTAGTGGTTTCGCTTTAAACAATACAGTACTGATTATACCATCCCATTCTGATAGTTTTTGAATCCATAATGGCAGCAGTAGCCGCACGAGTGGTAGTAGTACGAGCAACAATACTAGCGACATTAGAAATGGCATTAACAGCAGCAACAGTTTTAGTAGGAGGTAGTTCTGTCGCTTAGACCTAATCCATACCCAATCCAAACCCTTAGGCTTTTGGATCTTGAATGGCTCCAAAGGAAGACCCCTTACATTTTGGATCGAGGTTTGGGTTTAGTAGAAACATATAGGATCCAACCTAGACCTGACTCTGGCCCAACAATTTACCTGATTTTTTATGCAATATAAATTGTATATTTTAATTCTTTTATTTTAGATTTTCTTGTAAAGTATATCTATGACTTTTAAATTTGCCTCCCACCGCTATGACCTTGGCCCCTTGTGCCACCTCCCACCTAAAGCCTCTATCACTTTCCTCCAACCTCCAGCCGTTAGGCATTATAATCTCTTTCTTTCTTATTTCCTTTTCCTTGTTGTACTTGATCCTGTTTGGCATGTGGTTCTGGATCTGATCTGGACTTGATCCTTAACTGACCCATAGTCTTGACGGGTTTACAATTTAGCTATCCAGACTTAGATCCGGCATTAGAACCTAGAGTTGAACCGCCTAATGGGTCTGGGTCTGGGTTAGATGGTACCTACACCCAACCTGACCTGATAGCATCCCTAGCAGGAGCAACAGGAGCAGCAATCATATTAGTGACAATAGCATGAGCGGTAACACTTGTAATACAATAGCAGTTGCAAAATCTGCTTGGCAATTTCTTCGAAATCTTGCACTTGCATCTCTGTCCTATGTGCTTCCTAATCTTTTTGAGGGCAACCTGATTACCGATTTGCAGCTAAATGTTTCTTCCAAAACAAAATATCAGGGCCTTCTAGAGGGTAGGGTGCTGATGATATTTTTAATGGTTGGAGGTTTCATCTTGTTATGTCATGTAACATCATATATTATAGTCTATTTGGCTCTTCGAACTCATTATCAATGAACTTACTGTAACAGTGCAACAAATACTTGTGCACGCACGGTTGAATGCAAAGCTAGAAGTATGTATCATGCTTTTGGAGGATATGGGTTTGCAAAAATATGTACTTATCTAAAGCGCTTGGAGGAGTTCAGGAGGTGGCACTAATAAAGGATAAGAGGAGTAAACCTCGATTGAACTTGTGGACAGAAGCATGTTTGATGTCCATAATCTTAGTACACTTTAATATTAAGTTTGTTCGATTTGCCTAGAATTTTTTAATACTGATTGAATTAGGTATGCAAATGACTTAGTTATTATGACCGCATATCAATAACCAATGTCTATCTTTCGTTAAATTTGTCTCCTTGTGTCAAGCATTTAAGAACCAGGGCAAGCAACTAGAATTGTTAGCATTAATTGAAGTGTTTCTGGATTTGCAAGCAAGACGTGGGAGCTGAAACCATCAATTCGCAGGTAGAAAAACTTTAAAAGTCCCTGGGATGCTTTCTGCATGAATATTCTTGAGGTGCTTGTACTTGTATATCCTTCTTTTAATTTTGAGATAAATTAGGTCTTTTCTAAATACCCATGCAGTACAAGTTCTGGTAGAACTTTATCTTGACTAGGTTGCTTGATCAAGTACATGTGCAATTTTCACACTTTGATTTCCTACATACATTATTCATTGGCATATACAGGAGCTAGGACTAGAGTCGCAAGTCTTGCATTACCATGTATCATTATTCACCAACTATAAATAGAAAGTATCGACGATGTGTAAGCATGCCAATTATCTCCTCTATTGGGTCAAATGTAAAGCGTGTATCACTGAAATACTAGTAATTATGGTGCAATCTTACTGTTAACATCTGTGACAATCAGGTAGTAGAATTGGCATTTTTCTTCACCTTATATCAAAGTTGTTTAAAATTGCGATTTAGCTTTCTTTTGCATTTTTACTTATGAATAACTAGAAGACTTGCACAATCAGCATGCTAGAATCATTAACCTTTTCTTTCCCCTTTTTTTTTTCTTTTTTGATAAGGAAAGAATCATTAACCTGTTGAAACTCGAAAATGCTGTACAATCAGCTCAGAGAATTGGTATGTATAATTACAGAGTCCACTTCATGTACTGGCATCCTTTTACGAAGTAAGAGTTTCGTTGTTGCTGCTGTCAAAGAAAATGCTGTCATCTTCGCTTAAGGTCTCTGCATCTCTCACTTGAAGCAGTAATATCTGCTCATTGGTTTTGCTAATTGTCTCTTTACTGGTTTTTGAATGGTAAGTTGTATTTCACTCAACTTGCCCGCCCCATGATGCAGGTGAGACATTTTATGTGCTTTTTGCCTCTGGGATCATGTGGCTGGGAGGTGGTTCGTATGCCTCCTCTAAAGGAGGTTCATTAATATATCTGGTATGCTTGCATCAAATATAAGCATTTAATGACTGAGTTAACAGGCCTTTTTTTAATGTGTGACACGCATGGTAATGACTGCTACATGTGTGAGGGCCTAATCCACTGACCGGCCCGCACCAAAATTGGGCCTATAGGCTAGGCCTAAGAGGCTAGCCTAGGCTCGATGAATAGGAGACGAAGACTCCAACTGGAAGTCTCCTTCCTCCCCATTCCTCCCCATTTCCGATCGTGATTGGAAAAGGATGAATCCCAAGCCTAATCGAACACCAAAAGCTTAATCTTTGCCTATTTAAGACTCCCTATCCTTCCCCTTTAAGATCCAGTCGATTTGCTTTATAAAAAGAAGATATCAATGAACTTCTATGAAATGGTTTCACGGGATTCAGCCAATGGTTATTTTGCTCTCCATCTTAAGCCATCTTTCGGAGAGTCTTCCTCTGTTTTTTGCTCAGAAAGATTGCTAGAGAGCCCTGCCGGACCGAGGTACGAGCTCTCCATCTTCTTCTCTTCATTCTTTTATAATTTGGGCTCTCGTTCCCACGGTTTTTAGTCAGCAACCGCTGAAATTTCATCTGAAACAGGGCACCCCTATTTCGGTCGTGTTCTTTTAAGTCTTGTCGCTACCGGCCGTCGGTTTGACCGAGGCTGCGATCGCCTATGACTGCCATCGAGTGGGAGTCGGGCTGCCATGGCCACCACCCCTCTTGGATTGTGGGTGGAAGCGTGGGGAAAGGGAAGGGGAAGATGACTTCCCGTTCGTAAAGAGAAAAGAGAGTGTTTCTCTCTCTTCCTCCCTATTTTCTCTTCTCTTTACTTTTTCTTTCTAGAAGATCTAAGAAACCCAAAATTGGGTCCTGCGACCAGACCAATGAACTCGAGTTGACTTTTGAAAAGAGGCCTTAAACTGCCCTAGTGCTTGGGTCGCCTACTAGACTGTTCATCTGGCTTTGTCAAATGTCTATTGTGTGGAGTGATTGATTAAAACCCCATTTGATTTTGATGAGCTCAAAGCATTTGAGTATATCTTTTGATTACTAATGAATTCAATTGAGTGTTTCAGTAAAAATCCTGTCTAAGTGTCCCAAGACTTGGTTCATAATTTTTGGATAAGTTAAGGAGTCTGTTTGAACCAATGTCTGAGACTCGAGTCGACTCCCGAGTATCACGAGTCGACTCCAAGCGTATCAAGTTCACTGACACGAGCTCGAGTCGACTCCAGATAAGTACGAGTCGACTCCAACTGAGAACAGACAGAAGGACAGAAAGCTTCAACTCAGAACCTGTCAGCGAGTCGACTCCCGAAGTGCGCGAGTCGACTCCAAGGAAGTAAGAGTCGACTCCAAGCAGTCACAGGCAGAAAAGTCAGAGAACAGTTTTCGGGTCTGAGATTCGAGTCGACTCCAGTGGAACGCGAGTCGACTCCGATAGGTGGCAAGTCGACTCCAAAGAAAGCATGAGTCGACTCTCAGCGGAACACAAAGAAAAAGTCAGAGAGCATTTTTGGGACTCTGAGATTCGAGTCGACTCCCGCAATACGCGAGTCGACTCCGAGACTCCGCGATCATCAACAGACAGAAGATCAAGTTACTGCCTCTGAGATTCGAGTCGACTTCCAGACATCTCGAGTCGACTCCAAGACAGCTTCACATCAAAAGGCAGAAGACCAAGTTTCGGAAACTGAGAGCCGAGTCGACTCCGAGGAAATTCGAGTCGACTCCAAGACTGGACGAGCTAAAAGACAGAGGATCGGAAGTTCGGGCTCTGAGATTCGAGTCGACTCCCAGGACAGTCGAGTCGACTCGAGTGGACAAAATTCAAAATTGGATCCACGGACTTCAGTGGATGAGCCGACTCCAAAATTGCCAAGTCAGCTCCAGAAGTTGACGAGTCGACTCCAGGTCAAGACGAGTCGACTCCCAGTCGTGAAGGCAACTTTAATTCAAATTTGGAACAGTTGCCGAGTCGACTCCGGAAAAGCTTGAGTCGACTCCCGCTACAGCCGAGTCGACTCCTGATCGCGCGAGTCGACTCCAACCCACCAACGGTCATATTGTCAGGCTGCGCAGAGTGTTCAGAACGGGCAGAAAAAGCACTCTAACGGCTAGTTTCCGTGGGGGTTGGCTTAAATAGTCACAGAGGACTGTAGCAAGGCAGAGAACAACCATTCCACTCCAACTAATCAAGCATTCAAGCTCTGCAACGTGCTCTTCAACGAAAAAGAGGAAGATCTGCATTTACTGCTTCCAACTACATCTTCCCAGCAATTAAAGCCTCCTTCTCCTGCATTCAAGTCGACTACTCTTTCTAGAGGAGACCAGAAGTTTAAGAAGCCATTCCTCATCTCCAATCTAAAAGCGTTTGAGGCTTCTTAACTTCATTTATTGTTCATATTGTTTTCATCTGCTTTTTGAGAAGCTCATTTTCTGTTTTCTTTCTACAACTTGTATTTACTTGGTTCAATCGGGGATTGAATCAAGGGGATTGAGGTTGGTTGGTGAGCCGAGTTAAAACCAACGTGTGTAAGGGTTTGATTGTGATCCCGGGAAAACAATCGGGGCGGTTCTAGTCGGTGAGCCTGGAAAAACCGACCGAGTTCGTTGTGAGCTCGTAAAACAACAAGTTTGGTTGTGAGCTTGGAAAACAACCAGCTGTAATCCAAGGGGGTTATAGTGAATTCCCAAGTGAGACTTGGGGAGTGGACGTAGGAGCAAGGGTTAGCTCCGAACCACTATAAAACCTTGTGTTTGTGTTGGATTGTCTCTCTTCTTCTTCCCCTTACATCACTCACAGCACTTAGCATTAATTAAATAACTTGCAATAGTTTTTAATTAGTCAACCACATCGTTTTAATTACTCAAATTATTTTAAAACCCAATTCACCCCCCCCCCCCTCTCTTGGGTTGTCTATCTGGGCAACAAGTGGTATCAGAGCCTAAAACTCTTCCACCCAAGAGTTAAAAGATCAAAATGACAACCCCATTTGGATCTTCCCACATTGAGGGTCAGTCCACCCAAAGACCCCCTTTCTTTAATGGATCCGACTACTCATACTGGAAGGCTAGGATGAGAACATTCATCCAAGCCCAAGACTATGAGATGTGGACCATTGTAGTAAATGGCCCATACATCCCATCCATATATGTAGAGGGTGTCAAGGTACCCAAACTAGAAAAGGATTGGGATGAACATGACATGAGGAAGGCACAACTTAATTCTAAAGCTATGAATGTACTTTATTGTGCCTTAGATAGAAATAAATTTAATAGGGTCTCTACTTGCAACTCTGCAAAAGAGATCTGGGATAGACTTGAAGTGACTCATGAGGGCACAAATCAAGTTAAAGAATCCAAAATTAATATATTGGTTCATAAATATGAACTATTTAAAATGGATTCTAATGAAACAATTACATGCATATTCACTAGGTTTACTGATATTGTCAATGGCCTAAAAAGCCTTGGCAAGAACTATACTAACAGTGAGCTTGTCAGGAAAATCCTTCGGTGTCTACCAAGGTCTTGGGAAGCTAAAGTGACGGCAATCCAAGAAGCCAAGGACTTGAACAAATTACCACTCGAGGAGCTCCTTGGATCCTTGATGACGCACGAGCTAACCATGAAGCAACACAACGAGGAAGAGTCCTCTCATAAGAAAAAGGTATTAGCACTAAAATCTACTTCATCTAACAAGGACTTATCTTGCAGCAGCAGCAGTGAAAAAGAAGAAGATGAGGAAGATGATGGTGAGGCACTTCTTGTGCGCAAGTTCAAGAAATTTATCAACCACAAGAAGGCGTATCATCAAAGGAGAGGCCCCTCAAATTCCTACCGCAAGGACAAAGGTAAGGAAAGGGAAAATGAGGGGATTGGGTGTTACGAGTGCAAGAAGCCGGGTCACATAAGAGCAGAGTGCCCCTTACTGAAGAAGGGGAGTAAGTACAAGAAGAAGAAGGCTCTTGTCACTACACTATCCGACTCCGACTCATCATCCTCCTCATCAGATGATGAACAAGAAGAGAAGGCCAATTTCTGCTTCATGGCCAACGAAAACGAGGTAACTTCCGATACGCATCTTGATTTTTCTTTTGATGAACTTTATGATGCATTTAATGAATTAATGGTAGAATATAAGGCCATAAATCTTAAGAATAAAGAACTAAAAATAGCTAATCAATCATACCTACATAAATACGATAAATTAGTTAAGGATAAGGATTTAATCATCAAAGAAAATATAGAACTTAAGACAAGCAACCAACTTTTAACTCAAAAGAATAGTACCTTAACTAAAGATAATGAAAAACTAACTAAGGAACTTTCAGAACTTAAAAATCATAAACAAATCTTAAATAAGGATCTCACAAAAGAACTTAATGACCTAAAAGCAGAAAATCAAACTCTAACTAAAGAACTTAACAAATACAAACCCTTAGTTGAAAAATTTACATATAGTTCTGAAAAATTAAACATGATACTTAATAGTCAACGAGCCGTATTTAATAAAGCGGGTTTAGGGTATAAACCAAGAAATAAACAAAAACTTCTTAGTAACTTCTTTGTTAAAGCTGGAGAAACTAAAACTAAGAAAATAACTTGCTTTTGCTGTGGTACTATAGGTCATAAAGCAAATATGTGTAATTTTAGGAAAAATAAAACAAAAAGGAAAATTAAAAGGGTATGGGTTCCAAAAGGAACCAACTTGACTAACCATGAAGGACCCAAGAAAACTTGGGTACCTAAGATGACATGATTTGCTTGTGTAGGAGTGTCTTGCAGCCAAGGTCAACAAAAACTGCTGGTACTTGGATAGTGGCTGCTCAAGGCACATGACGGGTGACAAAGATCAATTTTTCACCCTTGAAGCTAAGAAGGGAGGTGCTGTGACTTTTGGAGACAACAACCAAGGTCACATCATTGGTATTGGTAAAGTTCAAATCACCCCTTCTACTTTTATTGATAATGTTAGATATGTTGATGGTCTTAAGCATAACTTGTTAAGCATTAGTCAATTATGTGATAAAGGATATGAATGTTTAAACCATCACTATGCATTATAACAAATCCTAATGATAATAGTTTAGTTTTTAAAGAGATTAGACGTGGAAATGTATATGTTGTAGACCTAGAAGATCTTGCAAAACATAACCAATGTCTAGTTGTAAATGAAATTAAAGATAATGATGCTAGTTGGTTATGGCACCGTAAGTTAGGTCATGCAAGCATAGACACAATAACTAAACTAGTTAAAAGAGACTCCGTGATAGGTTTGCCAAAATTAAAATTTGAAAAGAACAAAATATGTGAGGCATGTCAATTTGGCAAACAATCTAGGAACTCTTTTAAATCCATAAAATGTGTCTCTACCTCTAGGCCTCTAGAATTATTACACATGGACCTATTTGGTCCAACTAGAACAACAAGCCTAGGTGGAAATAAATATGGTCTAGTTATAGTAGATGATTACTCTAGGTACACATGGGTCATGTTCCTAGTGCATAAGGATCAAGCATTTTCTATGTTTAAGAAGTTCCATAAGGAAGTAACAAATGCTAGAGAGTCTTCAGTCATAGCCATTAGAAGTGACCATGGTACCGAATTCGAAAATCAGTCATTTAATGAATTTTGTAGTAAGAAGGGGATAACCCATAATTTCTCAGCACCTAGAACACCACAACAAAATGAAGTGGTGGAAAGGAAGAATAGAACACTAGAGGAAATGGCTAGAACTATGTTATGTGAAAGTAACCTCCCTAAGTACTTTTGGGGAGAAGCCATTAATACCTCTTGTCACATACTAAATAGAGTTCTATTGAGACCCATTATAAAGAAAACACCTTATGAACTGTGGAAAAACAGAAAACCAAAGGTTAATTATTTTCATGTTTTTGGATATAGGTGTTTTGTGCATAATAATGGGAAAGATAATCTAGGGAAATTTGACCCTAAATCTGATGAAGGAATATTCTTAGGTTATTCTACAACTAGTAAAGCCTATAGAGTCTTTAATAAAAGAACCTTAGTTATAGAAGAATCTATACATGTTGTTTTTGATGACTCTAGTGACATCTCGTCTAGTAAGAAGGTTAATTTTGATGATGATGATGTTGAAATACTTGAAGAAAAGATAGATGAGATGGGATTACAAGATGATAATCAAAAGTTGATTGAAGGAGAATCATCAAGCCAAGAGGCTATTATGGATCATGGGCTAACTAAAGCTTGGAGGTATGCTCATGGGCATCCTAAGGAACTAATTCTAGATGATCCATCTCAACCCGTTAGGACTAGAGCATCCCTTAGAAATTTGAATAACCATCTAGCTTTTGTTTCACACTTTGAGCCCAAACATATAGAAGAAGCCGAAAATGATGTAAATTGGATAAATGCAATGCAAGAAGAACTAAACCAATTTACTAGAAACAAAGTGTGGAATCTAGTAGAGAGACTTTCTGAATATCCAATTATTGGTACTAAATGGATTTATAAAAATAAACTTGATGAAAATGGAATTGTTATAAGGAATAAGGCTAGACTAGTAGCAAAGGGGTATAATCAAGAAGAAGGTATAGATTTTGATGAAACCTTTGCTCCCGTAGCTAGACTTGAGGCGATTAGACTACTATTAGCATATGCATGCTCTAAGGACTTCAAACTATTTCAAATGGATGTAAAAAGTGCATTTTTAAATGGGTATATTAATGAGGAGGTATATGTAGAACAACCTCCTGGTTTTGAAAATCATCAATACCCTAATCATGTATATAAACTAAACAAAGCACTTTATGGCTTAAAACAAGCACCTAGAGCATGGTATGAGAGGCTTAGCAAATTTCTATTAGAACATGAATTCTCTAGGAAAAATGTAGACACAACATTATTTCTGAAAAAGCAAAATAAAGATATGTTATTAGTACAGATTTATGTTGATGATATCATTTTCGGTGCTACTAACAATCGCCTCTGCGAAGAGTTTGCTGATTTGATGCAGAGTGAGTTTGAGATGAGCATGATGGGAGAGCTGAATTACTTCCTCGGGCTACAAATCAAACAGTCAGAAGGAGGCATCTTCATCAATCAAGCCAAATATATCAGGGAGATGCTCAAGAAGTTTGATATGGAGGGAAACAAATCAATCAGCACCCCCATGAGCTCATCATGCAAGTTAGACCAAGATGAATCAGGTAAATCTGTAGATCAAAAACTTTATAGAGGTATGATAGGATCTTTACTGTATCTTACTGCAAGTAGACCTGATATTATGTTTAGTGTGTGCATGTGTGCTAGATATCAGGCTAATCCTAAAGAATCACACCTAGCTGCAGTTAAGAGAATTTTTAAATACCTAATAGGAACTAAGAACATAGGGCTATGGTACTCTAAAGAATCTAGCCTAAACTTAATAGGATACACAGATTCAGACTTCGCTGGATGTAAGCTTGATAGAAAAAGTACCAGCGGGTCGTGTCAATTTCTAGGAGAAAACCTTATCTCATGGTTTAGCAAGAAACAAAACTCGGTTGCATTATCCACTGCAGAAGCTGAATATGTTGCAGCCGGGAGTTGTTGTGCTCAAATCTTATGGATTAAACAACAATTAGAAGATTATGGCATTAAACAAGATAAAATTTCCATTAATTGTGATAATACAAGTGCCATAAACCTAACTAAAAATCCAATTCAACATTCAAGAACTAAACACATTGAGATAAGACATCACTTCATAAGAGATCATGTATTGAATGGTGATGTGACACTCCAATTTGTTTGTACTGATAATCAATTAGCAGATATTTTTACAAAACCCCTAAGTGAAGAAAGGTTTAGTGTGCTTAGGAGGGGATTTGGAGTGATTGATCCATCCTAGTGGTTCCACTAGATACATTGATTTTGATGATTACAATGTGGTTAAAAATAGAGTTTCTTTCCAATGATCATCAAATCAGATCTTAATTAAGTGATTTTCCGTCATTCGGCACGATTATAGCATGAGTTTTAGGTGCGTGCCAAAGTTAGAGACGACTCGAGTAAGTTTCAGAGCCGGCTCCTAAGGGGGAGTCGACTCGCGCATTGGCGGGAGTCGACTCGCAAAGATGGCAGCAGAGGGGGAGTCGACTCGCATACTGTCGGGAGTCGACTCGAGGTCCACAGGCGCATAAGGAGAGTCGACTCGCGCATATTCTGGAGTCGACTCGAGGTCGAGTCGACTCACGACTCAGTGGAGTCGACTTGCAGTCGGGATCCGACTTTTTAACCCTAGATTTGTCGTTTCGAAAACACTTTTCTTTCAAGCCGCCACTGTTCAAAAAGCCCTAGAGCCGACTCCTAGGTCGTCCCCGATCGTCTCCAAGCCATTTTTCCGTCGATTCTTCGCCGGACATTGAGTTCTCCTCCCTTCCTAGGTCATTTCCGGTCGGTTCCGAGTCTTTTCCGTCGGTCCTTCACCGTCCTCTAGGTTTTTTCTCTCAGTTTAGGTCAAAATGCCGCGTAAGACCGTAGTTAGGAAGAGGTCCCGACCTGAGGCCGGTCCCGAGCGGCGCTCCAAGGCGCGGCACGATCCCGCGAGGCAACCACCTCCGGCTCGTTCCCCGCCTAGGGCGGTTCCCGCGAGGCCATTGGCCGGGAAGGTCGTCTCCACCGGGAGGTATGTCGATTTCGACTTCCTCTCCCGGGAAGGGTTCACCATAGGTGATAGACTTAGGGCCCAGGGCCTAGAGTACTTCCTTACACTGGACCTCCCCACATACCCGGGCCTTATTAGAGAGTTCTATGGTACCGTCCATCGGGGAGATGGAGGTATCGAGGGCACAGTAGCCGGTGTCCCTTTGCGTGTCACGGAGGATCTTATTGCCCACATCCTCCACCTTCCATTAGCAGGGGTGGCTCCCGCACACCCTGAGGATAGGGTTGAGGCCCTTACGGCCGTTCTAGGACATCCACCCCAGTCACCTCTAGACGAGGTATCCGCGAGCTCACTACCGATTGAGGTGCGGATCCTCTTGAGTATTTTGTCTAGGTCCATCTTCCCTAAGACAGGGAGATTTGATTTTGTAAATGAGAGAGACCTAGCTCTTATGTTCTATATCCTTCAGGACACCCCAATCAACTTCCCTAAGCTCATCTATAGGTATATGTGTGAGCCCCTAGATAGACCTAGGCTCACCCTCCCATACGGCATGATTTTCACCCTTCTTTTTAGGGAGTACGAGGTTCCCATTCCTGAGGGGGAGCCCTTTCGCGCTTTGCGATGGACTGATCGCACGCGTGCGGGGACCCTACACAGGATGGGATTTCGGAAGAGAGAGGGGGTATGGGTTAGGAAGTCTACCCTCACCGCTCAGACCACCAGACCTTCACCCAGTCCTGAGCCCGATTCAGACTACCCAGACCTTCCAGACCATCCAGACCTTTCATCCACTCCTCCTGCTCCTACCACCTCCGCCGGACCTTCCTCCTCGGCTCCACCATCCATGGAGGTCCGGATTGATCCTGAGCAGCTCCGGGAGCTGCGACAGGAGATAGTCAGAGATGTGAGGGATAAGCTGCTTCGGGAGCTCCGAGGTGCGGTGCCTGCTCCCACTCCTGCACCCGTATCTTCTCAGTTGGTCCCTTCCTTGACAGCCGTGACTGACATGACGGCTCATGTACGGGAAGAGATCTACAATGTCCGGAGTTTGGTCCAGGCCCAGTTCCACAGCATGAGTGAGGTCACGAGCACCACTC
Organism: Phoenix dactylifera; assembly: GCF_051530095.1. Taxonomy (NCBI): domain Eukaryota; kingdom Viridiplantae; phylum Streptophyta; class Magnoliopsida; order Arecales; family Arecaceae; genus Phoenix; species Phoenix dactylifera. The sequence continues at coordinate 14,694,717 of NC_143190.1, read as the reverse complement.
GACAGATGCGAGAGGACATAGGTCGTGACATGCACACCACCACCGAGGGGGCCGAGCGCTTGTCGAATGTACTCATCGACAAGCTGGACGCACTTCAGACGTCGGTGACTGGGCTTCAGACGTCGGTGACTGAGCTCTCCACTACACATAGCAGAGCCACTACGTCTATTATCACGCAGCTTGGCCATGTTACAGATGCAGTCACCCTCCTCATGGAGCAGAGCCGATTGAGAGAAGGAGCCACATCCACGAGAGGAGGACCCACATCCTCGAGAGGAGGTGCCTCATCCTCGAGGAGGCCATAGATGTTTTTGTGTTTTGTCTTGTTTTACTTTACTTATTGTATTCTCACATGTATTCACATTCATATCAATACAATGAGTAGACATTTTATCTTCAATTATGTGCCATTTGATGATTGGTTGTGCCATTGATTGTGTGTGATTACCTCCTTTTTGATATGATGACAAAAAGGGGGAGAAATAAAATATGTAAAAAAAAAGGGGAGAAATATGTATAAAGTATGTAAAAGGGGCGAAATATGTAAAAGAAATCAATGGAAATCAATAAAAACATAAAACTCTTAAAAACACACAAATTTGTTCTAAGTGGATTCGGTACCTCGAGGCTCATTATCTCTCTTTTGAGGCTCCTAATGGAGTAATCTCCAGAATCTATTCAAGGGATATTCGGAGATTAGCTGAATCCTACACAAGAACAAATTGACAGATTTTCCCTCTAAATACAAAAAATTCAGTTCAAAAACTTCAAAACATTAAAAGGAAATTCAGAGAATCAAAACATAGTTGAATGCATATGTTGAGGGGGAGAATCTGAATTTTAATCAAACTAAATCATTAATGACATATAAGCCAAACAATTGATTGCATAATATGAAGGCTTATATAATTCCAAATGAAAGGGGGAGCTTTAACACCGAAATTTATTGTTTCACTCCTTTCAAGCTTGGATAAATTGAATTACCAGACATTTGAATTTATTTATGGATTTTATTTCATTATTTATTGAGCAATTCATTTTACATATACTCAAAGTTTTGTCATCATCAAAAAGGGGGAGATTGTGGAGTGATTGATTAAAACCCCATTTGATTTTGATGAGCTCAAAGCATTTGAGTATATCTTTTGATTACTAATGAATTCAATTGAGTGTTTCAGTGAAAATCCTGTCTAAGTGTCCCAAGACTTGGTTCATAATTTTTGGATAAGTTAAGGAGTCTGTTTGAACCAATGTCTGAGACTCGAGTCGACTCCCGAGTATCACGAGTCGACTCCAAGCGTATCAAGTTCACTGGCACGAGCTCGAGTCGACTCCAGATAAGTACGAGTCGACTCCAACTGAGAACAGACAGAAGGACAGAAAGCTTCAACTCAGAACCTGTCAGCGAGTCGACTCCCGAAGTGCGCGAGTCGACTCCGATGTTCACCGAGTCGACTCCAAGGAAGTAAGAGTCGACTCCAAGCAGTCACAGGCAGAAAAGTCAGAGAACAGTTTTCGGGTCTGAGATTCGAGTCGACTCCAGTGGAACGCGAGTCGACTCCGATAGGTGGCAAGTCGACTCTAAAGAAAGCATGAGTCGACTCTCAGCGGAACACAAAGAAAAAGTCAGAGAGCATTTTTGGGACTCTGAGATTCGAGTCGACTCCCGCAGTACGCGAGTCGACTCCGAGACTCCGCGATCATCAACAGACAGAAGATCAAGTTACTGCCTCTGAGATTCGAGTCGACTCCCAGACATCTCGAGTCGACTCCAAGACAGCTTCACATCAAAAGGCAGAAGACCAAGTTTCGGAAACTGAGAGCCGAGTCGACTCCGAGGAAATTCGAGTCGACTCCAAGACTGGACGAGCCAAAAGACAGAGGATCGGGAGTTCAGGCTCTGAGATTCGAGTCGACTCCCAGGACAGTCGAGTCGACTCGAGTGGACAAAATTCAAAATTGGATCCACGGACTTCAGTGGATGAGCCGACTCCAAAATTGCCAAGTCAGCTCCAGAAGTTGACGAGTCGACTCCAGGTCAAGACGAGTCGACTCCCAGTCGTGAAGGCAACTTTAATTCAAATTTGGAACAGTTGCCGAGTCGACTCTGGAAAAGCTTGAGTCGACTCCCGCTACAGCCGAGTCGACTCCTGATCGCGCGAGTCGACTCCAACCCACCAACGGTCATATTGTCAGGCTGCGCAGAGTGTTCAGAACGGGCAGAAAAAGCACTCTAACGGCTAGTTTCCGTGGGGGTTGGCTTAAATAGTCACAGAGGACTGTAGCAAGGCAGAGAACAACCATTCCACTCCAACTAATCAAGCATTCAAGCTCTGCAACGTGCTCTTCAACGAAAAAGAGGAAGATCTGCATTTACTGCTTCCAACTACATCTTCCCAGCAATTAAAGCCTCCTTCTCCTGCATTCAAGTCGACTACTCTTTCTAGAGGAGACCAGAAGTTTAAGAAGCCATTCCTCATCTCCAATCTAAAAGCGTTTGAGGCTTCTTAACTTCATTTATTGTTCATATTGTTTTCATCTGCTTTTTGAGAAGCTCATTTTCTGTTTTCTTTCTACAACTTGTATTTACTTGGTTCAATCGGGGATTGAGGTTGGTTGGTGAGCCGAGTTAAAACCAACGTGTGTAAGGGTTTGATTGTGATTCCGGGAAAACAATCGGGGCGGTTCTAGTCGGTGAGCCTGGGAAAACCGACCGAGTTCGTTGTGAGCTCGTAAAACAACAAGTTTGGTTGTGAGCTTGGAAAACAACCAGCTGTAATCCAAGGGGGTTATAGTGAATTCCCAAGTGAGACTTGGGGAGTGGACGTAGGAGCAAGGGTTAGCTCCGAACCACTATAAAACCTTGTGTTTGTGTTGGATTGTCTCTCTTCTTCTTCCCCTCACATCACTCACAGCACTTAGCATTAATTAAATAACTTGCAATAGTTTTTAATTAGTCAACCACATCGTTTTAATTACTCAAATTATTTTAAAACCCAATTCACCCCCCCCCTCTTGGGTTGTCTATCTAGGCAACATATTGAATCTACTGATGATAAACTATAGTAAACGTCCTTGGCCATGATTGATTTCATGCCCTATGATTTATTGCTTGAAGCGCTCGAGCCTAACTCATCCGAAATCGTTGAATGCTCGTCTCTATTTCTTATTATTTTAATTTGACTAAAAGTGTCAAACAGAAATTAATTTTGTTTTTAATATTTTTATAGGGTTAATTGAATTGCCTAGTAAAGTTTGACGGTCTAAGACACAAGAGGTAAGTAAATCTTATACCTTTTACTAGTTTTTGGATGTGTAATTAGATCTTGTATTTCTTATTATTTTTCAAATGATCATGTTTTCTGTGTATAAAATTTGCTTGTGGAAATATTATACTTTTCTTAATATTATGGATCAGCATATGTGTTATGAAAATCATGCTTTAGTGTAAAAAATAGTTTCATGAATGTTTTATTGAAAATAATTTTGTTATGAAATATGAATATCATCATACTATTTAGTGTTTTTCATTTATTTATGTATATGCTTTAAAAAAAAGATATAAGTTTTCTAAAAGCTCTCAGATTGCTATAATCGTCTATAAAAATCGGGGTCAATCGACATCTTGGAATTAGCATCTAATGAAAACGGTCCTTTACTAACGAGTTAGAGTTGGTAACGAATACAAACTATGATATCTTGTTGATTACGAAGATGGCTCTGTCACGGATTATAGTGACCATAACACGAATATCCGTGAACAATGTTTTGATCTATGATAAGATTACATGACATGAATAACAATTTACGAATTTATTTGCAATATAAACTTGATACTATGTTTATGAAAGATGGATGATTTGTTTATGCATGATTTGCTTTATAACCTATTTTTAATATATTGTATTATGAAATGCTTATTTTGAAATATCTGTTATTTTTCTTAAATGATGCATTGAAATGAAAAACTTATGCTCGATCTGATAAGGTAGTGAAGATTTACTTACTGAGCTATGTTGCTTATATACCTCTATTTTTTTTCTCTTTCTAGACGAATAGGGTCGATAGGAACGAAAGATAGTCAGGGCTTAAAGCTCGCGCTAGCAAACTTGGCGATCTATATAGCAAAGCAGAATTTTAATTCTTCAGTTGGTTATAAATTTGTAGTTAGTATTTTTTTTAATAGTAAAGATTATGGATTTTGTATTTATATTTAGATTTAGACGCTCTGAACTAGTATTATTTGTATTTATTGGATAATGAGATTGAACTCCTATTTATTCTATTGTATTTGAGATGAATTTGAAAGCTAATATAATGTTGGCTTCGTGTTATCGTGGGTTGTACTCCTTGGTAGCATGGCCATGTCATATTCTGGATTTGAGACGTAACAACATGTTCTCAGGCAAAACACCTAGCCAAGGAAAAAAAAAAAAAAGAGAGGGAGAAAAAGAAAGAAAAAAGTAATGAATAAGGAGGAGCCTGGCCCAGTAAAATTTGTATAAACCGATTCGAGAACTTGTAGGCCTGGTCTCAACCCATTCTGTGGAGGTTGGTGTTCAAGCATCGGGATCTAGGCTTGACATGGCATTCTTTTATTTGCTGATTGATGGTGATACCAACAATTCTCTGTGGAACAATCTGATGTCCGTGCGAATTGTCTTTTATTCTCCGGCTATAAGCATATATTCTGAACTCGGCTTCCCTTTCTGGGTTTACGAGCAAGCTTGATCTGGGTCAGTTGTACTCTCCTGGCTGCTATATTCCAATGGTGTATGCTCGGATGGGGGTTTATGAAAATGTGAAAAGCTTGATCTGGGGTCAGTTTAACTCTACTGCTATGTTCCAATGCCGAGGATGGCGGGAGCCCAACTGCGACAACCGAGTCCGTCCCAGGGATACAAAAATGCAGCAACCGAGTCAACCTGGAGGAAGAAAATTCACTAGCAGGGCATTGTAATCCCGGATGACAACCAATGCAATTATGCAAGCCAGGGAGATTGTATGACAACATAGAACTGGCAACTGAGGACAGATATAAGTAGCGATTACATGGTATTAGAGCAGAGGTCCTGTGTTCGATATCTGTCTTTACACTCTTTAGTCTCATTATTAAAAAAAATTTACATATTGGGCTCTAGGACAAGCGGTGATTGCATTCGCTGTTCGTTTTCCAAGCGAGAAATGGTTTTTGTACCCAAATTTCTTCGCCTCCTTCGTCCAAGGTGCAGCCACCATGAAGAAACCGGAATGAGCAAATGGAAAGCCCCAAACCAGATTATGAGTAATGAAGAAAGTCCCGAAGAAGCTAGAGCTTTAACCCAGTCTACGGTAAAGAAAGGAAGTAGAGAAGAGACACCAGTGATCTACGGATCAAGACAAATCCCAGGAAACAAAATCTCATCAAAAGTTAGAACAGAAAGAAGGGAAAGATCCGAATGCAACAAATAGAAGAAGAAAAAGACGGAAAGATCTAATCTTGACCATACCAATAGGCTGGATGACACAAGTGGCGAGCATCCGCGAAGCCCCGCTGTTGAGGAAGGGCTTCACGGTGCTCCAAACCCCCAATTGGTTGGCTCTTCGCTTTCCCCTCCGCCATTGAGCTTGAGCCCAAGAAAAGAGAAGAACCTCGGCAGCCAAGTGGAGAAGAAAGACCACAAAAAATTGGAGAAGAAAAGAAGGCAAAGAAACTGGGATTTGGGGGAGCAGCTGCCGGCACTCGGCGGACCAAGCCAAGCACGCGACCTATGATTAGGGGTGGCAAAATATGACCCGATCCGCCAACCCGACCCGTATTCGACCCGCCATAAACAGATTTAGATTTGGCCTAAACAGGTTCGGGTCGTAAACAGATTGACCCGTTTAACTTGTTTATTAATTGGGTTGGATACATATTTTAGATATCTGACCCGTTCAACCCGGTTAACCCGTTTAATATATGGTCAGTAACTCGGGTTGAATCAGATTTTCATGGCCCAAAGAAAAGCCCCGCCACATCGCTCTCTGCTCGGCCCGATTTCAATTTTCACCATGACTTCTCCGGTTCTCCTTAGGGTTAGGGACCTAGGGTTTGTAATTATCCAGTCTCCCGATTCTATTTCACCACCTCGGCCTGATTTCATCGCGTCGCCCTCTTCTCTCGGCCTCCCCTCTCCTCTCCTCCGGATTCTTCGCCTCCGCCCTCTCCTCCGGACCTCCGCCTCCGCCCTCTCCTTCCCCCTACCGACTTCTTCCGCCTCCCCGTCGACGGCGACCGCGACAGAGACCCGAGCAAGCCCATCTACATCACGATCTGGGGGACGGTCTACGACATCACCTCCAACAAGAGCTTTTACGGCCCCGACAGCCCCTATGTCGTCTTTGCTGGCCGGGAGGCGAGTCGGGCACTGGCCACGATGAGCAAGAGTGAGGAGGACGTCTGCGGCAACCTCGACGGCCTCTCCGACAAAGAGATGGGCGTCCTTCCGGACTGGGACAAGAAATTTCAGGCCAAATATCCCGTCGTCGGCCGCCTCGCCTCTTGAAATCCCTTTCAATTCTAGCATGAAACATGCGAACTTTCTACTTATTGAGGTCTGATTTCATGTGCCTACTATCGATTAATATTTTATCTTGTTTGATCATGAGGGGACGTCGGTTTATGTATGCAATTGACTAAATAAGTGAAGACTCTGTGTGTGGATTTAGGTTACTAAACAAGTCGGGTCAGAAAATCATAAATCTGGACCCGATCTGTTTATTAAGCGGGTTAAATAGGTCAGGTCGGGTTACCTGTTTATTAAACATGATAGATTCAGGTTGTAATTCTTGACATGTTTAATAAATAAGTTGGGTTCAAGTTTATGATTTTGAAATCCGACCTGCATCTGATCCGACCCGTTTATATCTAACTCGACCCGATTGCTACCCCTACCTACGACTTGCGGAAGTAATTTGCTTGAATTTCTTTTCTCTATAGCAGATGAAATAAAATAATCTTGTTGAAGCATAATTTGATCTAACGTTTGTAATGCATTGTATATTTCATAATAAATTTTAATTTTTTATTTTTTTTTCTGAAGGTCGGATGACTATTTGTAGCTATTAACTTAATACTAATGAAGAGTTCGACCTAATGTTTTATTTTTGTTTTAATTGATCTTGATTCGATATTATAAGTATGTTGATTGTTCCTCAATAATCTAATACTTTTTTCTGTAAATACTATATATTTGATTTTATCCATAAATTTATTTTCTTCCTTATGAGTTTTAGTATTGATAAAAATTCTAGTTTTCACTGTTCATATACTATAGTATGAATATAGCAATTGTTATACATAGTTGTTGAGATTCCATTGATACAGATCCAATTCCAACAGATTTATTGAACATTCCCATTGGCGTGTATCTAGTAGGAATTGAACCTATGAATTTTCCAATTATAAGTTGAACGCTTTAACCATTCACCCATAGATGCTTAAAAGAGATCATTGTATGTCGTGAATAACTAAATTTTAATTAAAATAAAATGTTTAGAAGGAATCAACGAAACGATGTCAATTCAAATCTTAAAGGGTTGGTTGGAGGTTTTGTTAGACTAGAATAGTGTCTAGAATCTGGAACGTGCAATGCACGTGCTGACTAAGAATAGTCAGCTGAAAAAAAGCGCCCATTCATGTTTTTTTTTTTGGTAGAAACGACAATTCATATAGCTCTTACGTGAGTACATCCTGCAAGTTCAAAAGGATAAGAGGATGACCATCACCATATCTGTCTACTCCCCGCACCCAATCAATCACCACTGAAGAGTCTTCCTCGAGGCATATACACTCAGCACCCAGTACCCGCCTCGCAGAGGAGATGCCCTCCCAAGCCGCTTGTAAATCAGCACCAACTGTAGTATGATCAAGTGTACGATGATCGCCCGCTGCTATCAACCTGCCAAGATGGTCTCTGATCACAAATCCGACCCCTTCCGACATCCAGTCCATGGATACACTACCATCGAAGTTCACTTTGAGATGACCAAGAGGTGGGGGCACCCAAGAAACAAGAACAAATCTGGGCATTATGACAGCAGAATAAGTACCCCAGATGTCCCTGGCCCTTCCATAAGTGAATCTAGCAGTAACAGTGGTGACCTCCCTCGCATGAAACATCATTCTATCCACCACCATCCTCGGAGGTAACCTCCTGCCCTCAAACAGACTGGCATTCCTGGCCAACCACATGTGATAGGCTAGGTATGCCCATAATATCCCCGCCTCTACAGTGCTAGGACTCTGCATGGAAGCTCTCAGTCGATGAGTCAAATCCTGTGCCAACTCCACCACAAGGGATAGAAGAACAAGTGACCTACTCCATATGTCCCTAGCCCTAGGGCAGTGCAAGAGGACATGATCAATAGTCTCCTTGGTATCCGTACATACCTCGCAGCACTGAGTGATCTGCACTCCTCGCCGGGCTAACAATCACCTAGTCGGTAAGCAACCCTATGCCCCCTTCCAGATGAAGAGCGCCACACGTGGGTGAATCCTTATCCTCCAGATCCAGCCTCCTCCATCTACCGCGCTAGCAAACTGCTCATCAGCACCTGGAGATCCCTGGCACGCACCTGCGAGCGCCCTGTCGGCACCCAGACCAGTCGATCTGATCTCTCTCTAGAAGGAGCGGTAGGGCCAAGACCATCTCTGCCAACTGCTCCCCAAAAATCTCCTGAATCAAACCTTTCCGCGACCAACCCCCACCAGACTCCATCAGGTCACTAACCTTGTAGCCAGCTAGCCTCGACGTATCCACCATAGTCGGCAGCCAGCCGATCGGCTGCTCAGTCACCCATGCATCCTCCAACATATCGATGGACCGGCCGTCTCCAATGGCCCATCTAATCTCCGGGAACACCAGCACAACTCTAGCACATATCTCCCTCTAAATTGGTGAGTGGTGACGGCCAACTCGAACTCCAGGCACCAAAGCACCATACTCGGCCCTCATCAAGGAGGACCACATGCCCTCCAGCTCTGACACAAATCTGGCTGCGTGTCGAGCCGCCAAGATCTCCCGTCTCACCACCAGGGATGGTACCCCTAATCCCCCATCCCTGGTCAACTAACATACAACCTCCCACGCCATCAGATGGATGCCTCCTCTTCCACTGCCCCTCCCCCAGATAAAGTTTTTAAAAAGCTGCTCAAGAGACCTCAACAGTGCAACCAGAATAAAAGAGTTAGATAGTAAATAAACAAAAATCGAGGAGAGGACAAACCGCACCAGGGTGACCCTGCCCATCATAGACAGAGAGTGCATCTGCCAGCGCTCTAACCTGTGCCTGATGCTAGGCTCAAGTGAAGAAAAATTCCTGCTGCGCAAGCGGTGCCCCGAGAGCGTTACCCCCAGATACCTCAGCATACCTCCTGCTCTCCCACCTCCAGAATCTTCAATATAGAGGCCTTCACAACTGGTCTGGTCTTCGGGCTGAAGCACATTGCTGACTTAGTTACAGTGACCCATTGACCATATGCTGCACAATAGTCTCGAAGAATCCTCCAAATAACTTGAGCAGCCTGCCTAGTTGACCGGGCCAACAATAAACAATCATCGGCGAAGAGCAAATGAGAGATCGGGATGGCCCTAGATACTAGCCTATAGACCTCCAGATCCTGAGTGCATACTGCATGCCGAAGAGCTCTAGAGAGCGCATCTGCACAAATGATGAAGAGGAGTGGAGAGAGAGGGCAACCCCGTCGCAACCCTCCAGAGGACTCGAAAATCGAGATGGTGTGCCATTCACCAAAATGGAAAAAAGAGCTCTAACACAACCCATCACCCATCTGACCCATGTTTTATGAAAACCAAACTCCCACAAAGACTGCTGCACAAAATCCTACCTCATCCTGTCGTAGGCCCTCTCCATATCCAACTTGATTCCCATCAAACTCCTCTTACTCGACGCCCTGCGAAGATCAAACATAAACTCCTGGGCAATAAGAACATTGTCCAAAATGCTTCACCCCCCAACAAAGGCCCCCTACTCTGGGCTGATAAGTCTAGAAAGAATATCCCTCAGTCTAACTGCAAGTATCTTCGCCGTAGCCTTGTACAACGTAGTGCACAGGCTAATCGGACAAAAATGACACGGCTCAGTGGCATCTTACCGCTTCGGTATCGGGTGACAAAGGTCCTTTGCTAGTCTGTAGACATCACAGCTGTGCTGAAAAACTGCTGTATAGCTACTGCCACATCCTGTCCTACTATCATCCAGTACCTCCTGAATATCCTTCTCCATCACCGGTGATGACCCAAAGATTGATTTAAAGATTGATTTTGATGATCACAAAACCTTGAAGTATAAATACTAATGTTTGTGTTGCAAGAAGAAAGATTATTTATTTTGCAAGGAACATAGCAAGTTGGAAGAATTCAAGAAGGCCTCCAAAGCTCTCAAGAAAAGTTAGAAGAAAGCCACACCTCATTGGCCCAAGATTCAAGTTCAAAGGCTTCAATTTAGAAGAGCAAGTTTTAAGAAAAAATTCAAAGGAAAGGCACTCGAGTCGACTCCTACAGTTCCGAGTCGACTCCAAGGAGCAACAGACAGCCGGACAGAAAGATTCAGAACCTGTCAACGAGTCGACTCCTGAAGAGCGCGAGTCGACTCCGATGCTTGCCGAGTCGACTCCTAAGGAAGCAAGAGTCGACTCCCAGAGAAATACAAGGCAGAAAAGTCAGAGAGCAGTTTTCGGGTCTGAGATTCGAGTCGACTCCAGTGGAACGCGAGTCGACTCCGATGGTTGGCAAGTCGACTCCAAAGAAAGTGAGAGTCGACTCTCAGAGGAACACAAGCAAAAAGTCAGAGAGCCAATTTCAGACACTGAGAGCCGAGTCGACTCCCGCAAAATCCGAGTCGACTCCGAGGCAGCGCAACCCCAAAGACAGAAGACGGCATTTTCGTCTCTGAGAGGCGAGTCGACTCCAAGACAGTTCGAGTCGACTCCAAGACAGTTCGAGTCGACTCCAAGGCAGCGCGACCCCAAAAGACAGAAGACTATTTTTTGGATACTGAGGGCCGAGTCGACTCCGAGACAGTTCGAGTCGACTCCGAGACAGCACGAGCCAAAAGACAGAAGCTCGGGAGTTCGGACTCTGAGCACCGAGTCGACTCCCAGAATTTTCGAGTCGACTCGAGTAAGCAAAGTTGAAAAATGCATCCATGGATTCCTTGGGATGAGCCGACTCCAAAAGTGCGAGGTCAGCTCCAGATTTTGGCGAGTCGACTCCGGGTTAAGTCGAGTCGACTCCCAGTCGAGAAGACCACTTTAATTCAAATCTGGAACAGTTGCCGAGCCGACTCCAGAAAAGCATGAGTCGACTCCTGCTACAGCCGAGTCGACTCCAGATCGCGCGAGTCGACTCCGATCCCAACGGAAACTTTGTCAGGAGTTGCAGACTGTGCACAACGGCTCTATTTTTCTCTCTAACGGCTAGATTTCTGGTTCCACGACATGTAAAGCTATAAAATCAAGAGGAGAGCTAGGGAAGACGGTATGGAAGTGGGAGAGAACATTTAGGAAAAAGATTCCAAAGAGATTACACGGAAAATCTCCTATAAGCACAAAAGGGCCATTCAAAGTAAAATAGAGAGAAGAAGAGCATCCAAGTGAATTCCAAAGCTTCCTCTCCATCCGTGTGCTGCCTCGGTGATCTTCTACTTTGGGCAAAATCAGAAGAGGGTCAAGTAAAGAAGAAGCCGAGTTCCTCCATCTACAAATTTGTTTGAGGGCTTCTTCCCTTTACTTTACTTGTTTATATTTGCTATATTCGCTTATTTGAGAAGCTTGTACTTGATTTAAACTCTTGCTCTAAATATCTTGTAACTTGATTCAATCAAGGGATTGAATCAAGGGGGTAAGGTTTGTTGGTGAGCCAAAGGAAAAAACCAACGTTATAAGGTTGTGGTTGGTGAGCCTTTGGGAAAACCAACTGGGTTGATTGTGAACCCGGAAAACAATCGTTGTAAGGTTGTGGTTGGTGAGCCTTTGGGAAAACCAACTGGGTTGGATTGTGAGCCCGTGAAAACAATCGGGTGGTTCTAGTCGGTGAGCCTGGAAAAACCGACCGAGTTCGTTGTGACCTCGTAAAACAACAAGTTGGGTTGTGAGCTTGTAAAACAACCGGCTGTAATCTGTAGGATTATAGTGAAATTTTCAAGAGGTCTTGGGGAGTGGATGTAGGTGCTGGGGTGCACCGAACCACTATATGTTTGTTGTGTTTGTGATGCTTTTTGTCATTGTCTATCTTGCTCACTTACTTACCTAGATAAATTGCATGCTTAACTCTTATCCGCGCATCCTTTAGTTGCAAGCATATTAAATTTACTTAACAAGTCTCATTCGATAAATCAACCTATTGCTAAGTTTAAATTCCACTGTGTAACTATACAACTTAGCATAATTAATTGAAAAGTGTTAGAAGTAGCTTAAAAGTTTTATAAGACCCAATTCACCCCTCCTCTTGGGTTGTATCTACTGGGCAACAAGTGGTATCAAAGCAGGTGCTCTATAGTTTCTTGCCTTGTGTTTTTGACCTAACCGTCAAAGAGCCAAAGATCATGACAACTCAAATAGATAGTTTTCTAGGAGAGGGACAATTAATTGATAGACCTCCACTATTTAATGGCATAAACTATACACATTGGAAAGCACGCATGCGCATTTTTATACAATCACTTGATTATAATTTATGGAGCATTATAGTCAATGGAACACACACAAACACTAGTCATAATGAGAAAATGGTTCAACAAAATTCAAAAGCCATGAACCTATTATATTGTGCATTAGATAGGAATGAGTTTAATTGCATATCTTCTTGTATGACTGCTAAAGAAATATGGAATATGCTTGAAGATAAATATGAATGCACTAACAAATCTAAAACATCATGTGTAGAAGAAGAGCAGTATCATATTGCAAATTCATGTTTCATGGCACATGAGGTACATGCTGAAACTGAAAGCAATTTTACATTTGATGAACTTCACGATGCCTTTTCTGATTTGTATTTAGAATATAAGAAACTTGTTTGTAAGAACAAGAACTTGAAGAATGAAAATCAAATTCTAATAGATGAAAAACTGAAACTAACTAGTAAAACTGAAATCTTAATTAAAGAAAATCAAGAACTAAATCAGAAAAACCAACTTCTCACTGAAAGCCATGATAAACTTAAGAAAAATAATGAATTGCTTTCAGAAGATAACAAAAGATTAACTAAAGAAGTTGACAAATTAAAACCTGTTGTTGAAAGATTTACTTTGAGCTCTGAAAAGTTGAATCTAATGATAAATAATCAAAGAGCTGAATTTGATAATATTGGATTGGGATGTCAACCTTGGTACACCCAAAAATCTTTCAAGAATATGTTTGTTAAAACAGTTTCTAATCATTTTAAAATAGATTCTTATAATGCTGATAAACAGGAACAAAGGTTATGCAAAATCTCTTCTGTTCCTAAATCTGTACATTACAAATTTGATAAACCTAAAAGGCAAAAACAGAAAACTGAAGGATTATCTACCACTCATGTTAAATCCATGTTTGTTAAATTTAATAAGAAGATGCAGAAATACACTTCTTGTAGTCCAAAAATCTGCAAGCCTATGGACAAAATAGCTATTAAGAAAATATGGGTTCCAAAAGGAACAATAATAGCTAACCTGCAAGGACCCAAAAGAGCTTGGGTTCCTAAGTTGAAAATCTAAATATTTTCTGCAGGTGTGTCTAGCACTCAAGGCTCCAACAAAAGATGTTAAATTGGACATTGGGTGCTCTAGACATATATTAAAGAATAAAACTTAAATGTAATCAAGAAAAATAATTAAAATAGAAGAAATAACTTCAAATTTCTCCATCTTTCTATATTATACTTTACTTATTGTTGGATAAGTTGCTAGATGATTAATCAATTTATTAAGAATAACTCTATGAATTCTCTATATGCTTGATTGAGAGCTTTTATCCATGGCATTATTGTTTATTGATCATAGATATGAAAATGTGTACTTGGTATGCCTTTGAATATTGCACTATAAATACCAAGATTAAAGAAACCATCTTTGGCATATAATATCAACTCATGCGAGTATGGATTTAATTTCAAAAGACTTTGGCATTGGCTTACTTAGAGTATCTTCTGAAAGGTCAAAGTTTGCTATGCATGTTAACTAAGGAAACAAACAAGAATCAATTTCTAAATCTAAAGATGTTGTTTCCATCACTGAGTTTTCAAAAGCTTACATTGGATTTGTTCTTGGCAAATAAAACTGAAGTATTTTCTGTATTTGCTAAATCCTGTAAAAGTGTTTCAAATGAAAAAGATTTCCAAACTGTGAAGAGTATCATGACACAGTGTTGAAAACCAAAATTCTGATAAAGTTTATACAGAAATTAATTATTTCAGCACCAAGGACACCTTAAGTAAAATAGGGTTCATAGAATTCTTGAAGAAATGAAAAAGACAATTGTGTATAATAGTCATCTACTTAAATGATTTTTAAAAGCTATCATCACTGCTTGTCATACATATGATTTCTATTAGATCTATTTTTGATGAAAACTCCTTTTGATCTTCTGAAAAATGGAAAATGAACCATTGCATATCTTTCATATTTTTCAGTAGCTTATGATATGCTTGATATGGTCTTTTGAAAATAATGCCAAATCTGATAAAGATATTTCTATCCTTGGATATCATTCATCAAGCAATGCGTATAGAATATTCAATGAAAAGATTCTAGTTGAAGAAATATCAATTCAGTTTATTCTTTATGAGACTAATGATTTATTATCAAAATACTAAAATCAAATTATATATGTATATGGTTAATCTTTTACATATAACAATCTGAAAACTTGTTAATAATCAGAACCAAATTGAGTTTTTCAGAAATGCACTTAATGAAGAAAAATTGATAACTACTAAAAGACTAAATCAAGAAAAGATGAAATAAATCTTGATGAAATTCTTGCATGATTAGAAGTAAAGATCACCATTATCATTTGATTGCTTTATGAGCTTTATATTCTGTCAAATGAATGTGTAGAATGCACTTCTATGTGATTATTTCAGATCTATGTAAAATAACCACCTTATTTGAAAACATTCATTACAAATATGATAAAGCAATTTGTGATTTGGAACAAGCATCAAAAGCATGATAGAATAATTATTTTATCATATACCTAATAGACCAGATTGTGTGATCATTATGTGCCCTTGTGCAAGACTTCAATCTAACTTTAATGAATCATATTTTATTGATAACAAATAAATCATAATCTGAATTTTGATAGAAACAACCATTTAAGATAAGTTGATTAAAACTTAGCTAACATGTCTTATTGATAATTATCTTAAGCAAATAGAATCTAAGCTAAATTGATTCTGAAAATAAAAAATTGATTTAACCTTGATAAATCTTTCTATTGCCTCACATGCTTGTCCTTGAACCATCTTGGTTAATGAAACTATCTCTTTAGTTCAAGTGATATGTGCTTGCTTATATTTAGGTAATCTCTTGAGTAAAGTGACTCAACATGCAACTATTGTCATATCTTATATTGAGTCATCTAGTCAAAAAAATATGTTGGATGAATGTTTTGTATCTTGAAGAAACTAATGACTTTCTTTCAAGAAAGAAAAGGAGTTTGTTAATAATGCAGGATCCTTGAGCAAGAAAATGAGAGATCTCAACTTGAAGGATATCTCCATGTAAGATACAATAAACATTCACATGCAAACAAGAGAGAGGACCTTCTTCAGCCAAAACTTCATACATAAGAAATCTAGTAGGTATTTGACTGAAGAATGCAGAATGAATTGGTAATTCTAGATATTTCTCTCATAAATTAATTGAGCAAAGTCAATAACTTAAATCTTATTATGGCATGATTAAAGTCTTTAATTATAAATTTTTGATATCATGTCTATATATATATATTGATTGACTTATACTTTTAGAAATTGTTTCATGGTTTGCCCAAACTAAAATATATCTTTGCCTATGTCATAACCATGAAATACACAAGTTTATGCTTAAAATTTTGATTTAAAATAACTTGTGAGAAATTATGAATCCTTGAGCACAATGAAAATGTTGTTTGCATGATATACATCTATATGATACATAAGATTATTTCTTTATTCTACTCTTTCATGTAAATTACTTGAGAATAACAAAAAGAGAGAGAGATAAAGAAAAGAAAATGGATATTATTCAAGAGATGTAAAATCTAAGCAAAGGCAAATACTTCAATCTTAAGGAAAAGAAAAACAAGCATAATATATTCGGCACATTTGGAAGGGATAAAATTCGTAATTAATTACACTTAAACAGGGAGAGTTTGAAGTGAACTTTATAAATTTTCTATATTGCTCATCATAGGGATGGTGCCAATGGGGAGGCTAGTGGTAGTACCCGGCACTATTTGACCCAACTA
The DNA here is from genome assembly GCF_051530095.1 of Phoenix dactylifera. Classification (NCBI taxonomy): domain Eukaryota; kingdom Viridiplantae; phylum Streptophyta; class Magnoliopsida; order Arecales; family Arecaceae; genus Phoenix; species Phoenix dactylifera. The sequence goes on along the minus strand of NC_143190.1, from coordinate 14,678,240 downwards.
TTCGGTGTAGGGTATATTAGGGACGGCACAAGAGGGAGGCTAGTGGTAGTACCTCGTGCCCCTTCCAACTCCACCGGATAGGGAGCAAATAGAGTATAGAGCATAAGAAACTAAAAAAAAATGAAAGACAAAATAAATGATAGTATATAAGAAGAATCAAGTCATTTTTTTTTATCACTTGAAAACACACTTTAAGGATGAAATCAATGCAAGATTATATTTAAATAGGGGGAGTTTATTTAAAAAGAATTGATTTTGATCCTTAACATGCTTGTTCTTAGTATTTTTATGCATGACTTAACACATAATATATTTTGCATGTGGCATGATGTTTTGAATTATGAGTTCTCAATATTTTGTAATGCCCCATGCTTGGATAAGTTGATTGAAATAGGTCTTAACTTGGAATATGTCTTAACTTTGCTCACAAGTCTTTGCTTCACCCTTGCCTCAAACTAACTTGTGTTCCAATGCTTGAATGTTTAAAATACTACATAAAGTTTTTTTTTAAGTAATATTAAAAAGAAATTTCAGTTTTATCATTCACGATTAACTTTGAAAGTTAAATAGATTTACAAAAAGAAGAAGAGAAGGATATTTCTATTTAGGCAAAATGAATTGATCTTGATCTATCTTTCTACTTGCCTAACTTGGATACATAATATCCTAATACTTGTTAAAATATCCTCCATTTTGTATCGAAACTCAACATTAAATACAAAGATTCTGAAAGTGCTCTAATGTTATTGAAATATGTGCCTTCAATCATAATGATTTAAGATGAGCTACAATGTGGAAGATACATATCTCAAATTATGACTTTGAAAGTCTCTATTGAAAATCTTTTGAATCTGATTTTATATAAAAGCTTAAACTCAATATGATTGCTAAATAAAATCTTAATGTAAGAAAAACAGAATTAATTTACTTAAAATCTTGATGCCTTGGTTGATTGCTCCGATACGCATCCGAAACATATCATTACTTATCTTTAGAGTGTACCAATATTGGTCTAAATGATGTGTCTTTCAATGATCTTAATTGCAAACAAATATTTTTAAATATATGATTTTATTTTGATATTAAAAAGATTTATTGTGCTTCATGTATACATTGCTGAAAAACTATAATTAAGAAATTGAGTTCTATAAATATATATACTTCAATGATCATCTATATGTTTTTCTCTCCTACATTATTAAAGACTTCTATCAATATATATATATATATATATATATATATATATTATTAAGAGAGTGAATGATCTTAAGTCTAGAAACATTTCAGCTCACTCAAATGATTCTTAAAAGAAAGAAAATGTAAATGCTTTTAAAAGAATTTGAGCTTCAAATGAATCATTTTCTGATTAATATTTCAGTACATTTTCTCAAAGATTAAGAGGAAGCATAACTTGTTCTTGAAAGATTAAAAAGAGTGATTGCTATAAATTTTGAATAATTCTAGATCACTCTACATTCTTGATATCATAAAGTTTCAGTTTTATTCACGTTTATCATTAAAATCTGAAATTCAACAAAAGAAAAGAATGATTAAAGAAGAATGCATCTTTTGAGGGAGAGCTTTAGATATTCAGTATCTTATCCTATAGTTACTTTAATGCATACCTTGAATTTTGTGGATTGATTTTGATGAACCTCCTTATATTGCAAGACTTGCTTTAACTATATAATAAGTTTATACCTTGAGATGAGTTCTATAAAGGTTGTCTTATCTCAAACTTTGAGTCTTATGAAAATAAGCTGAAACTTGTAGAAAATATATTTTTTTTTTGAGATTGACAATTTTACTGAACATTATCTTCAAATTCTAAACACTTAAATGGAATGATCAATTGAGGGGGAGAAAGAAAATCTTAGAAGGAGAGATCTTATGGAACTTAATCGCATAAATCTATAACTAAAGGAGAGAGAAAGCATACTAAATGAAAAGTGATCCTAATGCTCTCCAATATGTATCATCTGAAATTTAATCTGAAAATCTTTATGATACACCTTGAGGCTTGTTATTTGGTTAATATATCTTATGCATAAATCATGAACCAAATTGCAATTCAAATAGTTGATCTTAAGAGCCTCTAACTTAATGAAAAAGGGGAGAATAACATGTTGAATTTTTTTTTTTTTTTGAGTATCTCTTAGAAAATCTATTTTGAAATTCACTAATGAGTCCAAATTGGCTTGCTCTTTAGAACTTAAATTGTGTGCCAATTCATATTTTTTATGTATCAAATTGTGCTTATTTTCTAAAAGAACAAAAGAAAGTCTTTAAAAGAGCTCTGAGATGAATCATAAATTGCATGAATTCATATTTTGGTATTTGTGCCCCAATGCTCTTATTATCATAAAAGAACCTTGAAGTCATTAAGAATTAATGATCCAACATGATGATATGTCTTTCAAATATATAAGTTTTGATCTTTTATTCTGAAAATCAATTAAATTGCTCTCATGTTGATAAAATACTTAATAGATTGGGCAAAAGGTCTTAAATGAACAAGCTTTCATACTTATTAAAGAGAGGTTAGATTTCCACTCATGTGTTTTCTTGAATATCATTTGTGGTACTTCTTGTATTAACCTAAGGAAGATTCCACCTATACTTGATTAGAAAACTATCTGTGGTATCAAACTAGAAAACTTCTTGAAATCACATTCGATGTGTTCTGCTCTGAAATTATCTTAATTGGCTCTGATCTATGCTCATTAATCTGATTCTAATATTATTGCATTGAGTTTTATGATTCATATCCTTGCAATAATTTGACATGCAAATCAGAGTACAATAAGAAAAAGAAATATTTGAGTATTCTTATCTTTGTGCTTAATGTTTCACTATCTTTTTGATGTTGTCAAAAAGGGGGAGAAATATCTAAGTATATGCTCATAATGCTTTGTGTTTTGCATTGAACACCAACTCAGCTTAAATTGAAATATGTTGATTGTGTTAAGCTGATTAAATCTAAAGTATTATCATGAAGTATGTTTTTAAATATATATGTTTTCTACTTCATGCAACTTAGCTATGTATTACTTCTAGAACACAATATATTTTATATTGCATATACTCCAAGTTTTGCCATCATAAAAAAGGGGGAGACTGATGACCCAAAGATTGATTTAAAGATTGATTTTGATGATCACAAAACCTTGAAGTATAAATACTAATGTTTGTGTTGCAAGAAGAAAGATTATTTATTTTGCAAGGAACATAGCAAGTTGGAAGAATTCAAGAAGGCCTCCAAAGCTCTCAAGAAAAGTTAGAAGAAAGCCACACCTCATTGGCCCAAGATTCAAGTTCAAAGGCTTCAATTTAGAAGAGCAAGTTTTAAGAAAAAATTCAAAGGAAAGGCACTCGAGTCGACTCCTACAATTCCGAGTCGACTCCAAGGAGCAACAGACAGCCGGACAGAAAGATTCAGAACCTGTCAACGAGTCGACTCCTGAAGAGCGCGAGTCGACTCCGATGCTTGCCGAGTCGACTCCTAAGGAAGCAAGAGTCGACTCCCAGAGAAATACAAGGCAGAAAAGTCAGAGAGCAGTTTTCGGGTCTGAGATTCGAGTCGACTCCAGTGGAACGCGAGTCGACTCCGATGGTTGGCAAGTCGACTCCAAAGAAAGTGAGAGTCGACTCTCAGAGGAACACAAGCAAAAAGTCAGAGAGCCAATTTCAGACACTGAGAGCCGAGTCGACTCCCGCAAAATCCGAGTCGACTCCGAGGCAGCGCAACCCCAAAGACAGAAGACGGCATTTTCGTCTCTGAGAGGCGAGTCGACTCCAAGACAGTTCGAGTCGACTCCAAGGCAGCGCGACCCCAAAAGACAGAAGACTATTTTTTGGATACTGAGGGCCGAGTCGACTCCGAGACAGTTCGAGTCGACTCCGAGACAGCACGAGCCAAAAGACAGAAGCTCGGGAGTTCGGACTCTGAGCACCGAGTCGACTCCCAGAATTTCCGAGTCGACTCGAGTAAGCAAAGTTGAAAAATGCATCCATGGATTCCTTGGGATGAGCCGACTCCAAAAGTGCGAGGTCAGCTCCAGATTTTGGCGAGTCGACTCCGGGTTAAGTCGAGTCGACTCCCAGTCGAGAAGACCACTTTAATTCAAATCTAGAACAGTTGCCGAGCCGACTCCAGAAAAGCATGAGTCGACTCCTGCTACAGCCGAGTCGACTCCAGATCGCGCGAGTCGACTCCGATCCCAACGGGAACTTTGTCAGGAGTTGCAGACTGTGCACAACGGCTCTATTTTTCTCTCTAACGGCTAGATTTCTGGTTCCACGACATGTAAAGCTATAAAATCAAGAGGAGAGCTAGGAAAGACGGTATGGAAGTGGGAGAGAACATTTAGGAAAAAGATTCCAAAGAGATTACATGGAAAATCTCCCATAAGCACAAAAGGGCCATTCAAAGTAAAATAGAGAGAAGAAGAGCATCCAAGTGAATCCCAAAGCTTCCTCTCCATCCGTGTGCTGCCTCGTTGATCTTCTACTTTGGGCAAAATCAGAAGAGGGTCAAGTAAAGAAGAAGCCGAGTTCCTCCATCTACAAATTTGTTTGAGGGCTTCTTCCCTTTACTTTACTTGTTTATATTTGCTATATTCGCTTATTTGAGAAGCTTGTACTTGATTTAAACTCTTGCTCTAAATATCTTGTAACTTGATTCAATCAAGGGATTGAATCAAGGGGGTAAGGTTTGTTGGTGAGCCAAAGGAAAAAACCAACGTTGTAAGGTTGTGGTTGGTGAGCCTTTGGGAAAACCAACTGGGTTGATTGTGAACCCGGAAAACAATCGTTGTAAGGTTGTGGTTGGTGAGCCTTTGGGAAAACTAACTGGGTTGGATTGTGAGCCCGTGAAAACAATCGGGTGGTTCTAGTCGGTGAGCCTGGGAAAACCGACCGAGTTCGTTGTGACCTCGTAAAACAACAAGTTGGGTTGTGAGCTTGTAAAACAACCGGCTGTAATCTGTAGGATTATAGTGAAATTCCCAAGAGGTCTTGGGGAGTGGATGTAGGTGCTGGGGTGCACCGAACCACTATATGTTTGTTGTGTTTGTGATGCTTTTTGTCATTGTCTATCTTGCTCACTTACTTACCTAGATAAATTGCATGCTTAACTCTTATCCGCGCATCCTTTAGTTGCAAGCATATTAAATTTACTTAATCAAGTCTCATTCGATAAATCAACCTATTGCTAAGTTTAAATTCCACTGTGCAACTATACAACTTAGCATAATTAATTGAAAAGTGTTAGAAGTAGCTTAAAAGTTTTATAAGACCCAATTCACCCCCCCTCTTGGGTTGTATCTACTGGGCAACAACTGGCCTAATCAATACTGCATTATCCTCCTCCGACACCCCACCTGATGGCACTGGTATATCTGTCGGACATCCACTCCCTATCTGCTTGATCCACCTAGCCCTGAAAAACCCTCCAATATCCTCCAAATCGTATCGGGGTCCTCCGACAGCTGCCCATCCTCACTCCTAATGGCTTTGATCATGTTCCGGTTTCTCCTGATCACTGCCGCCTGATGGAAGAAACTGGTGTTTCGGTCGCCCTCCAATATCCACTGTACCCTTGACTTCTGTCTCCAAAAGATCTCCTGCTATCTAAGAAGAAAGTCATGCAGCATTAATAGCGATTTGAGCTTCACCATCTCCTCATCCGATAAACCTTCCCTCACGGCCTCCTAGGACTGTAGCCTAGCAATGGTCTCCTTAGCCTCCTCAATCCTCCTGAATATATTTCCCACCTCCTCACGGTACCACCTTCTTAGTCATCTCCTCGTCAGCTCCAGCCTACGTGTCACCCGGTACATAGCATCACCCCTGACAGGAACCTTCTATACCTCCCTCACCATCTCCCAAGACCTTGGATAACATAGCTAAAATTTCTCAAATCTAAATGGAGAGTGAAGAGGAACAAGTGAATCAGTACAAACCAGTAGAGGGCTGTGATCCGAAGCGATTCTCAGCAAATGGCTAACGTGATGATCCGGAAAGCATTGGACCCATCCAGCTGTAGCACATGCTCTATCTAATCTCTTCCAAACATGGGCTTGCCCCTGCTGATTATTGCATCATGTAAACCTTAGGCCCGAGAAGCCTAAGTCTATCAAACCATTCGACCTAGAGGTGATCACGGGCCTTCTGGCCCGCCCAGCCCGCCCAGCCCGGCCCGAAATTTTTCGGGCTTGGGCATTGAAAAAGGGCCCATTGGTCGGGCCTGGGCAGGAAAAATGGCCCGACCAAAAAAATCGGGCCGGGCCTGGACACTTTTAAAAGTGGCCCGGTTCGGCCCGGCCCGGCTATAAAACACTGATATAAAATATAATATATTAAAAAAATTTAAGAAACCCTAAAACTAAAGCCCCAAACCCCCCCTCCCCCTTCCCTCGCTGAGAGCCGCCGCCCCCCCCCAACCCCCCCCCCCCTCCCCCTCCCTCGCTGAGAGCCGCCGCCCCCCCCCCAAACCCCCCCTCCCTTTCCCTTGCTGAGAGACCCCCCCTTCCCTCGCTGAGAGCCTGATAGCCGCTCCCTGTAGCCGGTTTCCCTGTAGCCGCCGCCTCCTCTCGGTATCGTCGCCTCTTCAACGACCGACCGGCGGCTCTTCGCGTCCTTCTCCCCCGGACGGCAACCTCCGCGGCTCCGGTCACCGACTCACAGTCACCGGTAAGATTTTTCTCCTCCTCCTCCTCCTCTTCGAGCTCGATCCCGAATGGATTTTGTTTTGGGTGGACCGGTGGAGACTGGAGAGAAAGAGGGAGGAGCGATTTGGTTGGCTTGATAGTTGATACACACGTCTGAACTCTGAGGAAGGGAGTGATCTTTCATCCCTTCTCTTTTTTGGTTTTGGTCTTGGTTTTCCTTCCCTCACATTGCTCCGGTTCCAGCTGGGCCATCAGGAAGAAAGATCGGGGGTTTGGAGATGGACTTCTTGAGGGTGGAGATTCTTTTAATCTTCTCCTCTCGGTTTCTTCTCCCCTGACCTGAGAATCTCAGGGAGCGGCTATCAGGCTGAGATGGGCTCCTGATCTCCCTTTTTTGTTTTTTTTTTTTGCCGGTTGGATGGGGCTTTATTTTTATTATGATAAATACTACCATCCCAATTGCTAATGTTTCAATTTTGTATTTGTAGGTTTTGAGAGTTAGAAGATGCAAGGATGTTCTTCTACAGTTTTTTATTATGGAAGTGGCTTCAAGAATTATGATTACATTTACTTTTGAATGCACAAAGATGGATATTTGTTATAATGTTAATGGGACAATGTAATTTGTATTTTGTCTAAATATGTAATTGTTTAAGTTTGTAGTTTTTATTGTTGGGTTGTAATTTTCAGCTGGACAATAATGTTTCATACATTTTATTTTCTTTCTATTGGCTTGAAGATGCAAATTTTTTCTTTTTTAATGTTTGTAGATATATCCAAATTCCAAAGTTTGAAACCACCACCAACACTATCTATTTGAAATAGGCTAGTTATATGCTTAACATTAACCAATTAATAATTGGAGAAATAAAATAAAGGTAGAAAAATACATCCAGTTTTAGAGAGCCCATTAAGCTGTTGGGCCATTTTGGCCCATTTCTAGATTCCAAAAAAAAAAAAAAAAAATCGGGCCTGTCGGGTCGGGCCTGGGACCAGATTTATAAGGTTGGGTCGGGCCTGGACAAAAATTTAAGCCCGATAGTCGGGCCGGGCCGGGTCTGGGCATAGCTATCGGGCATAATTTTTGCTGTAGAGCCCGGCCCGAGTCCGGCCCGGCCCGGGTTTTGATCACCTCTAATTCGACCTGATGAAGCCCTTGAACTCCTTAATCTCCCTTTTGTAAGAGAAAGCCTTCCTCTCCAACTTCTCCTGAGGGTCGATAATACAATTAAAATTTTCTGCCACCAATATAGGGTAACCTGACTAATCAACTGAGATACCACTTCCCACAAACTCCTCATTTCTCTATAGTTAGTACTAGCATACACAGCTGTAAGGACCCACGGGCCTCGTTTCTCCTCCAAAATCACTATAATCACCTTTTGTTTGCACACATTGAAAACATCTAATTTGAAACAACCCTGCCCCCATGTAACAATGATACCTCCCAACAGACCATGGAATTCCGCAGCGTAGAACCCCCATGACCTCGGCAGTACCCTTTCATGTTTGGTTTCTCTCATTGTTAAGGTTATCATCTGAGTGTGGAGGCTCTACCTAGCTACACTAAGATTGACATTGATCTCTTTCTTGATTTCCTTCAAAGCAAGCAAAGCAACAAATACACGAGACTCACGCAAATATGATTATGGTTTTGTCCATTTGAAAATATAAAAATGATGAAAGTTACAGTCAAGCAGTAAAAGTCTTCCATCCACCATAAGAATAGTTATCTTTCTTTTCATTTTTCTGAAAGTCTCAAAATACACAAGAATATATAAGAGCATAACAGGCAAAGAATCTTTGTAATATGAACTTTAACAGTGCTTTGTTTTAGATTATCAAGCAAGCAAGAAAGGATAATTCAAAATCAAAATGTGAATTCTAATAACAAGCCCATCCAATGGAGTTTCTATTATTGGATAAAAGGTCACTCAGGGCTTGATTTCATTCAACTATCAAAACAAGTTACATTCATCAACTCATTAGTATAAATAGATTCGATGTAAATATAATTATCAAGTATTTTTTTCAACTATTTAGAGTCAGTTTTATGGATTCTCCTTTCCTAAGTATATCTAGTTAGGAACGTATCAGATATTATTCCAAGTTTCTCTATAGATAAATTTTATACATTCAAGAATTATTTGGTAATTCCATAAGGTAGTTTTGGCAAACATACAAGGTAGTTTATACTAATATACCAAGATTTATTGAGGAAGCCAGTCTAAGATTATGCGATGAATGCGCCAAGACGGATGAGATCCATCTGCGAGTAGAAACTTGCATATAGTATTTGCATCACCCTCTAACTGAGCATTTGAGGTTCCAATATCTTCTAGTACTAAAAGACCTTCCATAGATGCTTCCGCTTCTGCTTCCTTTGTTGAAGATGCCGATTCTAGACATAGAGACTATAACAACAAGAGCAGCACTTCTATTTGGATTTGAATATAGTCTTAGTGACAACCTTTTAGAATGATATGTCCCAAGTTTGATTATCTTCTAGAAGAGAGAGTTCAAATTGAAATATGAAAGTAGAGAATGCTAAGATGCCAAGCAACATCATTTTTGGCATTATAGATAGCTATAATGTATTATGAATGCCATATAATTATAAATGCAAACATGTTACATATGGACTGTATCTATCAACACAGCAGGCAAAATGGACATGAGATGGATACAATGCACAAGGTGATTGCAACATCCTACCTGCATGGGATTTTCAGGGAAGAATTTGTGATCTTATCTAAGAGCTTGTTTGGATGATTGGGATGAGATTTTTTTTTTTCCTTTCATACAGGATTTAGGCTGGCCCACTCCAAAGATGCTTCTGGAATTTATGAATATAGATCACACCCAGTCTATAATCTTATAATTTTACTGGTTGTATCGATCTAACCTACGAATTCTATAAAATTTTCAGCCGAATCATGCCCTAAATATTTTATTAAACACTATTCGGAGGCATATGACAGCCAGCTAACTCCAGAATATCAAGGCGAATTACACTCTGTGCCGCCACTGATTCCCTGCATAATCTAAGCAAAATACAGCTGACCGACAATCTCCAGAAGGGACGTACGAGCCCATAAACATGCAACTATAAGAGATGATGAGCTCTCTTTTGGGCAAAGCAGCTCACTCCATGATCATGTGAGAAGATTCCCTGCCACAGACAATGTGAACCGAAATTATCCTCGATTGTCCTTCATGTCGCCAGACCATCAAGTTCGCTTTCTAGTGCGAATAAAGGATTACTTCCATTTCAAGTTAGAAAAGATTGGATCTTCACGCAACTCCCCTCATGAGAGCATGAGGGGTGTTATTGCACACATGGAGTGCTTGCGTTGGCATGGAAGCTTCAAGGGTAGCAATGAGACAAAGCTAAGAACCTTGCCACCAAGGTGGTAGCCTGGTGGCAAGGAAGCTTGAATTCCATCCAAGTTGTTCGGATTCGAAACGCGCGGGCGTCAATTAAATCGGGGGACCGCATGCCCCACATCCGGATGGCTCTTTGTGGATATATTTTCCTTCCATCAGTACTGAGGTGGCGCTGGGGTGATGTACTCACACGTGGATGGCCCAGTAGGATTTTCCACGGGTTGGAGAGGGCATACGGAAACTTACGACCCATATTGAATATTCCCTGGTGAAAGGGGAGCCCAGCGGAGGCTGCTACGCGAGTGGGGCTCTGCCCCTCCCTCTCCCTCTCCCCTCCTATTTTTTTACCAAAAAAAAAAAAAAGCTAAGAAGGTACAAGATTAGGTGGAAAGGCTATTTCCATTTCATGCAAGTTGTAAGAGAGATAAGTGAAGGAAGATCATGAGGATGATGATGGCTGCTACAATGCAACAAACCAGAGAGTACAATGCCCATCTAAGGGGTGTCATATTTCCATTATTTCCTGCCAATGAGGTGCTACTTTGGCCTCAACAATCCGTTAGGCATGAACGCGATATAATGGTTACTACCTCTTGCACCGATACTCTGGCGTTACAAATGTTACAAGATATCATTATTTTGGCACCTCATTACAACGTTACTGAGAATAATTAGTTTCTCTAGGCCATTGATGCATCACTGCCTTCATTACATTGCATGCTGCATGATTCATGCAACAAAGACAGTATACGACTCGAAACTTGTTGGACATTTCTGATTGTTAGGGACTGCTACTATCACTGGTCAACAGCAAATCCACTTCCCTTCTAATTTCATGAGTCGATCTATGTTAACTGAAGTCATGTTACCTTAGTAATATGATTGAGATTCTTTTGTGCAGATAACCTCATCTTGAGGCTTTATGTGCACAAAGAAACCCCCAACTTTCCAGGGTAAAGTTACTTTGGATACTTCAAATGCATGCTTGAGTTAGAAATTTCCTACTGGTGCTGTTAATTTAAGCCCTATTATAAGTTGGCTAAAAGATTAATGTTATACAACACAAACGTTCCAATTTTTAAATACAAAGAATCACTTTTTACATCTAAACTAATAATATTACTATATATAATTGAGATATATCTTAGAAGTATTACAGTAAGTGCATAAAATATACATTGACACCATCATGATTACTAGAGATTGTCATTATTATAATACTATAGCATATGTGTCGACAATTAGTTCTAAGTCAGCTTTCAAAAATCACTTCGAAAGTGAGTGCGATCTTACAATAATTTTTAAAATTTTTTTGGAAAATGCAGTTGATGCTCTTTCAAGTATAGAATTGGTGCTATTTTTGCAAGACTTGTATGCGTAGCTTTGCTAGTACATGTACCCCTTATAAGGGAGAATTGTGTAATGCCTGTGAGGGATAGGGTGTGCAATGGAGCACGCCTAACCAGTTAATTACATCCATTGTACTAATGGTTGCAACTTATGTACTTCTAATATAAATGTCTTGCTGCAAACACAAGACAACTTAAGCTAATTTGGACTCTTTCTCTTCATTCAAAATTCTAGCTTGTGGGCATGACTGTTCTAACTAATCGAATTTTGCAAGTTTGAAACCTAGATTCAAGGATTAGTTTAAACCACTTTGACGTGTTAAGGAAATAATCCAACATCAAAGCCAAATGTGGAAATGGTTATTTCCTTCGTGCCTACTTTCAAAATCTCGATGTATTTGAAGACTTCACAAAAAGACAAGCAAAACCCATGGAATGATAAACCAGTAATTTCTAATGACATAAAATATATATTCTTCTTTATTAATATACGTTTATAAGCTTTCTCCTTCATCATAAAATCAACGTGGACCCGTGGAGAACTGATGTTCTCCAACCCTCACCTTCTCTTCTTGCTTTGTTTCTCCCAGGCAATATGATGTTTTGATGGTACATTTAGATCGATGGAGATTTAAGATAAAACTAGGCCTTGGTATGTGATCGGAGATCATATGGACAAAGTCCTCTTAGTTGCTGGTTTTGTTTACCATCCTTGTATCATGCGGCTGGAAGAATTAAGAAGTTTTGGGCAGGGTCTAAAGGCTACTATTTTAGAGTTTCGACTAGGGTTGGAATACTGTAGGTCCACTTGCGTGCTTGAGCCTTGTCGGATAATTTTTTTAGGCTTTGGACCGTACTTAGGCCTGAAATTTCTTTACAAACTCCGGCATGAGCTTATGCCTGGACCCAGCTCGAAGCCTATTTGGGCTGAAAGGTTGAGCTCGATCTAGATTGGCTCGAAATTAAATTTTTGGCTAGAAGGATCTTCCAGCCAAAAGCCGAGCTTGAACTTCAAGCTAGGGCCAAGTTGGGCAAAGCATCTACTCGAGCCTAGTCTGAAACTTATGCCCAATTTTTAGGTCTAGGTGCAACTTGAACAAACTCGAGCGAGGCCGAAGGTTTGTCCTCAAGTTAGGCTGGCCGGGGGCGGGGTGGGGTTGGGGGGCTGGTGGGTTCAGGCCTACCTAGGCCTATTTCCCTAGCTTCAATACTCACAGATTAGGCTTGAGAGGGACCTAGCTATAGTGATAGTTTGGACTAACTTTTATAGAAATAGAAGAGACTCCATATTATACTTCATGTCCCATAGGATATATTGCGACAACCTTCTCTAGATTTTGAAGCATTGCCTATTTATAGAGAAAGGAATAAAATGATGGATTGGATCGTTGGTAGGGTTATTGAAATAAATCTGAATTTTTGCTAGGAGAATAACTATCTGAAAGATCTTCGAAACCTTACATTGGTCCTAGTTTTCTTTTATGTACTATATATATGGATAGCTACTCTCAAATAGATCACTATTCAAATTTGGTCAAATCTTGATTGGACGGTAAAGATTCTACATCAATAATCCAAACCATTAGATATACTCTAACTTGCTTACACATTAAAAACATATGATTTGGAAATCTTAGTATATCCATCAAATATCAAAAAATCAAACAGTTCAAATGGTACAAAAGATATATATTTTAACTATTTGATACATAGGCTAGGGATCTCTAAATCAAATAATTTTTGAAATGTGAACTGTTGTGGTTCAAATCTGGCCCGAGGATGACCACGCCGGAGGAGTTGAGGGAGCTGTCGATCGTTTGGAGGATGAAGACGGGAGCTACCTCCTACACGGCGGCGACGACGGACTTGCACAAAGCCTCATCGGTGTTTCCGGTGAGGGCCCTCCGACGATCAAGTTAGAGTGGAATAAATTAGATCCAGCCAAAAGTCCCTTAGAAGTTACTTGACCGGACTATTTATAGTCTCGATAGAGAGGCCCAGGTGGCAGAGGCATTGTCCGTCCTCATCATGAGAGGAGGGTGGCTCTGAGTCGAATGGCGCACAACTAAGGCTACCGGTGGCGTGTGGCGCTGTCTATTCTTGAGAACGGCAAGGTGTTGACAGTCGTAGCATGGTATGCTCGGACTAGTCATGGTGTTGTTCTTTAACTGTCGAGGGCCAGCTATTGAAGCGTGGCACGGTGGCGTTGCAATGTACGACCATGTAGGAGAGCGTGGGCGCACACATAGGTGCGGCTATTGGCGAGTTCGAACCCATTGAGAGATCATATTATGTGTTTGGCGAGGTCGACTAGACAGGTGCCGAGGATAGCTCGGCTCTTCAAATTCCGAGGTGTGCTCTCGGTGGAGCGCCCCGAGCTCAAGGGTCGGGGCATACTACTGGAGCAATTGTCTCAAGTTCGGTCATGGCGAGTAGGCAAATATTGAAGGTCGATAGAGCTTTTGTTGGAGTCTGAGGCCGGGATGATTTTGAGCCGGACTGAGGATTTAAACGGTCGGCATTGACATTTATTGGGCCAAAATTGGGCGGCCTTTTGTTGTGGGCTGGACGATTCATTTCGCCCCCCATCATGAACTATTTATAAGTAGTAGATATCTCTCTTCCTCTCTTCTCACACTCACATATACATACATACATACATACATATATATATATATATATATATATATATATATATATATATAAATTAGTTCTAATCATATGCATGCATCACGGACGATCTAAAAAGTATCTATATTTTCCCCTCCAATGACCAAAAAGAAGCCGGAAACCAGATTTATCAGCATACAATTTAACCATCTAAAACTTTATACTTAAATTTTCAAGGTCAGAAGAAAACAAAATCTAACATTTTTTTTTTTTGATTTAAGAAGTAATAACGGAAGGACGTGCTCAATCGGCGGGCCATTGAGGGTTGACGGGCCACCTTCCACCATAATTAGGTGGGTGAGTCGGGGATCATCTTGTCACTAACGGCTTTATCACTCTTTGCGGGTCTCACATCAAACGGCGGTGGGTCCCAACCCAGATGTCGTCGCACTGATATGAAATCCTAACAAACGGTCCAGATCGATCCATCATGATAGACCCCTTACCAACCATCCAGCTCGGACTTCCAATCTTACACCATTCCCTGATATGATATGTCCCAAACTCCCATGTATATTTTCCGCAGCCTGGAGGTCCATCGAATCGATCCTACGGCTCTGATCAGATACACAGCCGATATCACCACGGGAGTGGCATTCTCATAATTCTCCGTAAAGCTCGGGGTGGATTCGGAGAACGCAGGCTGGCGACAGCTCAGCAATCAACCCTGTTCACATGTTCTGATCCATTCCCCCGCCAGAGGGGCAGCGCAAAAAAAGAAAAAGAAATCTTATTAGTTTCCCATAATACCCTCACATAAAAGAATAATGATTCCAATTGTAGTCAAAACGATATTACATATCAAGGGTAGTTTGGGCTTTTAACCCTAGACGGTGGGCCGGCCCAGTGGACAAGGACAGATGTCCGAACTCGGCAATAAAAAATGGGCCCAGTTGCGGACTCCAAAGCAATTATGGAATCGGGTTGGTAAAGTCGGCTGGGTTCTTAACCTTCGCCGTTTCCTTCTTTAAAAATCCTGCAAGCGAAACAAAATTTACGTCTGTCCCCGCTTTCCTTTTATCTTCTTCTCCTTTCATCTCAATCGCGTGGCAAAGGAGAGAGAGGAGCAAGGGGAAAGGGATCTAGAGAGAGAGAGAGAGAGATAGGAATCTAGGGTTAGGGTTCGCGAGATCGCGAGAGAAGGAGGAGAGAGAGATGAGGGAGATTATAAGCATCCATATAGGGCAGGCAGGGATTCAGGTGGGGAATTCTTGCTGGGAGCTCTACTGTCTCGAGCATGGCATCCATCCTGATGGTACCATGCCCAGGTTCGTCGAAATTTCGTCTAATTTAAATAATCTTCGCCATGGTGATTTGGTTGTGTTGAATTTGCTTTAATCTCGATCTACTCTGTTTGATCTATTGAAGAGTTGAGAAGGGGCGATTCCCAATTTCGGATGGTTTGGAAGCCAAAAACTTGCTTTTTTGTTAATTTTTCTTTATCTTTTACCATCAATTTCAGGCCTTTTCTTTTCTTTTTTTATGTTTTATTTAGGATTTGGATAACGAGGGATCATTAAGGTGCTTGAAGGTAACTTAGAAATTATATTTTCCCTTGCTTTGCGGTTAATTCATCCGCATTGTCATATGGACAATCTTTTTCATTTTCTGATTTGAATGAGATGCCTTTCTGCCTATTTTTATCGGTTATTATTGATTTACCCTATCGAGGCTAATGGGAATTTGGTTATGGATGGGTATTTAAAGATTATTATGATTTATTGTCCAAAGGAGGGTGTTTTTAGATTAATAAGAAGCAGAGCATAGGTACGAACATTTCGCCATCATTTATATTGAAAAAAAGTGATTATGCGCAGAGTGGAAGGGTTTTAAGTTGTGCTTTTGGTAAACGAATCGAAGATTCTTTCCGTGTCTTGTGTATTCGTAGTTCTTAATTATTTCAAAACTTAGCAGAGCGTCTTAGAATCTTCTTCTGTTTTCTTTCTGTGAGCTGCGTGGTTTGGCTGATTCCCTGATCTCTGATATTTACTGCAGCGATACTTCGGTAGGTGTTGCCCACGATGCGTTCAACACCTTCTTCAGTGAGACTGGTGCCGGCAAGCATGTGCCCAGGGCCATATTTTTGGATCTGGAGCCCACCGTGATTGATGAAGTTAGAACCGGGTCTTATCGCCAACTCTTCCATCCAGAGCAGCTCATTTCTGGAAAGGAGGATGCTGCCAATAACTTTGCTCGAGGGCACTACACAGGTAGAATACCTTGCTATATGTTCTTGATAGTCTTTCTCTTGCTGTTAGAAGAATGTTGTTTATGTCCTTAATTCTGGCTTTAATTGGTTTGTGTTTTTGAGCTGCAGTGGGGAAGGAAATCGTAGATCTCTGCCTCGACCGTGTGAGGAAGTTGGCAGACAACTGCACGGGCTTGCAAGGTTTTCTGGTTTTCAATGCTGTTGGTGGTGGCACTGGGTCTGGTTTGGGTTCCTTGCTGTTGGAACGTTTGTCTGTGGATTATGGGAAGAAGTCAAAGCTTGGCTTCACTATCTATCCTTCCCCGCAGGTCAGAAGAGCTCTAACTTTTCATTTCTCATCAAATGTTTGAACTGTTGTGTGAGCTTGTTATATGAGCTTCTTTATGATGTGATCAAGGAGCCTGTGCTGTTCATCATGATGTTCTTTTTCATTGCTGATTTGTTATTCATCCTTTGAGACTTTACTCTATAATTCCATAGTCCCAAGAGTCCGTGGCAGTGAAAGACTAGTTTGAGGAGAACTTGTTAACTGACATGTTAGTTAGTGACTTATCATGAGTAGTTGAAGTATGAGCAAATTAGGAAACAGTTTCTTGGCATGACAAGATGTGTACCATTAATTGACATATGTAATTTTTCTTTCTAGAAACATACTACTTAAAATTTAATGATCAATGCATATTGCCAAAACTGACATATGCAATATTTTTTTCTTTAATAAACTCTCCAGAGAAGTAAGATTTTCAGTTAGAACATATTGTAGATTAAGGGGTACAACAAATAATTTAGAACTATTTCATTAGCTAGTACTGTTTCTATAGCTTTTCAGAGTCTATCTGTCCGAGCTTTGGTATCATATGGAAAAACATGCTGCCAAACTAAAATCCTCCAAATTCTGGGTTCTTTGGATCCGCTTTGGTTATGCCAGTGGCAGACCAAGAAACTTACTATATTTATTGTTTTACTTTAAAATCTATGCCTCTGGACATCTGGGGACCCTCCATCACTGTGCATTCATGCATGAGGACATGCAAGTTTGGTGGGTAGGACAGTGGTGGCAGTAGATACTGTTTCATTGACTTGGTTGTTGTTGCTATTATTATCTTTTTGCCTGTTTTTGTAGAGTGGACTCATCTTACTGGAGTTCTTTTTTACTGCAGGTTTCTACAGCAGTTGTCGAGCCATATAACAGTGTCCTTTCCACTCATTCCTTGCTTGAACACACAGATGTTGCAGTTCTTTTGGACAATGAAGCCATTTATGATATCTGCCGAAGGTCCCTAGACATTGAGAGGCCAACTTACACCAACTTGAACCGGTTGATATCACAGATCATATCCTCATTGACAACTTCTCTGAGGTTTGATGGAGCTATTAATGTTGATGTTACCGAGTTCCAGACCAATCTCGTACCCTATCCCCGAATCCATTTCATGCTCTCCTCGTATGCCCCTGTTATCTCTGCTGAGAAAGCATACCATGAGCAGCTTTCGGTGCCTGAGATCACAAATGCAGTTTTTGAACCTTCAAGCATGATGGCAAAATGTGACCCAAGGCATGGAAAGTACATGGCTTGTTGTTTAATGTATCGTGGAGACGTCGTTCCCAAGGATGTCAATGCTGCTGTAGCAACTATTAAAACCAAGAGAACAGTCCAGTTTGTCGACTGGTGAGTTCCGCTATCACAATCCCCATCCTCTTGTTGATTTGTGTTGCAAGATTGAACTACTTATAATAGGGAATTGACTGCATTTTTCTGCTGTCGAGGTGCCCAACTGGTTTCAAGTGTGGAATCAACTATCAGCCACCAACAGTGGTCCCAGGAGGTGATTTGGCCAGGGTGCAGCGGGCTGTTTGCATGATCAGCAATAACACTGCTGTGGCTGAAGTGTTTTCACGGATTGATCACAAATTCGACCTCATGTATGCAAAGCGTGCATTTGTTCACTGGTACGTTGGAGAAGGGATGGAAGAAGGGGAATTTTCTGAAGCCCGAGAGGATTTGGCTGCCCTTGAGAAGGACTATGAGGAAGTTGGAGCAGAGGGTGCAGATGATGATTTGGACGAGGGAGAAGATTACTGAGTTGCTGAAATCATTAATTAGTGAGTGTTAGTTGTGGTCTCTCTCTCTCACACACACATTTGCTGTTTGTGCGTTATACTCTTGCTATGCACCATCATATGGTGTAATGTGGTGTTTTACTATTGTATTGCTTTCTCTTGTTATTGTTGAAATTACCCATGGCTATTAATATTGCTCAGTTATTTCAGATTTATCTGTGGTATCGGATATTCTATAGTTTGTTTGTCTGGGAATTCGTGCATGTATGTGTTTAATTCAACATTAGTTATATATTGAGGAGATTTTGAATACTTGTATAGGATCAAAGAATTTAATTGGCACTTTGTTAGTTTTTTGAGATAAGGTTCTAGGTTATTATAAATGATATCAATCCGGTCCATATGTTATCAAGAGTTAATGGAGCATGGGATTTTTTTATGTTGATCATGGATCGAATTGTGATGATTGTGATTAGATTTGACTCGATTTGGATTCTTAGCCTAATGTTGGTGTTTAAATGGGAGACCATGTGAAGATCTGTGGTAGGCATGTGGTTAGTTCCACATCGATTGTAGGCTGATGAGGTCAAGAGGCCAATTACACTTTGACCCTCGGACTCTAATATAGGACTGGAAGGTTGCGAACCAGAGGATTAATAGGTCCAAATCCGATATATGGTTAAGAAAAACATTGAGAAAACCACTCTTAGTGCAAGCAATAATAGTTTGACACCTTGATTTTGATCGAGGACTAGATGGTAAATAAGTCTTAGTTCAAGTATTTATTGTTTGACAGCTTGATTTTGATCGAGGATTGGAGGGTCGCAAACCATGGGATATCGGGTCTATAACTGATATATGGTTTATAAAAAACAGTGAGAAAACAGCTCTTAGTTCAAGCAGGTCTTTGGTTAATTTCTACTTAGAAGCAAGATAACTGGAAATCCTGGTGGATTTGGTCCCATAGCCAATGCAGTCTGGTTCTTGAAATATCATTGCATGATTTTATTCTATGGTCAGAAGTTGCTAATCCTGGGTAAAATAATGGCTGCAATGAGTCTCGAAGGCTAGAGAAGTCCAACAGAGTGGATGACCCCTTGGTCAAAGTGGAATTTTTAGAACTAACCGTCCATTCTCCACTGTTCAAACTTCCTATTGGAGTTCTGAAAGGTGAAATATAAATTCTTAATAAATAATATTTTAGAAATCTTTTTAGGTCAGAGAATACAGATTAGCAATATCTCTAGGTTATTATAAAAGAGATATATTGGAGATGATCCTGTGTAGCTAAAATTAATTATCTAATTATCATGACCATGCTTAGGAATAAGCCAAAAGTTGCTCATTTTAGAGAACACAAATGGCTGCAAAGAGTTGAAGCTTCAAACGCAATTTTGAGAATTAGCGGACTATTCTCCATTGTTCAAGTTTTCCAATGGAGTTCTGAAAGGTGAATACGAGGACCCATGCTGGTACCAAGAAACACCTTCGGGTGATATTTTTTTGGATAAGGTTCTGAGTTGTGACCGATAGATTATTATGAATGATATCAGAGCGGATCCATTCATAGCCACGTGAACTAGGCATAATGGGTCTATTAAGGTTGACTACATACTGGTTGTGGTGCTTATGATTGGATTTGAATAGATGAGGATCTTAGTCTAGGTTTTTTTTTGGTGAGGTCCTGAATTGTTATGGTAAAAAATTGCTAAAGGATATAGATATAGCAAATCTTTGGGTAATTACTAAAAGATATCTTGGAGAAAAAAATTGTGATAATAGCTAAAATTGATTATCAAATTATCATGACCATAAATGGGACAAATTGTGTACCAGATCCTAAGCCATAGCATGCTAAGAGTGCCACAACAAGATAGAAGAATTTTATCCATGTCAATCGCATGGTGAAGAACCACTTAATGTTCAAAGATGGGACCTCCTACCCTGTTCACAAAGTGAAGATTATAATAAATTTTTTTCTGTTTGAAATAGGAGCATCGTCATTTGGTACAACAGCCAAAGACTACTAGCTTGGACGGTTGTACCTTCACTTAAAATTTATCATACATATTACGTCATAGTTTATTTATTGGCAAGTCATGCATGATGATTGTACGAATGATCAATCTCTCTTTGTTATCATGTTAACAAATATGTCTATTGGCCCTGAGAAAGACTTCAAAGACAGATTAGAGTGCAATGACGATGTCGACGTCTGGAACCTGTGCCTCAGTCAGGCCTATGATGTTTCGGTCTAAGCTTATGACTTCTGGCTGGAAACTCATTGGATATGCTCGTCCTGGAGCTAACCTACTGACGTCCCTGGAGTAATAGCAGTTCAGGCATCACTATAAGTTCATCTTTACAGACTCTGTAATGCACTATTATTTATGATCAAGCTGCTGCTCCTCTTTCTACCCAAAAAAAAAAGAAAGAAAAAGAATTGATAGCAGTTGAAGACCACAGTGATAGGCGACCACTTATTATAAAAATGAGCTCAAGAGAGTGCATGGAGGTATTTTTGTAGCTCACAGGCTTCTAGAATCAAGTTTGGAGACCCTAAGGTTTGAAGTGGAAGGACATACATCAGCAGATGGCTATTGAAGACTTCTATGTTTATCTTTTATGAGAAATTTGAAGGCTCCAACCAACATTTAGCAGTTAAGTGAAAGATCAGGGGGATCCAACACATAATATTGGATGCCACATGGTAGGCGAGCATTGCATCGTTTTGTGTCTTGGTGCCAATCCAAGAACAGAGGCTTTAGTTAAAGGGCAATGGAACATTGTTTCCTGTTTTCCTTGTCCTGCACCCATATAAAGAGAGCAAAAAGGAGGACCCGCATTTTGGGAGAGGCTTACATGCCACATATTTAAAGGAGGGCTCTTATCAGATTAATTTGGTGTATGACAGGTTTCTTTTTTTTTTTTTTTTGGTTGTTGAGCAATAGTTTATCACGGAACATTTTCGTATTATTTTCTACCAAATATTTTTTAACTGGAGCTTGAGTAGAGTTAGGGCTTTTTTATTTATCAGAATGGTTGTATTTCGATTGGCTCTGGAATTACGGCGAGAGCTGTAAAAGGATGTCTAATTTGCATGTAATACAGAGATTTTTTTTTCCCAGAATTTTGCAAAGTTGAAAAGGACATGTATTCTTGCTTCAATGAAAATTGTTTCAATTTACCAAAAAAAAAAAAAAAAATGTTTCCAAGATGTAAATGAGGACTGCTTCAAATATCCAGCTACAACCGGCGGTATGCTTATCTCTACTTGAAGTTGAGGACAATTTGACTACTTGATCCTCAAGAGCTTTTGCTTTGATGAATGGGGAAAAGAAAAACCTAGAAATTTGTGTACTACTCGCTGTTTACATTAGCATGTTGAAGCAATTTAGATCAATCCTCCATTATTAAGCTTTTATCTAAAACAATGGACAAAGGCATTCTTGGTTTGATCATGTCTTGAGAGGATCCTTGGGTTGACATAAAACACATCATCTTTGGGTAGCAATCAGAATTATGTAGCTCTGTAGTCCCCTTGTCGAGCGTGAGTAGGATTTTGAGTGCTTTGGCATTTTTATCAACAACTACGTCTTAAGACAATTTAGAACAGACCATCCAGGTCTCTTTCTGTGGCATGCCTCAACTACCACATCATATAGATGTTCTTTGGGACCCATCTTCCAGCAGAAGCTCACACGTGGGTCGACACCAATGTAACAAGGACCAAAAGCTAATTCATTCAGCTTATAAACTGAACTGGATATTATTGAACAAAATCCTAGTCCGGCTGCGCCAAAAAGTTAACAGTCAATTACCTTTAGTCCGAATTAATTTGATCTCAATCATCTGAAAAACCAATTAGCACCAATCCATATTCCATTTCTATGTCAGCTTCACAAGTATGATCTAAGTGAAAGAAGCTATCTCAACCAAAATAATATTATGCAACGATAATATTGGTGATATGTACTTTCAGTCATAATTGTTCAAGTATTTGATTAGAATCTATCTGCAAGAGTTCTTGAAGAAAAAAAGAGTCTTCTAACCTATGTCTTTGTAAAAAACCATAAAACTGATGGATATCACATCTTTAAACTAGGCTAGGCTAGGGCCTTTATTTGTAAGTTTTCTTCTATCAAAAAAACTACCTTAGGTATAACTATATTTAGTGGGTGGTTATATTTATACCACCCAACCGCGTCCAACACTAAGTTCTAAAGTGACATTCATCAGCCCTCAACCTGACATCAACCGCAACAATCTGAATAAATGAATGAGGAAATAAAAAGAAGAACTAATGTGCTGGCTCGCATTAACACCTAAATTTCTCACTAAATGTATGAGATGAAAGGAAAAAGAAGATCCGTGCACAACAGAAGTTCGACACCAAAATGAATCTGGAAATGAATCCTGGCATTCAATTCTAAGCTGCATGACACCTCCTGCTCACCAAGATATCTCCATACAAGCAAACCACAATAAGCGTTCTCATAGAAGAAAAAAAAAAGAAAAAGATGGAGAAAGAAGGAGAAGGTAGGTGACCAAACTACATCAAGTGCTGCAGGACAAGTGACATATAGAGGGAAGGTCCCATAAAGAATCAGAGGGATCATGCACCGTCTCGAAGTACTCCGGAAGTCCATTCATCGCATAGAGTGATGCCGATATCTGCCTTTCCACCTTCATCCTATCGAACTCTGAGAGCTCCGAGCTTGCATCAGGCAATTCGAATCCATCGAGCAAACGGTCGAATCCAGATTCAAATAACCATGAATTATCTGATGGTGAAGAGCCCAAATCGAGTTCTTCTACACCATTGCTGAAGCATGGCCTGTAGACTTCATCAGTTTTCTGCATGTCATGTTTCTTATCATGACCAAGAGCAGCAGCACCAGTACCACCACTGCCTTCAGTTGTGGTTGTGCTCGAACTAGTGCTGATACTAGGACTGGCGGCAGGAGTGGAGGTGCAATAGCTTTGAGGATTGCTGGCGGGATGATGAGGTTGAGATCCATTTTTGCCGAGCTTCTTGTGACTGAGGAGGTTGCGAATCCTCGAGGCTAGCGGGGAGTTGGTGGAGACATGGGTGATGAAGTTGGTGCGGGTGTTGGACCCTCGGAGGAGGCAGGCGGCCTCATCGTAGGCTCGGGCTGCCTCCTCGGCGGTCTCGAAGGTCCCAAGCCACATCCTAATCTTCTGTGTGGTATCCTTGATCTCTGCTACCCATCTACCTGAGGGCCTTTGCCTCACACCAACAAATTTGGTGCTGCTGCTCTTGGTCCTCCCTCTGAACTTGGTGGGCTTGGAGATTGGGACTTGGTGTTGCTGGAATTGGAGTTCCATGGGTGGAGTGGTTGGTGGTAGAGTTTGCTTGTGGGGAAGGATTTGACTTAAAGGAAGGAGAGGGAAGGAGGGAGTATATTAAGGGAAGGGATAGTGGAGAGCTTGTCCTGGCCTCCTTGTCTGGTAGCAATTTGGAAGTTATGGAGCTCTAGGATGACTGGGTTTCCAATGAGGATATGATGCATTTAGTCATTTGGAGGAGTTTCTTTCAATGTTTGTAAGGAATATTGTGACGAAACATGTCCACAGTATGACCAAATTGCCCTAGTTTAGTTTTTTTGGCCTTTGACCCAACCAAGCAATTTTCTTTTCAAAAAATCTTATAAATAGGAAAGCTTAAGGTCTAATTAGTAGCATCACAAGCTATACAAACCATTTTTGCAAGAACAAAGACAAGCAATGAACATTATATTTTTGGTACTTTGTTGCCTCGTTAATAATGCTTTTGGTGGTCCACATGAGAATGGTTTGTATAATTGTTTACTTGACCTTTTTTTATAAAGGCAGCATGCATAAGCTTTATGGTGATCTAACTCTTTTTCAATGATAGGTTTCTCCCTCTCTCCAATTTGTCAAATCACTTTTTCATATATGCTTTGTTTTTTTGTTACTTGAAATAAAAATGAGTAGTAGTTGAGCTAAAATCAAATATTAAAAATCGATGCCCCAGAATTATATCAAATTAAGCCTTTATGCTTGCTAGTAATTGATGATTAGTTGTAGCCGAATGAAGTTTTATTTAACTATAGCTATGATTATTTTGAGCTACTCAAACTCAAGCCATGGCAGCCATAGCAACCATATACAACCTCCACCATAACTTGTATTATAGTTGTTATAAAAGTTGATGTTATGAAATAAATAAAAACTAGGTCAATATCTAGACCAGGAGCAGGCAAAAAGAGCCTATCAAAATCTACACTCCATGGCTAACTTCAAAGACTACAACCACTTGATATCCAACCAAATTTGCGATCTATAATAAAAATCAAACAAGATCTTTTTCCCTCTCTTTTCTTTGTTATTACATAAGCTTCCAATCAAAAGAAAAATACTATAATGGCTCTTGACCTCGGCAAAGAAGTTGCTCAAAAAGTATCTCAATGGAACTATTGATTTAACCAGATAAAGAAATTGCCTTGGAAGGGCATGCCTGTCAGTCCGAGGGAGCACAAGGACAATTTGGAGAAGAGACAAAGCTATCCAAGGCTTTGTATGGTTGAGTAGGGCCTGGTCTTCCTTCTCCTAATGTTTTGCCTGGTCAGCCTCTTCTACGAGCCAGGTCATGGAGGCACGACTAATTGCCACTTGGCGACGTGAAGAGCTCCTCCACGCTACCCGACGAATGGATGCACCCAGCCGGCAAGAAGGCACGGGTCTGCGTTAATGGTAGAAGAAGGAAGAAAGGGACGCAGATTTTTTGTCCATGGGTATCTTCATTCTTCCTTCCAAGAAGATACCATAATAAAAGCCATTGCACCAAGAGCCGTGAGCTGCCGCTAGGTACGGTCAGCATATTGAAAAGTTTAAATAACAATGAACAATTTTAAATAAAGTTATAAATTATAATTATTTTTTATTTTTTTCATTAATACTGTAAATTGTAATTTGAAAGAATAATATCGATTTATTTTTTAAAAAAAATAGTGCTATTTTTATTGATAAGAATAGTTAGTGCTAAACAAAAGGAGCTTTACGATCAAATCATGGGAGGTTTCTTTTCATATATTTAATAAAAATAATTTTATATAATATTTAATGGCACTCATTCCTATTGAAAGAAGAGAAAAATAAAAAAAGGTTAGAAAATTTTATTTTTTGTTTTATGATGAGCTAGAGCATGGTTCATATTAGTATATACGACATAAATATGATCGCTAAAAATTGAGGGTACCACCTATAATATGTGCAAGATATATGCATACATACATATATACATAAATATATAAACACATACATACTTACATACAAACACACACATATATGTGTGTGTGTGGATGCATGCATGCATGCATAACCTTTTGGGGTAACAGTTGATATTTTCAAGAAAGAGGTAACTTGATAATCTTTAATCTTTTGGATTATAAAATAGAAAGAAAAGAAACAAATAGAACGAAGAACATTGAATTATAGACAAGGCTATATATTTTACGAATAGTAATTATCTCAATAATAAAATATGAAATTATTGCTGATAATTAAATTTTTCAAACCAAATTTAGAGAAGCCTTTACTCAGTATAAAATTCACAAATAATCAAAGAAGCTTTCAATGATTCGGTGACAACTTCAATAACTAACCTTTCAGAAATAGAAACGAGAAAAATCGAAACATGACCCAGATATTATAACAGATGTTGCTCATGGCTAGGTGTGCGCAAAAAACTAGCCGAACCGTGAACCCGACCTAAACCGGTCTTTTTGATTTGGTTTATATTATTTTTTTTAATTCAGTTTGTTGTCGATTTAAGAAAAGTTTAACTAAAAAAATTTAATTCGATTTTAGTTTAAGTTTTCAGAAAATCGATTCTAACCCGACCCAACCTGACTCATATGTATGTGCATGTGTGTATGTTTTTCAATTTTTTATTTTTTTCCTTATATTTTCTTTTATAAATACAATAGAATTTTTATGTTGAAACTTAGTCGAGCTTATCTAGCCTCGTCTATTGAACAACAATTTGATAAATTGAACCGAATTTTTCAGATTAGTTTTAAGTAGTTTTTGTAGGTGGTTAAATAGAAAACTGATTTAAATGGCTCAATTTTGGATATATCTCCGCCCCAATCCAACACGTCCCATGCACACCGTGACGCTCTAAGGGGCTTATCTCTTATGCATGTTTTGCAACTTGCAACAGTTGTCACAAATCTATCGTGCACACGTCGTTTGTTAGAACATGGCCCCCTCTTCATTATGTGGGGGCATTTTTTAATTGCCTCTTAGCTTCGTTATTTTACGATATTCATACTTGGGAATAGTTTAATATAATTGTAATGATGTTTAGGGGGAGGGGCTTCCTACTTGGTCTTTGTAAGGAATGGACTAACAGAACGCTATCGCCGCATGCTTCCCTTTCACTATGTATTGATATTTCCGACTCTATTTGTAGTTTTGTGTGAATAGAACAAAAGAGATTCCTCTTGGATAGCAGGCTGGGAGACCATTTCTCGTCACTCAATTCTTCTAGATTTTGTCGCAGTTGGCGTCCATAAATTTGTTGTCTTCGACGGCGCAAATCTTGGGATTGAATTATAGGTCAACCCTAGCTCTCAACATTTGCTACTTATTTTGTAAAATACTTCGTGTTGCCCATTATGTCCTTATCAAAAATTTTGTCAGGTCCACATTGTTGATTCGGCAACTCTTTGATCAACTAACTCTAATGTTTGGCAAAAAATCTCTTAAATTGCACTCTAAGGTTTCAATTCTTCCATATTTCAATAGTGGCATACCATTCGGTAGAGCTAATGTCTAAAATATGAAATAAACAAGTATTTCTATGACTTTATCATCCAGCTAAGACTTAATCACTTTTCCATGTCCACATAACTTTACGGCCAAGAAATGAAAAATCTTTCCCTTGTTGCATGAAATAAATATTTTAATTTATCTAAGTCATCTCTTTTCAACAATGTCTCTACTATTTGATCCAATAGCATTTCATTTGATCTAATATAAAATAAACAAGCATTCCATTGGTTAGGAACAAATTTGACAAACTCTGATAACTCTCGATCAGAAGGAAAAATCCCATTAAAAAATTAACTATTAGTTCTAAGCCATCTATGATGATGAAGCAACAATTTAATCAACAATTTAAAGTACTTTTTTTGGTGTACTCTTGATGAGCCAACATTGATACATAGATGTAAGAGGGTTTGTCCATAAACATAAATTTCTAATTTTAGTTGCCTTCTTAGTTAATGTTCTGAACACAATACCTTTTTTCCATGGGTAATTGAGACAAGCATGGTAGACGCAAGGTCCCAACGGCACTACAAGCTCCGCATAAATCAAGATACATAAAATCTAAGATAATAGGTATTTTTTAAACCCTATTCACCATTTCGCTTTATTACATAGCAAATTGGTGATTGGTTTTAGAACTTCAGGAAGCCAATAACCGAAGGCAATTTATGTTATTAACAAGAATCATACCTGGTCTATAACTAGAATAACATCTTTCACCAAAAAGACAAACAAAAAAAAAAAGCATCATCCAATAAATAATCAAAATGAATAATTATCATAGTTGAGGAATGCGGCCATGGGTCAAGCATTCAAGGCTCCAATCTCAAATTTTAAAAAAATGAAAAAAAATAATAAGCAATTTGTTCTGATCTGCTGCGCCAATACCAATAGATATGATATGACCTACTTGAGGCCCCCAAGTTCATCAAGCATTCTCAAGTAGTCAATAACTTAAAACATTTAAAAGAATCCTAACAAGCCGGACCTTAAACCCTTCCGTCCTTGCAGTACTTGCACTAGCATCATGTTTTGGCAGAATATCCGCTTGCTAGTTCAATATACTCCAAAACTAGGAGAAAGCTCATGGCTGGGTCTGGACCGATAAGCAGTAGTTGCTTACATTCACACAAGACCAGCCTTCCAGAGTAAAATCTTCATATATCTCGAAGCTTAACAACACCTGCAAGTGCTTCCAGGTTTAGCAAATTGAAAATTTAGAGATGCAACTCCAAACTTTTGTAAACCATTCGGTTTTTCTGGTAAGATTGACAGCCATTTTCTGATTATTCTCATTTGGTAGAACCATAGAAGACAAGCAAGAGATGTTGTCTTCCGAAATAACCCTTACCCTCAGCCCTGCCCCACTTCTTCTTCACAAACCCAAACCTGATGAAATCGGGAATTCAATCCAAAATGGAACTGCACAGTCAAGGTTGGCACCTTCCATGTTCTAATTACATAGATGCCATCCGCGCAAGTCTGAAATTCTCCTCCTGTTGCAGTTTAAAGCCATCAATCTTAAGCATCTGTTTCCACTCCCTGCAATGATAAAAGCTTTGCAAAGTAGAAGACAGTTTAAACAAATATAAAATTGAAAAGCAAACATCTGATCTTCACCTTGAGAAAGATGATGAGGCTTGTGCAACATATTTCACGTAAACCAGGGTGAACTAAGCATGATAAAAGGCACAATTTGAACTCTCCACGTCAAATATAAGCGCAATTTCCATCTAT
This sequence comes from Phoenix dactylifera, assembly GCF_051530095.1. Classification (NCBI taxonomy): domain Eukaryota; kingdom Viridiplantae; phylum Streptophyta; class Magnoliopsida; order Arecales; family Arecaceae; genus Phoenix; species Phoenix dactylifera. The sequence continues at coordinate 14,649,336 of NC_143190.1, read as the reverse complement.
CATATCAGTTATGAATATCATTCATCCTTTCAGATGCTTTAGCATCCATACCAAATCCAATATCAGGCTATGCGCGCCTGAATGCAAAATATTCTGTAATGCAGTGTTCTGTATGTCCAACAGATTCCTCCTTGACAGAGAATGTACTCTTCCAAAATTTTGCTTTACATACAAATCCCAGAAATATCGTAAAGTTTGTGGAACAACTTACAAGTACATGCAGAAGCAGACAGATGATTCACTTTGATAGAGAAATAACAGATCAAGCACCAAAACTGATGTAGAACCATTTTCTATCAGCAAAATTTTATAGCCACTCACTTTTTACCACTGCAGCACAGATTACAAACACTGCATTTGACCGTCAATAATATACACCCGCCACCAAAATCACAATCTCTCACCAAACAATAATATATCAACCGCAACCAAACAACAGCTCATGGATGACATTACAAACTTAAGGACATACAAAGAATGGGTAGTAATGGGAAAGGATATAACCAGACAAAACTGACTTGGACGAAAAAACTATGATGACAAGACCGACTGCAGTGCAAGCTGCTGCTGAGGCTGCAAGGAAGACCAGGTTGAGGCAAGGACAGATGGTGGCAGCGTTTGTTGGAGCTGCCTCAAAAGATTAATCATCCTGGCAGCAGTTTGTTCTGTGGCCAGATCCTTGCCTGCACATAAGACCTACACAGCAGAACAGCCAAATTCAGGGCAAGGGAACACTGCTGACTAAGCAAAGGATGCATGTACGCCCATCCACATGATATTTTCCATTGGATCAAAGATTTTCTCTCTTTTTGTGTGTGAACGCATTAATGTGTCAGGATGATTAAAAAGCCTTAGGCCCTGTTTGTAAAAGCTTTTGGAGAGACTTAAAGCGCTTTCTAGCCCTCCAAAAGCATTTTTGGATGATATAGTGATGTTTGATAAAAAATATGAAAACTTTTTTGGCTTTGCCAGAAAGTTGAAAAAATCTACTCTAAAAGTACTTTCTAGCCAATGTTGGAAAGATGTTTTAGTTTTAATAAAATTTTTCTGGTAACCAAAATGCCCACCAACAAATCTCAATTACATCTTATATTATATCATATCTTATTATACTATAAATATAATATAATAATATATCAATAATATGCTATGTTATATCATATTATATTTTTACATAGTATAATAAGATAGTATTATAGTATTATAATAATATATAATTATAATACAATACATTCTTATAATTATATTATAATTATAATATAACAAATTATTACAATCAGAATATTATAATATAATGATAGTTATATTATAATAATATATTATATTATATTAATAATATAACAAGATAGTATATTAGATAATATTACATTATATTATATTCTAACATATGATTATATTATAATAATAATAATATAATATTACTGTATTATAATAATATAGTATAATCTATTGTATTATAATCTATATTAGAATAGATTACAATCCATTATATTATACTATAGTATATTATATTATGATTATAATAATATTATATTATAGTATAATATTATATTACATTATATTGTATTGTAATAATATTGTACTATTAATAATATACTACATTATGTGATATATCATCATATCCTATTGTTATATTATTATGCTATAGTATTCAATATTATATTACACAATATTACAATAAGATTATATCACATTGCCTATTATATCACATTATATTATATTGTAGTAATATTATATTATATTATATTATAATATTTTAATATATGATAATATATTTTTTATTGTCATATCATCATATCAAATCACTTTCTTATTTTGGTTACTAAACATATATTGAAGTTCCACGGTATTTTAGAAACATAGTTACCAAACAGCAAATAGCTTTTGGTAATGCCCTACTTCCTTAAAGCCTAACAACAATCCCAAACAGGGCCTTACTCTACCAAAAACTAATTATTTTTTCATCTTTTATTGCATATGTAAACCCTTAAAACTGTATAGAAGCAATTTAATTTTCAAATTTTCAATTCCAAGAATAACCCAGTTTAGATTTCTAAAGGCTTAAAACCTGCTAGATTTCTATAGCAAAAGGAACTCCAAAATGAGGGTCCCACCATCGTGGCGTTTAAGAAGGGTCAAATGTAATAATATATGCAGCCTTGCCTCTGCATACAGAGATGTTGTATTGTGTTTCAGACCCATGATGCCTAGATCACAATGAAGAAACCACACTATTACTCCAAGGCTCACCCACAACTCCAAAAGCCTAAAAAAGAGACATCTTGGTACATTTGGACTATAAGAATTGTCAAGGGAGGACAAAGAAAGATATTTCTGAACCAAGAGGCAACGATGAAATAAAATGCCTTACAAAACATTAAAAAGAGAGCTAATTATGAGTTATTTATTTACAGATCTTTCTAAAATTTAGATTTTGATGATAATCCTAGATCTAAAATTTTTTAGCAGCCATGTGCATTTGCGTGTGCATTATGAGCTGTGAACAAAATCAGGACATTGACAAAGTTAGCAAAGGACATATCACGGATTTACTCATTAGTTCATGACTTAATAAACAATAGCAGAAAAACACAAGGATTTATAACGGGGCAAAGGAAGGAGATTACCTCAGCAAACACGGAAATGATTTTGGGAAGATGCTGATTGTTAGGACCCAAAAGCTCCCTATCCGACCTGTGAACAAGACATGGCCTATCAATCAATAAAGCCCACTACAAGAAAATAAATGGCAGATAATATCTATCATATAAAACCCTAATTATGTGTCAAATGAATAAAGCAAAGACCTGCACTGACCTTTCAACCATTGAACAAAGCTGATCATGCACAACTTTGGCCTCAATCAAATCACCTTTTATCGGCAAGCAGCTTAGCCAAGCAGAAACAACCTGGCAAGCATGAAGGAAGGTTACATTGATGATGATGGCAATGACAACAACAACAACTATAGTGGTATTGCCTGCGTCATATTCTAATAAATAATTGTCGAAAAAAACTAGTGAACCATCCCATGGATAAAGGGTTCTGATAAAAGGAAATACTGACACCAGAATAATATGACTGAAATATTGACTTGAGGCCAAGAACACTGCTCTGCAAACACCGCACTAGTCAATTTTGCCCTTAAAAATACTCATTCTTGGCCACAAAATGTGTGCAAACGAGCAGAACTGCTTGCACATGTTATTGTTTACATGATTGTAAAGCAGGAGGTAACGGTCTGATCAACTTCATATTTCAGCAAACCTTGCCATCAAGAAATTTGAAGCATAACTAAGCATCGTACATCCTCTCACATTTAAAAACAAGACTACAGGCATAGCCATTGACAGCAAGCCGTTACTTAACTATTTGAGCCCCGTTTGAGGGAGCTTTTGAAGAGTCAAAAAGTACTTTCTGGCCCTCTAAAAATACTTTTAGAAGAAAAAGGATGTTTGGTAAAAATTTCGGAAAGTTGTTTTAGCCTTTTTAGAAAGCTAAAAATAACTTTTTGGGGGAAGCTGCATTTTGGAGCTTTCTGAAAAAGCTGTTTTGAGCTTTGTCGGAAACTCAATTACATATTTTGTCCTTTTATAAACTCAAAAATCTGCTAGAGCCCTAACAAAAAACCCTAACCGTGGATCAGACTCCCTTCCGTGCAAGAAAAAGTATTCTTGTTTTCTATTATTGTATTATACTATAAATATAATATTATAATACATTATATCATAATACATTAATATGTTATGTTAAATAATTTAATCTCATGTTATATTATGAAAAATTAATGTACGCTAATAATTATAATATTTTGTAATTATAATATTTTGTATCTTTATTATTGTATTATACTATAAATATCATATTATATTACATTATATCATAATACATTGATAAATTACATTAAATAATTTAATATTATATCAAATTATTATGCTATAGTATACAATATTATATTGCTATATTATAATAATATTATATTACATTACAGTAATATTATACTATAGCATATATTTATGTATTAATATATGTTAAATTTTATTATGCTCTGTTGTATAATACTATGCAATGTCCTTTATAGTAATTTTTTCAAAAAAAGTATTTTCTCAGTTTGTTTACCAAACACATGTTAAAATGCCACATCACTTTAGAAATGTAGTTACCAAACAGCAAACAGCTTTTTATAAAAGCTCTACTTTAGAAAGTTCTACTTTCAGCAGCTCTACTTCCACAAGCTCCACTGCCAACAGCTCCCCCAAACAGGGCCTTGTTGTTGACTCTATGAATAATTATTTACCAATATTCTCAGAGCTCCTGGCCATGCATCTCAGGACATCTTCCTAGGCCCTTCAACACATTCAAACTCCTTTCCTAATTAGAGTTTTATCAAATCTTCACTATCGATGTATTTACCATCCAGTTCTTCACCATTTCATCCTCAATTGGTGTTGCGTCGCTTTAACTCCTCTAGTTTACTTGGTCCTCACTCATCCATCCTAACTTTGCATATATCTCAACATTTGTACTTCTACCAAACCCATCTAGTTCTTTTGGACCCCTTTAAATACCCAACGCATTAAAAAAGAATATACACATAATTTCTTTTTGATATGAATCTTAGTGCAGACCTCGTACTACTAGAAATTTGCCTCTCCATCACTTCCCATAACACTTGTCATTGCCTAAGCATACATGCCTCCAATAATTTCAATGTACTAGTTTGTACCACTGTTCTCCCTTAATGCCCCCCTCCTGGTACCTTATTATATACTTTCTTGATGTTGGACTAGGAAAAAAAGAAAAGGGAGTTTGATCAGATAAAGGAAACATAAAAGTTTAAAAACTAAGATTTCCCCATCAGCATTCAAAGATATCAGAGGTATCTGGAATAGATAACTTCACTAAAGAAAGTTCAAGAGTAAATGAAAGTGGCCATATATTGCATGATAACAAGGTACAAGCCAGTGCCCTGCATGCTGAAAAAAGTAAGAATTAGCTGGAGAAAAAGAGCGTGTTTGAAAGGAAAATGAGGGCACAGATATAGGAGTATGGGACTACTCATGACAAAAGCAAAAGAGAGCTCAAGAAAAATGCCTACAGTTTGAAAATGGGTCAGCTAGCATGGATCCTGCAATGATCAAGGCCCTGACCACGAACAAATTTCAGACCTTCAGATTGAGTATGGTCCTAAAGAAAAGATATAAACCCCCTTTTATATTAGATTTGGATCATGCAGAATTAACCTGGCCAACAGGACTTGAGTGGCCCAACTAAAATCAACAAAAAAAACAAAAAAAAAATCTAGTTCATCAAGTCACATGTAACTCAAGACTTGACCTGAAACTGGAGTCGACACAACCAAACTAGTAACTGGATTGCATTTGGGTCTAAATCGTGGGCAGGCAGAGTGGCAGGCACTTCAAAACAGGTCTGGAGTAACCCAGGCCTGAAACTGACCTGACATTATCCATTTGCAGCCAAAACCAGAGATTGTGGAATGAGAAACACATTGCAGCTATAGAGGTCACAACTATCCTCTTATTCATGCAGAGAAATAAAGATTATCAAGGCACAAGCACAGAACATTGAGAAGTCGCACAATATGAAGGCAAGTATTGTGACAATGGATTATATATCAGTTTTCTAGCATCTGGATGTGGTAGCCATACCACTAATGGCGTCCATATAACTCTGAAATCATTCAGACAAAGACCTAATTAGATTGTTTTTTCAAGGCTATGTGCTGAACTTTACACAGTCTAGGTCAATTTACTTTATAGGCTAGCTACTGAACTTTACATGTAGTCTGAAATTGACTCTCAGTCAATTTACTAATAGCAACATTCAATAAAATTGCCACATCTATAACAAATTCCAACATAACAAGCAAACATTGACAACACTTTTAAATCTTTGATAAAATTTTACAAGCCAACAATCTTTTAAATATTAAGCACCACCAGCAGCAGTGGTAATAGCAATACAGATCAAAATATCAAATCCTTGCGAAAAGGATCCCTTTCTAAAAATCTAAAAAAAAAAATTATTTCATAGAAAAAATTAAGATAAGGAGTCTTTCAATCTCTAAGACAAATAGCAAATGGCAAGGTGCCTTGAAAAGAAAATTTTAGAGAGAAGATGCTTGAGTCGGATCTTATTTAGCCATTACCATCACAGTATTATTGATTTTGATAAAAAAAAATCTTGCTGGATTATTTAAGCAACAAATAACAAGTCTTAGCCAAACATGCAAGATAGTCTTATTTATATCACTCATTGTCATTCATTCTGATTAATGGCTACATCCTTTGAGACAACAAGCTTTTCAATTATATAGAGAGGGTAGGGAAGGGAGACTAATTGAACATTAAATACCTGAGCTGCATCAATACTATCCCTGTGGAATTGACATATTTTTCCAAGAGCTGAAACAGCATTGTCGTATGCCATTACATTGTCTGAATGCAGTGCATCAGGATGTCTAATTACATTATTTAGCCTTGAGAGAGCCTCTGCCAAAGGGGGAAAAAATCATAGAAAACAATATTCATAATACTGCACAGAAGAGAAAAAAACAGACTATGCAAAATAATCACATTTTAATTCTACTGGGATACCTCCAACAAGAGGTCGGAACACAGAACCACCAAATTCAGCACAAACACCAACTCCATAAACAGCAGCCTGAAGACAATTACTTCTTGAAATTAACATAGGATAACTTGGAAACAGTGATGGATATGTGTAAGGGTGGGTCTAGGGTAAGGTTGTTTGCAGACACACGTGTGGCTGTGAGGTAGTGCAGAGGAATAGGGTTGGAAAAGGGATTGCAAACCTGTCTAACATCCGCATTCTCATCATTGCATGCTTCTAATAGGAAAGGAAGATAAGTATCATAATATCTGTTCAATGAAAAAACAAAACATTAGAGAAAAAAATTCTAAATTAAAAGCCTAATTTTCCAAAGAGTTGAGTTCAAGGAACAAGCATACCTCAGAGCGGCTTCTCGACATTGTTCTACAACATCATCAAAAATGCAAATGGCAATCCTTCTCTCCTCAGCTGTTTTATCCTTTCCCTGCACATATAAAGAGCTTGAAGCTTAATCCTGCTGAAGAGATTTACTGATTTACCATACTAACTATTGGTTGAGGAATTGAGTAAACAGAAGCTTTTTTTTGTGATAACTAAAAGCTGTTTTATTCAAACAGACTTAAGAATATCGCAAATAGCATTGAATTTCAGAGGAACCAAGGCACAATAGAGATGCCACAAGGTAACAAGTACAGGAAACTGAATCTTCTACCAAAATATTGTAGATTGCCCACAACGATACAGATAGCTAAGCCCATAGCCAGTACATCTTTCTACTCACAAGTTAGGTGCAAATTAATTACAACATCGAATTAAGAAAATCCAGGTCTAGGTATAGGACATGCTATGTAAAGGAACTGGAGAGTCCTGTTTCTACATACACACAAATTATGTAAATCTGAAGAAAAGTGGCAGGTTCAATATGCAAATGAAACATTGTAACTTATTGAACAGGCTTTTTTGATGTCCAGGTCCCTTAGCATGTTGGTATATGGTCCGCAGGTCACTGATCATAATCCACTCTAGTGGTCACTTAAAAGTAGAAGAAAGCTATTACATGCATGCATAAACACAGTTGGCACGGACATGAATGAAGATATAGCCAAGGAAAAGCTACTTGTGAGTTTTCGCTTAAGTAACTGCAACTTATTACCGGCATCCATATTAACAACATAAATGGTATCGAGCAGGTTCAGCAAAGTTAAGTCATTCCCAGGCTTTAAAAGATGTGGCTGATCAGTTAATATTCCCAAAATTACATCATAAGAGTGACAAGCACTTCAGGACTTACCAACATTGGTGTTATATACATTGCAAGTTCATCAAAGAACGGCAGAAAAGAGGCCTTGAATGTTTTGATCAAAGTGCCCAAGCATTCACCAACCTGAACAAAAAAACACAAAGGAAGAAAAATACAGGACAAATATCAAGTTTCAGAATATATGAATTATCACATCAAGGAGCTAAGGTTACAAGAAGTTATTTGCTAAGTATCCACAGAAGTATGATTGCTGACGAGTTATGACAGACCTGATCAAAGACTTCTTCCTCCTGTTCATTTTCTTCTTTAAGGAATTCTCCTTCCTCAGCATCGAAGTCCTCTGCCTTAGTCCTTTCTGCCCTTTCTCTTTTCCTAGTTGTGCTTGCTGTAATCACATGCTTGATCTCATCCACTATACTTCTCACCTGGCCTTCATCTAGAAGCAGTCCAGAGAGCTGAACAAACAAAACAAAATAAAAATAAGGGATAAAACCACAGATTGCGATTGAATTTCTTACAGTAATATCAAGACATTATCATACTTGAAAGGGAGTGTTTTTGGGGGGAGGTGGGGGGACAGACAAAGCTTAAAATGAATAATGATTGTTTACATCAAAAGCTCCAACAGTAGTGCCATTTGGAGCGTAACAACAGCATAGAATTCACACATTTGGGGTGTAATAACAGCATAGAATTCACACATTTTGCAATAGAAAAGCTTAAGATGCCTAACTTATCTGTAATCTTAAGAAGCAATGGTTTTCGAGCAGAAACTAAAATCAACATACCCAATGTGATATCCCTTTCAACTGAAGATTTGTTTTAAGGATATCCATATAAGGTGGGAAACTTCAAATTAAGGTTCTAGAAAGCTTTATCCATTCTATGCAACACTCTTTTTGCATTTGGGACTTAATAGTAAGATAATGGTCAACATCACCATAAGAACTTCAACTATTAGTAGTTCCATACACTGTACCAGATACTTAACAAGCCATTCCAGAACATTTAAGCCCCAGTTAAAACAGGCCTCCATAACTCTATGGTTGCAAAGGTGATGCAGGGCATAGATATTGTTCTCAGTACAGAATCTTTTCTTCACAGCAAAAAGAAAAGAAGGAACAAAATCTTATCACTGAAAGTCTTTGCTTTACCAAGGACATCCAGTATACAATAATAATGACTTCAGCAAGGCCATGACAGCATGCAGTACTTATAGCCCAAATCTCTTTGCATCACCAAGGCCATAACACCATGCATCGAGCAAAGTCAATAAACATTTGAACATCAATTTAATACATGCCTTCTCATGCAACAATGCAGACAATGTTTGTCTATGCTAAGCAACAGATTGGAGATGCAAACATGTACTAAATGTTATTATGTAGATCAAGGACTGCAAAACCAACCCAAACTGCCCAAGGTGGTACCGTACAAAATTGGTGCCGAACTGGGTCGGTTTGCTAGTTCAATACCGAATTGAATGGAACCGCCCAATTCTGCTTGGTACCAACCCGTATCCCCTAGTTTCAAGCAGAACCTTGATAAAAAAACGAGAAAAAGAGGCTGAAAGCTATATCGGTACTAGGTGTGTGTCGTACTATGCTGAACCAAACCAGTAATGTACTAGTAAAGTACCCAGTACCAAAATTGTGAACCTTGATGTAGATCAAACCATTGTCATCTCCTATCAGAAGTTCTTTCCTTGCCAATCTTATTTTGTCACATTGCATAATAAATTACAGGAGCACAGATTTCAAACGGCGACTGTTGGGTATGACATTCCAATTTCTGTTTTTCATTTCTAGCATCTCTAGGAATTGATGAGGAAGGATCTGCTTAGAGTGTTTGTAAAACAAGATTTTTTTCTTACCTTCAAGCCAAAATGACCAGTAGAAGTATGATTATCTTCAACTATACAAATTCTAACAAGACCAAAACTAGCTAAGCCTCTATCTTATATCTACTCAGATCATAAACCTAGTTTAAAGCTAGTGGTCTTGCTCAGACAAGCCAAGTTGCATTGATTTACTAAGGTTCCTTAGTAGTTGATGTTCATGATCGGTGAAAGAAGGCGGAAAACACTCGGGGAGAGACTCAACTAACATCTTATTACACAATAATGTATGTCTTAGCAATGGATACAAGTAACAGATCTCTTCAGACCCAATAGCACCAATGCAGTTCCGAAATAGTCAACTTGCGTTAAATTCTCTATAGACCAGAAAACTTTCTTGCTCGCTACAGATGAGGTATCTGTTTAATATAATAGACTAGAGTGAACCAATACGATTATCAGGGGACACTCATAGAGTTAACACAACAAATAATTGTACTACAGCATTAAGAAAACAAAGTAATACGAAGGCTCTCTTCGAAAAAAATGATGTAAAGGATTAAGTGAGGAAGACAAACCTGTACACATTCATTCAAGGAATCCAACATGCTTGCACAAATTTCTGTTTCAGGCTCCTGCAATCAGAGATATCATTCCAAAATACAAATATAAGTACAGAAGAATAAAAACTCAGACATTAGAAAATACAGATGTTTTGTTAAATAATGAGTTTTAGGATAACCTTATGCAAGGCTTCAATGAGAGATGGAATTATATAGTCAGACAATTGCTTAACATACGATTCATCACGACCCTGAGCCAGCCCCTTCTCCACAGCTAACTTTGCTGAACGAAGTAGTTCTGGCATAGCTGGAGGCAAATAGAAAAATACATTGAATCGTTAGAAGAACTTAAACATTTATCAAAATAAGATCCATAATAACAAAAATATAGTAATACCAGCAACAGCAGCCTTCCTGACTTCTTCATGAAAATAAAATTTGAGAAGAGGTACTAAAGTAGGAGCAACCTGCAATTAATTTGTATATTAAGTGATAGCTTCTTTTAAATAGACAAGTTGATCAAATAGATTAAAGGCCTAATGAGGGAACTAAATAAACACTGATCATAACAAACCTGATCGATCCATGGATAGAAGCCCTCCTTGAGCTCATCAGCATAACAACAGAGCATGTTACAAGCTGTGGCTTTCTCTTCCAGGACACTAGTCCGAATACCAATCCTTTTATCACCAAGAGTGATGGTTTCGATGCTACATTAATATATGACCTCAAGTAAATTAGTTGCATGTATCTACAAAATCAGCATCACTTGATATCATAATAAGACCATGCAGAATCCCTGTCCTAGGATATCATACAGATCATATTTGGAATGATAGCAGACTAGCTTACTAGCAAGCGGGGAATCGTAGCAGGACTAATGCAAATTAACGAAAGCTATGAGGTTAAGAATAACAAAATCTATAAAAAATGGAAGTTGTCAAGGTAGTTTAGAAATGTACACATTGCAATATTGCACGAAAGTGTCTACAGTGCAAGGGTGGCATACAAGGGACAGCATCTCTTATGAAGACAGCAAGCATATGAATGGATTATAATGTTGGAGATGTTCATCAAATCATTTTTAATCATGTTCTTATTTTCTTTTTTGCTTCTTTTTTTTTGTTGCATACTGTCAGGCCATGAAACCTGCATGCACAAAGTATTTGAGTCATGCTAGGACATTTTTGGCAAAGAAATAAGAGGTTAGTAACGTCATGTCCAAATTTTACCAATTCTGAATTGTTGTCATAATCATATCAGAAGCTGGGTGGCGTTGAGGAAGCCAACAAGTAGTCCAAGCCTTGCAGAATCCTCACCGTTAAGTGTGTGCGGGACATACAGTTTGTGTAGGTTGTATATTTGATCAGTGTTAGCAGGTGAAGTAGGAAACAAGATCTGACAGACATGGTTGACATTGGAAAAAAGTCATCGCTTGCCTTGGAAGTACCATAACATTAAAATGGAATGTGTCCCATCATCACATGGCAGCATAGATCCAAGATCCCAAAATCCAAATGCAGCAAAACTGGGATCAAATATAAACAAAATTATGTGTGTATAATTTGTTTATACATGTATGCTTGATGTATTAACTAAAATGATGAATCATTCTAAGTTAGTTCTAGATAAGTTAGTTCTAGATTTCACTTAAAGAAAAAAATAAAAATATCTGAAAAACTGCAACAATTAGAAAAATTATTTTAACTTTTAAAAGAGTCTAGTATCTTCAAGTAAGAGACAAGATCAGCATTATTACATCATCATCACCAACATATTATTATATAACCCACCAGATTGCAAAGGGAAATGTGTTAGCTCCATAGGCATGGAGACATTGAAATATGTTGCTTTAGCTGCTATATCTTAACAGTTGGATGGTGATGGGAGACTGTATCAAACTTGATACCCAAAGTGTGAAAATGAATTGAGAGTTGAAACTTGCTGCATTTGTGCTTATTGATCAAAAGTTCCATCCATTGAATCTAATGAAAGAGCCAACAGTTAAAGTGGTTGATTCAACTTCTAAACTAACCAGAGTTGGTCAAACTCCCAAACTTTGGGTATCAAATACACACACACACACATACATCTATATATACATATATAGATAGAAGGAAAGAAAGATAGATATACATACATATATACATATACATATGTATGCATATATCTATGCATATGTGCATGTACATACATACATATGTATGTACAAAGAAGCTAGGTAGGTATCTACAAGCTTTACCTCAATCGAAGCTTCATCATCCACGATAATTGCTTATTAATCGACACAAATTGACAGTATAAAATCTTCTTTACAATGTTGAACTATTCGTGAAAGAAAAATGGTCCAATTTGCTAATTAACCTACTCCAAAAGTCACAAAAAATTGCAAAATACTCAAACAGGAGCTGCAGCATTAAAGACAAACCTATCATCGTCTGACTCATCGATATCCTCATCTGAATCTGCGGAGGTAATGGTTACATCTGGTTTCAGCTGAGCAGACTGAAGCAATGGAGGCATTACAAAATTCATGTATGGAAGAAAATCCTGTCCTAAGCACTTGCATAGTCTGGCCCATGCCTACAAGACAAAACAAGGAATTAAATGATGTGACATTGTGACATATGGGCTACCATATACTATTTCAAGCTATGCAATCTCAAACATACCTGTAACATGTAACTTGTTATTGGGTCGTCTGTCTCCAGCTGAGATCCTTGCAATGTCATCAGCACTTCCATTACCTAGCATGACATAATCAATTAAATGAGTGAGATTATAACAACTAATATATCATAAGATCATCAGCTGAACTCACAGAATCAACTATTGAAGATATGGATACAGCTTTAGAAAAAGAAAAGGCATGAAAATAAAAGGCAACAATGACCATCAAATCCATGACTTAAACTACAAAAAACAAGAACATGTGTTACAGCAGTATACGACTCAACATCAAAACTCAAAGCATTACAACTCACAAAATTCTTAGCCACTAACATGCTGTCCCCAAAAAAAGATGCACATAAGTTTTTTGAGAGACTGGGTTCAAGTCTAAAGGATCTATAGGAGACAATATTGTATAAAGAATTTGAAGTATAAACTAATAACAAATGAGCTTCAGTCCATAAAAGTAGTCACTCACAGACACTTCTAGAATTGGATGATCAATCAAGGTAATAATTTTTAGAGAAGAAAGAAAAATATCATAGCTACCTGTTTAGCGTCATCCCTAAATTTCTCCTTGCCTACAGCCATTCCAACCAAACTTATGCACTCCATAGACTTGGCACGAAGCATCCGTTTGGACTTGTCAGTTGCATTCATGAAAATAGCTTTGAGATATGGCATGACAGCATCATAGTACTTTTGGAATTGTTCCTGAAGGAATATGTTACGTCAAAAGAAACCCATTGAAAAATTTAGAATAAACAACCTAACAAAATGTCCCCTTAGCAAATACCTGTGATGAATCTGCAACAGATGCTAAAGCCGTCAAAGCTCCCTCTTGCACCATCTGCTTCCCATTCTGAATGAAACATGTTTTGCATTTCAAAACCCTTTCTAGCAACTCGAGAAGAACCGGAACAAAATCATATGTAAAACTGAACAAAGCAAACAAATATGAGAATATACCTGTAAGAGTACAAGTAACTTGCTAACAATACCATCTAAGTAAGGTGTCAGGATGTCCGGTGTGCAGTTTTCGCTGAAATTCAAGACTGCCGAAGCAGCATGTGCCTGCAGCATCAATCAAATCATGTTCATTAAGAACTGATTCACACAAAAAGATTAGTTCATGAATTTGAAGTTCCATAAATAAAGACAAGAAACACATAAAGATGAATAATTAATCAGAACAATTAGCTTGCACGGATGCCAGAGCAATTCTTACAAGATCTGTGTAAGGGGAGGTCCCCATGAATCAACTCCATACTGATATAGACTGGAAGCAGAACAATACCAGCCAGTATGATACACTATCATCCACTACTTGACTCCATGGAATAAACTGTCCTATTACAGCTTGTAACTAACGATCCATTATTTGACTCCATTGAATACACTGCCCTATTACTGCTTGAACTAACAATCAACTACTTTACTCCATGGAATACACTGCCCTATTACTGCTTGTAACTAACAATTGTAGCTCAATTACGACCATGAACAGTGAATGCATTCAATAAGAGCAATATGGAGCCAAATTTTGAGAAAAGCTCGAGGAACCATGAAAACTGTACATAAGAGACATGCATTGTGCAAGCTTTCCCAAAACGGAAAAGGAATGCAAGGCAAGTTGAACAGGACAAGGAGTAACAACCAAGGCCAATAAATAATCAATGCTTGACCTGTTTCCGAACTTGAGCACTTCCAGAAAAGACCAAACAAATATACAAATGCTTATAGACAGAAATAAAGCTTGTATGTGGGTATGCATGCAAGCATGCGCACGCGCGCGGGCACGCGTATGGATGTATGTATATAAACAGCAAGGGAAACATTGTTCAAGATTTCATCATCTTTTCTCCTTGAAGCATTTTAGAGAAGCCTTGAAACAGGAAAAGGAAGACTATGTTTCCAAGTGATATTCAAAGTATTAAGTCCCCACTACAACTAAACCAAATGGAAAGGAAAAAACTACAAATAATGTCCCTTCGAGCCACTTTTCAAGCTAGCTTGCAATGGATAATTCCATTCCAGAGGTAAGTTTGGTACCCCCAGAGATCTCAAGGTGGTCAATCATTGATAATAGCTGTTAGAGTTTAAGCTGCTGGGAGTACTGAGGAAGATTGAACTACTGTAGCTAACATCAACATAATAGTTTATCATGGAGTCAGAACCATCTTAAATCCAAACTAAGACATTTGCACATCAGAGAGCATATTTCTAATAATCATGTAACAGATACTAATCAAGAAATATTTGACTCAATAAAGATAGTTTCCTGTAATCTATAATCGTAGATATTCCATGCACATAAGGCTTGCTAAAGTACTGACCTGAACACGGGGATTCTGGAAGTCATCCATCGCGGATGCCAAAGCAGGCAGCACCCTCTGATGATACTGGACTTGCAAATCCGGCCCCAGATCCGTAGACAACTGCCCAATAGCATTTATGGCTGCCCAGCGCACACGGGGATGGGGATCTTGGAATGAATTAAGGACCATATTCACCACTTGCTCCAGGTTCTTAATCATCACCTGCAAAAAGGGGAGAAAAGAGAGATACCCAACTGAATGAAATAAACAACGATCACTGCTTTGTTAGCTTGGAACATCATTTGATTTTATGCCATCAGTAAGTCATCTAAAAGAAGATCCTTTTAATTAGATCAAAGATTGTCCTTTAACGGTTACAATACCTTGGAGCAACCTTCAGCAATCTGGGCAAGAGTGATGAGGGCAGCGTGGTGCTTCTGCCACTCGGGGGCGGCCAGGTACGCCGGGAGCAGCTCAGATGCGACAGGCACAATGGTATTCCCACCAACGGCGATTGACAGCCGGTCGAGGCACTCCTGGGCAACGCTGTAGTTGCTGGTCTCCCCAGCATCCTCGTCCTCGGCCTCTGCACCGTGCCAAGCGGGCTCATCCCCGATGTCGAGCAGCATCTTCATCAGCACAGCAAACAGCCGCCCGATAAACTGGGGGAGACGGCGCATCATCCCAGGGGCGCGCTCCCGTGCCTCCGCAAGCGTGATCACGAACTCAACAGCAAGGTGGCGGGTGCCCTCCTCGAGTTGATCAGCCTCGGCGATCTGGAGCATGGCGCCGACGACGTCCGGGAGCTGGCGGCGGAGGAAGCGCGGCTCAGTACCAGCGAGCTCAATGAGGAGCTCGAGGGCCTCCTGAGCGGTGGCCTCCTGGCCGGAGTTGAGGGACTCGGTGAGAGTGCGCATCATGGCAGGGAGGAGGTCGCCGAAGCGGTCACGGTCGGCGGCGGAGGGGAGGCACTGGACGAGATTGATAGCGGCGCTGAGGGCAGCGATGCGGACGTCGGCGGAGGTGGGGTGGGAGAGGGAGGAGAGCAGGACGGAATGGAGGGTAGGGAGGTGGGGGAGGAGGGTGTCACCGATGTACTGGGCGAGCTGGGAGAAGATGAGGAGGGCAGATTCTTGGAGGCGGGGGTTGTCCGAGGTGACGGACTGGAACATGAAGGGGAGGAGCTCCGGCCAGGCGTCGTCGGGGAGAAGGCCAGCGGCGAGCTCGGAGACGGTGTCGCAGAGCTTCTTGGAGATCGACTTAGCGTCCTCGCGCTGTACGGAAGCGAGGAGGAGGGACTTCAGGGAGGCCTGCGAGGCCGGGGAGAGCCGAGGCCAGAGGTAGGACGGCGACGAGGCGTCGCCGGAGGCGGAGTCGCGGGTGAGGAGCTTACGGAGGAGGATGGCGGACATGGCGCGGATCTCGAGGTGGGGGGAGGAGTGGAGGAGGGTGGCGAGCTTGGCGGCGAGGGCGTCGGGGTGGAGGTCGCGGCAGAGGTTGAAGAGGGATTCGGCCTGTGATCGCTGGTCGTTGGCGGAGGACATCAGCTGCGAGATGAGGACCTCGAAGGGGTTCGGGTCGGCGCCGAGGATCGCCGCCAGCTGCTGCTGCTGGTGCTCCATCGCCGGAGGATGCGAACGGCCGCTGGGGTTTTAGGGAGGGGGCGGCAACGGAGGCGGGGAAGAGGATCGGAGGGGAGCACAGGTCGGCAGGCCGCTCGCTCTCGCTCTCGCTCTCGCTCTATCGCTCGCTCGGTCGGAGAGTGGGTTGTTTCTTGGCCTTTTATTATTAGGGTTTGGGAGGAAAATATGAGAACTTGGAAGGAGAGTGGAAAGGGGTGGCATGGCTCCATTGCGGTGCTTTGGATTGGGTCTTGGAGGTGGCGTTTGGGCTCGTGGATATTAGCTGTTGAGAGCGTTTTTTTTAAGGTGATTATGCGTAATCGTGATGCCGCTGGTCGTGCGGATGGCGGACCTTCGAGGATGGTGTCGCATAAAAAAAAAAGGTAGTTTGAGACTGCGACACCGGAAAGCCTAAAGCACGGGGACAAAATGTGCTTTCCTTTTTTTCTTTTTTTTCTTTTTTTTTTTTTTTCTTTTGGTAAATCGGCCGCTCACACATGACGAGCGTGAAGCTGGCCTACAAAATCAGAAAACAAAATGCTACGCAAGGACGCAGGCACAGCCTCGTGGCCTGTCCAAAGAAAATGTCTCGAATGATGAGCCGCGAAAGAAGCAACCCAGTCAGCCGCACCGTTTGCCTCCCGATATACGTGCGAGGCTTGGTAGGAGACAGTCTCCCCCAACGCTCTACGGATATCGTGAAGCAGCGGCCGGTCCTCGACTGAGTACCCCCCTTTCTGGACCCACCCAACCACCGTGGTCGAGTCCCCTTCGAGTAGGATGTGACCCTCACCAAGTACCCGCCTCGCATAGGAGACACCCTCCCAGGCCGCCTGAAGCTCTGCAGTCGCCACTGATGAGTCAAAAATCCTGCGTCCACCTGCCGCCACAAGTCTGGCATCATGATCCCTAATGATAAATCCCACACCTCCGCAGCTCCCATCCGCTGATACATTGCCATTGAAGTTCACCTTGAGAAAGCCAGGGGGTGGGGGCACCCAGGATACAAGTATCGTCCTGGACGCTGCAAGAGTAGAATGGGGGCCCCAGATGTCCCTAGCCAACCCAGTAGGTGTAGCCTCAACAGCGCCGATGATCTCCGCCGCAAGCCGTAGAGCTCGGTCCGCCACCAACCTCGGATAGTGGCTCTCACCATCGAAAACCCATGTATTCCTCCCCAGCCAACAATGATAGGCCAGGTAGGCATCACGAGTCCCCCTCTCCTCGCGTACAGACCCCCGGACCGAGGCCTCCAAGTGACGAAGGAACTCCTCAACGGACGCCCACAGCTGCCTCTGATCGGGCTGAGCTGAAGCATGTCTCCATATCTGACTAGCTCTAGGGTACTCAAAAAGAACATGATAGATGGTCTCCTCTGTCGCCTGACAAGCTCCACATGATAGAAAATGTGCTTTCCTTTACCAATAATAAACCATCAAAGATTTTTTTTTTAAAATAAAAATATCATACAAAATGTGTACAAATACATCCAAAAAAAAATAACACATCTCGGAGAGCACTCAATAACACCGCCTCATCCACCTAAAGGTGTATCTCGAGTGGTAAGCTATAAACCACTAGGTTTACCTGCATTTCAAGATCTTTATTTCGGATGCGATATACATGCTATTTGATGATACTATCTTATACAAATATTGTCAACTGGATACAGAGTTATTTTGCATGTATCTTGAAATTAAGAAAACTAATTAATAGTCATCAACATATAATTTATGCGACCCGCATCCCTCGTCAAAGTCATCTCAATTCAAAATAAGCGACGATGGATAGAATTATGCTGGTGCTAGGTGCTTTTAGAGATTGTTTGGATCATGATATTGAGTGATTTTAGAAATAATTTTTTTTGATAGTTGTTGTATTCATTGTTCTTACGTGGCAGTTAAAAAATGATGAAATACAGTATGTGGTATCAATGAAAACATAGCGTGATCTACGATGAGTGATCTTTAGCATTTCTACAGGTGATTGGTCCAAATTGTTAAATGATTAATGTTACATTGATAATTTTGTAGTGAGATTTTACATGCTTCTTTTGTGCAATTTTTATTATGTTCCACGATTAGCTGCTAATCAGTTTGATAAAATAATGATGACAATTTAAACTTTTCAATTATATGTATGTTAGGTTCATAATTAGCAGCGAGAATTTGCAAGCACCTTACAAGAATTCTTCATTATATTCCATAATTGATTTAAACATGACAGTGAAAAAAAAAAAATAGTGACAATAGTGGACTTTAAATAAATTAAAATATTTTTCTCATCCTTGGAGACGTCCCTGGAGTGGCAGGAACTAATGAGCAAAATTGTCATTTTGAACCCTCATAGGTGGTGCTAAAAACCAAATCTAAACGCAGTGCGAGAAGGTTGTGGAGGACATATAGTAGACCACCGGTAGGTTTAAAAGGGGAATGTACCTGAGCTAAGATTCATATGGAGCCGTGGAAAGAAATCATAATCTTACATAGGAGTGAGGAACAAAATTAGAGAGATTGAGCCTTGGGACGGTATCCCATCCATATAACTCTCCCAAGCTTTCCAATCATTTGGAAGGCTTTAATTATTGCGAGTGCTTCAGCTATTTGGCCTTTTTTTTTTTCTTCTTTTTTTTTTTTTTTTTTTTTTTTCTTTTTTTTTTTTTTTTTTTTTTTTACAACAGCAGTTCACATGGAACGAATGTGAATGCAGCCGGTAAAATAAGAAGGCAAAATGCTACCTAGCGAATCTGGCATCGGCTTATGATCCACCCAAATGAAGCCTCCAGAGTGGTGAGTTGCAAAGGACCTCATCCAGTCTGTCGCAGCATTCGTTTCCCGATAAACGTATGTAGCCTGGTAGGACGTGCCTCCCCTTGGCCTTTAACATTCATTGTTATTTCTAATAATGTGTAGAACTTTAATCCTTGCACTGGTGCCAATTGGCATGGCTAAAACGGCCCAACATGCATATGCTAAACGTTTATACTCCATTGGACTAATACTATTACACAGGTGATTGTTATATGATGCCTTGAGTTGGTTTCATAATTATTTATTATGAACAGTGTATTGATTCTAGTGGCGTTGCTCCTTTCTCTCTGGTACTTTTTTTGCTCCGTCAGAGGAAACTTGTGAGGAGATATTCAAAGGCATTCTCCCAAAATGAAGCCATCGGTTTCTTAGGAATTTGGCAACCTCATTGAATTATATAAAATCTTCACATCCTCGGTAATTGCATTCATGTCCTTGAAAATTGAAAGTTACCTAGATAAAAACCGATTGCCTGCATTTGATTTAGAGTCCTGCTGTTCTACCTCAACATCAAATGCACTGTATTTTTTTTTTAAAAAAAATATAAATATCCTCCTAAATGTCAAATTATGCATTAATATCCTTCCAAAATTAATCTATACATGTATACTCTCGTAAAACACTTATTTTATTTTTTTATTTTTTTATTCTTGTTTTTGCATATGTGCCCACATTATCTAACACTTTTAAAAAATTAACGGTCTCAAATTAAAAGAACTAAAAAACTCTTAATGAGTAGATATGCAAGAAAAAAAAATCGATAAAACGATTGTAATGGAGAACAAAAAATAATTTTAAAATTTTATTTTATTTTTAATTAAAATAAATATGCTATTTATTAATGGTGTTAGTATAACATTTATATTAGAAGCATTTGTGAAAAAACAATATTTTATGAGTATATAGAAATAAATATAAATTTGAAAAGACTATTCATGCAAATTTAAATTTTTAGAAGGTTATCCATGTTTTTTTCCGACACGTTGATATCCAAAGCAGGTTGGCAGGATCCATATTCATTTGAATAGCTACATTATTATATATACTTTTCTTCTCGCTTTTCAAATAATAAAAACCCAAGCATTTCAGACAAACAGTTAAGTGCATCGAAAACACATTCACAATGCAAATCATACTTTAACTTGAACCCAATAAATTGTCATCTCCCTACCGAACCACATCACACATTCCAGGATGCGTTCGGCACCACAAAGGTTGAATGGGCTCTGCCCTAATTCCCCTGCCTACCATCCGATGACGCCAATCGTTCAATCGATCCGTTGCCTCCGCATACCTCTTCTTCCCCCTCTGGTCTCGATTTCCAGACCACAATGTTTCCGCCATTGCCGATGCCCTTGGCCACATCCTAGAATCCAACACCGTTGGGTCCGCCTGCTCCGACCACAACGCCACCTCTCCACCCAAAACTAGCTTTGCCTCGTCTTCGCTAAGCCCATACGTTATGTCGTAGTCGTACACTCTCTGCCAAGTCTTAAAAGGTCCGCACCAAGATCCTCCATCCCCGCCTCGGTCGCTGCCAATTTGATCATACGAACTATCATTGCCGACAAAATCCCCGTGTCCGCAATCTAAGTAATAAAAATCCGACGACGACACGATTGTTCGATATCCTGCGGAAACTATGAGCTTGGTGTTGTTCGGGCCATTGTTCCATGTCTGAAGAACGGTGGTCTCCGGAGGGATCGTTGACGGTTCTACTTTCACCAATGGATCCAATAGAACATCTTCCCAATAGACAGTGGTGCGATTAAGGGATGCAATGTAAGGGTGCGTCGAGTTGAGAAAAACCTGGAGAAGTTGGCTGAGTGTTCCTCCATTGGATAAGAATGTCTGGATTGATGGATCTGCCTTCCAGCAGCCTGGTATAATCTCATCACCACCTGCATGATAGAAGGGCTCGGGGAACAGGGAGGCAACGTCTTGGATGACTCTGCGAACAACTTGGTAGGTTTTGGGCTTGAGAGGGTTGAGCTGCCCTGTTCCTGGCTCGGAGGCCAGACGTTCGGCCCAGTTGGATAGCCCATTGGGCAGCCAAAACATGTTTGCACAGGTTACGATCTCAGGATATGCCCCAGCCCATGATCCTGTGTGGCCTGCAAAACATTTGCAAGATATCAATTTTATAAAATAAAAAGAAACTGATATAAAATAAAAGTTTCTTGAGATTCAGGAATTTGTCCCTCTGCTGCTGACTTGCATGCTCCTTCCTAGTATGAAACCTATTACTTCTTGGCATTCTGCAATTGTCGCGAGACAAAGGTGGTGGGTAGATTTGAACCCGTTTATAATAAACCTATAATTAATATTATTCTGAGGGAAAGATCTCAAGCACTTTTTTTTCACGTTAAATATGGAAGTATCATGCACATAACATATACGGATACAATCAAGAAAATCAAAAAGCAATATATCACGGAGTACATAGGGCAACTTCACATCTCCCACTCCGAGGCGGTTCTCCGAGTGGTTGGCAATGGCTTCATTGGCCTTTCTAAACACGTGCTTTGCCTGAAGCACCATAAGGTCCGTAACAAAAAGGAGATAGAACATTACAACCAAGATGCCTACATGCCTTATCTATTAATATGAGTGTCCAAAAATGGTAGCCACCGGTTTTTTCCCTTTTTTGTCTTTCTTCATTGGCGTCCATAGATTTTGTCCGCCCAAGTTTCCCAATTAAAACCTACTCAAACGCCAACGCAAGGACTAAATTTATCCACCAACACTACCCAAAATGACTTGCTCTGTCTTAAGATTTGATCCAAATTATACGTGGTGTTGTTATGTGAAAGAAATTTGAGATCCAATGTGACTATGGATTAAAGAATTTGAAGGAAAAAAAATGATGGCATCAATCTAACCAGGGGCATCAATCTCCGGCAGCACCCTCACGCCACGGCTCATACCGAACTCCACGATGGCCTTCACGTCTTCCGGAGTGTACCGCATGTCAGGGCCATAAGACCCCTTCTCGGCGAGGTCGGGCTCCGACGGCAGGAGAAGAGGAAAGGAGTGGGAGTCTGTGATGTGCCAGTGAAACACATTCAGCTTGTTGGCCCCCATGGCTTCAATTGTCCTCATGATGTCCTCCACCGGGTAGTAGTTCCTAGACGTGTCGAGCATCACCCCGCGGTGGGGAAAGATAGGCCGGTCGGCGACGTAGACATCGGCGGCGATCACCGGAGGATCACCCCACGATAACTGGGAGAAGGTCTCGAGGCCTCGCATGGCGCCCCAGACGGTGATGGCGGCCAAGTTGGCGAGCCCGGTGGAGGATGAAATGGACAGGGAGTAGGACTCGTCGACGCCATGCTGGAGAGGGGAGGAGAGGTCTGAGATGGAGAGAGTTAGAGAGCGTAATGGTGGGGATGAGGAGAGGTTGACGGCGGGGGCGACGATGGGGTGGTGGTGCTCGGAGAAGAGGAGGCGGGTGTAGCGGGCGACGGCGGACTGGAGGTGGGGTTCCTGGGAGTAGGCGGAGAGGATTTGGAAGGAAGGGGAGAGAGGTGTGGCTCTGGGGATTGGCCAGGAGATGGTGGTGGGTTTGGGCCACACATTTATGGGGAGAGCTTGGGAATAAGAGAGTGGGAAGAGGAAGAGGAAGAGGAATAGTACTGAGAGGATGGGAAGAGAGGAGAGGAGGAAGATTTTGGCCATTGGTGCTAAGAGTTTGGTGAGAGAGAGAGGATATGTAGATGGATAATGGGAGACTTCTTGTTGGTGTCTTTTCCTGTTTGTCCAAAAGATGCTGTGCTTCAATTTCCATGGTTAGTCCATTTGTGCTTTCTCGGGTGGGTTCTCACGATGGTCTAAGATATTTAATTATTTGTGCTTAATTTGCAGAAGATGCATAAATTATTGATGCTTACGAATGGTTCCAATTAACAGTATGTAAAGAGCAGGATTAGAGTGATTTATGCCCAAGGTTTCTAATTGACTTGCATTGTTAATTTTTGATGCAGTCTCCATAGGTCATGATTCATACCGGCCACAAACTGGTTGGATCAAGCTTTAAGCTAATAAGAGCTGGCCTTATACTTCAAGTCATTATTTTGTTGAATTTGTGGACTATATACAAAAGATTAGAATAAAAAAACTATAGACTAATCCATAAAAGATCGAAGCATACTTTAGAAGTCTTGAGCAGCCATCAATGATTGTTGCAGTCCATTTTCTCCTTTATGCATGTTTCTCAATGAAATAAGTGTCCACTAGAAACGTAAAGCTCTTGATGCCCTAGAATTAGAGTGAGCGAGGACTTAGCGTAATTAGTAATGTTAATGGGTTCATCCATTACGGAGCCTATTAACTAAATCAGACCTACATCAATACTTACTATACTACATGACTAAGATAATAGAGACTAAAAAAACTGTATGATCATAAATTAATTATGCGTTCCTTAAACATTCATTTAGAGGACAATTTAGTCCGTATTACGTAATAAATCAAATTAAAATCAATCTACACTTAATAGAAGCTCATT
This sequence comes from Phoenix dactylifera, assembly GCF_051530095.1. Lineage (NCBI taxonomy): Eukaryota > Viridiplantae > Streptophyta > Magnoliopsida > Arecales > Arecaceae > Phoenix > Phoenix dactylifera. The sequence goes on along the minus strand of NC_143190.1, from coordinate 14,625,154 downwards.
TTTATGAGAAATTTCAATATATTAATCCAAGGAAGTAGATTGAATTGTTAACAGATGCAAGCATCGGGATCTGTACAGTCATAGAAGTACAAGGAGTTGCACCTTATTTATTCATGAGTGCCGTGAGAGAATTATACATGACTGATTTAATTGACATAGTGCAATCATGTCTCATGCGCATACCACGGTCTTCTCCATTAATTAGGTATATGATCCTAATGTGTAGCTCAAGATCATTTGTCGGATACCAACAGTACTGCAACCAATAATACCGTTCATCCTCCACGTCTCCTGAACTTTGATCCTTTAGTAGATGTCTTGCAGTTAAATAACATCTATTGTCTTTGTAGACTACTAGACTTTGCGCAAAATTTCGCTTCATTTTCTAGGTCTACCGAATCACCAGCTTATGCTGCGAAACTAAATTGAGAATGAAATGCATTTAAGCAATTCAGATAAAGCTAGGTCTGATCTATATAATTATCCTGTTCTAGACACAACCAAACTTCAAATTCTAACCCATATGTCAGATAATTAGTTTCCAAAACTAAATATGGTAATGTTTAAATACCACCTAAATAGTATCATTACAATGATACCCATCGTGCATTGCACTCATTATAAACTGAGATGACTGCAATGGAAAAGACATGAACCTCTTAAATTATAGGCTGATAATTATTAACTAGACAGACATACATCAATAATCAAAGCAACACATGTCCAGTTGAGAGTATCACCTTAATCTTATACTTGAAATTAGTTTGAATTATGTCTGAATTAATCTGGACTCAAACTAACCAACATCAACTTCAACTCTATCAGTCCACAACCGATGTGAGACGCAGGCTGGAACGGTTGTTGATCTAGTATCACCTGTATGCATGGTGATCGTGGATTGCTCTGCAAAGGCAACATGAGCCACCCATTAAAAATTAGTATAAAACTTCATGTATCTAAAACCTAGCCTTTATCCACTGGAGGCATGCATTAGTTGATGTCAATTCCCATCTATTTGTTCTAAATTCTAGCAACCATCCATTGTACCGACTATTCCGGTTAAGTGCCGTTACCGTTGTGTTACCATAACCAGTTGCTTTTGCGTGAAAATTGAGTAGCATGAAGGTTCAAGTGCACCTGAAGATATTAAGTGAAATAATAGTTTGTTGGAAAACGCAATTAAAAAATAATAATATCTCAAATATTTTTTTCACGTAATTAAATAAGTTATTACTCGCCAAGCAACAACAATATCTACCATCTACTTAAATAATTATTTAAGAGACAACATAATTTTTAACATGAAAAATCTTACGATGTGAAGAAAAAAAATCACGAGATCTAATCTAGCAAAAAAGTTTTATTATTTAGAATAATAGAATTACAATAAATCCTCTTTAGTTCAATTAGAAGTTGTACAAACATCAACAAAATTTAATCTTGGCTTGCACAACAAGAAAATTCCATTACCAATAAAAACGGATTTCAATAATAAATAACAAAATAAAGGATGGATCTCACTAAGTGTTGATGCTTGAAATAATTAATAGAAAAAATCTTTTAAAGATTTAAACCGTTCAATCTAAATGCCAAAAACAACGTACGTTTTAGTCAAATTTAGATAAAATTAACTATACAAAATGGCATTTTTTAAAAATTATTTTTCACCATTCTCTGCAGACCGGAAACCCTCAATTTTTCATGGATACCGCACTCGAAAGCCGAGACTGTCAAATTTTTTTAATTTTTCAAATAAGATGGATCCCACGTGAGGAGGGACCACACCAGCGTAGTTGAACTTTGGCGTCCTGCCTCCGTTGTTAGAAATAAAATTTGAACGTTATGTCATACCGTTTGTTTTGTTGCGTTGGAAGTTAGTCTTTGGCACGTTGCCCACAAAGCTATCTTTTTGCTTGTAGTTTTTGTCCTCAATGTAATATTTGGAGATGGTTTAAGTCTAAGTTATATGTAATACCATGGCGTGCCTTTTATTTTATTTTATTTTATTGTATTGTTGCCGTTGTTGTTGAGAATGTTGGAGGGGGCAAACAAAGTCCTATGTATAGGGTGTTAGATGAAACATATAAATAGAGACGGCTATTTTGCTTAATAGTTTAACTCATTTAATTTGATTTAATCCATTATAGATCGAGTTAAATTATTTGTTTAATAAGAAAGTCAGGCTTGGATCTGAATTTTTGTCCCATTTGGTAGATAGATCAGATTTAGGTCGATAGATTTTTAATTTATTTTGCATCCGATCTGATCTGAATTTAGTCTAACTTGGTCAGGTTGCCACCCAAAAATAGTTGTTTAGGATCTCAACCAAATTATCTAAAACTTTACAAATATCACCCTCCTTGGTCCGCCCCCACCCCCATTTGCACGTTAGAATATTATTATTCACATAACCAATTTTACTTTTTGACACTAAATAGTAAGGCAACAAATAGGTCGATTGACCTGCAACCTGACTCGACCGGACCCAACCCGCTTAGACACGACTCGACCCATTTTGGAGAACCCATAGGGTCAGTCGGGTTCTAACTTTAGACCCATTTCATTTTCGGGTCGGGTCCGGATTTACTGAATTCTGACCTGACGCGATCTGATCTGACCCGACTCATTTGAAATTTGAGTAATTTTGGATTTTCAATCCTACGACTCGCCCCGCCCTGACCCGACCCAAACATGTAAAACTATTTGGGCCCGCGGGGCATAGGTTGCACTGGTGCAAACCAAACAACTTCGGTGATCTTTGATTAAGGCCTGGCCTTGGTTCTGGATTAGTTGTTTAACTCGGGCTTGTGAAATGCTGCTCGCTGTGGGTGAAGATGTGCTCACTGTAAGATGGGAAATTATTAGACAATGATAGGTTTCAATGTTGCTACATCCCTCAGATTAGTTTGCTGATGGAAATAAAGATATTGTTGGGGGAAAAAATGGACCACCCACAAGTACAATTAAAGCACCCAAATCCGACAGCAAGCCTGAGCTCATGCAGGCCGAGCTCATACAGACTGAGCTCAGAAGACCGAGCTCATGCAGGCCGAGCTCATGCAGACCGAGCTCATGCCGGCCGAGCTCATGTCGGCCGAGGTCATGCAGGCCGAGCTCCGAAGGCCGAGCTCATGCAGGCCGAGCTCACGCAGGCCGAGCTCATGCAGGCCGAGCTCAGAAGACCGAGCACATGCAGGCCGAGCTCATGTAGGCCGAGTTCAGAAGACCGAGCTCATGCAGGCCGAACTCATGCAGACCGAGCTTATGCAAGCCGAGCTCATGCAGACCGAGCTAATGCAGACCAAGCTAATGCAGGCCGAGCTCATGCAGACCGAGCTCATGCAGGCCGAGCTCATACAGGCCGAGCCCAGAAGACCGAGCTCATGCAGACCGAGCTCAGAAGACCGAGCTCATTCAAGCCGAGCCCAGAAGACCGAGCTCGTCGTCCACATGCTGCGGCCATACCCTGCAGCAGTCTCACCGTACCATGCTTTGCTTGTCGGCCACGCCATGACACATCAAGCAGGGACTATATCCTGCTACGACTGTCAACAATAAAGGCGCATGGTCTCTACGGATCTTCGGCTTACTCAAAATCTCAGGCCATCCACGACAACTCATCGACTCACTCAACTACATCCGGTCACCCATAACAACTCATTGGCTCCAGTTCCGTCTTCCACGACAACGCATTAATTCAGATGACTACACTCAATCATGACAGTAACTCATTTAATTTGTCCGGTCACATCATAGGTAATCCTGTATCCCTCCTATAAAAGGGAAACTTCTTTTTCTTTAAAGGGGGATTCTTCTTCTTGATCCTGACTCTGGGATCCCCGCATGCAATATCTCTCTTTCTCCACTAAAGCCCCCCTCTGACTTAAGCATCGGAGGGCCGGCGCCGGAAGCCCCGACCATCGGCTTTTTGCAGGTCCCCCGGAGGACGCAGCCCACCGACGTACTATCCGCACCGAAGCTCCCCCTCCTCAATCTGTGGTCACCCCCGGGTCCAAATTTCAGCAACAGTTGGCGCTAGAGGAAGGGCCCGAGTTGTGGCCATAAAGCTAAGGAGCAAGGGAGCTTCTAACGCCTCCCGACATCGCGTCCTAAGTCCTGGACACTCAGTCCAAAACTCACCACTAAGGCCTCCGGCGGATCCAGTCCCTCAAGTCCAACCGGAGCAGTTTAACACCCTGGAGCAGCAAGTTCAAGTCTTGGCTGCCGCAGTTCAAGGTCTGCAACAAGTGGAGGCCCCTCCTATGCCGCCTCCATGGGTTCACGTTAAGCAGGGGAAGAAACTTTCTCCCAAGCCATCTCGAATCAGGCACGGCTCCCGCTGCAATGACGTGGGACGTGGGGCAACCAGTGAGAAGTAGTAGCCCGAGTCTCACGTCAATGAGTTGGAGGGGAAGAGAAATAAAAGCTGAGGTCTGGAGGAGGAGAGTTATGGAGTTTTAAAATAGGATTGTAAGCCTCTGTGGCAAAGGGTACAGTCCCATTAAATTCCATTGCCCTTCAAACTCTTCTCTCTTGTTCCACGATCAGGACGACGGCTACATGTCCCCACTTCTCTCGTTTGGATCATCAAAGCCTGCAGCAAGTAAGAGACCAGCATGTACTCCCTCCTCATGGGTGTAAGTCCTCAGGACGGCGCTCGCGACATCGTTCTCCAGCAGAACGTCGCCATCATCGAAGCTCCCACCGAGCTCATGCAGACCAAGCTCATCCAGGCCGATCTCAGAAGGCCGAGCCGAGCTCGTCGTCCACATGCGGTGGCCACGCCCTACAACAGTCTCACCGCACCATGCTTTGCTTGCCGGCCAAGTCCTGAGGGACTTCGAAGCTCGAGAGCTATCAAAATATTTTCAAAAAGGTACAGAACGCCACTTTGGCTTTAAATAAATTCAATATTTTACCTATTTTCAAGTCGGAGAATCCAAAAGACGACCTACGAGTATTTCTATCTCCAACGTCGCCCCGCTCCGAATGAGGGCGCACGATCGCCAACGGACGAAGTCTGTCTCCTGTATGTATCTCCATCAAAGACCTCGACCAAGTTCGGGATGCCCCGCTGAGTCGACCGCGAGCCTCTGGCTCCCTCGGCCTCGAAAAGCATTGCAGAGTCGACCGCGAGCCTCCGGCTTCCTCGACCTCGCGCATGATCCCCCAACTAAGGTTGGGATGCCCCGCTGAGTCGACCGCGAGCCCCCGGCTCCCTCGGTCTCGAAAAGCATCGCAGAGTCGACCGTGAGCCCCCGGCTCCCTCGACCTCGCGCATGATCCCCCAACTAAGATTGGGATGCCCCACTGAGTCGACCGCGAGCCCCCGGCTCCCTTGACCTCGCGCATGATCCCCCAACTAAGGTTGGGATGCCCCGCTAAGTTGACCGCGAGCCCACGGCTCCGTTGGCCTTGGGAAGCATCGCAGAGTCGACCGCGAGCCCCCGGCTCCCTTGACCTCGTGCATGATCCTCCGACTAAGGTCGGGATGCCTCGCTGAGTCGACCGCGAGCCAAGTCTCCCTCGACCTTGGGATGCCCCGCTGAGTCGACCGCAAGCCAAGTCTCCCTCGACCTCGGGAAGCACTGTTGGGCGCCGCTGAGTCGACCGCGAGCCAAGTCTCCCTTGACCTCGTGACGACATCTCCACGACCTTTCGACACATTTGACGCCTTTCAACGCCATTCGACGCCTCTTACAACAACACGCCCCGATCTGAGTGGAGGCACCCTGCTGAGTCGACTACAAGCCAAAGAAGACCGCTGAAGTCGACCTCGGAGCAAAGTCGCTTAGCTCGGCTTGGACAGCTCGGCTTAAGGCCGTTAGCTCCGACTGCATGAGAGGTATATCCTACTTAGCACATAGATCTCCATAGACATTTGACTATATTACAGGACAATCGATGACTGGACTACTTCCTTCGCCCGAGCCAAAAAGTAGCTCGAACTCGAAAGTCGGGAGGTAGCGTTGGGGGAAAAAATAGACCCCCCCCCACAAGTATAATTAAAGCACCCAAATCCGACAGCAAGCCTGACTTCATGCAGACCGAGCTCATGCAGGCCGACCTCAGAAGACCGAGTTCATGCAGGCCGAGCTCATGCAGGCCGAGCTCATGCTGGCCGAGCTTATACAGGCCGAGCTCATGCAGGTCGAGCTCATGCAGACCGAGCTCATGCAGGCCGAGCTCAGAAGACCGAGCTCATGCAGGCCGAGCTCATGCAGGCCGAGCTCATGCAAACCGAGCTAATGCAGGCCGAGCTCATGCAAACCGAGCTAATGCAGGCCGAGCTCATGTAGGCCAAGCCCAGAAGACCGAGCTCATGCAGGCCGAGCTTAGAAGACCGAGCTCGTTGTCCACATGCTGCGGCTACGCCCTGCAGCAGTCTCACCGTACCATGCTTTGCTTGCCGGCCACGCCACGACATATCAACCAGGGACCATACCCTGCTACGACTGTCAACAATTAATGCGCATGGTCTCCACGGATCTCCGGCTTACTCAAAATCTTAAGCCATCCATGGCAACTCATCGACTCACTTAACTACGTCCGGTCACCCATAACAACTCATTAGCTTCAGTCCTGTTCTCCACGACAACGCACTAATTCAGATGACCACACTTAATCATGACGGTAACTCATTTAATTTGTCCGGTCACATTACAGGTAATCCTGTATCCCTCCTATAAAATGAAAACTTCTTCCTCTTTAAAGGGGGATTTTTCTTCTTGATCCTGACTCTGGGATCTTCGCATGTAATATCTCTCTTTCTCCACTAAAGCCCCCCTCTGATTTAAGCATCGGAGGGCTGACGTCGGAAGCTCCGGCCACCGGTTTTTTGCAGGTCCTCCGGAGGACGCAGTCCGCCGACGTACCATCCGCACCGGAGCTCTCCCTCCTCAGCCCGTGGTTACCTTCGGGTCCAATTTCCAGCAACAGATCTACTAATAGTTTTCTCTATATTCTCATGGAGGTTTTTATTGCTTATATACTCACTATCATCAATCGCTTAATTATTTCAGAGAAGAATAGGAGGGCATCAAGGGCATGCCTAAACAGTAGCGTGAAGAGTTCAGGGGCTTACTTTCTGACGCTACTAGGCCATTTCTACTGGGATACACAGAACGCTTCTTCAATGAGTTAGAACTGTTCTTGGCTTCAGGTCTAAATATCGAAGCCTACGATAAAGTTTGCAAGTAGCATTTGGGCATGTTGTCTGTGAAATGTTGGTCACTGCCATCCAGCTAGCTGGAGATAGATCCACACTCCTTGGCGTCAACAAGCCTGGGAATTTTTGGGCCAATTCACTAATCTGAATGAGAGTTGGAAATTAGAAGCGATGGCTAAATGTTAACAAGAAACTTAACAAACTTGATTACAAAGCCAGAAAGTTGACAGCAAAGCTTAAAACATGGTGATCGTACTTATAAGCTGATACTCCACACAGCTGTAGCAAGCGTGCAAAATTTTTGAAAATTGAGTGAGCCCAAATCAAATCCAACTCGAACTCAAATTTTTTCAATTGGAATTGGATTATACATGGATCCGACCCGATCTGAATGATCCGTTAGTCAAAGTTTGTAGCCGTGGATTCGATGAGACCCGACTTAATTTTTTATTGGGTTAGATGTAGGTCTAATATTGGAATCCCAATAAGGAACTAAATTAGATAATTAGGTCGGAGTACCTCGTAATCCAGTTCAATCCGATTCATTTGTACCTCCACTAAACAACAAACTCTCCGCCTGCACCTAGGGCTGGAAGTGGGCTCGGGCCGGCCCGAAGCCCATCGGGTCGAGCCGCCCGCGGGCCGGGCTATAGGCTAGGCCCAATGCATTTTCGGGCCCGGCTCGGGCTGAATAATTAAGCCCATTTCTATTTCGGACCGGGCTCGGGTATCTCATTGGCCTGGCCCGGGCCCGGCCCAAGCCCGAGCCCACTTCCAACCTGAGGAGTAGCCTGAACTTGCTGGAAGCCAGAATGAGATCAAAGAGGAGGGGGATGAAGGCGTCATTGGCGACGAAGGCGATGTCGATCCAGGAGACGTACCGCTTCATGGTGTCGAGGGCGGCGATGGCGAGGTCGGGGTCGGAGGAGCGGTAAAGAGAGATGGCGTCGAACTAGTGGCGGGCGATCTGGGGGACACACTGGAGGCGCATGGAGTCCTTGACGCGGGAGGCGGCGGCGGCGGCCTCGTCGGGGGAGCGGGGGTAGTCCTGGCTGAGGAGGTTGTCATCGAGGGCCGCGAGGAGGCGGGCGAACATGTCGACAGTGAGAGGGTCGGTGGATGGGAGGCAGGGGAGGAGTTGGTGGAAGGGGGAGGGCCAGAGGGTGGAGTACTCAAGGCGGATGAGGGCGGCGATGACCTGAGCGAGCTTGTTGCGGAGGAAGAGGATGAGGGTGGGAGGTGGCAGTGGAAGGGGAGGGAGAGGAGGGAGGAGCGGAGAAGGAGGAGGTCGGCGGGGGAACATGTCGACAGCGAGAGGGTCGGCGGATGGGAGGCAGGGGAGGAGTTGGAGGAAGGGAGAGGGCCAGAGGGTGGGGTACTCGAGGCGGATGAGGGCGGCGATGACTTGAGTGAGCTTGTTGCGGAGGAAGGAAGGGGATGAGGGTGGGAAGGGGCAGTCGGAGCCTCGGAGGTGAGGGAGAGGAGGGAGGAGCGGAGAAGGAGGAGGTCGGCGGGGGGAAAGACGGGAATACCGGAGGAAGTGGGCTACTCCTCGGGCTCGTGATCGGGCCGGCCCTATTGGGCTCGGGCCGGGCTCGGACCGAGTTTCTGTAAAATTGTTCAGGCCTAGGCCTGGTCCGAAGCCTGGAAAATAATTTCGGGCCAGACTTGATTAGAGGTGTGGCCCGGCCCGCCCACTTCCAGCCCTACCAAGACCGCTATTTCTGTGGGCTCATTCTTCTCGGTGACTACGCCAATGATTCGCGTGGTGCACTGCTTACGTGGTGCAGGGTATAAATTGTTCCGTGCCTCCATTTACGCCAAGCGTTCCGAATCCCTCTCCTCCCCTCCCATTCCTCTCATCTCCGGCACGAGATAGAGATGAGATGGAGTGCTCCCTCTCCTTAGAATTAACCAGGAAGATGGCGAGCACCAGCTCTTCTTTTCTTCCCTCTTCCTTTCCTCCCCCCAATCCCCATCTCCGGAGCGGTATCGTTTCGCTGGATGGACTTCATCGCCCGAATCTTCCAAAACCCATCTCGCCGATGAAATCCCTTCTCTTTTCTCGATTCTCCTCGATTAGGTCGAGATCTATTTTCTGTTTAAAGGGGCAGTCCGATCCAATGCCGGTTGTCTCGACCTCCTCCTTGGAACCAGAAGTTCGCACTGGGTATTGATTGCCACTCTTCTTTGTTCTGGTTTCTTGTAGATAGCATTGTTCTTATCGTTTTTTAGCCTACGCTATTGATTTCAATCTGCCACTGATCCTGAATTAATTCAATTTTCTCATATCCTTTTCATTGAAAAAACCTTTTGTGAAATTATTAGACTACTAAAATCTTACTCGAACATTTTGTTTTAATTTGCTGAAATACTAAATTCAACAAGTCTGAGCTACATAGCATAACGATTAATTGAAGCAAAATGGTATCCTTTGTGAGCCGGGAAAAAAAGGTGAATACTATCCGGCATGGCTTCAAAAACAGGTGGAATGGGTCAGTACCCGGTACTATACCATTCCAATGCCAAATGATCTCGGGAGAACAAAACTGGTTTGGGTCCGATACCAGTATTTACACCCTTTATATTCAGTGTAATGCGTCCGAATATGGTTGATACTCATGTGGATTGGTAAATACATAATTAACCAAAATGTTTGATGTGTATATGTGCTAGTATGATCAATAAGTCGGCACAATTACTTAATTTCTTTATCTTTTCCTTGCCATCACTCTAGAACTGGAGGCTGAAACTAACATGCAAAATGGAGTTGGAACTGGGAAGATTGATTACTTGCACCTGCTCATGGAACAGAAAGAAAATGGATTTCCACTCTCGCTTATATTTTTGTTATGTGAATTTATTGTCTTAAAAGTTTGCTTACATTTTGGATTACATATATTTGGTAACTTTATTAGGTATGTCATGCATTGATATGATATGCTTGTTTTTCTTCTGAGGGTTCATTTGCTTAATTTTCTGTCTTGCAGCATGTGGAATTGGCAAGGTTATCGCATTCGTTACCAGTATGCTGGAAAAAGTGGGCCTGCACTAGTTTTAGTTCATGGTTTTGGGGCAAACAGGTGTATGTTATAGACAAAACTCCTTCCCATTTGCTGACAACTTAGTATTGTAGGTATTGGTGTAGGCATGTTACTCCAGAAAAAGGTTGTTATGCCTGTGAAATGTTATCATTTATAGCACATATTAATTATGTTTAATTTGTTTGTTTTCTTGATGGAACCATTCACTATCAATTGCTCTTTTTTATTCTTTACTTAAAATAACCATTATCTTTGATTGGATCTGGTAAGTGCAATTGTTTTCTGGAATGTCATTGGAGGAAAATGTGTCTACAAGTTGACCCAAGAACTTATAAATTTCACTAAGAGCCATTCTTGAACAGCATAAAGTTTATCAAAAGTAGAAATCTAAAATTTTATAAGAGAATAATTGCTTCTGCTGTGGTTTGAAAAAATATAGTATATTATGAATTCTGTTTAATTGACAGTATTCTTAACCATAAGCGTGTATAGCTAAAGCTGTGAGCTGGGCCATTAGTTTAGGTTCATTGGTCTTCATTGTCAATTTAAGCTCAAAAGCAAGGCCTAAAACAACATTTAAACATGCTGCCTTTTAATCTTCGGTAGCAACATGCTAGTCTACTTTCACATGTGGTGTGGTCTCCCATCTTTAATGCTCTTCTTGCCACTCCTCTTCGCCCATTCGGTGCATAAGTTGTTAACATGTGCCTCATGAACAAGCAAACCTAGAATAATACGTTATAATTTACACGATCGGCCAGCACGACCAGCAGCCATGTTATTTTTATTCCAAAATGGGTGTTTATATGGCATGTATGCTCAAAACTTATCTATCATTGCATTTTCCATAGGGGAACAAGAAGAAATAAATATCTCAAAAAGTAGAAGACCTTAAAAGGAAATAAAAGAGGAAAGTAGGAAAAAATCGTACTTTAACTTAGAGATGAGTGAAGCTGTTGAGGTATGACCTGGATTTCCCTCTTTTATCCCAATAGAATATGAAAGAGCACTAGAACAACCCAGATGACTCAGTGTACGGTGATCATGTCTGGGAAAAGAGTAATTTTTATCATATTGGTATTGTAAGATCTATCTTCGCATTGGCTTTGAACTACAATGCTCAAGTCTTTGAAACCATCTCCTAGAATTGGTTTCTATATTTCAAATTTTTATCATATTTCATAAAATAGCTGAATGTATTTTGGAAGCATCATACATGGATTGATTTGCTTATTTATTGGTTTCTCTTTATTTGCCTAGTATGGTGTCCTCAACAAGCGGTGTTGACTAATTGGGTTTCCTTTTGTAGTGACCATTGGCAGAAAAACATTTCTGTTCTTGCAAAGTCACACAGCGTGTACGCAATTGATCTTATTGGTTTTGGTTATTCTGATAAACCAAATTCGCGGAAGCCTGGCATGAATTCTATTTATACATTTGAGACATGGGCATCCCAACTAAATGAGTTTTGTGCTGATGTCGTCAAAGATGTTCCATTCTTTATTTGCAACTCCATTGGAGGTATGGCTCATGCAAAGATTCCATAATCAACAAGAATTGAGTAATCATACTATAATGATGTTTCTATGATGTAACCCTGAAAATCATAAGAAGAGGTTGATCCTTCTACATTTTCTGTACTTCCCTAGAATTTTTGAGGAAACATTAGGAAAAATAATGGGGAAAGCTAACCAATAGAGAGTTGGAAAGGGTGAGAGATTGGGAAGCCCAGGCAATCAGTTTCTTGTTGTTTTTTTCTGTTCCTTTCTTTTTTATCTAACTTTGTTCGCTTGTTTCCTTTTCTAGATACCCCTCGCTCTGTTTGCCATGAGAGAAGAGGTGGAATCCAGTGAGGACTTTGACATGCCATTCTTGACTTTGCACAAGTCAGGCATGATAGAACTCTAGGCTGTGGTTGGGTGTTATCTCAACCGGCAAATCCTATGAGCCTACTAACTTAATAAAAAGCCCAATCTAAAGTCTCAATCAAATGGAACAAAAAATAACTAATGAAAGATTTCAAACTAAAATTAAATAAATGTAAACCCAATCTAACCCTGAATTACATCATTCCAGCATGTAATCTTCGTATGGTTACAGTGTTCATGGACACATCTCCTTGAGTTATCAGCGTGCACATGCCTCTGTGAAACCCAAGAAATAAGAAAAACTATACAGTCTACTATAACATCTATCTAAATATGATATCATGATTTTAATTTTGGAAATTTTAGAAAAGAAAGAGTTTTTATTATGTGAAATTGGGCCACCATGATATGCCTATCATCATTAGTTTCAAGAACGTATTTATGTTTCCCTGGAAACCTAGAAACTGGAAAGGCGTAGAATGTATAAACTGTATGCCCATTATGAATAAGAAATATGTGATTCTGAAGTTTGACAAATGAAAAGCATTCTTTGTTTATATTTGGTTGGTCTGTCATTGGTTATGGGATTGCTAAACCCTTTTCCAAAGATATATGCACACTTGAATACATATATGTACTTATTAGTATACATATATGCACAAGGTGATAAATACGTGTCATGATTCTGGCCTCGGTAGCTATCATGGCAATATAAATTTTAGATACCTAACACTCTTTTTGCCTGCTCAAGCCTTGTGGCTACTGAGTAACTGTTTAACTACATAATGCCTGCATGAGAAAGTATAAAGCTGTTTATTGTCAAAATGCAAGACTAACCAATGGAGATTTCTTACTATAGTATAGAAAGATAATCTTACGAGCTATGCCTTGTATACAATTGCTATTTGCTTCACAGGAGTAGTCGGTCTTCAGGCAGCTGTTATGGAGCCTCAACTCTGTAAGGGTATTGTGCTACTAAACATTTCTTTAAGAATGCTTCACATTAAGAAGCAGCCTTGGTATGCGAGACCTTTTGTTAAATCATTCCAGAGCCTATTACGGTAATTAATGTTTGATACCTGACCTTGTAAATGATCTCGCTGTAGCTTGCTATGGTTATGCTCAGGATGCAAATTCTGTTGTTACAGGAATACAGCTGTTGGAAAGCTGTTTTACAATGCAGTTGCCACACCGGACTCTGTTAGAAGTATTCTATGTCAGGTATTTTTGTCAAAACATTGGATATGAACCCTCTCACGTGAGTACAGTAAATGTGCTGGATTACACAAAATCGATTATTCTACTTTGAATGTTTAATATTTAATTTATTGATCATGGGATAAGTTTGACAGATGGGCCAATTCAAACTTTTGCATACATAGTTGTTGTAAAATTTTCTAGTGGCGTCTGAGAATCAAGAGGTTTTTGTCGAACAAGGACTGTGTGCATTTGAATTGATGGCTTTTTTGAGGTCATTTGAAAACTCAGACATCATTTCCTTGTGATTATTAAAAAAATTATATGAAAAAGGGTGGTTTTCAATGCCATATAATGTATGCTCAGAAGACAGTAGAAGACAGATGGGAAACCAGTGAGTCCATTTACGGTGTAGTCTTCATGGAATCAAAACAGTTGTTAGTGAATGAGATTTCCTATTGAATTGTTATAGTATTAGTAGAATTGATAGCTGCTGGTATGCTAATATACTATAATACATTGCATGCATTTTTTAAAGCACATTCACTTCCAAAACATCTAAACAGTTAAAAACTAAATATGTTCTATCCACTTTTCAATCTTGTTCCTTCTCCCAATCCCTGACAGAGCTAGTTGCCTAGTTGTCTATTTTGTCAAGCACCAGTCATTTCTACAACTTTTTCTATCAATTTTCATCAGTATATTTGATAATCTGCTATTATTTGTGAATGCTTTTACATTTTATGATCTGCAACTGCCAAATCTGGTACTTACAATTACACTATTATTTGCATGCATGGCTTAAAGAATGGTGCATAATGCCCATGTCATTCAGTTCCAAAATATGTGTGCATGAGATCATATTGTACCAAGCTGAATGCTGGCATGCTTCAGTCTTGAGAGATGCACCCACATGTGGAAAATGTGAAGATGGAATGACAGCCTAATTTCTCTGTTCTATAATATCTTTAGTTACTCTAAATTAAACTCGTTTTGGTCAGATCACATGCTTGACCAATTTGAACAGATCAACATTGTAAATTATCTCCAATTTGCATATTTTTGCTGATTAATATATAATTTGAATTCATGTCATAGGGATATGATATTAATACAGTAAATCAATGTATCAGAGTAATTTGAACCGTATTTGCTCAGTTGTATTGGAAAATCAGACTGCATATTATGTTGCAGAAATTGTTCCTTAGCATCATATTCTGTGAGGACGCATTGCATATAGTAGCACAAAATTCTTCCAATAGCCTTTACATGTTTCATGAGAAACATGTATTGTTCTTGTTGTTGTTTCCAATAATATGAATACTTTCAGTACAGAAAAAGTAATTTTCCTTGAGAAAAAGGACTTGTACTCAAAATGATGTCACTGGAAATTAGCAGTGCTAACATCTTTTTGTCTTCATTTTGATTGAAAAGAAAAATATAAATTCCTTGTGAACATGACAGTTACTTATCTTTCTTTATGAATATCTTCGTGTAGAAGCAAATGCATGCCTGACATATTTCATGGGATAAGAACATCTAAAGATGCTTTGCTGTGTCATTTTGTTTCCATTCCCATTTGACATGTCTAGCCTGCCTGGTATAATTAAACTTGATACTTGCAATCTTCATCATGATTATAGCTCTATGAGTAAAGAGCATGTAAGCCATGTTCTTACTTTTTATAATCCATTATTTACTTTTCTTCTATTGAACTGGTTCTTACGAGGTTCTTTTTAGTGTTATTATGACACATCTACGGTGACAGATGAGTTAGTTCAGATAATTTTGCAGCCAGGACTTGATCCTGGTGCAGCTGATGTATTTCTTGATTTCATCTGCTACTCGGATGGTCCTCTACCTGAAGAACTGCTCCCTATAGTGAAGGTTAGTGGAGAGGCTACTTGTGTTTACCATGTCTCCTCCTCTTTGTTTTGTCTGTATCTTGCTAATACAACTTCTATCGCCTTCCATTTTGTTGTTCTTTCTTTTGTCCCCAGTGTCCAGTTTTGATCGCTTGGGGAGACAAGGACCCATGGGAGCCTGTCGAACTTGGAAAGAACTATGCAGATTTTAATACGGTGGAAGACTTCATTATCCTTCCCAATGTTGGCCACTGCCCACAGGTTCTTTGCAGACTCTGTTACTACGGTTAATGAAATACTGATTTCAGTTCGTTGCTTTATTTCTCCTTGCTCATATGCCCTGTTCTTTTCTGTGCAGGATGAAGCACCAAATCTTGTAAATCCCCTAATTGAATCATTTGTTAAGCGGCATTCCAGTTGAGAGATGGATTCTCCATCTTGAGATATATATGACAATTTTGTTGAGACATCTCCTCGGGTGTTGATACTACCATTTCTCACCTAACCACAATTACCAGTTCATTTGGATCTTTCATTCAAGAATAGACGCCGAAATTCCAGAATGGATAAATAACATGACATTCAATTTCAACAGATTTCCGATTTAATGTTTTGCTATCTGACATATAATAGATAATACTTTTAGTTTGTAAATGATTCAACTCTGTACACTTTGGCATTTTATTATGATTTGTTTTATGAGAACTGTTTAGGTCATTTTATTTATCACTAGAAGTTTTCAATATGATTAAAAACTATAGACTGACTAGAATTGTACCTAGTCAATCTATTGTAATGGTTCATATTAATTTTTCACCTTAAAATGCTGTGTTCTTCATTACATTTAGAAATAAATGCTTTGTCTTGTAAAACTTCTATCTGAAATTATTTCCTTAGGAGGCAATAATCTTTGATCTCCATTAAGCAGTAAAAAAAAGGCATGATCAAAATTCAGCTCAATCAGTACTTGCAGCAATTAAAAGGTCATGTTCACCACTTTTTATTCTGCGATGATTACCCATTCCTCTTTACAGCTTCCAGATTTTAGTCTCTTGCAGTTTTATTTTTGGAAAGATTTTGATCTGAGTTTGGTACATGATTGAAACACTTGAACTTTACCTCTTTTTTTTTTTATAGTGTAGTATTATAGAATTATAGTATTTTTTGAGAATTCAATTAATACAGCTGGTTTGGTATATGGTCAGACCAGATGCTCACTCAGTTGTAATATCATACAATGTTTACATGCAACCGGATGCTCATTATCCATGTCCAAATTTTTGGATGCATCACCATAAATTGAACCTCTAGAAATATCATTATAATGGGCAAGCCCAGTTCATGGCTTGTGTGAATGCTTGATCATCCTCTGCATGATATCTTCCACAAAGAGCAGGCGTTGCTGAGTAGAAAAGGTAAGATCCAAAGATTTTAGAAGGCCTGGGAATCAAGTGGATATTTGACATTTGTATTTTTGCAGGGTGCTAATTGGCTAAGTTAGTATGATATTTTGTATTGATATAAAGGACATACGCTCGGTACTGCCTTCAGTATTTGTCTATCTGCCATCAACTATCATAGATACAAATCCCAATGAAAGAATTGATTCTCCGAGCCCCAAATGTGGATTTTTTTACTATTAGAAGATGCTTCAAGGAGTCCGTTTTGTGTATGCGAAAAATTTATGATTTGATAACTCTACAATCAACCAATTTCTTTGCATTCGGCAATAAATTTCTTAAGTTGCACCGATCTTCTTTTATCATATGGCAAGTGAATTTTCATGTGCATGTAACAAGCTTTCCCTAGCATTACTTTTTAAGAATGTTTTTTTTGGATAAAATTCTTTTTGCCGATGAGATCTCACATAAGTGATTTTGGGAAATATAGAAAACTAGACTAGTGCCATCAATCGAGGTTTCTAAAAGTAAAGCAGTCCTAATACCAATATGAATTAAAATCTCAGCTTATCTTGATCGAGAAAAAATATATAAAACTTTGGAAAGATTTGACATTTTCTAAAATCCCAGTAATGTGTAAGATTCAGATTTTGAAATCTCAACCCTCCCCCACCCCATCCGGAAAAAAAAAATGGAAATGAAATTACCAAACAATCTTAAATCATCCGGTATGGTAAATCCAAGATTAGTGATTAGGTTTCGCAAATGACCAACTGTTGGTATTTTATTTGATTATATCTCTTAGTTTATTGGTTTATATTGACTAGGATAATAGATGCCAAGATTTTTAATGTGCTGGTGAAGGATTATTACCCAAAAATCTAGAACTTCTCCCTTGCATGGTAAGACTCCATAAAAGGATAAATTTTCACAACTGGAATGGAAACTTCATAATCCCTATAAAATCTGGATATTGTCAATGTTCTTTCTATTTGATTCTAATATCTCTTATATAGACTATATTCTGGCAAAATATCTTATGTTATCATTTTTTGTATGATGCTAGAGATGAAAATAGACCTTTTGATAATATCTATCTAGATCTAATATAAATTTGAGCATTTGACAAATATCCATATCTACATTTATATCCGTCAAAGATAAGATATAAATATGTATAGATAGCGTTTCAATCTGTATTGGAATACCTTTTTTCTTGTAATCCATCTTATCTATGTGACCTTCATATCCAGTGTGCATTCATATCCATTTAAAATAAATTTAGATATAATTTTTTGCATCCATTAATGTCAATATCTGCATCTATATTCACTATATATAAATGGATGCGGATATAGATTATATCGATATCCAATCCATATTCGATCTATTTTTTCCACCTTATATGATGATGCCCATTTTGTGGAATTAGAAAACAAATTTAGAGTCCAATGAAATGTAAGATACCGTGCTGGCTTCTCAAAAATATGGGATATCATGCTTTAGGCATGTTTGATGATATGGTTGTTTGTATTCTCAGCGCGTTGGGGCCCCATGGCTGCATCTCATAGTTGAATATTCTTCTCTATAAACATGAACTACACACGTACGCCTGATTAATTAGCCTGTTTTTGACGAAGAAAGCATGTTAATTAGTCCGAGAGAAATCCAAGAAAACTTGGAGGCACCAAACATTGGACAAGACAACGTGTTTCCCATTTGTTCATGCTTCGTATGAAACTCATGAGTATTTCTTGTTATTTGGGTAGGACAACTAAAATCTCATGAGTTTCACAACCCATGAACGCCGTGTGGACCTTCAGTTGCCAACCGACGCGGGCTCTCCGTCTGGTCACAGACACACACACATATGATCACATTTGTTTATTTAGTACACATAGATAATAGTAGTAAACAAATACTCTTGTTCTGTGAGTTTGAATTTTGGATAGGATCTGCATGGTTATAATGTGGATGGATCTCTTTCCTTTTTCTTGGAAAGAACTAATTCTAATTCCTTTTTCTCTATTTTCATACTTGCTAATGCATATTTCTTTGATGATTACGTTGTTTATTTAGTACAAATAGATGATATATAATGAGTAGAGGCAATAGTCCTCATCATTTATTATACTTCTTAATTTTTATTTTATATTACTTTAATATTAAATTTTTACCTAGAAAGATTAAAATTTTTGTATTTTTATACAATGGTCGTGCTAAATTACATAACTAGAGATGAAAGTGAAGCTGATAATATTCGTTCAAATCTATTTTTCTATCCGAATGTTTCTATAAATAGATATAAATTTGAGTATCTGTATTCGTATTCAAATTCACTAAACATTAATGGATATGGATATGGATTGGTAATTGTTTGATCCGTAACCAAATATATGGTTTTGTTTACAATTCTATTTATCTTGTATAGCTCTGATGAACTGTAAAGAGAAGCAACTAACAATATAATTTAATTTACCAATTTACATCCATATTTATGTTTATACAATCAATATCTTATTTGTATCTGTATCCTTTGAAACAAATATTACTATTAATATTAGAGAGAGACATGGATATACTGATATTCGGTCCACACCCTTCTAAGCCCTATATGCAATTGTCAAAGCCAAAGGGCACATTTGTAGGCCAAAAAATGTTGGTGAATACTTTTTTGATCTGTTATCAAGTTGTTCGGATATGTCAAGAAGATGTGTTGGATTAGATAGGCAAGGAGATTGAAGGATTTGAATGGATGCATACACCAACTAAAAGCCTAAAACTAAAAGGAGAATGACATTCTACTAAACTAATCAATGGGGCTTCAGCTGCCAGTTGTAGTCTCTCTCAGTGATTTGGAGAGGTTCCATATTCAATTGTGGAACAACACAGGTAACGATTCCATTATTATTCTCAAAAACGGAAAAATAAAGAAAAAAGGTCCATGGCCAGGTGAGTATGTTACATAGGCCTTGCATGGAGTTCAAAGACACTCAGCTATGAGCGCATTTCAAAGAGACTCAGCTCCATGAACTTTTATGGTGTCTTGAAGGTACCAATGCTGAAAGAAGATTATTTGTGTCAAGACAATGGTGGGCTTGCTCCACTGTAATTGTCCACCATAGCGTGCCTTAGACCTTTTCATTTCTTCTGTTTCATGGCTCTTTCGTTTGAATGTTGTTTAATCGACTAAGTATTAATTAAGCTAACATGTCAACTTGTTTAGTCATTTTGGAACATGGACATATTCATATAAAAATTTAATAGCAGGGAAGATAAAGAAAAGAGTCCTTTGTAAATTCTTAAATAAAGCTTTTCTACTTGCTTTATCATTTAAGTCATATAACTGATGATCTAATAGAGAAAGGGACATGAGATGACACCAACTTTTGCCAAGCCAACTAGGTCAATGTAAGGTGAAGGCCACCTCCAGATTTCCAACATGGTTCACGCAATTAGAAAATGACTTACAGTAGGTGCATTTTGGTTTTCTTTTCGTTAATCCTAAAAATATAATCGGAGAGATTGGCCTGAAATCGGTCCAACCAAACTCAAAATAGGGAAAATCAAAGAGAAAAAACGTAAAACAAAAATAGAACTTAGCATGAGAGTTCTCTTGGTATAAAACAATCTTGACCAATATTTAACATTATTAATTATCAACTACTTCCTAATTGATTTCCTTTTAAATCTCCCATCTCCCACATTATGTCCTTTGATAGGACCCTCTTAGTACCATTAAAGGAGCTCGTGCTTCTCGTCCAACCACCCGTTTGATTACTAATTTTCTCCACAAGTATCGTCGAATGCATGATATTTTCTGCTGTCGCCACGCCACGAAAGATATATTCCTTAGGAATATGCCATCCCATTCCCCTTGGTATCACCACTGAAATCTCTAACCCAAATACTGAAGCCCAGGAAGGAGTCCCGGACGCCAAAGAAAGAAACTCATGGAGGCAATGCCAAGTAGTTTCTGTTGGCTTCAAAATACTCCTGAACTAGTAGGAAGGCAAGAAAACCAAAAGCTCCGAGTTAGCGATAGCTTTGCCAGCTCCTACTTAACCAACGAGACTTGGGCGGAATCTTCCTTGCACGTCAATACCTTCTCCTTTATCTCTACTCATGGGAGTAGAAGGAATCCGTCCAACAACAACTATATATAAGAGACCATATGCTTGGATCCTCATCTCATCCTTGTTCCTTCATCCTTCTGTTCATCCTTCCATGACCAAAGGCACCTCGCAAGTCACAGCTTCTCCAACCATGGGAAACTGCCTCGCCCTCCCCCCCACCGTCTCGGAAAGAAAGGCTCTGCCCGTCGAGTCTTCCTTCAAGCTCCCCTCTCCACTACCATCTTGGCCATCAGGTAGAAGATCTATTATAATTAAGCTTTCATTAAGCTGGCTACGTCCATCATTAATTGTTTAATTTCCTTGTTTCGTAACGATTGGGATATGGCTTGTAGGTGGCGGATTCTCCAAAGGAGTCATGGACCTTGGAGGCCTAGAGGTCTGCCAAGTGTCGTCGTTCACAAAGGTGTGGGCTAGCCATGAAGGAGGAGAAGGCGGCAGTGGTGCCTCCTTCTTCAATCCTTCGCCAATCCCCTCCGGCTTCTCCATGCTGGGCTGCTACGCCCAACCCAATAACCGGCCTCTCTTCGGCTGGGTCCTCGTCGCAAGGGACACCAGCAGCGGAGGCACCCTCGCGAAGCCTGTGGACTACACGCTCGTGTGGAGCAGCGAGGCGTCCAAGGTCGAGAAAGACGGCGATGGCTACTTCTGGCTCCCGACACCACCCCAAGGCTACAAAGCCATCGGCCTCCTCGTCACAAGCTCGTCGGAGAAGCCGTCCCTCGACCAGGTCAGGTGCGTCCGGGCCGACCTCACCGAGCAGTGCGAGAACGACGCGTCGATATGGGACAAGGATGGCTTCAGCGTCAACGGCCTGCGGCCGGCCGCCAGGGGAATCCAAGCCCTGGGTGTGTGGGTCGGCACGTTCATAGCCCAAGCCGATGGGTCTCCCAGTTCTTCCACCATCGCTTGTTTAAAGAACAAGGCCTCCAGCTTCGCCTCCATGCCCAACCTCAGCCAGATTCGGGCCGTAATGCAAGCATACTCCCCGGTGATCTACTTCCACCCGGATGAGGAGTATCTCCCTTCCTCGGTGAGCTGGTACTTCGACAGCGGCGCGCTGCTTTACGAGAAAGGGAGCCCAAACCCCACCCCCATCGCGTCGAACGGTTCGAACCTCCCCCAGGGAGGCTCCAACGATGGCGCCTACTGGATAGACCTTCCGGTCGACGACGAAAAGAAGGAGAAGGCGAAGAAAGGCGACATCCCCACCTCGAAGGTCTATCTCCATGTCAAGCCAATGCTCGGCGCGACGTTCACCGATATGGCCATATGGATCTTCTACCCTTTTAACGGGCCTGCAAAGGCCAAGGTGGGGATCATCAACCTCCCATTAGGAAGGATAGGGGAGCATGTGGGTGATTGGGAGCATCTCACCTTAAGGGTGAGCAATCTCAATGGGGAACTATGGAGGGTCTACTTCTCAGAACACAGCAGTGGAACTTGGGTGGATGCCTCGCAGCTAGAGTTCCAAGGAGGGAACAAGCCTGTGGCCTACTCGTCATTACATGGCCATGCTAATTACGCCAAGCCAGGACTGGTCCTGCAAGGGAACTCCACGTTGGGAATCGGCATAAGGAATGACGCTGCAAAAGGGACGAACAGTATAGACGCTGGGGAGAGATTTGAGATTGTGGCGGCCGAGTACTTGGGCTCCGCCGTCGTCGAGCCGTCATGGCTGAACTACGAGAGGGAATGGGGGCCGAAGATAACCTACGACATCGCGAAGGAGATCGATAAGGCGGTGAAGCTCCTGCCTGGGAATCTCAAGACTGAGTTCAAGCATCTGGTGGAGAGCCTCCCTGATGAAGTGCTAGGAGAGGAAGGCCCTACGGGACCAAAGGTGAAGAGCGACTGGTACATGGATGAACGTTAGAAATCTTCTCCTCCATTAATGCCTGCCATTCTTGTTACTGCTATCTCTGCTTTTCTTCTTTTTAACCTTATTATTCTAGGATCGCTACAATTGTCTTCCATTGTTTGGAAGATGTAGTAGATCTTTATAGGTTTCTTGTAAAAAACAAATAAAAAAACAAATAAAGAATTGATAATTTTACTATTTTCCTTTGGCATGTCTTGCACTTCAATTATGAGACTATAGTTTCCCATTAACAGCTACTGGATAAGGATCTTTAATTATTTGTTCTGAGATAAAAGAATCGATTCTGGGTATATACTCTAGACTTTGCAATTGCTGTAATGCTGGAGAAGAAGCCCACGCCTAGCCGTGGCTGCGAGCCTGCGATGTGATTTGCCATCTGCCCGCCGATGACCCACACGATGCTCGTACTGCAGACAACGTGGTCACACGTTTTAATAAGCGTATAGCTCACACTCCCATGTTATCTAAAGAGTATGGTACTGATAATTAGGAGTGAAAAGACTGCAAGGAAGAGTTTTAGAATCCATATATATTTTTGAATTTCCAAAAATACCTCATCATGCGGGTACTTGGAAAGGCCCCCTACTGATATTGTCCCGGTTTGTCCATTTTAACCATCTCTTGAACATTATTGGTATGACATTGATTAGGTGGTAACTTCCGATGATGTAACAATTTATGAATATCAAATGAAAGATGAGATAGTTGTGCTTAATTTTGTTATTGTATTCCGTTTAGTTGACTAAAAGATCCAACTTGAGAGCTTTTACTAAGGATGCTGGTCTCAGGACTTAATTCCTGCACGCAAGGTACGGATAGGAGGCAAAGATCATGTGTTTGGAGCAAGATGTGGAATTTAATGTCATGACCGATGAGGCAATGCCTATGCCAAGACATTTAAATGTTTCAAAGTGCAAATTTGCTTTAGATGACTATTGTGCAGGAGCGGCCCAATGTATTTAGGAGCATGAGGCTGTTTTGTTTTTGAGACCTTCCCTGCAGTGAGCCAGCCTAAGACGAACTCACATGAGAGCCTTTTTCTTTTCAATTTTGCCTTTGATATTTTTTCTGTATATACTTTTTGTATAGCCTCTTGTTGCTCAAATGAGAAATCAAGGCGATTTTTTTTTATAATTTAATTTGTTTGTTTTTATCAGCAAACTTTCGATGAATTCCATGTGCATTTTCGGTTGACCAACTATACTTTAGTCTTCTTTGATTCTCTATACATCAGTGGTGGTACTGTAGTTTGGTGGATCCAGCTTGGCCTACCTTGGTCCAAGTTTTTGGATGAGACCCTGGTTCCTAATTTTTCCTCCTATCAATATCATTGTACCGACCATAAATTCATTCATGTGAAGGTATCTGTTTTTTCCAGCTTTTTTCCATATGACTTGAGAGGACAATGCTACAGTGAAACATTTTGATTTTTCCCAAAGATAAAGGATTTTCTCAACAAATAAGTTAATTTTTTTTTTTTTACAGTGCCATTGGCAAATGGAAGAAAAGAAGCACATCTCTTCCCAATAGATGATTCCATTTCAGATGCAGTCGCTTTCCATACTATTTTGGCTGGACAGAGGTGAACGGAGAGCCTCTTAGTATTTTTATCCTAAAAAATAATTACCACTAAAATCTATCTCTACACTGTCAATAAGAATTTGAAGACAGTGGGTTTAAGTCCATATGGATCAATTCTCACATCGTGTACCTAATCTGCAGGAAGAGATCCTTGCTTTTACATGGAGATCACTTGGGAAACAGAGAAGCCATACTTGTTGAGGACAATGCTACAGTGGAAAATTTTAAATAACAAATAGGTTTAAAAAAAAAAAGCAAAAATTGGGAGCGCCATTTGCAAATGGGAGAAGAACATCTTTGCTCAGTAGATGATTTCATTTTAGATGTAGTGTCTTTCAATACTAGTTTGGCAGGACAGAGAAAAAAATAGTTTTTAATTTCTAAAAACTTTTTATTTTTTCCTCCCGTTTCTCGATGCATTGAAAAGGTCTTTTACTTGCGGACTACTGATATAATATGCGCACAAAACTAGAGTTAAAAAATCAAACAGATTAGAATTTAGTATAGTGCAGAACTGGACCCTTCTTGCACACGTCCTCACAGGCCTGGCCCAAGATGCCAGCTAGGCCAACCCAATCAGAATGTTCACTTGACGAAGTAAAAGCTCGAATGCTACCATCATAAATTCTTTGATGCTTATCATGATCACTAGGAGTTAAATAACTTTGTAATATAACTTGACATCTCTCTTCCAGTCACAAGCACTAACCTAGAATACATGGTATTAGAAGTTAATTTATAGTTAAAAAGGGTTCGTTTTGTTTAAGAAACCTCAAGTCACTCCTGTGCAGGCATTCCCAGTTACCAATCTCCCCATCCGTTAAATAGTGTCTGCAACGTCAAGAACTCAAGAATGGCCATTTTCAATCAATAAGAGAAAGAGGAGGGGAGGAAAAAAGAAAACTATCAGCTACGGGAAAAAAAGATACTTTGCAAAATCTTCTCATTTTTACTAACAATGTATCCACAGCAAAGGCTTAGCCAGAAACGACTAATATTAGTCATGGTAAATCCCATAGATTCTAAAGATTATAAGCGAAGGCAGATATGTATATGTGTATGTATATATATATATATATATGAAACGAAATGTTTGCAAAATTAAAACTCAATACAGCAGGTCAGTGTACAGTAGTTTTGGACACAACACCAGGATCCAAAAAAAAAAATGATGTTTCTGAAATATGCCTTTCACACAGACATAGAACTTGTATTTGCTCTTTTATCACCTCTATAATTTAGTTGAAACCTTTTATTTACAGATATAATAAAATAATAGACGCATAAGCATTTCGATCTGTTTACAGAGAAAGGGCAAAATCTAGAACAATCATCTGAAAGCATGGCTGTAGTCATGGAAATAGAAATTCTTGTAGATGAAGTGAGACAGCCACATGGATGCGAGGAAGCACAGTACTGCTGCTGAGACAACAGCAGTCCTGGTGATGGTCGACATCAAACCCTGCTTGGAAGCTGCAACAATTCCAATGGAGGCTATTGAAATAACTTGCAGAAAAACCTCCAGTGTTCTCAGGCCTTTTAAAGCCACACGGCAGCTGCTGCACTGCACAACATGGGACCAGTATCTGAAAGAAAACAGACGAATAAGTCTGAGTTAAGTTCTGCTGATAATGTCAAATAAGATACTTGAATCCCATGGATAATTGAATAGAATATCAGAAACCAGACACCTAATTAGATTAGTTGAAAGTAATCCCATGTCATGGAGCAAATGAATGCATCTCTGCTTCTTCTTGTTCTTCTATGTGTTTTTAGGGTTTTGGGGGGGGGGGGGTGGAGACGAACAAATGCAAGCTATCATCAATATACAGCAGAATTGCATCTCTAATAATTGCAATGTGTTGACAACCGAATAAGTCTCTCAGAGAGTGGAACTCCCATCAAGACAATGACTTTGCAGGTTTATTTTAAAGAAAGTTTAATTTACACCCTTCCTCCCTAACAAAATGGACTTTCCACCAGCTAATAGCTTTCTTTTATTCTTTGACATCATCAGATCTAGATCTTCTTTCTATAATATCAGTTATTCAGCTAATGCAATGGAACATTTGACAGTCAACATATTTTTGTATTTACACATGCGAGTGTGAGAACATTCACCTGAGCATCTGTGCATGTGTATTAGGGCTTATATGCATCCACTCAGCAACCACTGTAACTTCATTAAAGAATGATATTGCTCTTTCACACAACTTACCTGTCCATAAGCTGTTCTTTGGGAGGGGTTGGTGGAAGGTGTGCAGTAGGTAGAGTTCCCCAGTCAACCTGATTGTTTGAATATTTCCTTAGCCAATTCCTGAAGGCAACCACCATGGCATCTGACTTAGCTGGCACGAAACAAGATTTTTGCCAATTAGAAGGGCCAACCTTGGCAATCTTACGCTCCTGTAAAGAATTACTCAGTCAAAAGTTACACATAATGAAAATGCAACTTCCAGCAACATCAAAATTAGACGAACTGGTTGGCTGGAAGACATCAATCATATCAAATTCAAATGGTGTGAATGGTGCTATGACCATAAAGCAGCAGCATGCAGATGCTTAGAGAGAGAGAGATAGAGATAGAGAGAGAGAGAGACTGATTTGATCTCTAAAAACAGAAAGAAAATGCAATAAAAAGAAAACCAAGGATATAAGGAAAATCAACCATATATAAACCATGCAAACATCTTATTCACACATGAATTTATTAATGCACCCTTTATGACATACTGTGCCAACATGGCTTTGGTTGGGGAAGAAAAAAGAAAGGAAGAATAGTATACTACAGAGATGAGGATAATAAGCTCTCCTTAATAGTAGTTATCCCATAGGGGTATAGATTTTCTGAAGTTTCTAATGAAAGCAAAAGATGGAATTCTGATGTTATATTTTCAAAATGCAATTGCTTGGCTCAGAAAATTTGTTTACTGTACCAGATAAACTGAGAGGGAGAACTACATGAATTTGTTAACAGTGAAAGAAGCTGTCTTTCCATTTCAATCAGTACAGCTCAGATATGGCCTGATGGACGTGGGAGGCTTCCGAAAACTATCTTTTAATTTAAAAAAGGATGGTAACAGAAATTATGAATAAACAATCCAAATACTTCCCTCATGTCCCATGTATATCTTTGGGAAATGTTATGTTAGTAGGTTTTCTAGTTGATCAAGTTTGGGACATGGATCCATCAAGAAAGGTTATTTGGGTACAAAAACACCTTTACTATCTCAAAATTCAAAAAGTAAAACCCCCTTTAACCTTCATCTGTCTTTTCCTAATCAAGAAAGGTTATAGAAAGAGTGGAGAGAATTTAAAATTCAAGGTTTGCCGAATCGCCCCGAACCGCCCAGTTCGGCCCGTACCGAGTTGATCCGGTGGGGGACCAGGTTGGTTCATCTTTTTTTTTTTTGGAACCGGCTCCGAACCGGACGGAACCGGTCTCAAACCAATAGGAACCGGACGAAACCGGCCGCGAACCGCACTAACTTGGTCCAAACCGGCCGGTTCTGTGCGAAACCGGTGCAATCGTCCAATTCGCACCGAGTCGGACCGGTTCCAAACTGGCCCTCCACCCCTCTCTTCCTTTTGTTTTAAAGATAAGTTGGGAAGGCCCGAGAAGTTTCTCAAGCCCTCTCAACCTATTCGAATAACCTCCCTTTTCTACGGCGAAAAATACACTAATTCAGTACTATAAGGTATACTTCTTCTCCTCTATCTCATTTTCTCTCTTTTTTTTTGGACGCCAAAAAATATCTTGAAATTTGCAAAATAAGAAAAGATCATGCCAAAACTTTTGATTTTGGTTTGATTTTATGATATATTGTAGATTTATGAATGATCTACACAATCACATAAAAAATTTTAAAATAAAAATATATTTTTGGAGAAAAAAATAAAAAAAATAGATAAAATAAAATTTTAAAAAAACTGTAAAATCAAAAGTGTATTCAGGGGCATGTAAATTATTCTTCAGCTAAATTTTGATGCGATTATGCGCATAATGGCCTAAGCCTAAATTTTAAAAAGATCGAAAAATAAGTAGCCTTTGATGCATGCCTACGGATCTAGAAAAATATATATAACATCTATGATAGGGTTCTACATGGATCTAAGCTCAAATTAATTTTTTTTAGTTTTTATATTTAAAAATTATTTTTAATTTTAAAAATAATTTAAAATATATAATTAATACCAAAAATTATGAAAAATTAGTAGTACATAATACATATTTCAGAAGTATTTTCTGAATAAAAAACATATTTTTTTGAATTTATGGTATTTAGACGTATTTTTTAATTTAAAAAATATTAAAAATATTTAAATAAATAAAAAATAAAAAATTGTACTAAATATTAGATAAACCAGATATATTTTTTAAAGTAATAATTGATAAACTAACGTACTTGATAAACCTGTGGATTAGAACCATCAAGAAAAAAGAAAAAGCCAGAATATGACATTGGTTGGGATTATGGGCAAATATTCTCAGATCGGCATCTTTGGAAACATAACTGGTGCAGCACAGTTCAAAGAATGAGGGGTAACCAGGTTGAAGCTGCATTTAGCTGATGGTTATCCTATGTGCCGAAAATGCCCACAAAGGTTCGGCAGTTGATGAAAAAGCACTTTTTTGATTTCAAAGCAGCAAAAGAGAGGATTTCCAAAAAGAAGACGGAGGTGGGCCGCCAAGCGGTAGAGTCATCTTTCTATCACTTTAGAAAGTCAGAGAAGGCATCCACTCCAAATAACGAGGAGGCACATATCCAGGCTGGCATTCAGGCAAGCTTCGATGATTAGTGGCAGCAGGATGAGGTGACCAGGAATAGGGCTCAATTTGGGCCCACATACTACAAGCCAGGCATCAGTTCTGCGAGCAGCATAACAGATTCAGAGTTTAGGAGGACCTCCTCAGTTAGAGAGGTGGTGGCCGTATTGCATCTATGCTGGAGGCTTTTAGTAGCAGAAAGAAGTCCTCTAAGAAGATTCCACCATGAGCTACCATCCATAATTTAGATCCACATGCCTTCTCCAGCAAGGATTCGAAGAAGTAGATAGTTGACATAATGCTAAAGAAGGATAAAAAAGATATGTAGTAAGCTATTCCACTTCAGCCACATCTCAGTGAATATGATAGATAATACGTATTATAGGTCTGCCATTTCCTCTATATAGGCTGCCGGTCCTAGTGAAAATCCTCCAGGACTGAATGACATCTACAATGAGCTTTTTGACAATAATAAGGAGGAGCTAGAGAAGTGGATTGCCTCATACAAAAGCAAGTGGCCCACATATGGACTGACGGTGATGCGTGATGGTTGGACCGATCCTACCGGGCCGAGCATTATCAACTTCTTGACATATTATGATACGAAGACTTTATTCCATAAGTCGGTTGATGCTTCCGATTAGGTACACGACGCCATATACATCCTTAGATTGATGGATGAGGTAATTGATTAGGTAGGAGACGAGAACATCGTGCAGGTTGTCACTAATAATGGACCACAATATAAGGCCATCGGAGAGATCTTGATAGAGTGGCGACCACATATTTTTTGGACCCCATGTGCTGCATATTATATTGACCTCATGTTGATGGATGTTGCGAAGATTCATAGGATGTAGTAGATAGTAGAGACATTCATGGGTCCTATCACTAATGAGAAGATAGGTAGGGAAAGAGATCTTGAGACCAAGAGTGACATGGTTTGCTACCAACTACATTGCACTTGATAGCCTTCTTGAGACGACAACTGCCCTACGTCATATGTTTGTCAGTCCCAAGTGGCCGAAAAGTAGATTTGCGAGAGCCGACACTGAAGGGAGCACAGTTGAGGACTTGGTGACGAGGTAGATATTTTGGCAATGGGCCAAGAAGATAGTGAAGGCCATCAAACTATTATACAAAATACTTTGGGCCGTGGACAGCGAGAGGTACCCCTAGATGGACTTCTTGTATCATATAATGGAGAGGGCAAAGATTCGAATCAGGGAGGCAGATTTGACGTATGCTTAGGAGTACATCAATATCATTGAGCGGCAATAGGACTACCAGATAGATAGGAACTTGCATCTAGCAGCTAAGCAAAAATATTGAAAATTAGTGTGCTCCTGTATTTGTACAATTTTACTAAAATAATTACGAACTCTATCTGCAATATACTATTTGAAACTAAGGTTTCAGTACACCGTACCTGAAATCGATATAGATGACTAATTTCTGGTCGCTCTGCGTAATGTGATTTACAAGAGGGAGCTTGATCTAGAAGTTGCAACCCTATATCTGGAAGAGGTAAGTTAACTTAAGTGATATGTGTAAGTTAACCAGTATAGATCTGTTGGCCAGAAGGAGAGTGGAGGACATGAGACCACCATTTATAAGACAATCGTAGGGTGGTCTTCGATTTACCGGTGAGTCACAGTTTACGCATGCTATACAGAATAAGAACCATGATACATGATCTGGTAGAGTCTGCGATGATACGATTGTATATAGAAGATAGACTACTCGAGGTTATTCAAGAGGATATAATGCAGCTGCAGATAATCTCGCATGTGGAGTAAGATCCATAGATGTATCAAGTTCCGAGTCGTATACTTGATTATATTACCGCAGCCATAGGAAACTTATAATCCATACGGATATGGATATGGATATAGTGCGTCTGAGGTATCGTTTTCTGGTGGCTACTATCTTACGCAGCTCGAAGCATCTTATGGGTCGAATTTTATTGCCGGCATATTCGGATGGACCCCTCTACAGCCGTATTATCAACCAGAAAACACTTCTCAAAGCCAGAGCTTCAGCGAGAGATCCGAGAGTGCTTATAACTTAAAGCGCGTTCCTTATGGGATGAACATACAAGACTACAACGCTACTTGATTAGAGAGGTGGGCTAATGTGCCTCCTGACTATGCTAATGATCCAGATATCGGTATATCTGTTGTACTTTACATAGATATAATTGATTGTATTATGTTATATTTTTCACTTCACTAGTTGATTTTAGGATATTTCATGTTACTTCTTATAGTATGCAATATCTCACTTATCATTTTATATTATTTATTATTTTAAAATAACAAGATGCATCATTTAGGTTATACCGAAATTATAGAAACATCAAAAAATATTAAATTATACTTAAAATTATTGAAAAAGTTGAAAAAATTGATTACCAGTTAATCAAACTTGAAAAACTTAAAAAAAAATTGGGCGTGCCGGTTACCGAATCGGTACCATACTGACCCGCCCGCCGATTGGTACGCGTCCTAGTACCAGGTTAGCGGACCTTGCTAGCATTCTTTTTCATATATAGTATGACTGCATATATAAATATATATACTTATAAAGATGTTGCCAATAACTTGCATCATCACTTGAGAACACAAACATGTAACCTTTGAATCAACTAGATGCTCGCTATTTTGACTCTATAAGACCACTATGAAGATTTCAGGACAGCCAAGGCTAAAGTGTCATCTCCCAACATGCACAAGAGTAGTGTCATCCTCAGAAGATAGCATTTGCCCCAATATTAGGTGAAAGATGCTTTACACCAATAAAGCACCTGAAGCTTAAAGAATTTTTCTTAGATTAGTTGAGAAGGATGGCATAAAGCAGCTTAGGCAACTGAAAAGGATAACATATTACCTCAACATGAAGAAGGTATAGATCTGAATCCAGAACAAGATTCTGTCCCACATGAAACATCCACCGAGGGACAATTTGGTCTATCCAAACTGAAAAATTTCTTGGCAAGGCCCAAATCACTCTGCTTCTTCCAGGACCAACTGGAATGCACATAAAAATAAGCAGGAACCTACGTTGTTTCTGCTGGGATTTAGTTGAAGATACCTGAATTAACCCAATGTAAAAAAAGAAAAAAATGAAAGTGAACAAATAAATTTCCATTTTGTCATAAGATATTAATTAAATAAATGTAAATTATTACCTCTTGGATATTCAAAGATGAAACAGAACCATCCTCTGAGTATCGACGAGGCATAGCATAAAAGACGCATGGAGCTACAAACTTGTTGTAGCCAAGCTCCTGCTTTGCAAGGAAGCCAGTTATATTTAATGTCTCAATTGTTATCTCCATGGGCATGCCTCCTTCTCGATCAGCCTTAACAGTGTAAGAATTTTACCCCTCAATGGTGTTAACCAAAATAGACCGAACTAGGCTAACTCTAAAAATGAAGGGAAAGTATGATATGGCTCGGTGATGTTTGCATGACCCATGTGTTCTGATAAACAACAAACTAAGAAATGCTACCCTCATGAGTCTAATGTGATTAAAATAAACCTAAAAAGAAAACAAGAAGAAGTTATCAATAAGTACATATCTGCCAGGCACTTCACGTTTTGGAACTCTCATTATTCCATGGTGTGCATAATGAACATGAGCAGGGTCCATGAGGTTTTCTATCAGAACTTCATACCTGAAATGTCATTTGGGTGACAATTAATGGCTACCGTCAATAGATGAGGTCAAAAGTAAATGCAATTTGCATAATGTAAACCAAATAGGAAAACATGTAGATAACATGAACAAATGCAATCCACTCTCATCATGTATCGACCTTCTGAAGTGTAAACCCTTTTAGAAAGTGATCATTATGGCACAACCTTGTCTAAAATCCAATGCAGTGACTCACTGCACGAAGAGTTGCTAGGATCATTAGTTTTCATCGTCCTCCATTTGGATATTTAGGTGGTTCCTCCTAACTAAATATTCAAACAAATTATTCATAAGTGAGTTTCTGCACATCACTGGCTGATTAGTAATTATGTGTCAGGTTTCAGCAACTTCAACTGAAAGACATCAAACTAATGATCCAGAAGTGAGTTTGCTTTGAATCATTCGCTGATCATTGAAATAATTGCGTGTCAAATGTCAAAGACTTCAACTAAAAGTCATTGAAGAAAGTGATTAATGATGTTATTTGAAGAGCAAGCACCAGTATATCAGTGCATAGCAATTTCAAAGACCTGACCCCTTAAGTTTTCATGCATCCTCAATCTCATAACCGATGTAGGTTATAGTAGCCATGCCTCTAAACAACTAATTAACAAGTAAGTCTACCAAGCATCACAGTCCAACTGTTAATGTTGTACTGGTCTAGAGATGCATGAGAAGAAGTTGTTTTATTTATTTAGTTCAGGAAAATAACCAGATGGCCCTTCTTGAGCTGCCTTGTGAATGCTGACATGAAAAATCGAAGACAAATGTACAGATAGGGAAAAAAATTAAAATTCTGTAAAAAACTGCAATAATGCTTAAAGAGGACGTCCAAAAAGTCGTCAAAATATATCTTCATTTCACACAAGACTGGTCCAAAATAAAATATGCATATGGTTGTATGAAAATCATAACATTAAGCCACATGCCAACTACTTATAAGTTGGAAATTAAATCCTACTGAGTTTTCTGTCCAATTCCACATATTATGTTGATATCACCTTTTCAAGTCCTTGGCCATTGATTCCTCAACTTACCTACTCCTAGATTTTTTTGTTGCAGCATATGTAGGCCCAAACATCAAAATGCACCTAAGAAGATTTGAGAATAGGGACAACAGAGTAGAGTCCAAGCATCCAAATTAGCATAGGAGCCCTTATGATAATATCTGCATTAATCAAAAACTAGAAATTACAAGAAGAAAGATGAGGAAACAAATTTAGAATTACAAGTCTCTACTGACTTTACATGGTCTTTAGGTATTTTCAGGGAGCCCAAAGTGCATTTGATCAGGGATCTCAGCAAAATAAACCTACAGATGATTCCTTGAATATCTGGAAAGAGCATTATTTCTTGCTTCTTGGGGTGAAAAAAGATACATGGATGGCTGTTCTAAAGAGTATTCAAGTCTAATTCACTCAGAAAGAGAAGTGGAAGCCAGCTGCTTGGGAATTTAAGAAAGAAAGTTTCAATCCTTGAAATCATTGTGCAATCAATCAAGAAATCAAGGGCATTTTTTAAATATAATCAAGGACATCAACGTAATGTCCCTCGTATCCACCTAATACAAGAAGAGAAATTGATTCTCTTGAAATTTTGTAAGGAAATTAGCAAGATGGATTGAGACCTTGGAGCCAACATGACCAATGACTAAATGAATTCAGGTCCCACCTCTATGCTAAAATGCTCTTGATGATTTCAACAATTAGGAATATCTCACAAAGCCCACAGGAGTATATCATTAAAGAGATTAAGCATTACAAATTGACAATTGATATATCTTCAAATATTATAAAAGAAATCAGATCGGATTTACATTGCAGCGAGGATTTTGAGGTGCATGGAGCTTTCAGGAGATAAGAGATCAAAGTTGGCATCGTAAAGATATAGATCTACGTCTTTGCATGGCAGGAATAAATTCGAAAGCAACAAATTTGAGAATGCAACCAAAAGATCTATTTCTAGCCTAAGATGTTTTAGTTTCTAAAGAAACTTCTTTCAGATGACCAAGATGTTATCTTTATGAACCTTGCATCAACACAAAGCCAGAATTATGCAAAGTCAAGGATTATGCAAATAAATTCAACCATTGACTAGAAGTAAGTCATTTAAAGACAAAT
The DNA here is from genome assembly GCF_051530095.1 of Phoenix dactylifera. NCBI lineage: Eukaryota > Viridiplantae > Streptophyta > Magnoliopsida > Arecales > Arecaceae > Phoenix > Phoenix dactylifera. The sequence continues at coordinate 14,590,428 of NC_143190.1, read as the reverse complement.
ATAGATGTTCACAAAGTTCATTTGGAGGCTGAAGCAACACACCTAATGATAGACATCTCTCTTTTCAGTATAGAGTTTCAGGTTGGTTGCCAAGGAAGCATTAAGACCTTATAGGCTTATACATTGTTGATCCCTTCCCTAAAAGCTTAAGATTTTGGGTTCTAGCAGTTAACATGGTAATAGATCTAAATCCTGTTCAAGCCAAGCTTACATGTTTATTTTCTTGAATCTTTTCTTCCATTGACTCATTCCCTATTGTGTTGTTCTTGGCTCGTTCTTATCTCGAGTTATTCTTGACTCTTCATGCCTTCACGTGCATGATCCGGGCCTCACATGAGATGGGGTGTTAAGGACTGATATACATTATTAACCCCTTCCCTGAAAGCTTAAGATAATGGTTAGCACGTGAAGGAGAGAGTTAAGACCTAATATACATTGTTGACCCCTTGCTTGTTCATGCCTTGACATGCATGGTCCGGGCTGCATTAAGGACTGATATACATTTGTTGATCCCTTCCTTCAAAGCTTAAACTTTTGGGATCTAATGTTAAGTCTATTATTTAAGGCAGCTGCACCTATCAGGAATATCTAGAAGCCAAAACAGAAGAACAAAAATGTGGGAAATGCAATATGATTATGACCATGGAGCACTAGATCTTGTGGGCAGTAAGTCTGTGGACAAATAACCCCTCCAGTATACTCCTGATCACATGCACAGCAGCAACATTGGAGACTCATTAAACTGTATAAGTAGCAATGCTTACTGCAGCATAAAATCAAGTGTCTCAAGTACAGATAGATAGGACTTCTTTTCTTTGATTATACATAAAGCAAATGTGTCGATATAGAAGAAAAGAAGAATAGGGAGGCAAAGGAGTCAACGGTACAAGGCAATAAGATGATGCTTTGAAAGACAATGATGATAAACAAGGTAATTGACTAGTGTCAGCTGAATCTCAAAACACACCAAGGGAGTATGTGATATGTTGAACCAGCAGCTTGAGTCCATAAAGATAAGCAAGCTAGCACTGTTAACAACAGATTTTGACAGTCTAGCTAAAAATTAAACAGACTAGGTTCAGAAGCATATGGACAGTTTCTATAAGGTTGACCGAGTATCAAAATGCAAACCAGAGATATCAACATGCAGGGCAACAGGTGATTTTTAATTCGAGGGATTGGGAATCCTTTGAGGGGTCAAAATGACTACAGACCTGGCTGACATCTACACAGCACTTACCAGACTAGAATTTAATTTCCGAAGAGGGGCTTCTAGGACAAGTTCAGCACCCTGGTTTTTGGATGTTGCTTAGTATTACTTGAGATTTTTACATGCATTAAGGTCAGAGGCAATAGTCTAAGCTGGAAAAAAAAAAAAAAAAACAAAAAGACCCCCTAATGCAAGTCTACCGGAGTTTCTCCATTTGGAAACATTAGTTTATTTATGGGCCTTCATTTTTCTAGCTAGTGTTAATTTCTCTTTAGTGATTGATCTTTATAATTGTCTTTTAAAATAATACGGCCATCCTTCTGCTGACTATAATCTGTAACAACACAAACTGTTCACCTAACAATTTAACTTCAGGTCTACGATGTGATGATAAATGTTGAATTTGACTTACTTTGTGCCATTTTAGAAGAGTTTCATTGCATCAAGCAGTATATATGTATGCATGTATGTACATAGACACATATATACACGTATGTATATACATATATATGGATATAGACATATGTGTGTGTGTGTAATAGCTATATATATATGTATGTGTGTGTGTAAATATCTATATATATAAGCGATAAAATTATACAGAAAGAGAGGTAAAACCCTGCTAATATTTTCAAGCTTCTAAAGACATTGAACCGTCAATTTTGAACTACAGAGCTAAAGTTAATACAGAGAACGGGATTTACCCATATGGAAGATCTCTCGTCCCCATTGGAGACGTGTACGATGGGTCATCCAACTCTGGAATGTAAGGAGGTTTTTGCTTCATCAAAATATCCTTGTATTCGGGATCAGTGCTTGGCCAAAACCACACAATCTTATTCTGTTCAACACTGGGATAAACAGCTGCACATGCCTTATTGAACGTATGAACCTGCAGAGTCGTACAAACTCGATAAAACTAAAGCAAACATCTAATGCACAATTATTTCTTTAAAACCACAAAATAAAAGCTTAGATAAAAGATGTGATTATTTCTACATTGAGCATTTCATTCTATTCAAATTGTTTCACCAACAACTTGGAGAAGTAAAGCGAGAAAAGATTTGATACAGATAGTATGGGAAGCGTTACCGGAGGGCCGTTTGGAGGCGCCTGGGGGATGTACTTGCAGCTGCCGGTGCCGTCGAAGCACCATCCATGGTAGACGCACTGGAGGTGGCCCCAGGGGTCGACGCGGCCCTCGGAGAGCGGGGCGAGGCGGTGGGGGCACCGGTCGTCGAAAACCTGCCACCGGCCCTCGTGCCGGTCCCACCAGATCACCACGTCGAGGCCCATCACCGTCTTGGCGTTGGGGGCCCGCTTGTCGAGGTCGCAGACCGGGGCGAGCGGGTACCAGTGGGCGAACCAGTTGAATTTCTCGCCGCCGGTGCGGGCCTCGGCGCCGGGGAGATCGGTGATGGTTGTGGCAGCGGAGGAGGAGAGCTGGGCATTGAGTCTGGTGGTTTTTTTGGTTGGAGAGAAGATGCGGTGATGGGTTTTTATGGAGTGGTGGCGGTGGAAAGGAAGAGAAGGGAGGGGGTGTGGGGGTTTGGAGGGGAGGGCTGAGAGGTGGAAGGAATGGGAGGAGGGGAGGGAGATGAGAGCTTCCATGGGAGTGATGTGGGTATGTGATGGAAGAACGGAGAAGGGAAGTGTCGTGGCAGCGATGAGATGGGAGGGATAGAGGGAATTGCTTGGTAGGGGGTAGTTGGTAGTTGGCATTGCCGACGTCACTCATTTTAATAATAATTATCATTTTTTTCTCTATTATCCATTGGATTGACCTGATCGCTGTGTTTGTAATTAAATTTAAATAAATTTAAATTTTTAATCCGACAAACACGTCAGAACTTGCACGAGGAAGTATATGAAGATCTATATAAAAGTGTGTTTAATTCCATATCTGTTATTCGCTGGATAGATTTTAGATAATTAAAAAATTTAAATAATACTTTTTGGCTGGACGAGGTTATGAGTTACTACATTATAATCTAATTATACAAATTTTTGCGATTTGAAAGACAGAATATATTTTCTCTGAGAAATTTCACATATTTTGCTTGTAATCAGTAATGATTGCAATATCCAATAAAAACCGTAAAATAATAACAAAAACATTGCCAAGTGATAACTAAGACCATATTATTTTTGAATTCATGTTAGATCATGCAAAAAATTGGGGGGGGGGGGGGGGGGGGGGGGGGGGGAGGGGATTCTATATTAGTTCTCACCATTAGAGATCCATTTTCTAACAAATTTATTAACTTGCCATGTATATATACTGATGGGGGGCAAAATGGATTGTCCTACTCACAATATGAGACCATCCAATTTCAGCCAAATAGACATCAGCACCAAGCAGGCCAAACCTCGGTCCTGCTGAGCATTAGTCTGACCCCGGACCCTACAAAAGGCCGAGCAGACCTCGATCGGACCTCTCTGCTCGAGGCGCCTTGCAGGATCAACCAAAAGACGAAGAGGCCTCATCGACCATAGGTATCTATAATGACGCCCCTCGAGCCGGGCTTGGAGTGTTCTGTAGGATCGCCAAGAGTTAAAGAGGCCCCGTCGACCGTAGGTATCCACAACGACACCCCGGCCCGAGCTCGGGGCCCCCTACCGAGCTGTTTTAGAGCCAAGGAGGTTGGGCCGACCTCAGTGTCCGCCGAGCCAACCTCACCGAATGTATGTCGCGACCCCCCAAGTCGGCTCGATCTTAGTGCTCATTAAGCTGACTTCACCAAGTAAAGACTATAGCCTCCAAGCGAGCCCGATCTTGCCTACGACCGCAAACACGTGCGCGCCTATATGCGCCCCTATACCCGCATACGTGGTCGTACATTACAACCTCACTACACCATGCATTGCTTACTAACCACTCCATGACATGTCAACCAGGGACCATACCCTGCCACCTCTGTCGACGCCATGCCGTTCACAAAGACGGCCTACACCATATGCTTCAAGCAAGCCCCGATAGCACATCATTTGGGCACCTCTGTAGAGACTATAAATAGCCCCATCAGGTAACGCCTGAGGACTTTTTGGTTGGACCACCTAAAATCTACTCTAACTTCATCATTGGAGGGCCCTCACCGGAACCCCACCGGTGATGCTTTGTGCAGATCCGCCGGTACGCAGGAAGTGACTCTTTTCTCCATCCCGTTTGGCAGTGATAAGTGCTAAATAATGCATAAATTAACCCCTTTCTTATTGCACCTATCATTATTTTCATGCACATATTTTGTAAATTTACCATGAAAAGATGTATTCCCCTTTCACTATTGCATTTTAATAAATTATCAGAAGTGATTCGAGTTTGATTGATTTTTTTGTCATATTAGTCGAGTCCAACGTATGCAGGTCGAGATGAACCCATTCCATCTTAAGCTAAGACCAAGTCTAAGGTGAAAGGAGGACCAAATTTAAGACTCCCTTGTCATCATGGACTCTTGGAGGCATGCATGATCAAATTAAGAAAGGGTGGAGGCGAGATCCCATCTCTAAAAACGTAACAGCCAGATTTGGAAATTATCAGCCTGTACAAGTATTGGTATTCTACTCGTAACTTTTGATATACATCTCTGATGAAGCTGAAATTGGATCCGTTGGAAAGCTAACTTAAAAAGGAACAAAAGTGTACCACTATTTGGGCCCTAGATGATTCCATTCCAGATGCAGTCGCTTTCCATACTATTTTGGCTGGACAGAGGTGAACAAAGAGGCTCTTAGTATTTTTATCCTCAAAAATAATTGCCACTGAAATCTATCTCTACACTGTCAACAAGAATTTGAAGACAGTGCGTTTAAGTCCATGTGGATCAATTCTCACATCGTGTACCTAATCTGCAGGAAGAGATCCTTGCTTTTACATGGAGATCACTTGGGAAACAGAGAAGCCATACTTGTTGAGGACAATGCTGCAGTGGAAAATTTTAAATAACAAAGAGGTTAAAAAAAATAAAATTGGGAGCGCCATTTGCAAATGGAAGAAGCACATCTTTGCTCAGTAGATGATTTCATTTCAGACGTAGTGTCTTTCAATGCTAGTTTGGCAGGACAGAAAAAAACATAGTTTTTAATTTCTAAAAGCCTTACTCATAACGCCCCCCCTCCCAACTCTTTTTTTTTTCCCTCCCGTTTCTCGATGCATTGAACAGGTCTTTTACTTGCGGACTACTGATAAAATATGCACACAAAACTAGAGTTAAAAAAATCAAACAGAATATAAGTTAGTATAGTGCAGAACTGGACCCTTCTTGCACACGTCATCACAGGCCTGGCCCGAGATGCCAGATAGGCCAACCCAATCAGCATGTTCACTTGACGAAGTAAGAGCTCGAATGCTACTATCATAACTTCTTTGATGCACATCATGATCACTAGGAGTTCAATAAATTTGTAATATAACTTGACATCTCTCTTCCAGTCACAAGCACTGACCTAGAATACATGGTATTAGAAGTTAATTTATAGTTAAAAAGGGTTCGTTTTGTTTAAGAAACCTCAAGTCACTCCTGTGCAGGCATTCCTAGTTACCAAGCTCCCCATCTGTTAAATAGTGTCTGCAACGTCAAGAACTCAAGAATGGCCATTTTCAATCAATAAGAGAAAGAGGAGGGGAGGAAAAAAGAAAATTATCAGCTACGAAAAAAAGATACTTTGCAAAATCTTCTCATTTTTACTAACAATATAGCCACAGCAATGGCTTAGCCAGAAACGACAAATATTAGTCATGGTAAATCCCATAGATTCTAAAGATTATAAGCCAAGGCAGATATGTATATGTGTATGTATATATATATATATATGAAAAGAAATGTTTGCAAAATTAAAACTCAATACAGCAGGTCAGTGGACAGTAGTTTTGGACACAACACCAGGATCCAAAAAAAAATGATGTTTCTGAAATATGCCTTTCGCACAGATGTAGATCTTGTATTTGCTCTTTTATCATCTCTATAATTTAGTTGAAACCTTTTATTTACAGATATAATAAAATAATAGACACATAAGCATTTCGATCTGTTTACAGAGAAAGGGCAAAATCTAGAACAATCATCTGAAAGCATGGCTGTAGTCATGGAAATAGAAATTCTTGTAGATGAAGTGAGACAGCCACCTGGATGCGAGGAAGCACAGTACCGCTGCTGAGACAACAGCAGTCCTGGTGATGGTCGACATCAAACCCTGCTTGGAAGCTGCAACAATTCCAATGGAGGCTATTGAAATAACTTGCAGAAAAACCTCCAGTTTTCTCAGGCCTTTTAAAGCCACACGACAGCTGCTGCACTGCACAACATGGGACCAGTATCTGAAAGAAAACAAATGAATAAGTCTGAGTTAAGTTCTGCCGATAATGTCAAATAAGATACTTGAATCCCATGGATTGAATAGAATATCAGAAACCAGACACCTAATTAGATTAGTTGAAAGTAATCCCATGTCATGGAGCAAATTAATGCATCTCTGCTTCTTCTTGTTCTTCTATGTGTTTTTAGGGGGGGGGGGAGAACAAATGCAAGCTATCATCAATATACAGCAGAATTGCATCTCTAATATTTGCAATGTGTTGACAACCGAATAAGTCTCTCAGAGAGTGGAACTCCCATCAAGACAATGACTTTGCAGGTTTATTTTAAGGAAAGTTTAACTTCCACCCTTCCTCCCTAACAAAATGGACTTTCCACCAGCTAATAGCTTTCTTTTATTCTTTGACATCATCAGATCTAGATCTTCTTTCTCTAATATCAGTTATTCAGCTAATGCAATGGAACATTTGACAACATATTTTTGTATTTACACATGCGAGTGTGAGAACATTCACTTGAGCATCTGTGCATGTGTATTAGGAATTATATGCATCCAGTCAGCAACCACTATAACTTCGTTGACGAATGATATTTCTCTTTTCTCACAACTTACCTGTCCATAAGCTGTTCTTTGGGAGGGGTTGGTGGAAGGTATGCAGTAGGTAGAGTTCCCCAGTCAACCTGATTGTTTGAATATTTCCTTAGCCAATTCCTGAAGGCAACCACCATGGCATCTGACTTAGTTGGCACGAAACAAGATTTTTGCCAATTAGAAGGGCCAACCTTGGCAATCTTACGCTCCTGTAAAGAACTACTCAGTCAAAAGTTACACATAATGAAAATGTAACTTCCAGCAACATCAAAATTAGACGAACTGGTTGGCTGTAAGACATCAATCATATCAAATTCAAATGGTGTGAATGGTACTATGACCATAAAGCAGCAGCATGCAGATGCTTAGAGAGAGAGAGAGAGAGAGAGAGAGAGAGAGAGAGAGACTGATTTGATCTCTAAAAACAGAAAAAAAATGCAATAAAAAGAAAACCAAGGATATAAGGAAAATCAACCATATATAAACCATGCAAACATCTTATTCACACATGAATTTTTTAATGCACCCTTTATGACATACTGTGCCAACATGGCTTTGGCTGGGGAAGAAAAAAGAAAGGAAGAAGAATAGTATACTACAGAGACGAGGATAATAAGCTCTCCTTAATAGTAGTTATCCCATAGGGGTATAGAATTTCTGAAGTTTCTAAGGAAAGCAAAAGATGAAATTCTGATGTTATATTTTCAAAATGCAATTGCTTGGCTCAGAAAATTTGTTTACTGTACCAGATAAACTGAGAGGGAGAACTACATGAATTTGTTAACAGTGAAAGAAGCTGTCTTTCCATTTCCATCAGTACAGCTCGGATATGGCCTGATGGATGTGGGAGGCTTCCGAAAACTATCTTTTAACTTAAAAAAGGATGGTAACAGAAATCATGAAGAAACAATCCAAATACTTCCCTCATGTCCCATGTATATCTTTGGGAAATGTTATGTTAGTAGGTTTTCTAGTTGATCAAGTTTGGGACATGGATCCACAATTTATTTGGGTACAAAAACACCTTTACTATCTCAAAATTCAAAAAGTAAAACCACCTTTGGCCTTCATCTGTCCTTTCCTAATCAAGAAAGGTTATAGAAAGAGTGGAGAGAATTTAGCATTCAAGGTTTGCCGAATCAGGCCGAACCGCCCGATTCGGTCTGTACCGAGTTGATCCGGTGGGGGACTGGGTTGGTTCATCTATTTTTTCTGGAACCGGCTCCGAACAGGACGGAACCGGTCTCGAACCAATAGGAACCGGCCAGAACTGGCCGCGAACTGCACTAACTTGGTCCAAATCGGCCGATTCTGTGCGAAACCGGTGCAAACCGTCCGATTCGCACCGAGTCGGACCAGGTCCGAATCGGCCCTCTACCCCTCTCTTCTTTTTGTTTTAAAGATAAGTTGGGAAGGCCCGAGAAGTTTCTCAAGCTTTCTCAACCTATTCGAATAACCTCCCTTTCCTACAGCGAAAAATAAGCTAATTCAGTACAATACGGTATACTTCTTCTCATCTGTCTCATTTTCTCTCTCTTTTTTTTTGGACGCCAAAAATATCTTGAAATTTGCAAAATAAGAAGAGATCATGCCAAAACTTTTGATTTTGGTTTGATTTTATGATATATTGTAGATTTAGGAATGATCTACACAATCACATAAAAATTTTTTAAAATAAAAATATTTTTGGAGAAAAAAATAAAAACTAGATAAAGTAAAATTTTAAAAGACTGTAAAATCAAAAGTGTATTCAGGGGCATGCAAGTTATTCTTCAGCTAAATTTTGATGCGATTATGCACATAATGGCCTAGGCCTAAATTTTAAAAAGATCGAGAAATAAGTAGCCTTTGATGCATACCCACGGGTCTAGAAAAATATATATAGCATCTATGATAGGCTTCTACATGGATCTAAGCTCAAATTAATTTTTTTAATTTTTATATTTAAAAATTATTTTTAAAATTAAAAATAATTTTTAAATATAATTAATACCAAAAATTATGAAAATTAGCAGTACATAATACATATTTCAGAAGTATTTTCTGAATAAAAAACATATATTTTTTGAATTTATGGTATTTAGACATATTTTTTAATCTAAAAAATATTAAAAATATATAAATAAATAAAAAATAAAAAAGTAGTACTAAATATTAGATAAACCAGATGTATTTTTTAAAGTAATAATTGATAAACTGACGTACTTGGTAAACCTGTAGGAATAGAACCATCAAGAAAAAAGAAGTAGCTAGAGCATGACATTGGTTGGGATTATGGACAGATATTTTTGGGTCGGCATCTTTGGTAATATAACTGATGAAACACAGTTCAAAAAATAAGGGGTAACTAGGTTGAAGCTGCATTTAGCTGATGGTTATCCTATGTGCCGAAAATGCCTACAAAGGTTCGGCAATTGATGAAGAAGCACTTTTTTGATTTCAAAGCAGCAAAAGAGAGGGTTTCCAAAAAGAAGGCGGAGGTGGACCGCCAAGCGGTAGAGCCATCTTTCTATCACTTTAGGAAGTCAGAGGAGGCATCCGCTCCAAATAACGAGGAGGCACATATCCAGGCTAGCATTCAGGCAAGCTTGGATGATTAGTGGCAGCAGGATGAGGTGACCAGAAATAGGGCTCAATTTGGGCCCTCATACTACAAGCCGGGCATCGGTTCTACGAGCAGCAGGGCAGATTCAGAGTTTAGGAGGACCTCTTTAGTTAGAGAGGCGGTGGCCGTATTGCATCTATACTGGAGGCTTTTGGTAGCAGAAAGAAGTCCTCTAGAGAGATTCCATTATGAGCCACCATCCATAATTTAGATCCATATGTCTTCTCCAGCAAGAATTCAAAGAAGTAGAGAGTTGACATAATGCTAAAGAAGAATAAAAAAGATATGTAGCAAGCTATTCCACTTCAACCACATCTTAGTGAATACGATAGATAATACGTATTATAGGTCTGCCATTTCCTCTATATAGGCTGCCGGTCCTAATGTAAATCCTCCAGGACCGAATGACATCTACAGTGAGCTTTTTGACAATAATAAGGAGCTAGAGAAGTGGATTATCTCATACAAAAGCAAGTGGCCCACATATGGACTGACGGTGATGTGTGATGGTTGGACCGGTCCTACCGAGCGGAGCATTATCAACTTCTTGAAATATTGTGATACGAAGACTTTCTTCTATAAGTCGGTTGATGCTTCCGATTAGGTACACGACGCCATATACATCCTTTGATTGATAGACGAGGTGATTGATCAGGTAGGAGACGAGAACGTCGTGCAACTTATCACTGACAATGGATCACAATATAAGGCCATCGGAGAGATCTTAATAGAGTAGCGACCACATATTTTTTGGACCCTATGTGATACATATTATATCGACCTCATGTTGATGGATGTTGCGAAGATTCATAGAGTGTAGTAGATAATAGAGATATCCCAAACCATCACCAAATATATTTATAGCCATACATGGGTCCTATCACTAATGAGAAGATAGGTAGGGGAAGAGATCTTGAGACCAAGAGTGACACGGTTTGCTACCAACTATGTTGCACTTGATAGCCTTTTTGAGAGGAAGCTGCCCTATGTCATATGTTTGTCAGTCCCGAGTGGCAGAAAAGTAGATTTGCAAGGGCCAGCACTGAAGGGAGCACTGTTGAGGATTTGGCGACGAGGCAGATATTTTGGCAACGGGCCAAGAAGATAGTGAAGGCCATCAAACCATTATATGAAATACTTTGGGTCGTGGATAGCGAGAGGTACCCCTAGATGGACTTCTTGTATCATATGATGGAGAGGGCAAAGATTCGGATCAGAGAGCCAGATTTGACATATGCCTAGGAGTACATTAATATCATTGAGCAGCAATGAGACTACCAGATGGGTAGGGACTTGTATCTAGTAGCTAAGCAAAAATATTGAAAATTAGACTGCTCCTGTATTTGTACAATTTTACTAAAATAATTACGAACTCTATATGCAGTATACTATCTGAAACTAAGGTTTCAGTACACCGTACCTGAAATCGATATAGATGACGAATTTCTGGTCACTCTGCGTAACGTGATTTACAAGATGGAGCCTGATCTAAAAGTTGTGACCCTATATCTGTAAGAGGTAAGTTAACTTAAGTGATATGTATAAGTTAACCGATATAGAACTGTTGGCTAGGAGGGTAGTGGAGGACATGAGACCACCATTTATAAGACAATCATAGGGTGGTCTTTGATTTACCGGTTACGCATGCTGCACACAATAAGAACCACGATACACGACCTGGTAGAGTCTGCGATGATACGATTGTATATAGGAGATGGGCTACTCGAGGTTATTCAAGAGGATATGATGCAGCTGAAGATAACCTCGCACGTGGAGTAGGATCCATAGATGTATCAAGTTCCGAGTCGTATACTTGATTCTATTACCGCAGCCATAGGAAGTCGGATATGGATATGGATATGGTGCGTCTGAGGTATTGTCTTCCGGTGGCTACTATCCTACGCAGCCCGAAGCATCTTATGGGTCGAATTTTGTTGCAAGTTTATTCGGATGGACCCCTCCACAACCGTATTATCAACCAGGGGACACCTCTCAAAGCCAGAGCTTCAACAAGAGATCCGAGAGTGCTTATAACCTAGAGCACGTTCCTTATGGGATGAACATACAAGACTACAACACCGCTTGGTTAGAGAGATGGGCTAATATGCCTCCTGACTATGCTAATGATCCAGATATCGGTATATATGTTGTACTTTAAATATATATAATTGATTGTATTATGTTATATTTTTCACCTCACTAGTTAATTTTAAGATATTTCATGTTGCTTCTCATAGCATGCAATATCTCACTAATCATTTTATATTTTTTATTATTTTAAAATAACAAGATGCATCATTTAGGTTATATCGAAATTATAGAAACATCAAAAAACATCAAATCATACTTAAAAAGTTATTGAAAAAGTTAAAAAAAATGATTACCAATTAATCAAACTTGAAAAACTTAAAAAAAATTGGGCTTGCCGGTTACCAAATCGGTACCATACCGACCCACGGCCTTGTTAAGTTTCTGTCCCATTGCGGGCATGCAGGGCCCAAGGGAAGCAATCTATTGTTGATGAACCAACGGGGTGGTGTCCCAAGGATCGACCGATACTGGCTCCATACGGATACAACAAAACACTGTATGGAACCCGAAACTCGCAAACTTAGGTTTGGTTAAATGAATGTTGGAGGAAATGATTTTCAGATATCCAGTCGGTAAATCCTGATAAAGGAACTACCCGTAATAACGAACTTGCAAAATGGATCTGTTTATCATAAAGAGATTCGTTCGATTCGTACGGGTCCTAGTACTAGTTTAGCAGACCTTGTTAGCATTCTTTTTCATATATAGTATGACTGCATATATAAATATATATACTTATAAAGATGTTGCCAATAACTTGCATCATCACTTGAGAACACAAGCATGTAACCTTTATCAACTAGATGCTCGCTAGTTTGACTCTATAAGTCCACTATGAAGATTTCAGGACAGCCAAGGCTAAAGTGTCATCTCCCAGCATGCACAAGAGCAGTGCCATCCTCAGAAGATAGCATTTGCCTCAATATTAGGTGAAAGATGCTTTACACCAATAAAGCATCTGAAGCTTAAAGAATTTTTCTTAGATTAGTTGAGAAGGATGGGATAAAGCAGCTTAGGCAACTGAAAAGGATAACATATTACCTCAACATGAAGAAGGTATAGATCTGAATCCAAAATAAGATTCTGTCCCACATGAAACATCCACCGAGGGACAATTTGGTCTATCCAAACTGAAAAATTTCTTGGGAAGACCCAAATCACTCTGCTTCTTCCAGGACTAACCGGAATGCACATAAAAATAAGCAGGGACCTACGTTGTTTCTGCTGGGACTTAGCTGAAGATACCTGAATTAACCCAATGTAAAAAAAGAAAAAAATGAAAGTGAACAAATAAATTTCCATTTTGTCATAAGATATTAATTAAATAGATGTAAATGATTACCTCTTGGATATTCAAAGATGAAACAGAACCATCCTCTGAGGACCAACCAGGCATAACATAAAAGACGCATGGAGCTACAAACTTGCCGTAGCCAAGCTCCTGCTTTGCAAGGAAGCCAGTTATATTTAATGTCTCAATTGTTATCTCCATGGGCATGCCTCCTTCTCGATCAGCCTTAGCTGTGTAAGAATTTTACCAGTCAGTGGTGTTAACCAAAATAGACTGAACTAGGCTAACTCTAAAAATGGAAAGTATGATATGGCTCAGTGATGTTTGCATGACCCTTGTGTTCTGATAAACAACAAACTAAGAAATGCTACCCTCATGAGTCTAATGTGATTAAAATAAACCTAAAAAGAAAACAAGAAGAAGTTATCAATAAGTACATATCTGCCAGGCACTTCACGTTTTGGAATTCTCATTATTCCACGGTGTGCATACCGAACATGAGCAGGGTCCATGAGGTTTTCTATCAGAACTTCATACCTGAAATGCCAATTGGGTGACAAGTAATGCCTACTGTCAATGGATGAGGTCAAAAGTAAATGCAATTTGCATAATGTAAACCAAATAGGAAAACATGCAGATAACATGAACAAATGCAATCCACTCTCATCATGTATCGACCTTCTGAAGTGTAAACCCTTTTAGAAAGTGATCATTATGGCACAACCTTGTCTAAAATCCAATGCAGTGACTCACTGCATGAAGAGTTGCTAGGATCTTTAGTTTTCATCATCCTCCATTTGGATATTTAGGTGGTTCCTCCTAACTAAATCTTCAAACAAATTATTCATAAGTGAGTTTCTGCACATCACTGGCTGATTAGTAATTATGTGTCAGGCTTCAACAACTTCAACTGAAAGACATCAAACTAATGATTCAGAAGTGAGTTTGCTTTGAATCATTCGCTGATCATTGAAATAATTGCGTGTCAAATGTCAAAGACTTCAACAAAAAGTCATTGAAGAAAGTGATTAATGATGTTATTTGAAGAGCAAGCACCAGTATATCAGTGCATAGCAATTTCTAAGACCTGACCCCTTTAAGTTTTCATGCATCCTCAATCTCATAACCGATGTAGGTTATAGTAGCCATGCCTCTAAACAACTGATTAACAAGTGAGTCTACCAAGCATCACAGTCCAACTGTTAATGTTGTACTGGTCTAGAGATGCATGAGAAGAAGTTGTTTTATTTATTTAGTTCAGGAAAATAACCAGATGGCCCTTCTTGACCTGCCTTGATGAATCCTGACATGAAAAATCGAAGACAAATGTACAGGTAGGGAAAAAAATTAAACTTCTGTTAGAAAAAAAACTGCAATAATGCTTAAAGAGGACGTCCAAAAAGTCGTCAAAATATATATTCATTTCACACAAGACTGGTACAACATAAAATAAGCATATGGTTGTATGAAAACCATAACATTAAGCCATATGCCGACTACTTATAAGTTGGAAATTAAATCCTACTGGGTTTTCTGTCCAATTCCACATATTATGTTGATATCACCTTTTTCCAGTCCTTGGCCATTGATTCCTCAACTTACCTACTCCTAGATTTTTTTGTTGCAGCATATGTTGGCCCAAACATCAAAATGCACCAAAGAAGATTTGAGAATAGGGACAACAGAGTAGAGTCCAAGCATCCAAATTAGCATAAGAGCCCTTATGATAATATCTGCCTTAATCAAAAACTAGAAATTACAAGAAGAAAGATGAGGAAACAAATTTAGAATAACAAGTCTCTACTGACTTTACATGGTCTTTAGGTATTTTCATGGAGCCCAAAGTGCATTTGATCAGGGATCTCAGCAAAATAAACCTACAGATGATTCCTTGAATATCTGGAAAGAGCATTATTTCTTGCTTCTTGGGGTGAAAAAAGACACATGGATGGCTGTTCTAAAGAGTATTCAAGTCTAATTCACTCAGAAAGAGAAGTTGAAGCCAGCTGCTTGGGAATTTAAGAAAGAAAGTTTCAATCCTTGAAATCATTGTGCAATCAATCAAGAAATCAAGGGCATTTTTTTAATATAATCAAGGACATCAACGTAATGTCCCTTGTATCCACCTAATACAAGAAGAGAAATTGATTCTCTTGAAATTTTGTAAAGAAATTAGCAAGATGGATTGAGACCTTGGAGCCAACATGACCAATGACTAAATGAATTCAGGTCCCACCTCTATGCTAAAATGATCTTGATGATTTCAACAATTAGGAATATCTCACAAAGCCCACAGGAGTATATCATTAAGGAGATTAAGCATTACAAATTGACAATTGATATATCTTCAAATATTATAAAAGAAATCAGATCGGATTTACATTGCAGTGAGGATTTTGAGGTGCATGGAGTTAGGAGATAAGAGGTCAAAGTTGACATCGTAAAGATATAGATCTACATCTTTGCATGGCAGGAATAAATTCGAAAGCAACAAATTTGAGAATGCAACCAAAAGATCTATTTCTAGCCTAAGATGTTTTAGTTTCTAAAGAAACTTCTTTCAGATGACCAAGATGTTATCTTTATGAACCTTGCATCAACACAAAGCAAGAATTATGCAAAGTCAAGGATTATGCAAATAAATTCAACCATTGGCTAGAAGTAAGTCCTTTAAAGACAAATATAGATGTTCACAAGGTTATTTGGAGGCTGAAGCAACACATCTAATGATAGACATCTCTCTTTTCAGTATAGAGTTTCAGGTTGTTTGCCAAGGAAGCATTAAGACCTTATACATTGTTGATCCCTTCCCTAAAAGCTTAAGATTTTGGGTTCTAGCAGTTAACATGGTAACAGACCCAAAGGTCATAGATCCAAATCCTGTTCAAGCCAAGCTTACATGTTTATTTTCTTGAATCTTTTCTTCCATTGACTCATTCCCTATTGAGTTGTTCTTGGCTCGTTCTTATCTCGAGTTATTCTTGACTCTTTCATGCCTTCACGTGCATGATCCGGGCCTCACATGAGATGGGGTGTTAAGGACTGATATACATTATTAACCCCTTCCCTAAAAGCTTAAGATAATGGTTAGCACATGAAAGAGAGAGTTAAGACCTAATATACATTGTTGACCCCTTGCTTGTTCATGCCTTGACATGCATGGTCCGGGCTGCATTAAGGACTGATATACATTTGTTGATCCCTTCCTTCAAAGTTTAAACTTTTGGGATCTAATGTTAAGTCTATTATTTAAGGCAGCTGCATCTATCAGGAATATCTAGAAGCCAAAACAGAAGAACAAAAATGTGGGAAATGCAATATGATTATGACCATGGAGCACTAGATCTTGTGGGCAGTAAGTCTGTGGACAAATAACCCCTCCAGTATACTCCTGATCACATGCATAGCAGCAACATTGGAGACTCATTAAACAGTATAAGTAGCAATGCTTACTGCAGCATAAAATCAAGTGTCTCAACTCTCAAGTACAGATAGATAGGACTTCTTTTCTTTGATTACACATAAAGCAAATGTGTCGATATAGAAGAAAAGAAGAATAGGGAGGCAAAGGAGTCAACGGTACAAGGCAATAAGATGATGCTTTGAAAGACAATGATGATAAACAAGGTAATTGACTAGTGTCAGCTGAATCTCAAAACATACCAAGGGAGTATGTGATATGTTGATCCAGCAGCTTGAGTCCATAAAGATAAGCAAGCTAGCACTGTTAACAACAAATTTTGACAGTCTAGCTAAAAATTAAACAGACTAGGTTCAGAAGCATATGGACAGTTTTTATAAGGTTGACCGAGTATCAAAATGAAAACCAGAGATATCAACATGCAGGGCAACAGGTGATTTTTAATTCGAGGGATTGGGAATCCTTTGAGGGGTCAAAATGACTACAGACCTGGCTGACATCTACACAGCACTTACCAGACTAGAATTTAATTTCCGAAGAGGGGCTTCTAGGACAAGTTCAGCACCCTGGTTTTTGGATGTTGCTTAGTATTACTTGAGATTTTTACATGCATTAAGGTCAGAGGCAATAGTCTAAGCTGGAAAAAAAAAAAAAAAAACAAAAAGACCCCCTAATGCAAGTCTACCCGGAGTTTCTCCATTTGGAAACATTAGTTTATTTATGGGCCTTCATTTTTCTAGCTAGTGTTAATTTCTCTTTAGTGATTGATCTTTATAATTGTCTTTTAAAATAATACGGCCATCCTTCTGCTGACTATAATCTGTAACAACACAAACTGTTCACCTAACAATTTAACTTCAGGTCTACGATGTGATGATTAATGTTGAATTTGACTTTGTTTGTGCCATTTTAGAAGAGTTTCATTGCATCAAGCAGTATATATGTATGCATGTATGTATATAGACACATATATACACGTATGTATATACATATATATGGATATAGACATATGTGTGTGCGTGTGTAATAGCTATATATATATATGTATGTGTGGGTGTAAATATCTATATATATAAGCGATAAAATTATACAGAAAGAGAGGTAAAACCCTGCTAATATTTTCAAGCTTCTAAAGACATTGAATCCTCAATTTTGGACTACAGAGCTAAAGTTAATACAGAGAATGGAATTTACCCATACGGAAGATCTCTCGTC
This sequence comes from Phoenix dactylifera, assembly GCF_051530095.1. NCBI lineage: Eukaryota > Viridiplantae > Streptophyta > Magnoliopsida > Arecales > Arecaceae > Phoenix > Phoenix dactylifera. The sequence goes on along the minus strand of NC_143190.1, from coordinate 14,572,691 downwards.
CCCATTGTCGACGTGTACGATGCGTCATCCAACTCTGGAATGTAAGGAGGTTTTTGCTTCATCAAAATATCCTCGTATTCGGGATCAGTGCTTGGCCAAAACCAGACAATCTTATTCTGTTCAACACTGGGATAAACAGCTGCGCATGCCTTATTGAACGTATGAACCTGCAGAGTCGTACAAACTCGATAAAACTAAAGCAAACATCTAATGCACAATTAAATCTTTAAAACCAAAAAAAAAAAAAAAAAACTTAGATTAAAGATGTGATTATTTCTACGTTGAGCATTTCATTCTATTCAAATTGTTTCACCAACAACTTGGAGAAGTAAAGCGAGAAAAGATTTGATACAGATAGTATGGGAAGCGTTACCGGAGGGCCGTTTGGAGGCGCCTGGGGGATGTACTTGCAGCTGCCGTTGCCGTCGAAGCACCATCCATGGTAGACGCACTGGAGGCGGCCCCAGGGGTCGACGCGGCCCTCGGAGAGCGGGGCGAGGCGGTGGGGGCACCGGTCGTCGAAAACCTGCCACCGGCCCTCGTGCCGGTCCCACCAGATCACCACGTCGAGGCCCATCACCGTCTTGGCGTTGGGGGCTCGCTTGTCGAGGTCGCAGACCGGGGCGAGCGGGTACCAGTGGGCGAACCAGTTGAATTTCTCGCCGCCGGTGCGGGCCTCGGCGCCGGGGAGATCGGTGATGGTTGTGGCAGGGGAGGAGGAGAGCTGGGCATTGAGTCTAGTGGTTTTGGTTGGAGAGAAGATGCGGTGATGGGTTTTTATGGAGTGGTGGTGGTGGAAAGGAAGAGAAGGGAGGGGGTGTGGGGGTTTGGAGGGGAGGGCTGAGAGGTGGAAGGAACGGGAGGAGGGGAGGGAGATGAGAGCTTCCATGGGAATGACGTGGGTATGCAATGGAAGAAGGGAGAAGGGAAGTGTCGTGGCAGCGTTAAGATGGGAGGGATGGAGGGAATTGCTTGGTAGGGGGTAGTTGTTAGTTAGCATTGCCCCCATCACCCATTTTAATAATAATTATCTTCTTCTTTTCTATCATCTTGGATTGACCCCAACTTATCGTTGTATTGTAATTAAATTTAAATAAGTTTAATTTTTTAGTTCGACAAAAACATCTTGAATTAAAAAAAAGAAGTAGACGAAGATCCATATGAAAGTATCTTTAATTCCATATCGATTATTCGCTGGATATATTTTGGATAATTAAAAAATCTAAATAACACTTTATGGCTTAGCAAAATTCTGAATTTCTATACAATTTTTTGTGATTTTGAAAGACAATATATTTTCTAGGAAAAAATTTCACATGTTTCGCATGTAATAAGTAATGGTTGCAATATTCAATAATAATTGTAAAATAAGAACAAAAACATTACCAAGTGATAACTAAGACCATCTTATTTTTGAATTCATGTTAGATCATGCAAAAAATAGAAGAGAGAGAGAGAGAGAGAGAGAGAGAATCTCTATTAGTTCTCACCACTAGAGATCCATTTTCTTAACAAATTTATTAACTTGCCATGTATATATACAAATGGGGGGCAAAATAGATCGTCCTGCTAACAATATGAGACCATCCAATTTCAGCCAAATAGATATCAGCATCGAGCAAGCCAAACCTCGGTCCCGCTGAGCACCAGTCCGACCCCGGATCCTACAAAAGGTCGAGCAGACCTCGGCCAGACCTCTCAGCTCGAGGCGCCTTGCAGGATCGACTAAAAGCCGAAGAGGCCCCGTCGACCACAGGTATCTATAATGATGCCCCTCGAGCCGGGCTTGGAGTGCCCTACAGGATCGACTAAGAGCCGAAGAGGCCCCGTTGACCGCAGGTATCCACAATGACACCCC